>NC_089266.1:7981583-8696860 GCF_963930625.1 Muntiacus reevesi | reverse complement strand
AATATGGCACGCAGCGGTGCCAGCCTCTCCACCTTTGCATATTAAATCGTGGCCACGCAGCTTCCCGGGGAAGGGAAGGCGAGGCTGGGCCTCCCCCTGCCTGGCTGCGGGGTGGGGGGGAGAGTCCACGCCTCCCTCCCCAGTCCTCCCCCTCCCCCACCCCTCCCCCCATCGCTCAGCCAACCCTGGCGCTCCCATGGTGGTAGAGGGTGGGTATCATCCTTTGTTCTCGGCTGCCTGCTGGTCCTTATCACCTTCCTTGAAGAGCATTTGTCACTTGGTCTTAATAACTTGATGAAATCAAAAGGCAACATTGCAGTTGTCCCCCCACCCCAGCCGGGGGCAGGTGGGTAAATGGGGATGGAGGAAGGCTCCACAAGGGGGCACTGAGCCAGCTGCATGGGGCGGGGATGGGGCTCACCTCCCTCTGCCCTCTGGACCCTGCCACGCAACCCCCCCCCACCTGCTGGGCCCATTCCTGCTGTTGGGACACACAGGGATGCCCCATCCGCCCTGGGGGGCCACAGCCCTGCCCCCATCTTCTGCAGCAGTGGGTTGAAGTGTTGTTCAGTCACTCAGTCGTGTCCAGCTCTTTGGGACCCCATGGACTGCAGCATGCCAGGCTTCCCTGTCCTTCACCATCTCCTGGAGCTTGCTCAACCTCATGTCCATTGAGTTGGGGATGCCGTCCAACCAGCTCATCCTCCATTGCCTGCTTCTCCTCCTGCCCTTAGACTTTCCCAGAAGCACAAATTCAGGTCCATCCAGAACCGGAGGCTGTGACCTTCTTTAGAATAAGGGTCTTTGCAGAAGTAATTTAGGTAAAGGTCGGGATGGAATCATCCTGAATTCGGGGTGAGCCCTAAGTCCAGAGAGAAATAGACAAGGAGAAAACCCAAAGACATGAAGAGGGCTACCATTGTGGTCACGCTGGGTGATGATGCGGCCACAAGCCAAGGGACACCAGAGACTGCAGTGACCAACAGAAGCTGGGGACACCTCGCCCTCGGAGCCTCCGGAAAGAACCAGCCCTGAAGGCTCCTTGGTTTTGGATGTCTGCCCGCCAGGACCCCAGGACCGTGAGAGAGTTTGTCTGTGTTGCTTTAAACCTCCCAGTTCGTGGTGCTTTGTTTTGGCGGCCCTAGACATCAGTCCAGCCTCCTCCCTTCCTGTAGGGAGCCTGGCATGGGCAGACAAGACCAGGAAGTGTGAACACTGGGGTTCTGGGCATGAAAGGGCTCAGGTCTAGGCCCTGCGGGCCTCCCACGCACCTGACTCCTGGGCAGAGAAAGGACAGATGCTTCCAGGGCACTGTCGTCTTCTCTGCCCTCACTTCCCTTCCCGGTGGGAGAGCGGCCAGGGTGGGCAAGGGCCAGGGCTGGGGCTGTCGCCTCTCTCAGGGTGCCTGCCGGTGGGCTCTCTGTCCCACGGCCTCTCCACGCAGGCCTGGGATGTGCCCCGAGGTGGCAGAGAAGGACTTTGGGCCTTGGACCAGATGAAGCCAGAGTAGGAATCACCGGTCATGTCTGTTGCTGCCTTAAATGCCCGTGTCACTGACCGGAAGCCAGTCTATTCAAGGCTTGACCAGGGAGCCCTGGGATGTCCCACCCCACCCTACCCCACCCCCAAACCAGGCAAGGCCCCTGAGAAATTAACAGGTGCTGGACTGTCCTCCGATGGGCTGAGGGTCCAGGGGCCCTGCGATGCTGAGGCCTGGTGCTGGAGGCAGAAGGGAGTTGGGGGTGGGGGGGTTGTCACTAGGAGCTGCTGGCTCTGAGCCGTGAGGAGGGAGTCAGTGTGTGTCCCCTGGGAAGCAGGTGCCAGGATGGAATCTGACCTGCAGGAGCTCTGTTGGGGGTCATGCCTTGGAAGGGTAACCAGAGGGAGCAGGAGGAGGGCTGGACCCTGAGAAGGAAGAGGCTGGAGGAAGGTGGGGAGGCCAGAGCAAAGACAGGCTGCCACGCTGCCGTGGCAGGAAGGGGGGCTCAGGTGCCCCCCATGTGGCTGCCGCCAGGAGTCAGGAGAGAAGAGACTGCGTGGGTGGGCAGCCCTGCCTCCTGCCCCCAGACTCACTCTCAGCCAGGGCTCACATCTCCCTCCACAGCATCCTGCTTATGGACCCCGTTTCTAGATGCCTGCATCCCCCCTCCCCCCACTCCTCCCCACTTCACCTTTTCCAAGCACGTCTGTTTCTAAGGCTTTTTCTCCTCCAACCTCACTGGTAATTTCTCCTCCTCATTTCCCCTAATTTTGCAATGGGAGCTCGGCGGGGAAGCCAGCAGCTCTGATTCTTTCAGCTTTTCCCTGAGAGGCAAGAGCAGAGGGTAGGAGGTTGTTTCCTCTTGCTTCCTCTGTCTTCCTTCCCAGCCCGGCAAGCCCCTCCCTGACCCTCTGAAGGCACCAGGTTCCACCCATAAAACTGCAGAAAGACAGACACCCAGCTCCTCCTACACTGCAGCTGAGGGTAGCACCTCCTTCCACTCTGCCCTGAGGGTCATTTCACTCCATAATGCCTGGGGCTGGGTCTCCAGGGTGAGGAACTGGGTCTCCCCTACCCTCCTTCCTTCCTTGGTCCTCCGGACCCCTCATGCTCTCTTCCAGCTTGTTATCCTGTCCACCTTACCACCCTCTCTCACAACTTCTCTGGATGGACAGACATGCACTCAGGTTCTTCCCCATCTTCCTTCCTAACCCTTGCAATTCCTGCGGCTCTCCCTGAATGTACACCGACGCACACGGCAGCCCCGAATGTTCCTGCGATGCTCCACACCCCACGGCCAAGGTCCCGGCCTTGACTTTCAGCCTCATCCACCACCTTGGCCACTGGGCATGGCTGGCCACCCTGTCCCACACCCCACCCCCGTGTGTGGCCGTGCATGCCCCACTCTCCTACTTCCCTGGCCCCAACTGTGTAGACCCCCTCAGAGGAGAGTGAGCCGGGCCCATCGTCATTCCCCTGCAGCCGGGCCCCTTCTTCCACCTGGTTATTCAACCAACATTTGCTGAGCTGAGGGTCCTCGCCAGCTGCTGTGGCAGCTGCTAGGGACACCAAGGTGGAAATGGCCCTGCCTGTCAGGAGCTTAGAAGCCTGGCAGAGGTCCATGGGGCAACCATCGCCGGCAGCCTCACCATCCCCAGCAAACCAGGGTGCCCGTCGCTGGCTGCCTGGAGCCGCTGGTACCAGGGGACTGAAATCCTGAAAGTAAAGGAAAGTGAAGTCGTTCAGTCATGTCCGACACTTTGCGACCCCATGGACTGTAGACCACTAGGCTCCTCTGTCCATGGCATTTTCCAGGCAAGAATACTGGAGTGGGTTGGCATTTCCTTCTCCCGGGGATCTTTCTGAAATTATGATGTCTTCCTTCAAGCTCCCCGATGCTGGATCTTGCTCATCTCTTCTGTTAACACACTGGTCCATCTCCTCCTGACCTGTCTGCCCTCTCTGCTCCCTCCAGCCCGCTCTCCTTGCCCAGGTGAGAGGATGAAGGGCAGTGGGCACAAATACAGATACCTGTGTGCATATAGAACGCATAGTATTAGTAATAAGCATTAGTCATATTAATCCCTGGGCTTCCTCAATGGCTCAGCGAGTAAAGAAGCTGCCTGCTAGTGCAGGAGACACAACGGACAAGAGTTCAGTCCCTGGGTCAGAAAGATTCCCTGGAGAAGGAAATGGCAACCCACTCCAGTACTCTTGTCTGGAAAATTCTATAGACAGAAGAGGCTGGTGGTTTACAGTCCATGGAATCGCAACAGTCAGACATGACTGAACAGGCACACACACATATTAATCCCCAAGTATGTTGGGGTGATGAGTTGCACTTGACTGTAAGCACACAGCAGGGAGATGGGTGCCGAGAGCCCTGGGATTCAGTCTGGAGCCAGCCCAGCCGTGTGCCCTTGGACAGGTCCCACCGCCTCTCTGGGTCTGCCTGGGATAATGAAGAGGGGGAGACTGGGTCCTTTGATGGCTCCTTCCAGTGAATTCTCTGCCCTTTCCTGATTTTCCATAGCAATGGTTCCTGCCTCCTTCTGACGGGGGATCTAGTAACAGGAAGAAAGAGGGAGGGAGGGCTGGTCGCTGGAGAGGAAAGGGACTCCTCCCCACTCCTAAGAAGCTGCAGTGGCTATGTCAGTCTTCAAGGAGATGGGGTGCCGGGAGGGGCACGGGCCCCAGGAAGGCGGTGGGAGCCTGTGCACTCTTGGGATCTTTGACTCCTTCTGGTAAAGAGGACCCCTTCCCATCCACACCCCTCCCTCCCGTGGCTGCCCTTCATTCCTTGGCTGGGAGCGCGGGGGTTTCCTGGCTGCTTTCTCCTGTCTGTAGCGCAGCCTTGCCTTTGAGGGTGAATTCCATCCCTGTCTCTTAAGCACGCAGACAAGATTTATGATGAACCAAGGAGGGGCCACCGCAGAGGCTTAGGGGTCTCCAAGCAATAACTCCTAATTCGAGCTTCATCCACGAGAGCAGAGACAAGGGCATCTCCCGTTAGGACTTGCCAGCGAGCAGAGGAACCAGTCTGCAGGCTCCTTCCTCGTCCACTTGGCATACTCCTAATTATGACTTGGGCTGCTACAAACAGAAATGGACTAAACCCGTTAAATCTATTTTTTCCCCCTTGGTGGGAGGGAGTAGGGATTTCGCAAAGATAGAGATTTTAAATTAAGCTTTAAAACCGTGCCTGAGCAAGATTTAATACTGACAATTAGCCTGGACAAACAGCTAATCGCACTGGTGGGGTAATTTATATAAGCTCCACGCAACCATGAGGCAGGCAGCACGTTACACTGCAAATTAAGGCAATAAAAGAGGCTGACGCCTGGTGGGGTGGGGCCACCTTGGGCTTCCTGAGCCCTAGACCTTGCTGGATGGAGCTGGGCTGGCAGATATAGCGTCTCTGGTCTTGGAAAGGGAAATCTCGCTGCTTCCCTCCGAAGGACAAGACACAGTAAATAGAATCCAGCTTTTCTGGAGGGTTTAAGGACTCCTCTGTCTTTGGGGAGCTGTGTGTGCTAGGCTATTGCTCTTTTACTCTGTGCCTCAGTTTCCTCATCTGTAAAATGGGGAGACACTTGCTCAGCAGGGTTTCTCGGGGAGATGCAGGGTAGAAGCATCTCTCTCGGTTCCCCACCCAGGGATGGTCCCAAGGGATGCTCATTTCTCGTCACTCTGTCCCTTCTAAACTAAGAGTGCCCCTTCTGGTCCTCAGCATCCCCATGTGCCTGGCTCTCGGTGCCCACAAATGGGATTAACCGGCCGACTTTCCATTTTTATAACCGACCATATTTCTCCCAGACTGCAGCAGACTTCCCTACCCAGAATAGACACGTTCATCTATGGCAACAGAGCACTGATTTAAAAAATACCACATCAGCAAGACTTATAAAGAAAAGATCTCTGGTTTCCTCTCGGGGGTTGGAGTCTGAGCCACAATGGTTTTTGCCTCCTGCCTCTCAAGACTGAACCGCAGCAGCCACTCCACTTTTCCTAAGAACTTCACAGGCACTTCTGTCCACGTCACACAGTTCCGCGGGGATCTCTTTCCATAAGCATGTGGCCACTTTCCTCATGAGTCCAGCCCAATGGAATCTTATTCAGCCACAAGAAAGGAGTGAAATACTGACCCAGGCTGCAACGTGTGTGTGCTAAGTCACTTCAGTCGTGTCCGCTTCTTTGCGACCCCACGGACTGTCGCCCACCAATCTCCTCTGTGCATGGGATTCTCCAGGCAAGAACACTGCAGTGGGTTGCCATTTCCTTCTCCAGGGGATCTTTCTGACCCAGAAATCAAAGCTGCATCTCTTATGTCTCCTGCATTGGCAGGCTACAACATGGATGAGGTTTAAAGACATTATGCTGAGTGAAAAAAAGCACAAACATCATATGATTCCATTTATATAAAAAGTCCCAGAAAAGGAAAATCCATAGAAACAGAAAACATAACAGATCTGTGGTTTCTGGGGACTAGGGAGAGGGGAAGTGTGGAGTGACTGCTAACGGAGTTTCTTTTGGGGTGCTGACAGCATTCTGAAACTAGATAGAAATGACAGTTACACACCATTGTCAATGTACTAAATGACACTAACTATTCACTTTAAAACGGTTAATTTTATATCATGGGAATTTCATCGCTATTGAAAAAAATGACTCTGAATTGTCAGAACTCTATAAGAGAAGTAAAACAGGGTCTTTTAGGGTTAGGAGCCCCTCCAGCCCACACCAGGGGTCCTCTGATCCACCGAATTTGGGTCAGTGGGTGGCGCGGACCCCTCCTGCCTCTAAACCAAGAGGAGCCCCAGGAGTCTGCAGGCCTGGCCTGGATGCGCTAACTGGGCAGGCACACTGACCATAGGCCAGACTCCCCACTCCGCTGGGCCGGCTCTAACAGAGTTAGAGAAGCCAGCTCTGGGGGTCCCGGAGACCCTTGACCTGAAGATCCATCATCAAAGGATCACCTAAGAGGTGACCAAGGGCAGGAAAAGCCTGGGAGGGCCTAGGGGTGGGAGAGGGAACTGGACGTGGGTTCAGCCCACACAAGAGACGCTGTGTGCCCACCGGGAATAGGCCCATGCACGTGACCTCCAGCTGGGCCCACCCTGGACGCTGCGCACATGACCTCCCATTTTGCTCCCACCTGTGTTCTGCCACATGACCTCCCTCCATGCTTCCCCACGGGAACCAGGGGCTGCAGGCAGTTTTAAAACAGGCAATAGAAACTATTGGTGTGTCTCCCACATAGAAAGGGTCATATTTCATGAAGGATATTTTTGGTTCATAGACATTTTTATGGAGACTGGATTGCTTTACAAAATGTACTTCCTACTATGAGTCAAAGTTTAAGAAATTTGAAAAACCCTTTTCTAAGTGAACCCCTCCCCTGACTGTGGCCTCTTTCATACCCTCCTTGCCTTCTAAATGTCTCAGAACTCGGGGTTTTCTCTTTTTTCCTTTTTTTAAATTCCAGAAGGCCTGAGACAGCTTTAAGGATGTAGGGAAAGGGAAAGGATGGTTTGGGGTGACGCCCGTGAGGGCAGGCAGGCTCCTTCTGCACCGCAGTCTTTCTCTCCTATGCCCTGGAAGGGCTCTCAGATCTGAAGGGCTCTCAGGTCTGGTTGTGTGTCAACAAGAGGACACAGAAAAAGGTCAGAACAGGGAAGCTCCAGGGAATGCTGGGCAGCTCTGTGCCTCCTGGGTAGAGTCAAAACCACCTGTCCAGGAGGCATCCCTGGAGGTTCAGTGGTTAAGACTTCACCTTCCAATGCAGGGGCTGCGGGTCCAATCCAACATGCCTCTCAAGCCAAAAAAAAAAAAAAAAAAAAAAAAAAACCACCAAAAACATAAAACGGTAGCAATATTCTAAAAATTCAATAAAGACTTTAAAAATGGTCCCCATAGGGGGGAAAAAAAATCTTAAAAAAAAAAACCTGTCCTTCAAGGCAGCTTTGGGATATTATCCTTCCTGCCTTCCCAGCTGGAAGAACCGCTCCCTCCTGACCGGCCCCTCTACCCCCTGGCAGGCTGTACACCTTGAGGTGTCAAGTTTCCTGGGGCACGTCTCCCGCTATTGGAAGAGTCTGGTCTTGTCGAACTGTGAGTCATCCTTGCCTCCAACACTGTGTCCTCCACATACCAGGAGGCCAATAAGTATCTCGAGATGGGTTGCAAGGTGCCAAGGGGACATTCCCGTGGTCCCAGGGCCAAGTGAACTCAGGCAGGTGTGTAAGGGAGGCCGTGGCCCCAGCTACGGATGCGTGACAGTCCCAATGGGAGATGACCTTTCAGTTTTCCACTCCATCAGTACAACTCTCCAAGTAAAGGATGGCTGTGGTGTGGAACAGAGGGGACGGGGAGCGTCATCGGCCTGGTGACAAATGTTTGCAGGTTCTTTGTGGACTGTGTGCGTCGAGAGTCACACATGTGCCAACAGTGAGGGACCCAGCTTTCAAGCCTGAATGATCTTTACCAGACTACAGGGCATCCCTGGTCCCCAACACACACACACACACACACACACACTACACACAAGCTCAACTGGTTCTTCCCATGGGGCTATCTAAGGAGCAGGCCCTTGCGGGCTCTGTGGCCAAATGAACAAATGTTATAAAGGCAAACACCCCGACCATGTGTGATGTCAGGCTCTGCCCTGAGCAGCTTACACATATTGCCCCACTTGACCCTTCCAGTGACCGTCATCATCTCCGTCATCAAACTTTGATGACCGTCATCATCTCCTGGGACAGAAGGCTGGCCCAGGCCATCCAGGTGGTAAAGGGCAGAGACTCTATTTCAGTTGCTCTAACCCAGAGCCTTAGCCCAGAGCCCACCTTCTCACTGCCTGTAGGAGGACAGACGGATGAAGGCTTGCACAGTGAGTGGGTGGGCCTTCCTCTCCTCCAGGGCCTTCCTTGCTCATGGCCACCTGGGCTCGCATAAGAAGGTACTCGTAAACAGACTCTCGCTCCAAGCAGAGACAAACTTCCATGAAAGGCAGTTTGTTGGTCCAAAATAATTGCCTCCTATCAGGTTGTGTTAAAACTGAGGAGTAACAAGGGCTCTGCTACCTCAAGATTTATGGTACCCGACACGCTCGCCTCTCCGCCACAACACATTTGCATAAAATGTTTATATTACTGCAGCTTCATCGGACCTGAAAATGCAATATGATTCCAATAACATTTCTCTTGAGATAGACAATGGGCTGAAACAAAAACCCGATGTGTTGCCTCAGCTCTGTGTCTTTATTAACAAACATGCCAGGACGCATTGCTAAAATTGCACGATTGGAACGGCATGAAAACCCCCATCTCACACGGGGCGGCTCGCCAGCTTCCTCCGATCCATCTTACTATTTCCTGAGTGTCAAAGCGTTGCTTTAAATATGCAATCAAGCCCTGGGATGAGATGAGGGCGGTGCTGCAATTCCACTGACTTTGGCATCCCTTTGCATTTTCAGTGAAGACTTTGTGGTCTGAGATACAGGGTTTTCTTGATTCACATTCTTTGCTCTTTCCACCAAGGAGAAGGTTCAGTGTTGGGGCTGAGAATCACAGGACCCTGGACTGGAGGCAGGGGCTGGCCAGCAGGGCCTTTTACATTGCTTCTTGCCGCAGAGTGGGGCGTGTAGCTGGAGGCTTGGGTAGGATGCAGCGGGAGATGGCACTACATTTGGTGATGTGAACACTTACATCACCCGTGGATGGTTCTTTAACATCTGGTGGCAGGAAAATTAAGGCCAAGGCCAAACATGTGAGGAGAGGCCCAGCCTCACTCATAGACTGAAACAATAAAATAAGGTTTTTCACCCTTTCGATTCTCTAAACAGCACAAACTTTGATGGCACCCAGCCTTGGTGAGGAAGTAGGGGACAGTAGCGTTCCCTCACACGCTACTGGGTGCAGTGGAAATGTGAACAGTGACTTTAGAACTTGCTGCTCAGAGTGGGGTCCAAAGGATAGCATCACCTGGAGCTTGTAAAAATGCAGATCCCCAGGCCTCCCCTCCCTGATCTGCTGAACTGGAAACTGGGGGAAGGGCCCAGGAATCTGTTTTAAGTCCTTCAAGCCGATGCTCATGTAGTCTAAAGAGAAACACAGGCTTACAGGACAGTTTGTCTCAGAAATTCCACTACTTTTTTCCTGTTACATTTTCTTAATGGTTACTGTTGGAGAAGAGAAAGACAATTGATTTTTGGGATGAGCTGCTATCTGGTTGTGCTATTGAATCCTTGCATTAGTTCTTATGATTTGTGAGGATATTCTAAGTAGAAGATGCTCTGTCGCATGCTTTCTAGAGGTCTAGTGGACCTCTTCTTTCTATTTCTTACCTCTCTTTCTGTCTGCTATGACCTCCAGGGCGGTAACAAATTCTGCTCTGCTTTTGGGAATTATTCTACAGATAAATATATTTGGACAAGGCCTGTGAAAATGCCTGTGCAGGCATGCTCCTGTAAGGAGCATG
Source organism: Muntiacus reevesi (assembly GCF_963930625.1). Taxonomy (NCBI): domain Eukaryota; kingdom Metazoa; phylum Chordata; class Mammalia; order Artiodactyla; family Cervidae; genus Muntiacus; species Muntiacus reevesi. The sequence continues at coordinate 8,686,902 of NC_089266.1, read as the reverse complement.
CACAACAGCAAAAGCCTGTAAAATGCCAAGATACCCATCAATATGAAGCTGGGTAAGTCAGCCAGGGCCCATTCAGGTGATGGAATACTATGCAGCCAAGAAAAAGGTTGGGGTAGATGCAAATGTGCTGCTTTTAAGAGATATCAGAAATACATTATTTGAAAAGGAAGAATGCAGAACAGTGCATATAGTAAAGATACACAAACATGATTACTTGTACACACAGCTCCTGGCGGGGTACACAAGCAGTTCTCAATAGTTCCTCCCAGCGCCCTGGGGGTGAGAGGGAGAGGGACTCTTAGGCTAATACTTCTTACCACTATTTTAAGTTTTGGGTACTACAAGTGTTGCTATTTCAGTAATAAAATTAATATTTCCAGGGCTTTTCTGGTGGCACAGTGGTAAAGAATTTGCCTGCCAGTGCAGGAGATACGGGTTCGATCTCTGATCTGGGAAGATCCCACATACACAGAGCAACCAAGGCCCCGAGCCACAACTACTGAGCCTATGCTCTGGAGCCTCCCAGCTGCAACTACTGAGGCCGCATGCCACAACCGCTGAAGACCTCGGGCCCTAGAGCCCACGCAACAAGAGAAGCCACTGCAATGAGAAGCCCGTGCACCACAACCAGAGAACAGTCTCTGCCTACTAAGACTGGAGAGAAGGCCGAGCAGCCATGAAAGCCCATCAGAGTCAAAAATAAATAGATAAAATTTTAAAAATAAGTTGGTACTGCTAAGGAATTTTTTAAAACAGATGAGTTCAGGCAGCTCCTGCCTCCCTGTTCAGATCAGGGTCTCCCAGGTTCACACCAGAACCCCGTGCACTGATGTTTAAGGGGCAGAGGCTGGAGCCGAGCCCAGGGCCTCATCTGGCTGATGTCCTGTTGGCCCTGAATCCTGCTTCCAGGTGGGCCCCACGTCAACCCAGAGAGAAGTAAGCACTGGGATTCATTTAGCAAGATTCTTGCTCACAATTAGCTTGAGTAATTTCACCGCAAATGCAATTGCTGCTCTCCAGGACACCCTGGGCCCTTTGCCCATCACACTTCAGGGAGGTGCCGGGCCAGTTTACCTTGAGCTGTTGAGAGGGAGGCCACATGCCAGGGGGTCCAGGTGTGAATGGCCCCACTGCACTCCAGCTTAGGACTCTTGGACTTGGGACAGGTGTCCCGACCTCTTTGAGGTGGTGTCTCCACCTGTAAAATGCGCAGAGCAATGGCAACATTAAGGGGAGTGTGCTAGCGGTAAAGAAGAAAGTGTGAAGTGAGACTCAACAGTGTATTCTTGAAGGGGCTTCATGCCACCCCATCTCTGGTCTTCACTGAGCTCTCTGCGTGTTCATCTGGGGCAAGTTGCAGGCAGGCACACTTTGGTCTCCAGTGTGTATCCAGGGAGGACTTCCGGCTCCCTTTTACACATGAGGAACCTGAACTCAGAGATTGAAGAATTTGGCACAGTTGACCAGGGGAGGGAGGATGGACCAAAGCGTGAGGGTTCTCACACTGCGTCCTGGACTTGGCACGACTTGTGGACTTTGGTATCTTCTCCTTCTCTCTGAATCCAACCACCTCCCCGCTTTAGAACACCATCATGAAAAAGCCAGATACAAAAACTGAATGTATTCTCTACCCTGTATCTTCCCACTTTTATAAGGAAGAGGAAAAAATGGGAAGGATGTAAACCAATAAGCTAAATGGTGGCTTAGAACATTTATTTTCTCCCTTATCTTGATTTTCTAGAATTTGTACAATAATATGCATCTCCTCTGTAAGGTGGGAAAACTGCATGTATATTTCTGGCACTGATTTTTTTAAAAATACATGGTATATATCGATACACAGGAAATGGAAAGCATAAACATAGCTACAAAATGATTCCTATGTAATGTTACACTTTAAAGAGTGGGATACAAATCTGTGCATCTAAGCATGAAGACAAGAGGCAAAGTGCTGAGGATGGAGCGATTTCTGGATGGCGGTTTTGGAAGAACGTTATGTTCTTCTGTACTTTCTGAAATCTTAACTAAGATATATATTACTTTAAAAATGATCAAATGTCACCTTTTCAGAGAGGACTTGTCGCAATAGTGTACAGGAAACATTCCCTTGCCCGCAGGGAAGGAGATCACATCCACCCCCTCACATGCCTTTATTTTTATCTGACTCCTGTATCCCTCACTACCTGGGGATGTGCTGTGCAGGCAGGCAGGTCTATGTCTCTCTCTCTCTGGAGTATCAGCTCTCTGAGGACAGAGACCTTTTCCTAGAACAGTGTCCAGCACATGATAGGTGTTTAAGTTCCTGGATGAATAAATAGATGGATGGAAAGGTGGATGAATGGAGGAAGGAAGTGCTGACATTGTGGAAACTAGGTGGGCAGGACCAGAAATGTGAGTTTCATCATCCGGATATGCATTGAGCCCCAAATGCATGCCAGACCCTCAGCTGGGGCAGAGTATAGAAGATGTGTTTACTGTCCCCAAGGAACGTGGCCCCTGAGGAATACAAAAGGTGGGACATGTGGAGAGGCAAGGGAACTCACATTTCTTAAGTAATTTATCATATGTCAAGCTTTACAAACATTATCTCATCTTCTAGTCTTCTAATCTCATCTCCTAATCTTCTCGATGACCCTGTAAGACAGTGTAAGACCCATTTCTCTGCTCAGCAGGTGATTTTTTTTAAGATAGGAGAGCTGACATGCGTGGAGGGCTTCCTGTGCTCTCAGAACTTGACAGGTGTGATTTAATAGACCTCCCAGCACCCCATGCAGGAGGCATCCTGCCCGCTGAGCGGGAGACCAACCTGATGCAGGGGGAAAGGAGGCGTGGGGGCAGGGTGATGAAGTAATTTGGCTGCGGTCCACGACGTGCAAGGATGCAGAAGGAACCCTGTGCAGCCGCATCTGTAATTGTCATGTGTCACTTCACAGGGTTGCTGCGAGGCTGGAATGAGAAGATGGGTCTGAAAAGCATGTCGGCGTTCACAACAATGGGCTGAGTGAAGATCTGTGGTTTGTGGATGAGGGGACTGAGGCTCAGGGCTCTTCCATGGCTCACCCCAGGTCAGGAAATGTAAGTGGGGGATCTAAGGGCCAAACCCAGGTCTTGCTGGCACCAAGGAGACCCCTGTATTTCCACGTTATCAGAGCCAATAGACAAATGATTTGAATGCGGTGGGCTAAGGACTTAGACACAATCTGCCACGCAAACCTTTAAGGGCAAAGTGAGACAGGGAATGAAAAGGGACCCATAAGGTTTCATCGGGAAGATGGAGGGAGAGGGCCAGGCCTGGAGAAAGTAGTTGAGATGTTAACAAAGATTCTTTTCTGTGGAGCGGTTGTAAGTACCAAGGCACAGAGGTGACAAATAGCCTGCGCTGTGGGTGGGTGATTTCAGAGCGGGCGACTGGGAGGAGAAGAGAGGAGGGGTCTGGGGGTGGCGGGGGAGAGAGAGACCTGGAAGGATAGACCCAGGCCAGGTGGGAGAAGTACCCAATGACCTTGACCTTCATCCTGGAGGTCCTGGTTCTCAAGCCTGGCTGCACGGAAGCAGGCGCCCAGTGCGACTAGAACCAGGTGAGAGAGAAGCCAGAACCCACAGGGGCCTGGTCACTGACGGTCCTGCGAGGCTACCCCAAGGATCGGGCTGTCTGTCTGAGGCTGCAACCAGAGTGGGTCTGGTCCCAACACCTGTGCCCTTGGGAGGCAGAGGGGGAGGCTGGAAGGGACAGAGCCTGGATGAAGGGGGAGAGTTCACCAGGCGGCTGGACGCTCCTGAGAGACACCGAAGTTTTCTCTCAAACCTTTGCAGTGATGGGAATCAGGAGAAAGGCCGTGGTTCCGGAGACACTTGCCAAATCAGAAAATAGATCATGCCTGGGCGGTCCGGGTGGAGCACCCACGTGATTGCTGTGAGGCTCCATGTGATTGCTGTGAGGCTCTGGAAAGCCACGCACCTACCTGCTGTGCTGTTGAGAGAGATGAAGACCCACCTACAAAGAGCCAGCAGGGTCCCCATGAACATCCTGGAGGTCTTGGTGAACACCTAGCCATCGCTGGAGGCAAGGAGAAGAGAGACAGACTCAAGGGCAAAGACTGGGGCCGGGGGTGAAGGGGAGTTTTGTTAAAGCTGGGATTGGGGAAGAAGACCCCAGCTCGGGGGAGTGGGGAGCCCCTGGACCCTTATGAAGGCTGTCGGGGATATAAGCAGGGCTGGGGTGTTGGGGACTGGAATCTTTTGTCCGTTGTAATGTTCGCCATAAAGTGGAGGCTCCAGTCCTGTCCCTCCAAGAAACAGAACTTGACCTCTCAGTGTTGGGGCCCCCCCTTCTTAGGGGGAGGAGACAGTGAAGCTGAGCAGGAACAAAGGGAGACGAGGGGACTCACCTCCCAGGCTGCGGGAATTCAGGCAAGAGCATCTCTGTTTAAACCCTTACTGGAATGTCTCATTCTGCCCATTTCCATTTCATATTTCAGCTAAAAAATAATGACAAAGCCTGCAGAGCAGGCTCCCTCTCCTCGGTAATTACCAAATTAACACATTCTAACAGACGAGCCCCCAGCAGCAGGCTGTGATTAATGCGTGAGGACAATTAGCAGCAGAGCCTGCCCCTCGCGCTCACCTCCTTAAACAGCGAGACCGCGTGCAGGGTCTCTGGGGCGAGCCTCCGCCGCCCACCCGCCCTCCCGCTCCCTTTAATGGGCTCTGGGGCCGGGCTTCATGTGCCAGGCTGTGCCCGTCCCACCCTTGGGGGGTTGGGGCCGACCCCACGGGTCAGGGAGGCGGCTTCCCCACCCAGGCAGGAAGCCGGGAAAGCGAGCCCCAAATTAATTTATTCAGCCAATTCATTAGGCAGGCGTGGATCGCATGCTGAGTACGTGCCGGCCCAGGGCTCAGGCGGAGGCAAGATAAATGTAGGAAGGGGCCGCCGCCTTCCAGGAGCTTGCTGTTGGGAAGAGGGAGGACAAACGATTAAGTGGTCAGCGTGGGGCAGAGTGCAAGCTCCGGAGAAAGCCTAGGGAGGAGCATGCGCTGGTTTTCGTGGATGGTGGTGGGGACCCTAATGATGGGAGATGTATCCCCGCTGACGTCGGCATCAGTGACGGGAAACCGAGCCAAAAGCTGGAGAATGACCGGTCTTGAAACAGGGGGAGCGGATGTTCACTCTGACGTAAGAGCAGGAAAGGGCTTTCCAGGTGGCGCTAGTGATAAAGAATCCGCCTGCAATGCAGGAGCCTCAGGAGAGTCAGCTTCCATCCCTGGGTGGGGAAGATCCCCTGGAGGAGGAAATGGCAACCCACTCCAGTATTCTTGCCTGGAAAATCCTATGGACAGAGGAGCCTGGTGAGCTTCAGTCCATAGAGTCACAGAGAGTCGCAATGACTAAAGCAACTTAGCAGGCGCCCAAGAGCAGTAAAAGTAGGAGTCTGGCCTGGGTCCAGCATGGTCTCCTTCGTGATGGAGCATAAACTGATGATGGAGAGCGAGAAAGGCATGCCTTGGCGGGAGCCAGCTCCAATGGAGGGACACATCTGGGATACTTAGCCCAGGTTAGAGAGTCGGAAGGAAGTTGATGCTGAATCTGGGCAAGAAAGTGCCTATGCTGGTCTCAGGGACAGGAAGAAGGAAGGGAAGAGCTCAAGGGAAAACCCAAAGGCAGAATCATGAGGCTGGGCACCTTTTTGAAGTGAGGCTCAGAGAAAGGCTGGTGTTGGGGTGTGAGCTGACTCTCCAGGAGAAGATCCACCAGGGAGAAAGACTGGCCAGGAGTGCAGGGATTTGGGGTCAGAGATGCTCCATTGCAGGCACTGATCACAGGAAAGGTAACACGCTCCAGAAGCTGAGGGTGAGGAAGGACAGGTGTGGGCCCCCGGGGAGGCCCAGAGATTTAGGATCCTACTCTCAGACCAAGACATCCTCAGGAGGAACCTACCCTTTTGACTCTCGTGGAAACACACCTTGACGGAGGAGGAGTCCAAATTCCAAGTGCTCAGATGCTCGATTTCCTGACTGAGCTTTAACGGCAGACCTGAAATAACAGGACATCAGCTTCACTCCTTGGCTTAACACAGTTGACATTCAGGAAGCTTTCCTTGGCCTCCACCTGTCCTTGGCCGTGGGACCTGGAACCAAGACAGGAGGGAGAAGAATCACAGGGCATCTTTAGAGGTGGTGCCGGAGCATGCAGTGATTCTAATATTTTGGGGGAATGTTCACAGTGTTTCCCACAGCAGCTGTTCCATCCTACATTTCACCAATCATGCTCAAGGACTCTAGTTTCTCCACATCCTCCCTGACACTGTCATCTTTTGTCTTGTTTTGTTTTTTGTGGATAGCCATCCTAACCTGTGTGAGGTGGTACCTCGTTGTGGTTTTGATTTGCATTTCCCAGATGCTTAGTGATGCTGAGCACCTTTTCTTATCGGTATGTCTTCTTTGGAGTAATATCTAGGTGAATGCATAAAGAAATGTAGCAGATACTTACAGTGGGAGAGCCTCCCAGGTGGTGCTAGTGATAAAGAATTCAGCTGCAGTGCAGGAGACATAAGAGACATGGGTTCCATCCCTGGGTCAGGAAGATCCCCTGAAGGAGGGCATGGCAACCCACTCCAGTATTCTTGCCCGGAGAATCCCATGGACAGAGGAGCTTGGCGGGCCACGCCGAGAGTCGATGGGGTCGCAAAAAGTCGGACACAGCTTAAGTGGCTTAGTATCCACAACATACATACAGTGGGATATCATTCAGCCTTTAAAAAGAATGAAATCCTGCCAAATAGGACAACAGGATGACTCTTTTTTTTTTTTTTTTTTTTTAAGTTGGAGGCTAATTACTTCACAACATTTCAGTGGGTTTTTGTCATACATTGACATGAATCAGCCATAGAACAGGATGACTCTTAAGGACCTGATGCTACGTGAGATAAACCAGTCACAGATGGACAAGTGCTACGAGTTTCTATTTAGACGAAAGATCTAAAACAGTCAGATTTACGGGAGCAGAAAGGAGAATGGTGGTTGTCAGAGGTCAAGGCAGAGGTAAGAGAAGGCAGTTGCTGTCCAAGGGGTACAGAGTTTCAATTGTGAGAGATGAGAAAATTCTAGAGGTCTGCTTCCAACCTGGTGCTTGTCGTTAACAACAGAGTTCTGTACCCTTGAAAGTCTGTCAGGAGAGAAGATCTCTGTTAAATGTTCCTATCATAACAAGGTGGGGTAAGAGAAGGTGCTTTTGAACCGTGGTGTTGGAGAAGACTCTTGAGAGTCCCTTGGACTGCAAGGCAATCCAACCAGTCCATCCTAAAGGAAATCACTCCTGAATAGTCATTGGAAGGACTGATGCTGAGGCTAAACTTCAATACTTTGGCCACCTCATGTGAAGAACTGACTCCGTGGAAAAGACCCTCATGCTGGGAAAGATTGAAGGTGGGAGGAGAAAGGGATGACAGAGGATAAGATGGTTGGATGGCATCACTGACTCGACGGACATGAGTTTGAGTAAGCTCCGGGAGTTGGTGATGGACAGGGAAGCCTGGCATGCTGCAGTCCATGGGGTCGCAAAGAGTTGGACACGACTGAGCGACTGAACTGAACTGAAGATAAGGTGGCACTAACGATGAGCGCCGAAGAATTGATGCTTTTGAACTGTGCTACTGGAGTAGACTCTTGAGTGTCCCTTGGACAGCAAAGAGATCAAATCAGTCAATCCTAAAGGAAATCAACCCTGAATATTCACTGGAAGGACTGATGCTGAAGCTGAAGCTCCCATACTTTGGCCACTTGGTGCAAAGAGCCAATTCACTGGAAAAACCCTGATGCTGGGGAAAATTGAGGGCAGGAGGAGAAGGGGGCAACAGAGGATGAGATGGTTGGATGGCATGATTCGCTCAGTGGACATGACTCTGAGAAAACTCTGGGAAATAGTGAAGAACAGGGAAGGCTGGCATGCTGCAGTCCATGGGGTTGCACAGAGTCAGACATGACTGTGTGACCGAACAACAATGATGCCTGACTGCTGAGAGGCTGAATTATAGATGCAGAGACACTTTATCTGATATCACCAACATTTCCAATCTATTTGAAGGAAAATTGGTAACGCCTGCACAAATCTAGCCCTGTTTTTAGCACATTCAGAACACCAGCTTAGCGACACTAGAAGGAATAAAATAATAAGTTTGCAAAGTGTCTCCATGTTTTTGTCTTCAGGTGAGAAGGGAGAGGTGAGGGCTCTGCTTAAATCCCTTACTCCAGGGTTACCTGGAAGGAAGTGGAGAGAACTGCCATATATTAAACATTTACAGAATCTCATTTAATTCTCACAACGTACATATAAAGTAAGAACCACTGGCCCCATTTTGCAGATAAGAAAACCAAGGTTAGAGAGGTGACTTGTCCAAGGGTATCTGCAGGTGTAGCATCCTAGGTGGGTGTCTCTGTAGAGCAGAGGCTGTGGGCTACCCTGCAGGGTACAGTGGGGTAAGATTTGAGGTTCCCAGAGAAATGAAGTCCAGCTTGGATTCAGTACCCAAGAGTTATGTGCCTTGTCTTCATGTAGTTCTCCACTGTTGGTTTCCTCTGGGAGAATTAGCTAATAATAACACCTATTGCAAATGTTTGTTAAGAGGATGAATGGAGATCATTTGTAGCATGTGTTGAGCAATCGATACATCTTAGTGTCATTGTCACTAATGCCATCATCATCACCATCATCATCGTCATCATCGCCACTGTTAACCAACCCAGGAAAATGCAGCCAGCCTCAGTCCCTCACCCTGCACCTCCTCACCCCCACGTATGAATGTCATGTCTTCTTAAACTGGCTATTTCTTTTAAAGATGTCTTAACCAAAGCCTGATGGTTCCAGAGTCCTCACCATGACAAATGTCAATAACGATGATGACTCCCTGAGGCTGAATTTTAAAAGAGCATTAAAGATTAAAGGATGCACAGGTCAATTACTGGGGTAAGTAAATGACTTTAGAAGTAATTGCGTATAATTTCGTCTTATTTATTTGGCATTAGTTCTAAGTGTCCATAATCCTGGGTCCCGGAGGTCCTTCACTTCCGCTTTGCTTCTGGCAGATGAAGGGACTCAGCTCCAAAGGCAGAGGCTGGGGTGCGGGGAAGAGCCCCGGGGCACAGGGACTCGGCCTTTCTAGACTCAGCATGGTTGACTTGCTTCAGACCTGCGGACGATTTCACCATCCACTGTCCCTGACCCGTTCCCAGGGTGCACTTGTCCATCTCAAACTGTGGGGGGCCCCAGCTGCCCACCAGCCTCGCCCCCCTGGGGGCTGACAACGGAAGGCAGAAGCTGGGACAGGTGTCCTCTGGGGTCTGAAGCGTTGACCGGAGAGGAGTTCATGTGACCGAAGTGAAGGTTATAAAGGGCAAGAGCAGGTCACTGGTGAAAGAGAAGGAGGGCTGGTGAGGGCATGGAGTATGTGTGGACTGTGGTGGAGAAAAAGCAGAGTTTTCAAAGACGTAGGAAGGAGAAAGGGGGGTAATATGGCTAAGGCTTTCCCTTTGGTTAAAAGGGACAGAAACCTCCTCAAACCAGCTCAATAAAACCATCTACTATCGGAAGATGGGTTAGTTACGGACGGGGTGACTTGAAACAACAGAAATGTATTGTCTCACAGTCTGAAGGTCGGGAATCCGAGTTCAAGGTGTCAGCAGGGCTGGTTCCTTCTGGAGGCTTTGAGGGAGCATCTGAGTCCCTCTGCTGACTGCCAGTGATCCTTGGCTTATAGGGGCAGCACTCCAGTCTCTGCCTCCATCTTCACATGGCTGCTTTTCTGGGTCTCACACTATCTTCCCTCCGTGCATGATGCTGTGTCCAAATTGCCTTCTGCTTACAAAGATCGGTCATTGGATTAGGGCCACCCTAATCCAATACACAAAGAGTCGGACATGACTGAGAGACTGAACTGAACTGAATCCAATATGACCTCATCTTAATCTGATTATATCTGCAAAGATCCTTCTTCCAAACAAGATCATATTCACAGGTTCTGGGTGGACATGATCAACATCATTCAACCTAGTGCAGAAGGTTACAACAAAGATACCAACAAACCTGGCATTGACCCCAGAGCAGAGATGGACTTCCCTGAGACTGGAGTTGGAGACTGGAAAGATGGGGTCCAAGGGTGGCAGCCCTGTTGGACCACTCCGTACCCATTGTCCCCTTCTCCTTGCTAACAGAACCTGGTTCTGTACAGTGCTAGACTTGCATATGCTTCAGGAGGTGGAACCTCCAGCCCAAGAGGGAGCTTGCTTATGTGCATGATAAGGAGCTTCACTTGTGTCCTACTCTTTGCAACCCCATGGACTGCAGCACGCCAGGCTTCCCTGTCCTTCACTATCTCCCAGAGTTGGCTCAAATTCATGTCCATTGAGTCAGTGATGCCGTCTAACCATCTCATCCTCTGACCCTTCCTTCTCCTTTTGCCCTCAATCTTTCCCAGCATCAGAGTCTTTTCCAATGAGTCAGCTCTTCACATAAGGTGGCCAAAGTATTGGAGCTTCATCTTCAGCATCACAATTCAAAAGCACCAATTTTTTGACGCTCAGCTTTCTTTATGATCCAGCTCTCACATCTGTACATGACTACTGGAAAAACCATAGCTCTAACTATACAGATTTTTGTCAGCAAAGTGATGTCTCTACCTTTTAATATGCTATCTAGGTTTGTCATAGCTTTCCTTCCAAGGAGCAAGCATCTTTTAATTTCATGGCTGTCGCCACTGTCTGCAGTTACTTTGAAGTCCAAGAAAATAAAATCTGTCACTGTTTCGACTTTTCCCCTATTTGCCATGAATTGACCATATGCCATAATATTATTTTTTTCAATGCTGAGTCCTCTCTAATAAAACTAAAAGTCAAGCCATGACAAGATTAAGCTGATCTACTAATAAACTATCAGGACAAAATATAACACTTTAAAGACAAAATATCAATAATAATATAGAAGATCAATAATGTAATCTCAACAGTATCTTGCATACAGTTAAAAATTACTAGTGATATGAAACAGGAGAAAAACGAAGTCAATAGAAACAGACCCAGTGATATCAAAAATATTAGAATTGGCAAACAATTTTAACAACAGAGAAATAGAGAATTTCAACAGAAACTATGTATTTATTTAGTTTTTTAATTTATAAACTTTATTTTTTAATTTAATGGAGGTTCTAGAACTTACAAATTTTCAAAAAAAATATGGGCTTCACAACAAAAGAGACACTGCAGAAGAAAAGATCAGTAACTTGAGGGCAGGTCAATAGAAATTCTCCAAACTGAGTATGAGGGTGGGGGTGGAGGAAGTGAGCAAAATTAGTAGAATCTTGGTGATTTGTGCAACAATATCAAGTAATCTAAGATATGTATAATAGTCTCAGAAAGAAAAGAGAAGTAGAATGGGACAGAAAAATATTCTAAGAAATAATAACTCTACATTTCAAAAGATTTAAAAAATACCGCATTTAATTTATGAATTACCACATGAATTTATAGAGGAATTAGGACATAAAATCAATATGTAAAAATCAACCAAATATTTATATTAGCAAGAAACAGTAGAAAATGAAAATTTTAAAACAAATCTCATTTACAAGAGGATCAAAACTATAAAATACTTAGGGATTAATGAAAATAATGAAAATTGCAAAGAAAAAATAAAGAACACTTAAATAAATGAGCATTTATACCATAACCTTGAATTGGGAGAGTTAATATTTTAAGATACAAATTTCTTTTAAATAAATAGATCAATAAAATATCAATTAAAATGCTAGCAGCATCTTTTTTGTAGGAATTGACAAACTGATTCTAAAATTTATATGGGAAGCCAAAGGACCTAGAATAACCCAATCTTGGAAAAAAACAAATTCAGAGGACTCACATTATCTGATTACAAGATTTTTCACAATTTACCAAGAAGGAGAGTGCTTGTATTCAGTTTGTAACTCCATAGAAGTTCCTGTGAGTTGGTCTGGGGAGACTCAGTACTATCTATACTCCCATTGGTTGCACACGGCACTGGCCACTGGACCAGAACACAATTCAGGCAGAGAAGACAGAGAGGACAAAGGACAATGGACCCATCAGGGTGCTTCCTGAGGGCATGACTGTTGTCTTGATATTGATTTTTTTCTGCATTGCCTAAAATCCAATACAGTAACTCAATAAATGTTGACTGTATCAGTAAGGAAAGTTGTAGATTAGTCAATGCATGAGAAAAATGAAGAATGAGTCAACGAATGGATGGATGGATAGGTGGATGAATAAATGAATGGACCAATGAATGACTGGATCAGTCAAGTGAATGTTCTAATGGCTGAACAAGCATCCCTCTGTGGAACCAGCAGGAATGTGATGAGAGCAGGAAGAAGAAGCTTCTGCTGTCTTTGATTCTTTTTATCTCTCAGATCACAGGTACCATTTACTTCCCTCTTGGGGGCGTCATCCACTGTGGCTGCCAATAAAACAGGACACTTTGTCTCTTAATTAGAAAGCGAACATTTAAAGGCAGAGCTTCCCAGTGACTGAACACATAAAACAATCACCTTTGCTCTGCACAGCTGTCCCCACACTGAGTTAAAACAGTTCTTGGGTTGCCCACGATTTCATTTCTGATCACACATAAGGATGTATGTCACTGGCTGACATTTACCTCTTGTCTTTTATAGCATTTCATCCACCCCTCTGCCAAGAAATAGGAACCTGGAGCCAGCTTGCCCTTGTCCGGAGCCCCCATGCATCCCAGGCTCTGTGGCTGGGCTGCTCTAGCCCTCACTCTCAGTGCCCTTTGCTGTGTTGGCATGCCTTTTTCTTCCACCTCTCAGAACTTGCCACTCGAGTTGGCTTGCACATCCATATCCACCAAGGAAGAATATCTGAGGCATACCAGGGCTCTGCATTTGTGAAGTCAGCTCTTTAGGAAAAGGGGCTGAACACACATAGTAGAAGCTCGAGGATTGCTTGTTGAACAGAAAGAAAAAATGATAAACTTTTCTTAAACTTTCCTGCTATAGGCAAGAAACTTTACAGGTGGAATTTCTAGAATTTCTCTATCACTGGGCAGGGAAGCGTGCTCCTCCTAGCTTCTGGGCGTTTGCACTCACAGCACACACAGACCAGGCTGCTCGGCATACTTGTGAGTGAGGCTGCTGACTGCACTTCTACCGAGATGCCCTGAGTCTGGAGAGACACCTTCATCCCACCATGCTTGGTGGTTGCCGTTATTTAGTCGTTAAGTCATGTCCGACTCTGTGACCCCACGGACTGTTGCCTGCCAGGCTCCTCTGTCCGTGGAATTCTCCAGGCAAGAATACTGGAGCACGTTGACATTTCCTTCTCCAGTGGACCTTCCCAATCCAGGGATCGAACCCTCTTCTCTTGCATTGGCAGGCAGATTCTTTATCTCTGAGCCACCTGGGAAGCCCAACCATACTTGGTCGATATTTAGGAACCACAACTTCCGTGGATACACATCAGCTGTGTCCACTCCCTCCAAATCTATCCATCCATCAAGAGGGAGGTGGCGGGGCTGGGTCTAGGTTCTACTGCTTCCTGGTGCTATGGCTCCGGATGAGGAACTTAACTTCTCTGACTCCAGTTTCTTCATTTGAAAATGGGGCTGAGGAAACATCCCTGAAGGGTAAAAATAAATGAGATACTAAATGTAAAAATTCACTTTGAAGATATAAGCATTATGGCAATATAATTCAATAATTACACAATTGATGGTGATTCACATTTTTGACATCTACTTCCCAAGTTCCCAGATGGGCTGGATATTCTTTCTGTCACCTCTCCAAAAGCCACCCTGCTCTGTGTCCCTAGAGGCTGGCTCTTAGGAACTGCATCAGTCAGTCTCTTTTGCCCTCTGCCTCCTAGTTGGCTTCAGCCAGTGGGCAGAATCAGCAGATGCAAAGGTCAGGAGGAAGAGGTCAAGGTGTTGATTCCTCCCACTCCATCCCTGCTGAGCTCTTTTTGGCCATAGCTGTGTCCTCTACTGATTAAAGGATGCAGTTTCTGTCCCACCACCCACCCTGCAGCTACCAGTCTTAATGAGTTCTGAATAGAGCCCTCTCCATTTTTAGCTCCAGAAGTGGTAGTAATTTGCAATTTTTTTCATGCTGTATTCCTATCAGGATAAAAATTTTTTGAGCCAACCAGCAACATGTGAGCAATCATTTATAAATGAATATATGCACAGCCTTAAGAGGTCCTGTTGATTCTCAATGCCTACATGTATTAGTTCACTTTCTTCATATTGATAAGAACCTAGAAGGTAGGCACTAGTCTTATCCTATCCTCTCCCTCCCCTCAACCTTTTTTTTTTTTTTAAACAGATGTGAACATCAAGGGACAGAGATATTCAGGACCTCCCTTGTGATCCAGTGGATAAGACTCTGAGCTCCCAATGCAGGGGGCCTGGGTTCAATCCCTGGTCAGGGAACTAAGATCCCATGAGCCATCTGGCACAGCCAAAAAAAAAAAAAAAAAAAAAAAATGGACAGAGCGATTTAAATGGCTGGTTAGACCAACCTCAGCACTGCTGACACTTGGGGCCAGATCAGCCTCTTTTGTGGGGCCATCTTGTGCACTGTAGGATGTTTGTCAGCATTCTTATTCTTCACTCACTAGATGCTGGTAGCACTCCTTCTCCTCATCCCAGTCATGATCGTCGAAAACGTCTCTGGATGCTGCTCAATATCTCCTGGGAGCAAACTCACTCCTCACTCCCCCGCCATTGAGAAGTAATGGTCTATAGTAACCAGCAGAATATACATTGCAAAATATACACACAGAAAGTAAAAAAAGAAAAAACAAAAACTTAAAACATAATATCAGGACTTGCCTTCGGTCCAATGGTTAAGACTCTGTGTTCCCAATACAGGCAGCACCAGTTCAATCCCTGGTCGTGTAACCAAGATCCTACATGCTGCCCAGTGTGGCCAAAATAAATAAATAAAATGAAAAAGAGATGTTTAAAAAATAAAATGGTTAACTTTATTTTTAAAAATCCATAATACGAAAAAATAAACATAAATTGTAGTTTTAACATTCCCTCCTCACACCTCAGTGGATGCCCTCATGTGGCCCCTAGGCATGTGAGAACTTAGCTCCGCGAACAGGGATCAGACATGGGATGTGCACTCTCTTAAGACCACCGTCCCGGGGGTGCAGAGGGGTATAAGGCCATCCTCTGCACTCAGGAGCATAAAATCCAGGCCGATAAGACACATACATAGGAAAGACTCTCAATTGAAGATAGCAGGTTAGAAAAAAACATGGCCGCAATTGATTGATTGGGCTGGTATTAATATTTCATAAACAGTAGCAAGTGGCTTCTCCGCGGCTATCTAGGGTTTTACAACAAGGCCCTGTCTCCCAGACCCAGGATGCAAAGGTCCAGACGGGAAGAAAGGGCAAGTGTCAGGAACGCTTTCACAAATCTCTCTCTCTCTTTTTTAAAAGATATATTTGATGTGGACCATTTTAAAAGTGTTTCTTAAATTTATTACTATATTGCTTTGGTTTTTACAGTTTTTGTTTTTTGGTCGAGAGGGATCTTAGCTCCCTCGACCAGGGATCGAACCTGCACCCCTGCATCAAAAGGCAATGTCTTAACCACTGGACTGCCAGTGAAGTCCCTTCATGTATCTCTTACTTCTTCCTCTGCCTTTCCTTCTTCAGGAGTCCTGCTGGGAGTCCGTTCATTTATTCGCTCAACAAATATTTGCCCAGTGCTTCCTCCAGGCCAGGAGTGGTTCCTGGAATGGGAACATCAGTGAGAAAAACAGACCTCGCTGCCCTCGGGGCTGCCATGCCAGCATCTTTTTGAGTTCAGCCCCATCTGCCAGCTCCCTCCTCCAAGCTGCCGCCCACGTCTTACCCCCAGAACCTCTTTGCTATGATGCTGTCCGAGTTGGAATTCCAGACCAACACGACACTGCCAGAGCTGGCTGGACTGGGTTTCCATCAGGACCGGCCCTGGCAGCTGCCCGCCTTCTCCCACTCCTCCCGTGGGGAGCACGGTGGAACCAGAAAATCCGTCCTCAGGCCTCCCTCTTCCAGTGCGATTTTGGCGTCAGGAGTCACACGGATCAAGACACAGCCAGCTCTTCCCTCTAACGTTGTTTTATGGCGTTCTTCTAACACGGCAATAAAAATGAAGTTTTTAAAGGCACATTCGCTGGAACGTTGGCCAGGCAACAAGCCACAGTCCCGCCTGGTGCTGATGCCAGGGTCTCGTTCCTGCTGGGCCAGCCCATCCTTATCCGGCCCTTGCCGCTTCGGCACAAGCCTAGCTCTTCCAGCTGACTCTGAGAAGCTGACTGATGCCGTCGCTGCATTTCTCATATGCGTGCGTTTCTAAGAGCTCAGCTGCCCGCTGCTGTGGGCTTCTATCTAATAAAGCTCTATAATGTACTGACCGTCCTCCAGCGTGGGCCTCGCTTCACTTTCCTGGGCCATTTACTCCTTTATAGAATTTAATCTGCTGCTGAAATTCACTGCATTATTAATGGAAGCCAGAGCACGGAGCTGCAGTAATTACACCGTTCACTCTGCAAACACCCACATGCACACACGCGTGGGCCCTCTTAGTGGGTCCAGGGCTGAGTGTACCCACCTCACACCCCCCACCCCCAGCACCCAGCACAGGGATTCCGCTCCTGACCTAAAATCCTCAGTCACTTATCATCCCCTTTAGAAAAAAAACCCAAATTCCTCCCCAGGGTTTAGGGGTCCTCCTGGACAGACACTGGTACTTAGAGTTGAATCTGCTCTGACCACCCAACTTCAAGGACTCTACCTGGCCCCTCATTTTATCTAATTTAATTTTTCTCATGCCCTTATTGCTGTTCGAAATGGTCTTGATTATTTATTTGTTTGTCTCTATGTCTGCTGGAATTTTCTCTTGCTGGAATTTTAACGCAATGAGAGCAGGGATCCACCTGTCCTAGTCCCTGTTGAATCTCCTTGCTGACAACAGGACCTGGTATGTAACATGGGCCCAGGAAACATGTCTGGAAGGAAGGAAGGAAGGAAAGATCTTTTCAGCTGGTAAGTACTCAGGTCCAAGGAATCAGCAGGAGTCAACTGGCTTCTGAGTGATGGGAACAGTCTTCCCTTCTCTACTCTGGGGTTTGGGGAGGAGGTGAGGGAGAAGGAAGCCAGTCCAGATTCCCTGGAGTCGGGTGTGGAATCAAAAACTCTCCCCCATCCCCAACTATAAATTTTGGAGCAGGCTTGTGACTCACTTGAACTAACTTGCAGAAGCAACACTGCATGGCTTCTGAGGCTGGATCAGAAAAGGCCCCCATCTTCCTTCTTAGTCACTGGATCACTCGTCCTGGCAGCCCTGAGCAGCCGGGGAAACAGGTCAACCTCCCCGAGGCTGCCATGATGTGAGGAAGCACAGGCAACACGAGGAGGCCACAGCAGGGAAGTCCCAGCCGATGGCCAGCATCCACCCCGAGATGTATGTGTGGACTCCCTCCTAGAGGAATCTCAGCCCCCAGCAAACCTTTCCAGCTGACTGATTACCAGGCGTGGTGGAAGAGAGAAAAGCCATTCCTGCTGGGTCCTGTCTGAATCCTGACCCAAAGGGTTTGAGAGCTTAGTGCAGTTATTTTATTTAATTTTATTCTGACTGCGCTGGGTCTTTGTTGCCGTGCACAGGCTTTCTTTAGTTGCAGCAAGCGGCGCTGCTCTCAGGTTGCGGTGAGGGGCTTCTCTTGTTGCAGAGCATGGTCTCTAGGGCTCGGGCTTCAGTAGTTGTGGCTCGTGGGCTCAGTTGCCCCAAGGCATGTGGAATTCTCCTGAACCAGGGATCGAACTGGTGTCCCTTGTATTGGCAGGCAGATTCTCCACAACTCCACAATTGCAGGGAAGTCCTGCAGTTACTGTTTTATGCCACTGAGTTTTGGGGTAGTTTCTTGTACATCAATAGTAACTGGAAATTCCCCAACACCCTCTGATACGACTTGAATTGATGTGATGTGTGTGCTCTGCTGTGTCCGACTCTTTGCAACTTCATGGTATTAGCCTGCTGGGCTTCTCTGTCGGTAGGATTTTCCAGGCAAGAATACTGGAGTGGGTTGCCACTTCCTTCTCCCCTGGGCTGAATGAGGTCCCCCCAAAGTTGTAGGTTGAAATCCCATCCCTGGAACCTCAGACTGTGACCTTATTTGGAAAGAGGATTGTAACAGAGGTAATCAAGTTGAAATGAGGTCATTCAAGTGGGCCCAAATCTGACTAGTGTTCTTATAAAAAGAGAGGATATTTGGATATGGAAATGCCACCCAGGGAGAAGGTCATGTGAAGGTCAAGGCCAAGATTGGGTGATGGATCTACAGATCAAAGATGCCCCAAATTGCCAGCAAACCACCAGAAACTGGAAAGGGGCATGGCACGGATTCTCCCTTACGGCTCCAGCAGGAATCAACCCTACAGGAACCTCGATCTCAGACTTCAGGCCTCCAGAGCTGGGAGAAGGTACATTTCTATTATTTAAGTCACTCAGTTAGTGGTACTTTATTATGGCAGCCCTGGAGAAGTGATACAACCTTCTAGGCGCTAATGCCCAGTGACAAGCGACCGATACAAACAGCATTAAGTCGATGACACCCTGAAGCCGGCGTGCACAAGATGAGCCACGAAATGCAAGTTTATTCTGCCCCAACAGCCATGAGCATCTAAAACACAGAATGAGGCCTCTACACCCCTCACCCAGCTCCCACACAGTGAACGTCCCACCTCCCTCCCCTAGGCATGGCAATGCCTGATTGAGACCCAAGAGCATTGTCAGTTGAGACTCTTTCCCCTGATTTATTCCCTGTTCCCTTCATCTCTACCCAGGCTCCTCTGGGACCGCTTCTACATACGGAAGTTGGGTTTTGATTCTCCACTCAACATCACCCTTGTTCCTGTTCTGTCGTTCATTATGCATTCAACGTGCTTATGTCTCCTCGTGGAGTGGTCTGCAACAGTGATCTCTTGCATGATTATCTCCATCTTACATCTTTCTGAGATTGCCCTTTAAAAAAATCTTTTGAAGTTTTCATTTTTATTCTATTTTATGGGTCTTTCTGGGCAGCTTCTTTGGCTCTGTGAAAGAACAGCATTTAATTTTAAGAGCTGAGAGCTGGCCACCATGAGAGCCCTAGGAGGACAGTTTACGACCAGGGAAAGAGCAAGCATCACAGGGTTAGAATAAGAAGGATGATGCTCGGATGCATTTAGCTCCTGCCAGCTAGCCAAATGAGGCCCTTATCCGTTTATAGCAGGCCCAGCCCCGGGTCTGGAGAGGGTACCTTTGAAGTCTAGCGGGTCTAGAGTTCCAATCCTTATAGCCCTGCCCTTCCACGTGGAGTGATGGTGTGGCCCAGGCGATCTGGTCTTGATTTCACTGCCAGGAGGGCATTGCAGAATCCTTGGCACACAGAAAGCCACTCAATAAATGGTTGTGAAGAGAGGAACGTTCCCCAGGGCTGCTGTAACAAGGGCCATAGGTGGGGAGCTTGAAACAATAGAAATGGATTCTCTCACAGCTCTGGAGGCCAGAAGTCAAGGTGAGGGTAGCGTTGATCCCTGCTGGCGTCTTTGAGGAAGGATCCCTCCCAGGCTTCTCTCCAGCCTCTGGTGGCTGCCAGCCACCCTTCCTATTACCAGCTGGCAGAAGACGCATGGCTCCAAGGTCAGCTCGGAAGTCATTGAGTCTTCTCTGCGACTCTCCCCTGTGTCTGTCTCCAACTTCCCTTTCCTTTCTCTCGTGAGGACACCAGTCACTGGACTTAGGGCCTCCCACCCTCCAATTCAGGAAAACCTCATCTCAGATATTTAACTCAATTATCTCTGCAACATCTTTAACAAACCTTTCCTAAACAGGGTCCCATTCTGAGGTTCCAGGTGGCAGTGCATCTGGGGGACAAACGCCAGCCTAGTGCAGAGGGAGGCTGGTGATCACTCCAGGGGAGCTGCCTTTATGCAGAGGGACCGACCGTCCTGAACTGAACCCCGAGGCTCGGCCTGGAGGAGCAGGTGTAGAAGGTGGAGGCTGGAGAGGAAGAGGAGGGAGGGTAAGGTGGTGGGCATTTGTGGGAAACTCTGATCTGCCCAGGGACTCAAAGCTGAGTGAATGAAGAGGAGGGCCTCTTGCCAGCCAGGACCTGGTTTCAGGCCCAGGAATTCCTGCCTTCCTCTGCCTTATCTCCTGGGCCCCTTCTAGGCCTGCCTCTCGCTCCATCCTCCATCTCTCCAGGCTCCAAATTTCAACATTCCCCAGTCCTGACCCCAGCAACTTCCCTCACACTGAAATGGGTTCCCAGGGGTGACCCTCTCAGGGACATTTTATTCTGGGAAGAATTTAGACATAGAGGACAGGGGTAAGCAGGAAGGGGCCTACCTGTGGGCAGAGATGCTTCTCTAGGCATCAGAGTGACTCGCCCAGGTCCTTCATCATCCTCTAAAACAGGGGTTCCCAACCTCCGGGATCTAATGCATGGTGACCTGAGATGGGGCTGATGTAACAATATTAAAAATAAAAATAAAGTGCACAATAAATGTAATGCACTTGAATTATCCTGAAGGCTTCCCTGATGGCTCAGAAGGTAAAGAATCTGCCTGCAGTGCAGGAGACCCAGATTTGATACCTGGGTTGAAAAGATCCCCTTGAGAAGGAAATTGCAACGTGCTCCAGTATTCTGGCCTGGAGAATCCCAAAGACAGAGGAGTCTGGTGAGCTGCACTCCGTGGGGTCACAAAAAGTTGGACACAACTGAGCAACTCACACTTTCACTTTCACTTTTGAATTACCCTGAAACCATCCCCCCTATCCCTGGTCCAGTCTTTGGAAAAACTGTCTTCCATAAAACTAGTCTGTGATACCAAGAAGGCTGGGGACCACTGCAACCATCTGGGAGCTGAAGTTGAGCTACCTGTAGTTTCAAATTCAGAATTTCCAAAGGGACAGCAGATAAAGGCATTCGCTTTGAGTGTCAATGTGGCATCATCAAAGGAACAGATCAATTCAGCAAACAGTTGACAGGAGCAGGATGAACCGTATCCTGAAAGTGGTGTGATCGTCCACTCAGTCTAGTCCAACAGAAGCAGTGGTCCCAGAGGCCTCCCCACACACGAGCCCCTTGCAGAATGAAATGCACGGGGCGTCTGGAGGACGGCTGGATTGCCGGAGGAACTGAAGGCTGGCACTTCCTGGCTTCCTCCCCTTGACAGCGACTTTTCCCACCCCTGGGAAAGTTCTACCCGGGGTATTTGTGAAGGATGACTGACGACGAGGAATCTTTGTTGTGCTATCAGCTGTAATTATTTTAATTCAAACATACTCCCTTATAGGACTGACATCATAAATGCTGTTTTCCAGAACAAATAGCTGTCAGAGCTGTCAAGCAGAGCTGCTTACTGTTTTACATCATTACAATATTTAATTTCAACTCTGCAATTTCTTTTCCCCCACGCAACACTTTCAAGATTATTTCTTCCACTTTTATCTGGAAAAACTGGAGCCCAGAAGAATGAGAAGGAAGAAGCCATTCTCTCACATCAGCATAATTATTGATTTGGATGATAAGAGGGAGGAAGGAAAGGAGGGAGGGAGGAAAGAGAGGAAGGAAGGAAGGAAGCGATGGGGTGGTGTAGGGGGGAAGTCAGGAGGGAATGACTGGTTCACAGCATGCTAGGGACATTTTTTGGCTGGCCAAGTAGAAGCCCCTAATTGTTTTGCTATCTGAGAAAGGGCAATTGAACAAAGTGATCTTGGTGACATGGTCAATTGCTCGTTCGTATACTTTTTTTAAAATTAATTTTTATTGGAGTATACTTGCTTTATGGAGCATCCCTGGTGGTTCAGTGGTAAAGAACATGCCTACCAATGCAGGAGACGCAGGAGACACGGGTTCGATCCCTGGGTAGGGAAGATCTCCTGGAGGAGGAAATGGCAACCCACTCTGGTATTCTTGCCTGGGAAATCCCGTGGACAGAGGAGCCCGGCGGGCTGCAGTCCATGGGGCTGCAAAGACTGGGACACGACTGAGCGCGCACACACACACTGGCTTACAGCGTTGGGTTAGTTTCCACCGCACAGCCAAGCGCATCAGCCGTATGTGCACATATATCCCCTCTTTACTTCGATTCCCTTCCCATTTAGGTCACTGGAACCATACTTCCAATGGTGGTGTTGAAAGGTCATAAACAAACAGATAAACTTTCAAAGGTTAGGTCGGTTATGATTCAAGACCAATAACTTCAGTTACACAGTGTACTGAGCTGCTTTGATTTGTATTTTTTTATTTGGGGGTAATTTGCTATTTTGAAATAGTTTCCAGTGAAGAAAAGTTATAAGAACAGCACCAGGAACTTCCAATACCCTTTATCAGATTCACTGCACATTTTGTTTTAGCACAAACTCACTCTTTCTCTGACACATTACTTTTTTCTTGCATCTTTTGAGAAAAAGATGAATACAGTATGCCCCTGAACTTCTAGATGCTTCAGGGGACATTTTCCTAAGAATGAGAATATTCTCTAATATAGTCACAGGACAACTATCAAAATCACGAAATTTATCATTGATAAAATGTTATCTAATCCATAGTCCATATTTGCTATAGACTGAATGTTAATTTCCCCCCAAAATTTGTATGTTGAAGCCTTAACCACCTCCTCCCAAAGTGACATTAGTAGGGGGCAGAGCTTCTAGGAAGTCATTGTATTTAGGATGCAGTCCTGAGGACGGGCCCCCATGATGGGACAAGTGCCCTGATGAAAAAAGAGACCAGAGGGCCTTCTCCTCACTCTTTCTCTCTCTCCTTCCTCCCTCTCTCCATGTGAGCGTGTATGTGTGGCTTGTCTGCAAGCCAGGAGGAGAACTCTCCCCAAAGCAGCTACGCCAGCCCCCCAGTCTCAGGCTTCCAGCCTCCAGAACTGTGAGAAAACAAATCTCCGTTGTTTAAGCTGCCCAATCTGTGGCATTTTGTCATGGCAGCTGGAGCAGACTAAATACCCTATTCAAATTTCATCCATTATCCAAAAATGTCCTTTACCGCAGGGATCCCCAATCTCCAGGTTCTAATGCCTGATGATCTGAGGCAGAGTCGATGTAATAAAAACAGAAATAAAATGCACAAAAATGTAATGCCCTTGAATCATACCCAAACCACCCCGGCCTCCATGAAAAAACCATCTTTCATGAAAACGGTCCCTGGTGCCAAAAAGGTTGGGGACAGCTACTTTATTACCATCTGCCGCCTTATCCAGGCCCTAACCTGGGTTCAGGCCCTGATCTGGGTCCAGGCCCTGACCTGGGTTCACAAGTTGCATTTGGTTGTCATGTCTCTTTGCTTTCCATAGCTGAAAGCAATATTTCAGTCTTTCTTTTACCGTAACATTGTTGAAGAATACAGGCCAGTGATTTTATAGATGGCCGCTCAATTTGGGTTCTTCTGATGTTTCTTCACCAGTCGGATGCAGGTTGTGCATTTTTGATGGGACAAACCACACACAACCACAAGAAGTGGTGTGTGTCCTTGGTGTCTCATTGCAGGTGGCACGCTGCTGGCTGTTGTCCCCATAGGTGACGTTAGCCTTGCCCCCTTAATCCAGGAAGTGTCTGCCAGACCTTCCCATTGTGGAGCCACCCTGATCTCTTTGTACCGGGTTGGTCAAAAAGTTCATTTGGGCTTTTCCATAAGATCTTACTTTGGAAGATCTTTCCATAAGATCCTCCTCTGTTCAAAGGATTTTCCAGGCAAGAATACTGGAGTGGATAGGTATTCCCTTCTCCAGGGGATCTTCATGACCCAGGGATGGAACCTGGGTTTCCTACTTTGTAGGTGGACTCTTCACCATCTGAGCCAGCAGGGAAGCCATTAGATCTTACAGAAAACCCAAAGGAACATTTTGGCCAACCCAGTATTTGGTATGTAATTTATGGGCAGATAATAAGAAACTGACCCAGACACGGCCATGAGCGTCCAGGAGTCTCTGGCGGAGGCGTGGGTTGGCCGTGGCCTGCTGCAGAGTCGAGACTGTGCATCAGTGTTTCCATGGGACCTTCTGAAGGAGGTCACCGTTATCTTCATCACCTCCTCCATAGTTTGGCCTCAGGTCAAGCAACAGGGAGGGAACACAGCCCTGCTGGCAACAGAAAACTGGATAAAAGGTTTACTGAACATGGCCCCACCCATCAGAACTAGATCCAGTTTCCCCCTCAGTCAGTCTCTCCCATCAGGAAGCTCCATAAGCCTCTTATCCTTCCCCAGCAGAGAGCAGACAGAATGAAAACCACAATCGTAGAAAACTAACCAAACTGATCACATGGACCACAGCCTTGTCTAACTCAATGACACTATGAGCCATGCTGTATAAAGCCACCCAAGACAGATGAGTCATGGAGAGTTCTGACAAAACATGGTCCACTGGAGAAGGGAATGGCAAACCACTTCAGTATTCTTGCCTTGAGTACCCCACGAACAGTATGGAAAGGCAAAACGGTATGACACTGAAAGATGAACTCCCCAGATGGGTAGGTGTCCAATATGCTGCTGGAGAAGGGTGGAGAAATAACTCCAGAAAGAATGAAGAGATGGAGCCAAAGCAAAAGCAACTCCAAGTTGTGGTTGTGACTGGTGATGGAAGTAAAGTCCGATGTGGAAACAGCAATATTGCATTAGAACCTGGAATGTTATGTCCATGAATCAAGGCAAATTGAAAGTGGTCAAACAGGAGATGGCAAGAGTGAACAGCGGCATTTTAGGAATCAGTGAACTAAAATGGACTGGAATGGATGAATTTAACTCAGATGACCATTATATGTACTACTGTGGGCAAGAATTCCTTAGAATAAATGAAGTACCCCTTATAGTCAGCAAAAGAGTCCAAAATGCAGTACTTGGATGCAATCTCAAAAATGACAGAATGATCACTGTTCATTTCCAAGGCAAATCATTCAATATCACAGTAATTCAAGTCTATGCCCCGACCAGTAATGCTGAAGAAGCTGAAGTTGAACAGTTGTATGAAGACCTACAAGACCTTATAGAACTAACACCCAAAAAAGATGTCCTCTTCATATAGGCGACTGGAATACAAAAATAGAAAGTCAAGAGATACCTGGAGTAACAGGCAAATTTGGCCTTGGAGTACAAAATGAAGCAGGTCAAAGGCTAATAGAGTTTTGCCAAGAGAAAGCACTGGTCATAGCAAACACCCTCTTCCAATAACACAAGAGAAGACTCTACACATGGACATCACCAGATGGTCAATACCAAATTTATTGTGTTCTTTGTAGTCAAAGATGGAGAAGCTCTATACAGTCAGCAAAAACAAGACCGGGAGCTGACTGTGGCTCAGATCATGTGGCTCAGATTATTGCCAAATTCAGACTTAAATTGAAGAAAGTAGGGAAAACCTCTAGACCATTCAGGTATGACCTAAATCAAATCCCTTATGATTATACAGTGGAAGTTACAAATAGATTCAAGGGACTAGATCTGATAGACAGAGTGCCTGAAGAACTACAGACAGGTTTGTGACATTGTACAGGAGGCAGTGATCAAGACCATCCCCAAGAAAAAGAAACAAAAAAGGCAAAATGGTTGTCTGATGAGGTCTTACAAATAGCTGAGAAAAGAAGAGAAGCTATAGGCAAAGGAGAAAAGGAAAGATATATCCATTTGAATGCAGAGTTCCAAAGAATAGCAAAGAGAGATAAAAAAAGACTTCCTCAGAGATCAATGCAAAGAAATAGAGGAAAACAATAGAATTGGCAAGACTAGAGATCTCTTCAAGAAAATTAGAGATACCAAGAGAACATTTTGTGCAAAGATGGGCACAATAAAGGACAGAAATGTTAGGGACCTAGCAGAAGCAGAAGATATTAAGAATAAGTGGCAAGAATACACCTAATAACTATACCAAAAAGATCTTCAGGACCCAGATAACTATGATGGTGTGATCACTCACCTAGAGCCAGACATCCTGGAGTCTGAAGTCAAGTGGGCCTTAGGAAGCATCACTACAAACAAAGATAGTAAAGGTGATGGAATTCCACTTGAGCTATTTCAAATCCTAAAAGATAATGCTGTGAAAGTGTTTCACTCAATATGCCAGCAAATTTGGAAAACTCAGCAGTGGCCGCAGGACTGGAAAAAGTCAGTTTTCATTCCAATCCCAAAGAAAGGCAATGTCAAAGAATGTTCAGGCTATCGAACAATTGTACTCATCTCATACGCTAGCAAAGTAGTGCTCAAAATTCTCCAAGTCAGGCTTCAACAGTATGTGAACATCAACTTCCAGATGTTCAAACTGGATTAGAAAAGGCAGGAGAACCAGAGATCGAACTGCCAACATCTGCTGGATCATCGAAAAATCAAGAGTTCCAGAAAAATGTCTACTTTTGCTTTATTGACTACCCAAAGCTTTTGACTGTGTGGATCACCACAAACTGTGGAAAATTCTTCAAGAGCTGGGAATACCAGACCACCTGACCTGCCTCCTGAGAAATCTGTATGCAGGTCAAGAAGCAACAGTTAGAACTGGACATGGAACAACAGACTGGTTCCAAATAGGGAAAGGAGTACGTCAAGGCTGTATATTGTCACCCTGCTTATTTAAATTCTATGCAGAGTATATCACGAGAAACGCCTGGCTGGATGAAGCACAAGCTGGAATCAAGATTGCCGGGAAAAATATCAATAACTTCAGATACGTAGATGACACCACCCTTATGGCAGAAAGCAAAGAACTAAAGAGCCTCTTGATGAAAGTGAAAGAGGAAAGTGAAAAAGTTGGCTTAAATCTCAACATTCAGAAAACTAAGATCATGGCACCCGGTCCCATCACTTCATGGCAAATAGATGGGGAAACAATGGAAACAGTGACAGACTTCATTGTTTTGGGCCCCACAAATCACTGCAGATGGTGACAGAAACCATGAAATTAAAACACGCTGCTCCTTGGAAGAAAAGCTATGACCAACCTAGACAGCATATTAAAAAGCAGAGACTTTACTTTACCAACAAAGGTCCATCTAGTCAAAGCTGTGGGTTTTCCAGTAGTTATGTATGGGTGTGAGAGTTAGACTATAAAGAAAGCTGAGCGCCAAAGAATTGATGTTTTTGAACTGTGGTGTTGGAGGAGACACTTGAGAGTCCCTTGGACTGCAAGGCGATCAAACCAATCAATCCTAAAGGAAATCAGTCCTGAATATTCATGGAAGGACTGATGCTGAAGCTGAAACTCCAATACCTTGGCCACCTGATGCGAAGAACCAACTCATTGGAAAAGACCCTGATGCTGGGAAAGCTTGAAGGCAGAAGGGGACAACAGAGGCTGAGATGGTTGGATGGCATCACTGACGCGAAGGTCATGAGTTTGAGTAAGCTCCAGGAGTTGGTGATGGACAGGGAAGCCTGGCGTGCTGCAGTCCATGGAGTCACAAAGAGTTGGACACAACTGAGTGATTGAACTTACTGACTCACTGAGTTGGAGAATATAATTACACTATAGGGATTTCTCTGGTGTTCTAGGGTCTAAGACTCCAAGCTCCCAATGTAAGGGGCCCAGGTTCAATCCCTGGTCAGGGAACTAGATCTCACAAGCCACAACTAAGACCTGGAGCAGCCAAATAAAGTGAAATAAAATAAAAATTTAAAAATAAGCAAAACAAACTTTCTTGAAAAAAAAAGCCAAAGCATACCTGAACTTAATCATACTCTCAGCCACTATTTTTATCAGCTGTGGATGATTTTTCTGATGTCATTCCATCATCCCTTCTATATGTATTAACTGACATCTACTGTAAAGAAAAACTTTCCCTTCACCCTTTTGTGTGTGCTTCCATGTATCAACAATTCTATCATCTCCGAGAACTCCTCTCCATAGCAACCCTACACTAATGAACATTAGCACAGACTCAACCATCCAGAAGCTTTCATCCTGGGGGCCTGCTTCCTCCAGGGAGTTAGAAAAACCCAGGATCAGGGAAGGTCACTAATGCAAGAACAAGCTTTTACAGATAGCGCCGTTGAGGCCGAAAAGAGAGGACAATGCCTGGAGTTGCACAGCCGCCAGCCGAGAGGAGGCGCTCCAGGGCAGAGCCCAGGCATCTGGCTGGCATCGTGTTTTAAGGGGTACCAGGGCAGAGCTAGAAGCTGCTCAGGATGTATTGCCCTTGACTTAGCTACAGGATTCCAAGGTGTTGAGAGATGGAAACTCCCGGGTGGGGGGTTTCTGGGATTCTCCTCTGTGGTCTTACGGCTGCGTCATAGACCCTTGATCTAGGATGCCCTCCAGCATGGAGTGTGTGGGGCTGGGTCAAGAGGAACCAAACCGGAACCTTAGCACCTGCACTAAAGCACCAGCCAGAGAGTCCTGAGGAAGCATGCAAGCTCCTGGCTTAGAAAGTGAAAATCGCTCAGTAGTGTCCGACTCTTTGCAACCCCACAGACTATACAGTCTATGGAATTCTCCAGGCCAGAATACTGGAGGGGGTAGTCTAGCCCTTCTCCAGGGTATCTTCCAGACCCAGGAATCAAACCAGGGTCCCCTGCATTGCAGGCGGATTCTTTACCAACTGAGCTATCGGGAAAGCCCCTCCTGGCTTAGAACCAGCTGCTAGTTATCAGGAGCCCTTTTCGAGATGTGAGCCCAACCTACCTCCATTGGACATTCCAACCCCTCAACCCCCCCAAAAAAATTCTGATAATGTTGTTGTTGTTGTTCAGTCGCTAAGCAGGCTCATTAAACACAAAGTCCTCAGGCTTCGGCTTCCTCAACTAAAAATGGTAACAATAGATTTTATTATCTCGAGGTCCCTGCCCTGGTGCTAGGATACTGGAATCTAAAACTATCGTGTACTTGGGACCTTCCCAGTTTTAATGAATGCCGAATCCCTTACGTAAAACCAAGAAATAATTAGCCCTGACAGTAGAAGCAGAAACAGAATCGTGATTCATGAATCTTCTAATTGTTCTTCCCTTCTGCACGTTTTAACCTCCCCTCCCTAGTCTTAGAGTAACATATGTTCTACACACACACAGACAAATAGAATCATACTGGCATAAATGAGCGTGATGGAGGGGGGGTGGCATTCTCAGGCAGCTGCTCCCTCCCTCCGTCTTTGGGTATCTCTCTGCTACGGGTACAGAAGCACAGAAGCCCGCCGCCTTGCTCCTCAGCACAAATGTGCTATAAAACACCCATCAATTCTCCTGACATTCCAGTGACCTTCGTGGGGTCTGGAAGAGCCACATTTCACACCAAAGATGGAGCTGTAAATATTCTCTCTGAGCAGTAAACACTGGGCTGACGCTGGCACCTCGCTCATGTCCTCTCTGTGTCTGCCACCTCGAAGAGGAGATTTATTTACTGCCATGGAAAATTCCAGCCTCAAGGCAGGCAGCTTGCCACGACCTAGTGTCTCGGCATCTTGCTGCTTGCGGCTGCTGCCTGCTTTCTCTTACACACACACACACACACACACACACACACTCATATAATTATAAAGCTGGGAGCAGGAAAGCCCCAAAGAAAATCACACTAAAACGCGCACCCCCATCTTATCAGTTCTTTCTGGGAGGTGAGGTTTAGAATGATTTACATTTAATTTCTTTTGCTTTCTGCTCAGCTGAATTTTATTTTGCCTTATGGAATACTTACTTTTTAAAATGAAATATTTATTTAAAGGCAATAGTCTCCCACTCCTGACCCATCTAGGGTTATCCTCCTTTCTTGGATGGGGAGATGGCACACCTCCAGGGGCGGACGGGCAGAGGGGAGACCTGGTGGGCTCTTGATGTAGCCATCAGCTCCTACAGCTGAAAAGCACCTTACGGTTTTCAAAATAATTTCATGGGGCAGCTGAGAAAATCATCTGTGCTCTTAGCTCAGTGTGGGCAGAGAGAGCTGGACAGATGGCTGGACCCAGTCCTGTCTCTCGTCCGTTCTCAGAAATCAAATGAAGGCAGGGCTTCACTCCACCCGCCCCAGCCACCCTCAACGCTGACATGGAGCGGGGTGGGGGTGAACAGAGGCTCCCCACCCACCTCGCAGGTGTTGTTCCCCACCCCTTCCCATCCCCGATTTATTTCTGCAGTTGTGATGAGGGCCCTGACGGAGAGGGTTAGCTGCCTGAATTGTTTGTTCAATTCATTGATTAGCTATCTCTCAAGTTCATTGCCATCTCAAGGCAGGAGACGGGGAATTGGGTTTCCGTGATTTCTCAAGGCTTTGGCTGCTTCCGATGATTAAATGCAGCCACAACACATCCATCCTGGGTGGCGGCTCTGCCCAAGGTCAAACCTTCATGCAAAACAGGAGCTGAGATCTGCATGTCTAAAACATGTTGAAAACCAGGAGAGGCGGCAGGCAAGAAGGGAGGAAAAGAAAGGGCTCCCGGAGGGAAAGGAAGGAAGAAAAGAAAGGGCCCATAGGAGATTCTTGCAGGGGACACAGCTGGAAAACCTGGGGAGCCCCGCCTCCCGATCCACAAAGGCTACAAAGTGGGATTACAGAAGCCTGAGCATCTGAGCTGGTAACAAGCCAAGTGAAGTGTGAAAGTCGCTCAGTCGTGTCCGACTCTTTGCAACCCCATGGACCGTAGCCCTCCAGGCGCCTCCGTCCTTGGAGGTCTCCAGGCAAGATTACTGGAGTGGGTTGCCATTCCCTTCTCCAGAGGGTCTTTCCGACCCAGGGCTCGAACACGGGTCTCCTGCATGGCAGGCAGATTCTTTACCAACAGAGCCACTAGGGAAGCCCAATTACATCGATACTCTGCAATAGAAGTCTTGTGTATGTGGTCTTTCTCTCAACCTGTCTCACTGTGCAAAGTTAGTGCCTTCGGAATCTTAACTAAGCGCTAACATTGAGCTGTGGTGGTAAGGTTTGCAGTTCGAGGTGTGACAGTAAAGCTAGCACAAATCTCTTCTCCCTTCACAATTTCACAGGCAGAAGATTGTGCAGCCTAAGCTACAGTGTTTTTCCTTCCTTATTGACTTGAGAACTTTTTACCATTTCACTTAAAGGAAGCATTTTATGTTTCTCTCCAAATTGTCAGCCTCGCTACATCCTGGGCTTTGGGGCCATTATTGAGTAAAATCAGGGTCACGCAAACCTTGGCTAATGAATCGTGGCTCTTTTTTTTTTGAAAATCTGTGTTTCTTCTTTTTCTATATTTTTCAAAGTATCTGCCATGAGGAGGCGTCTCCTTTAAAATCAGAGTCACAAAAGTTTGACTTTGTTTCCCTTTTCTATATGTAAAATTAGTAAAGGAAACGCCACTTTTACTGGTCACTTCTGAGGGAAAGAGCTTCACTCGGGAAACATCGGACTGTAAGTGGATGGTTCACATCTCTCTCTGCAGGGTTTTAGTTACGAGCCTCTGTCTGTCGTCTGTCTGTCTGTCTCACTGCCGAATACAGGCCCCACTCCCCGCTGCAACAGGTGAGCCTGAATCACTGTGCTGCTAAGTCTGTCTTTTCAAAGGAGGTCGAATAACTGTCTCCAATACCTTTATAGATCATAAAGGACTCTGCAGCAGTCCCTAAAGATAAAATTCAAGTGCGTTTCCCTACAAAAGAGAGCCTGTCACCCAGAAGGGGCCCACTGCTCCCGGGTCCACTCTTAGCCCCTGTGTTCCATGTCTCCCGCACCCCAGAGGACCTGGGGACCCCCGCCCCTTCAAGCTTTTCCTCTGTGGTTGGACCTAGGCCCGACAGGGAGACTGTGCCCAGAGCAGGTGGCCCGTGGGGCTCACACGGCCCCCAGGGGTGGCGCCACCAGCTCTGACGACCCCTCAGAAGGAACGTCCCCTAACCAACCAGAAGAGGTTGCCCCTTGTCTTTCCCCCCTCGCCCACCCAGCACCAAGCCTCAGCTGCCCCAGGCCCACTCTTGACATCTGTAATGAAAAGGGTTTCCACACTCTTATCCTCATCTCTGGGGTGTCACTTTGAGGCCATGCACCCCAAGGTACCGCAGAGGCAGGACCAGTTCTTCCCTTATGACATCAGTGCCTCTTGGATCCTCGATGACCCTGCTCCCACCTTCCTGGGGCTCAAAGGCCTACAGAAGTTGAACTCGTGGGAAGGTGACGTGTTGGAGGTCAGCGTTACTTCCCAAAGCTATAAAAACCCCAGAGGAGATGGTAAACCAGCCACGGAGTTACAATGGCCTCAGATAGCACCACTGGGCAGGGGTCGGGGTGGATGGGAGGCCTTGACACCCAGAGGCCTGGAGGGAAAGAAGAGACAAGGTTTTGGAGAAATAGGCTGCAAAATTGCTCTGAACCCCTTCACTCCCTTTCAAGGATGAAAACTCAGGCTTGGAACGTCCCTGGTGGCCCAGGGTGGTTAAGAATCTGCCTTCCAATGCTGAGGACACTGAAGTTTGATTCCTGGTTGGGGAAACTAAGATCACACAGGCTGTGGAGCAATAAAGCCCGTGTGCCTCAGCTACTGGGCCCGCGTGCTCTGGAGCCCACGTGCTACAACTAGAGAGAAGCCCCGTGCGCTGCAACTAAGGCCCGACACAGCCGAATAAATAAGCACTTAAAAAAAAAAAAAAGAAACAAACAAATTTTAGGCTTAAAGAGCATTCCACAGGGCTGAGCTGCTGGTGTGGGGGTCCACGCACCCACCAGCCCCCTCCTGCCCTGACCCCCGGGCGTGGCAGCAGCAAACAAGGCCTCTACCATCGTCACCAAAGAGAACGTGTGCTGGGTGTGACTGTCACCGCGATGGAGTGTATGACGTGAACCATGGCAAACACCGTAATGACTAATTTCAAACATTTATTACAATTCTTGAGAGACTCGAAAGCTGTCCTCGCTCTTGATTTTAATAAATGCGGTCTTGAAGCAGCCGCTTATCAAAGTGACACAAATTGTGTGGTAAATAGATTATGGCACGGCTGAAATACTGGAAAATGAGATCAGAAACGCTCCTTCTCTCCCGTTTAAAGCTCCACGCAATCCTTCAGCCCCGAGACGCTGCATCGAGGCGGCCACAGGAAGCGTGGAGGTGGGAGAATTAGCGCCCGGCAAGGCGGCTTTTAATCGGCTTCTCCCCGACGTCCTCCCGGCAGCAGGACGCTGGGCGGCCCGGCTCCCGCGTCAGCCGCCCGCCCGTGGGGGCAGGTCCCAGGATGGGGGGTGGGGACCTGCTTCGGGGATGGAGGGGGATGCAGGAGGGCAGGCTGCAGGCTCTGCCTCCCAGGGATGCTGTGATAAAGAATGCCACCCCGCTGCCCGCACTGCTGCCTTTTAAGCTCCACTGCTGATGAACTGAGCACTTACTGCGTGCCGGGCATCGTGCTAAGGGTTGGGCATGCAAAAGCGGGCCAGGTCAGGCAGGTGCCCTCAGGGGACTTCCTGTAAGAAGGCCAACAGGCAGGCAGGCTGTGAGATCAGAGGGCGGTGCACCCCACGCCAGCCGGGCCACCGGATGCCAGGCGCTCCTGGGGCAGCTCTGCCCCGGCTCAGCCGCCGTTGACCCGGCTCTGTGGGTGTGCCCAGGCCAGGACCCTGCCCTGCCCGGGACTCCGGGCACCCGTTTCCTGCTGTCTCGCTCTTCCTCTGAAGATGGAATGACCAGGGAAAGCCCTGTGCATCCTTCAGGAGCAGGAAACCCCCTGAACCAAGGGATGGCGAGGAGCCCAGGTGCCCATAGGGCTGGCCCACCTCATGTGGTTCCCTCCTAAGGGTGAGACACGCGTAGAGCAGTCCCATGGGTGGTCACTTGGCTCCTTATCCCTGTGAAAAGCAAATGTCCCTGAGGAGACACTCAAGACCCCGTTCGCCCGAGGACAGTGATGGGGGACAGAGTCAGCCCGCTTTACAGAACTTCCATATCAGACTCGGAGGGGGAGCAGCCACCCCAGAACCCCGATGGGAACTAGTTGCCTGTATAACCAGACACACCCCGTGTATTAGTGCTAATTAATATTCAAATAAAAAGGGGAGTGTGTCTATGTATGTGCAGTTCCATTTCCCTACAGAAAACCCCCTTCTTAGGACTTCCTTGGGGGTCTAGTGGTTAAGATTTTGCCTTCCAACGTAAGAGTTGTGGGTTTGATCCCTGATCAGGAAGCTAAGATCTCACACGCCTCATGGTCAAAACCCCATAACATAAGACAGAAGCCGTGTTGTAACAAATTCAATAAAGACTTTTAAAATGGTCCACATTTAAATAAAAGTCTCCTTCTTGAGACAGGCTACTTCCACTCCCAGGAGGCAGTCCACTTTGCAGGCAGCCACCAGTGGGGAAATTGCAAGAGAGGGGTCCTGGGGGCAATGGGGCCACTTGGAATGGTTGGGGTCTGCGGTAGGTGAGGCGGTGACCCCCAATCTCTTGGTTTCTCCTCCTCTACGTCAGTGGCTTGAGGACACAGAGATGCGTCCCTGTGCTGACAGAACTGAGCCTGGGGTTTCCATGAGAACGTCTTCAGGGTCTCATGGCTCCAAGGAGTAATTCTTACCTGTTTTATGTTTTTAAATAGACATTGAATTAAGAAATTAAATAGTTTGTATATTTAAGCCCCAGTTAATAGATATTAAATTTTATTATTTATTAAATATTAATAATTCATGAGAATTTTCAAATTAAACATCAAGCCTCTAACAAATTAAATTTAAATAATTAAGTCCATTATTAGTGGAGAGAGATTGCGAGGACTGGGGTGGGGGGGGATGTGTTACAGAAACTATTTTTTTTTTTTTTTTTGGTCAAAAAGGCAGAGCATTTTATTATGTCCGTTTTGTAGATGGGGGAGAGAGATGCAGGAAGTTAAAGGATTTGACTCCCTGCCCCAGAACACACAGCTGATAACATTTCTGAGCTGGGACTCAAGCCTGCATCTGTTTATTTCCTAGATCCAGCCCCCTGTTTGGAATGGACAAAACATGTTTCCCTTTCCTGACGTGAGAACTGAGTGATTTCTCGGGCTGGAGAAGGGATGGGATACTAAATATATTAATTCTATCGGAGAGAAGGATGTGAGGAAACGGGCGATGCTAAGAAGGGGAGACTCAGGTGGGGTGTCAACCCAGGGGGGAAGAGGGCACTGAACAGCCAAGGAAGGGGTGGGGTGGAGGGGCGGGCAGAGACGGGCTGCTGCAAACTCCCCAGGAGGCTGGCACGTGCCGCGCGTCCACCCTCTCCAAGCCCACAGCCACCTGAGATAGCAGTCCCCCAACACCCACCACCCCCGCCCCCGATTCCTCATCCAATTCCTGGAACCTGAGAATGCTACCTTATTTGGAGAAAAAGGTCTTTTGCAGGTGTAATCAAGTTAAGGATCTCAGATGAGACCATCAGGGATTACCTGAGTGGTCCCTAAACCCAATGACAAGTGTCCTAATAAGAAACAGAGGAAGAGGGAAACAGAGAGAGGAAGGTCATGCAAAGACACAGACAGGGACTGAGGAGTCGCAGACACAAGCCCAGCAAAGTCACAGGCCACAGAAGCTGGAAGAGGCCAGAAACAGAATCTTCCAAGAGCCTCTGGAGGAAGGCCGGCCCTGCAGATGCCTTGATATCAGGCTTCCGGC
Organism: Muntiacus reevesi; assembly: GCF_963930625.1. NCBI lineage: Eukaryota > Metazoa > Chordata > Mammalia > Artiodactyla > Cervidae > Muntiacus > Muntiacus reevesi. Next base: position 8,651,325 of record NC_089266.1, on the reverse strand, counting down.
CTCCAGAACTGTGAGCAAAGACACTCCTGCTGTCTTAAACCAGCTAGTTCACGGTCATTGTTGCAGCAGCCACAGAAACTACTATAGCTCCAAGGAGCCCCCCTGTGCCCTCTTAGTGACAAGGTCACGGAAGGATGCCGTAGGCAGCGTCTGCCCCCGCCCCCGGTTATGCCAGACCCTGCTGGCCACCTTCCTCTGCAAAAACATTCAACACCTGCCCTTCGGGGACTGACCACTCAATCTGGTGGGCGGGAGGGTGGAGGTGCAGTAGAGGAGGGACCCCCATTCCATCTCTTGGGCTCAGCCCCAGGGGAGTAGAGAGCCAGTGACCTTGAGGACAAATGCAGACAGGCTCTGATCTTTTTCCATTCTAAACATGGAATCCAAATGTACAAGATGGGTTGGTCATGGTTGGTCTAATTATGAGATAATCTTTTGCTTTACAACCAGCCTCTTCTAAATGGAAAACCTCTTTTCCCGTATCATTTGATTTGTATCTATTGCTAGAATCTGTTACTCCTGATACAGTTTCGCCTCTTGGGGAGTGACCCCCCAGTTGTATTTCTCTCCCTGGCTTCCCCCGGCTGAAGAGCTCCCGTTGGAAGTCACATCTGCCCTCGGGTCCTCTCTCCTCCTCCCAACAGCTGTCCCCATCTGTCCTACTCCAGGGATGCAGGGCTCCTGCTCAAAACCCCTAACTCTCTGCTGCATACCAAACTGAGCCCTGACTCAGCCACCCAAACTGCAAGGCTATCCATATGCGACCCAAACAGCCCTCCTGGTCTCTTCTCCGGCTGCCCATGTTGACACGGAGCCCCGGGCACAGTGAAAGCAGAGAGAAGGAACAGGCAGCTGCTGCGACAGGCATGCAAGCCGTCGGATATCAGCCAGGGTTCTGCAGAGAGAGGTTTATTTTAAGGAACCGGTTCAGGCGACTGTGGTGCTGGCGAGTCTAAACTCCACAGGGCAGGCCTGCCGGGCCCTCTGGCTGGAGGGGCTGCTGCAGTCTGGAGCGGGACTCCGCCCTCCCCAGGAATCCTTGGTTTTTACTCTTGAGGCCTTCGACTGATTGGATGAGGCCCATCCGCATCATGGAGGGTGGTCTCTTTTTCTTGAAGTCAGCTGATTGGACATACTCACCACATCTACAACCTGCCTCCACAGCAATACCTTGATTCACGTTTGATTACCTAAACTGAGTACTGCAACCTGGCCACGCACAACTAAACACCCCATTGTGAGTTAGAGACGCTGCGTACAGGAGAACTGGAGGATCAGTAAAGTGTGGCTGGGAATTGGGAAATGAATCCCCCATGATCTCTCTTGGCTGTCGGATCCAGACTCTCTGAGTGTCTGAAGACTGGGTCCCGGGGCCTTGGCTTCTGTTCAGAGACCTGCCTTCGTGAGAAGAGGGCTGAGTGGGTGGTCCAGCATTGCTGCCACCCCCTCTTGGCACCTCAACCTCCTATACTCCCCACACCGGCTCAGGGGTAGCCCACAGCTGGAAGGTAGGCTTCCAGCGGGGACTAGCTCATGCCTGGAAAGACAGGAGAGCCATAGGAAAAGCTTTCTTCTTCTGTACTGTCCTAAACCTGAGTCTGCCTAGGCCTTTAAGTTGGGAAGGACTAGCACCAGATCCAGGCTGGGCTCAGTTCTCTGCAGATATCAGATCAGGGTTGAAAGCTTCCCCTTCCTGGCTCCTTTCTTCCCTCCAGGGCTGCAGATGTGAGCAATTTGCGTCCTCAGGTAGCCACCTCCCCTTACGTCCGTGGGAGCCCTTGTGCGGTCAGTAAAGCCTCAAACGAGAGACTTACAAGTTCAAAGACAAAACTCACAGCCTCTACCCCCACCTGCCACTCCCCAGGTAAGAGTCTGGTGAGCACCACGGTCTGGGTCCCAGGACATCTTTGGCTGCTTCCCACCAAGAAGATAACTCAAGGTGGTGTCAGGATCCGGCTGGCAAAGACAGCCATCTAACGTGATCATCATCTTTGACCCTTTCTCTGCCCTCGCCCAGTTCCACTTCCTCTTCTTGCTATTTAATCGCCTCTGCCTGGGGACCCCATGATTTCTTTCCCACCCCTGACCTGTGTTTGAGGCCAGGCTGGGTAGAGCCTGGGGAGACTTTGGTATTATGATGGAGATGCTCACATGGGTTTGTCACCATGGCAACCTGCTTGGCTGAGCAGGGAGGCAGAGCAGGCTGCAGGTCTGTATTCTCGGTGCTGTGCGGTGGATTGCTGCTGCTGATTACTCAGGAACTTCTCTTGCGGGGAAAGTTGGTGGGGGGGAGTCCCCAAGGAGGAGCTGCCGTGCCAACCTGATTCAGCTTGGGTCTGGTCCTAGCCCCAGGCAGGGTATGAATTCCATGACCTCTCAAGGTTGAGATCAACCAGCTGGAGGAAACTCAGTCTCTAAAACAACTCTCATCCCCCAAGAGAAACAGGGATTCCCCTTCCAGGCTCTGGAACAGCTCAGTCCCCAAGGATGCAAGAGGGGCACAGAGAGGCCAGAGACAGGCTGCTCGATCCAGCACCGGACATCTGGGAAGAAGGGCCCCACCCTGTCATTTCCCAATCACTCTTCGGCTGCCTCCCAGCTCAGAGAGGAGGGCCAGCAGGACTGTGATGGTTTCTGCCTCCTGCAGCCAAGTCCGCATGCTTCCACTTCCTTACCTGTGCTGCTGATCAGCCTGACTGGCATCTGCGTGGCAGGGGCCTGCTCTCTGGGGCAGGATGGTGTCATGTCATTTCCATCCACCACCCTGCAATCCTGCACTGCTACACTGATTCTCCGGCTTTGGTCTCTTGTCCCCAGTTCCTGCCTATGCTCTAGTTAGGAGCGTGGGTCAACGAGGGCCTGGGCACTGGGAGTGGGGAAGTGGAAGATGCTGGTGGGAGGCAGGATTCAGGGTTCTCCGGAGGGAGGCCAGGCAGGCAGGCAACCACAGGGGCAGACGCTGCTCCCCTGCCATGCCCCAGGGAGACCCCAGCCCCCTGGGGAGATGGAGGAGGCCTATCCCCTCTCACTCCGGGTTAGGGCCCTTCCACAACACAGAATGAAGGCAGACTCCAGAACGTGGCTCTGGAGTCCCCCTTCCTAACCTGGTCCTGCCTGTCAAGCAACTCCCATTCTGCCCCATTTCTAGAATGTTCTAATCAAACTGCAACAGCGTCACGCTTCCCAGCCTCTTGGCCTTTGCAAATATTGAATCTACTCCCTCCCCACTCCAGGTTTCCTTTAGCGCTCATGTGTTCTGGAAAACTCTTTGGTTCTGGATAAGGACTAGACCAGGTTGAAAAATGTCTCCCTCAAAATTCACGTTTACCCGAAAACTCAGAATGTGACTATATTTTGAAATAGGATCTTTGCAAATGTAATTCATTAAGATGAGGTGGTACCAGGTCACAGTGGGCCCTAAATCCAGTGACCAGTGTCCTTATAAGAAGGAGATTTGGAAACACATGGGGAAGAAGGCCTTAGGACATGAAGCAGAGACTGGAATGCGGCAGCTACAAGCCAAGGAATGTCGAGAAGTGCCTGGAGCCTCCAGAAGTCGGAAGAGACAAGGAAGGATTCCCCATCTCCGCCCCCCAGAGTTTTTGCAAGAAGTCTGACCTTGCATGCACCTTGACTTTGAACCTCTGGCCTCCAGAGCTGTAAGACCATATATTCATGTTGTCTCAAGCTCCCCATTGGGTGGGACAGGACATTTACAGCCCCAGGACATTTACACAGAGACCCCTGATAAGAGCACGATACCTCTGGGCACACATGTATCACAGAGGTGGCCAGGAGATGCACCACTCATGTGGCCCTCCTAGCACCATCTTTACCCTGCAGCTCCCTGTTGGGTAACCCCAGGTTTTGTCAGAAAGCACCACAAGTTGGGGGAGATGGCATCCTCCCCCATCCTGCTCCCTGCTTTTCCACTGACAGGCGTCATCCCCAACGATATCAACCCTCTCCCACTCATGAGCGGCACAAAAGGGCAAGACTCAGGGGTCAGGAAGATCGTACGTGGAACTCCAGTCCCACCCCTCAGCAGCTGTGTGACTATAGCAGGGGCCTTGCCTCTGGGAGCCTCAGTTTTCTCATCTGTAAGATGGGGGTGAGTCAACATGCAGAAGGCACCTAGCCCCCAGCGGCCATCCACACACAGCCTCCATTACAGCATGCACCAAGCTGCCTTTTAATGTTGCTTCTTTCATTTCTCTCCCCCAGGGTAGGGACTTTTGGTAGACAGGGATTGCAGTTTATCTCTGTCAACTGCAAAATAGAGACTAGATAGCCATGGATGGCGGGTGACAACGCTGAGCCAGCTAACAGGAAAGATAAATCTGACCCCAGGGAGATGAAGGGGTTTTTAAGGTCACAAGCAATTACAGATGGTGAGGAGATAGAGTCTTTCTTGGTGTCCAGCTCAGCACTTGAGTCTTAGTGTAAAATACCCTGATTTGGGAAAACAGTCCAGTCACCCAAACCCACGGCTCACGGCCCTCCTGGGTGAATCCCTGAATGACTGCAGCCTCCCCTGGGCCTGCCCAGGCCCCAGCTGAGCACCCTTGGCACCTGATGAGGGAGGCTCCTATTTCTCTGTCCCCATCTCTCAGAGGGAGCTGCCCCGGGGCAGCCCCTCCTGCCCGGAGAACTTCCCCACCTCACACAGCTAGGTCTCACCTTCCAACTGGAGTGCTGGTAGGACATGGTGTCTCTTCAGGGACAAGCCCATCTCACATGTTTGCTGAGTTCCTAGGCCACCAGGATCAGCCCTTGACCGGACACTTGCAAAGTGAGGCATCAGAAAATATACGCAGCAACATCAGGCGTTAAGGAACTACCAATTAGAACCACATCAGATACCACTATGTACCTATAAGAATGGCTAAAATATAGTCCCCAATGCAGGTAAGGATACAGAGAATCTAAATCACTCATACATTGCTTGTGGGAATGGAAAATGGTACGAATACTCTGGAAAACAGTTGGTAGTTTCTTTAAAAAACTAAATGAGTAGCTACCACACATAACCACAATTGCACTCTTGGGAATTTGTCCCTGCAAAAATGAAGACTTTAGTTTCATACAAAAACTTGTACAGGAATGGTTAACTGTAGAAATATTCAAAAATTAAAATAAAAAATTAATTTTTAAAAATAATGAAAAACTGGAAACAACTCAGATTATGCCAATGAGTCAATAGCTAAACAAACTGGGACATCCATGCCATGGGATATACTCATGATAAAATGAAACATACTGTTAATACACATAGCAACCTGGGTGAATCTCCAAGAAGTTATACTGAGTAAAAAAAAAAACAACAAAAAAAAAACAGCCAGTCCCAAATGGTTACCATTTTAAAATATACCCAGTTCAGTTCAGTTCAGTCGCTCAGTCGTGTCCGACTCTTTGCAACCCCATGGATTGCAGTACGTCAGGTTTCCCTGTCCATCACCAACTCCCGGAGCTTACTCAAACTCATGTCCATTGAGTCAGTGAAGTCATCCAACCATCTCACCCTCTGTCGTCCCCTTCTCCTCCTGCCTTCAATCTTTCCCAGCATCAGGGTCTTTTCCAACAAGTCAGCTCTTCGCATCAGGTGGCCAAAGTATTGCACCCAGAATTTGTTTTAATCAGGTATGGCAAGACATGCAGATATGAAAAAGATTGTCACGTAGGAATACATTGACAGGAGGTGCCGGACAGCACACAGGGCTCCACCGGGAAGCACCAGGGTTGACCAGGAGGCTGAAGGAGCGAGGGGCAAGTATGAGCAGGAAATTTCAGTGCAGTTTTCATGGGAGACGAAAGGCAGGCATGGAACCAGTCTAGGGACTGGCTAGTCTGAATCATTTTAGTGGGCCCTGGGCTCTAGAAGTGGTCTCTAGTCATCTGGGACGTGCCCCTGGGTGGTTGAGGGCAAGCAGATAGCATCTCAGATTGCAGGATTCTGATAAGAGGAGGCAGAGGAGAGCCTCGACCCAGGACTGGTTGGTTTGCATATCAAAGGTACACCCTCTTTCTCCAGATTAGTAACCCAGAGAGAGACAGTCCCACCCAGGGTCCCAAAGCCCAGAGAGATCAAAGCATTGTGAAATATAGAAAAATTATAGGGAATTCCCTGGCAGTCCAGTGGTTCCTAGGTTCAATCACTGGTCAGGTCACTAAGACCAGAGCACTGGTCATGGCACTCCTTAGTGTGACCAAAAATAAATTAATAAATTAAAATTTTTAATTGATTCATACATTTACATAGTGTGTGATCCATTTATATAACATTCATGAAATGACAAAATCATAGAAATGGGAACAGAATGGTGGTTGTCGTGTTAAGGTGAGGATCAGGCTGGAGGGAAGTGGGTGTGCCTGTAAAAAGTGGGAGAGAGGTCCTTGTGTGGATGGAGATGTTCTGTATCTTGACTGTATCAATTGTGACATGGTGCTATAGTTTTGCAAGGTGTTCCTATCCGGAGAAGGCAATGGCACCCCACTCCAGTACTCTTGCCTGGAAAATCCCATGGACGGAGGAGCCTGGTAGGCTGCAGTCCATGGGGTCACGAAGAGTCGGACATGACTGAGGGTCTTCACTTTCACTTTTCACTTTTATGCATTGGAGAAGGAAATGGCAACCCACTCCAGTGTTCTTGCCTGGAGAATCCCAGGGATGGGTTCGCACAGAGTCGGACATGACTGAAGTGACTTAGCAGTAGCACTATCCAGAAAACCGGGCTACCAGGTACACGGGGTCTCTCTGCACTATGTTTCACAACTGTGAGTCTATAATTATTTCAAAATTAAAAGTTTAATTTAAAAACTATGGTAGAGACTTTCCTGGTTGTGCAGTAGTTAAGACTTTACCTTCCAATGCAGGGGGTACGGGTTCGATCCCTGGCTTGGGGAGCTAAGATCCTTCATGCCAAAAAACCAAAACATAAAACAGAAGCAATATTGTAACAAGTTCAATAAAGACTTTTAAAATGGTCCACATCAAAAAAATCTTTAAAAAAGAAATAAAATGGATAATGGAGTTCATTTAAAAAAACATGGTAAAAGTGAACCAGTTTCTCCTTATCTTCTGAACCCCAACCCCACCTCTCCCCAAAGGCCACTTATAGTCATATCTTCAGTGTAACTTCTTCCTGATTTCTCTCTGTATTTATTTATACACATATGCACTAACTGAGGGGAGTGTTTCATAAATGGAATTAATGGATGGCCCCATGACTTGTGTGATAAGAGCTAGTCGGCAACAAAGTGACAGAAACCTTGAGAAAATGACTCTAACCTCTTCATTTCAAAACTGCAAGTGGAGGAACTAGTGTGGACCGCCCTGTTCTCTCAACTGAAGGGAAACAGATTCTAAAGAGAGAGAGAAGCCCGTCGTCTGAGGCTCTCCCAGGACGCGTGACTCATGGAACATTTCTGTAAATGATATCTGGCCTTGCAACTGTAAACCCTCTTTTGGGAGAGATGGGAGTGGCAGTTACAAAAGTGGATGGGGCTGCATGAGGTGCCTGCCTACCTTTAAAAGATGAGCCCAGACAAATGAATAAAGAAAATGTGGTTGTATACTGAGTACACACAGTGGAATGTTATTTATCCTTAAAAACGAAGAAAATTTGTATAATAACAACATGTATGAATCTGGAGGACATGATGCTAAGTGAAATAAGCCAGACGTAGTAATACAAATACTGCATAAAACCACTTATTGAGGAATCTAAAATAGTCAAACTCATCGAACATAGAAGGGAGGGAAATGGGAAGACATTAGTTAAAAGGCACGACGTTTGGGTGTGCAAGATGAGTAGGTCCTAAGATCTTCTGTACAGCATGTGTGCTGTGTGTGTTAGTCACTCAGTTGTGTCCAACTCTTTCTGAATCCATGTACTGTAGCCCACCAGGTTCCTCTGTCCACGGAATTCTCCAGGCAAAAATACTGGAGTGGGTTGCCATTCTGTTCTCCAGGGGATTTTCCCAACCCAGGGATTGAACCCAGGTCTCCTGTAATGCAGGTAGATTCTTTACCATCTGAGCCACAAGGGAAGCCCACTGTACAGCACAGAATTCATAATACTGTATTGTAGACGTAAACACTTTTTGAGATGGTAGATCTCAAGTGTTCTGATAACAACAATAACAATAATAAAGAAGGTAGAAGGAACCTTATGGAGAAGATGGATATATTTATGGCATAGATTGTGGTGATGGTTTCACAATGTATATATATTTCCAAGCTTAAGCTGTATATATTTAAAATGTACAGCTTTTTGTATGTCAATCATACTGCAATAAAGTGGTTTTAAAAAAATAAATAAATAAACCAGAAAAGCTGGAGGGAAGAGAAGAGGGTATGCACTTGATGGCAAGCACCAGAGAGCTGGGAACAAACTGGAACCTTCAAAGTACAAAAACACACATACAAATACACAATACACACCTTCTAAAGCAACCTTCAGATCAAGGTGAACAAGCACAGCCACGGCCCCGCTAAGGAAGAGAGGGCAGCAAAGCTCAATTTTCATCTTGTTTTTGCCTATCCCAGTAAAGAGAATGATCTTCAAACTGGAAAGGGGAAAACAAAGCGTGATGCCTGGCTTGTTACAGGAGCTTGGAGCTGCTTGTTGAGTCAAATGCAAAGAGGGGATTGCAACAGACACAGTGAAGAGAGAAAAACAGCCACCTGAGCTGCTGGAAATGAGTTCTTTCCCCAGAGCCTGATGAATCGCATCCCAGAGTGTTTAAGCAGCCAGTAGCCTTAATCTCAGGGCTTCCCAGGTGTCACTAGTGGGAAAGAACCTGCCTGCCAATGCAGGATATGTAAGAGATGTGGATATGATCCCTAGGTTGGGAAGATCCCCTGGAGGAGGGCATGACAACCCACTCCAGTATTCTTGCCTGGAGAATCCATGGACAGAAGAGCCTGGCGGGCTACAGTCCATAGGGTCGAGCACAATCAGACATGACTGAAGCGACTCAGCATGCATGCACAGCCTTCATCTCAGGCTGTTACTGGTAATTTCAAGAAATTATGGAAGGTAAGGGAGGTGTGGGAAAACTGACCATGAACCACTCCTGACCTGATTGTCAAAAAGAAAGGAATAAAAGAAAATTCTAGAAATAATAGGCCAGTGAATGTGGTGCAAATCTTTAGAAAAGGATAAGCCCATTACAGCGCTGGCTCATGAATGCAAAAGGAGACACAGCACAAAACTGGAAACGCTCTAGAACGAAAACAACCACATGAATCTCATTTCCATTTTCAATGAGTTATCAGATTGATGGATGCAAAGAACATCTCAGGCAATACACTGATTTGCATAAACATGTGTAAATTAGGTGGTGAGACAAGGACTAGAGGATGGAATTGTAGGGGAATTCACAGCTCATTGAACACTGTGCAGAATGAATCGGCCTGGAAGGAGGGCCGGAGTGGAGGGCCACAGGGCTCTGTTCTGTCCTGGAACCAGTCAGCATTTCTACAGCGCCTTGGATAGAAGCAGGTCTGTGCTCTTCAAAATCTGCAAACGGCATGAACCCGGGAGGGACGCTTAAAATGAATGATGATGAAATCCCAAATCCAGTGGGTCAAACATTGCCGAGATTATTTGCATTTCCTATTGCATCATTACAAGCTGGGGAGGCCTGGCCTGGCAGAAGGAAGTTGCTGATGATGTATAGAGGGGCTGCCTTCACAGGGGTCACTGAGACATTGATGGGAGGTGAAGCCCACACAACATGGGTCACATTGCTAACACTCGGAACCAGCTCCTGGAAACGCCCTGCGCAGAGCAGATTGCAGCTGCAAGTGGGCTTTCAGATCTGGACTGCCTCGTTTAAGGACAGGAGCTAGCTAGAGTGCATGCTGGGGAGAGTACCTGGAATGTGAAGGAAGCAGGAGGGATGATGAAGAGACGATGTCAGCTGGACCTGGAGGAGAGATGACCACGGCAGGGGGTGGGAGTGGGGGAACCTCATTGCAGGCTGTGAGTATATCAAGGCTACATAGGAAAAAACCAATGGTTATCAAAAGCTCAAAGTGACTGTGGCTGGACCTGGCTCCCGGGGAGGGTGGTATAAATCCCGTCGGTGGGAAAATAAATCCCACTGGAGGCAGGGCTGGAACACAGGAAGAGGGACGTGGGTGCTTGGGCCACTGGAGGGGGAGGGCAGTAGGGTGGGAGGGGGTCTCTGTTGGGAGGGAGGCCGGCCACAGGAGGATTAGGAGCTGTCTCTGTAAGCCTGAATCCAGGTGGTGCTCTGGTGTGAACCTCCTTCCTTCCTTGCTGGCATATGGATGCTCCTGTGATAATGTTTGGAGGAAACAACCCGTGTTTCTGAATCTCGGGGACAAGATACCTCCCTAGAGAGAGGTAGGGAGCAGGAGGAGGCCAGAGCGGGGAAAGCCTTCTGACACCAGGCGCAGGGATCTGACGATGGACCCCTGTGGGCAGCACGGTCCATCCTCGTGAAGTTTCAGAAGAAGATGGCAGCCACCTGATGTGAGTGCTGGAGGGGATTCGTTTTGTTTCTAAAGATTTTTTTTTTAATGTGGACCTTTTTTTAAAGACTTTATTGAATTTGCCACAACATTGCTTCTGCTTCATGTCTTGACCCTTTGAGCACAAGGCGTGTGGGATCTTAGTTCCCCGACCTGGGATCAAACCCACACTCCCGGCCCTGGAAGGAGAAGCCTTAACCACTGGACCACCAGGGAATTCCCAGGATGAAATTCTTGATGATAAGGACCAAAGACCAGTTTAATTGGCTGAAGATTTTAAAAAAAAAACAAAATGAGGGGGGTTTCGTTGGCTCCCATACCACTGAACTAAATGGGCAAAGCATACCTTCAAGGACTGCTGTCTGTCTCTCAACTCTGCTTTCCTCTGTCCAGCCTTCCTTCCAGGCAGACCCTGCTCAGGTGCTAGCAGAAACAGCAGCCCCCGGCCCCCATCTCACCGACCCAGCAAGCCCATGCAAGGGGCCAAGGCTTTCCTCTTTGTTTCTGCGAAGGTCCCAAGACCAACCCACATTAGACTGATGCCTCCACCTCAAATACATCAGGAGTATGGGGCTCACTGATTGGCCAGTCCTGGGCCAAGTGATCATCTCTGGAGCAGGTGTGAGTGTGAGGGCGGACAGCAGCTCCCTACACCTGGGGCTTGACCGGATGGCACAGGACAAGTTTCCATCTCTGAGTGAAGGACTCTGTACGCTGTGAGTGTTCCAAGACCCAAAGACGAGCCAAGCGCACAGCAAGACCTGAGCAAATCATGGGTTGTTGTTGTTCAATCGCTCAGCCCTGTCTGACTCTTTGTGACCCCATGGACTGCAGCACATCAGACTCCCTTGTCCTTCACTATCTCCCAGAGTTTGCTCAAACTCATGTCCATCCAGTCGGTGATGCCATCCAACCATCTCATTCTCCTCCAGCCTTCAATCTTTCCCAGCATCAGGGTCTTTTCCACTGAGTCGGCTCTTTGCATCAAGTGGCCAAAATATTGGAGCTTCAGCTTCATCATCAGTCCTTCCAGTGAATATTAGGGTTGATTTCCTTTAGGATTGACTAGTTTGATCTCCTTGCTGTCCAAGGGACTCTCAAGAGATTAGTTGACTTAGAAGCACAGTACCAGATTTTCTGTCATCCCTGTTCACATTCTTACCAGACTTGATCTTCAGATGAGTTGGAGTCTCTTATGCCTATTTAAATTACTGCCCCTCCCCATTTTAAAAACAGTTTTGCTAAGATGAGGCCAGAACTTCCTTGCTTTGGGCTCAAGGCCATTCCAAAATTTCTGGCACACAGAACAAGCACAAAATACACTTCAGAAGAGTCTTAAGATTTCAGGCAGGGCAGAGCTAGACAAAGGTTTCAGACTATATGATAGATGATGTTTCAGAGGAAGGTGGAGAAAGGGTTCATTAAGTACCACAGCTGCTTGTCTCTGGGCCGGAATGATTCCAGCTCTGACTCTGGAGGCCAAATTGAAAATTCAGTCTTCAACCCTGGACTTCCAGGGGAGACTGAATATGCATTATTTTGCTTTGTTTGTATCTTTCTTTTTTGTTTTTTAAATTATGAAAATACGACAACACATTTATAGGAGACTTGGAAAATACAGAACAAAGTTACAAATGATTCCACTATATATTACAGTTGTTTGTTTTAAGTAGATAAATTAAGGTTTTTATTTGGAGTTTCAATATCAAGGGCTTCCCTGGTGACTCAAATGGTAAAGAGTCTGCCTGCAGTGAGGGAGACCCGGGTTCAATCCCTGAATTCAGAAGATCCCCTGGAGAAGGAAATGGCAACCCACTCCAGTGTGCTTGTCTGGAAAATCCCATGGACAGAGGAGCCTGGTCAGCTACAGTCCATGGGGTCGCAAAGAGTCGGACATGACTGAGCGACTTCTGTCAATATCAAACTCTCAGAAATTAATAGAATGAATGTACATAGAAGTAGCAGACTATAGTAGACCCAAAAAGCATTATCAACCAATTTGGCATAATTCCCCTAAATATTCTTAACACCGTCCTTTCCCGGCAACCTTCTCCTGGTTCCAGCCTCAGTGTTTCTCGGGGAGCTGTCTGATGCCCCCTCCTGCTTCCCTGACCCCTCACTGCTTGTCATCTGCGCCACCATTGGTGTGAGCTTTCTCAAAAGTCAGCAGTGGTCCTCCCTCCTCTTCTGAAAACTCTTCTGTGGCTTCACCTCACCTTTTTTAAATTGAGATGAAATGCATATAAGATTGTATTAACCAAGTTAACCTGTGCAGTCCAACAGCGTTAAGTACATTCACAACATTGTGCGTCCATCACCGCCATCTAGTTCCAAAACTCTTCACCATCCCAGACGGAAACTCTGCACCCACTAGCAGTTGCTTTTCCGTTTTCTGCTCTCCCAGGCCTCAGGCAACCACCATTTGCCTTCTATTTCTACAGATTTGCCTATTCTGAACATTTCACATGAAGGGGACCTTATAATATATGACCTTTTGTGTCTGGCTTAAGAATCTGCCTACAATGCAGGAGACCTGGGTTTAATCTCTGGGTCGGGGAGATCCTCTGGAGGGGGGCATAGCAACCCACTCCAGTACTCTTGCCTGGAGAATCCCAAGGTCAGAGGAGCCTAGCAGGCTACAGTCCATAGGGTCACAAAAAGCTGGACCCGACTGAGCGACTTAGCATGCACACACGTGTGATCTTGGGCTCTGGCTTCTTTCAGAACACAGCGCTGGTCTGCTGAAATCGTTTCACTGCAGCATCTCCAGAATCTTCTCTGCATGGCGCTTGGGACGCTGTCTCCGCCAGCTGCCAGCAGGCTCAGGGACATCCCCTAACAAGAGTCAGGACAGGTAGTGACAACGGGTGGTGAGAGCGTGTCACCTGCTCATGCAGGTGTCTTGCTCTGTAATAAAGAATTGGCTGGCCTTTGTTCCTGGGAGGCAACCTTTGAATTCTTGGCATCTCCTGAGTGGCAGACACACCTTCGTTATTCATGGTGGGCCCTGATGCTTGTGGCACAGAGCTGACCCTTGGTGAGCGCAGACCAAGCCAGAAAGACCAGCCGCGCAGTTAGAGGGAGCTTGGCTTCCATCCGTCCTGCCTCCATAATAAAGCCCCGGGAGAAGCTCTGGACATCGGGCGAGTTTCCTGGTCAGAGATCACACATCCTCATGCCCAGAGGACACAGAAGCTTTGCTTCTGGAACTCTGTGGGAAGACCTCACGCTGAGTGTCTCTCCTTGTGGCTGGCTTTGATTTGAATCCTTGGTAATAAAACTGTAGTCATCTGGGCAGTACTTTCCTGAGTTCTGCTAGCTGCTTTAGTGAGTTATTGAGGGGTACATCTCAGATTTGGGGGACTTGGCCCCCTGAGACCCTGGAAACTTGTGACTGGTGTCCGCAGGGGGCAGTCTTGTAGGACTCACCTCTTACCTGTGAAGCCGGTGTTGACTGTGGGTAGTCGGGGTGACCATCGCACTCTGGTATCACCCCTAGGTCCCCTTCCCTGATGCTGTTAATTAAAGCTGCACAGAATGGACGGGGTGGGGGCGGAGAGCAGGGGGACGCAGGGGAAGATATTCGCGTTTTTTGCCTATTGGCCACTTTGAGCAATCCTTCCTTGTTTGCTAAAAAACGAACTGCAGGTTAGGATTGAGGAGGAAATCCAGAAAAACATGGACACTGAAGCCTTTGAAGTTTGGCTGGGTCCTTCACCTCCTTAGATCAGAAAGCAGAACCCGAGGGCGGGTGAACCAGTGTCACCATCACACATTGACCTTCCTCCCAAGCAGTTTATCAATGAAGGGAATTTAATGAGCTCACATCCTGGTCCTCTCTTGGGCGAGTGTGGGGGATGGTGTGAGAGAGAATGAGTGCCGGAGAAGATGACGGGGCGTGCACAGCTAGTAGGAAACACTCCTGCGCCGATCTTCGCAGTTTGCAGTGGTAGCTTGCAAGAAAGGGTGCCCAATAAAGTCATCAGGGAAGGTGTTGGAGGCCAGTTGGGGCCACAGATGGAAGAGGAGGTCAGACAGAAGGAGGGACTGGGGACAGCCCGGGAGGGAGGGATCGGCTTGATCCAGGCACCCCTGGGAGGTGGCAGACACCTGCTGGCCTGAGGCCTGGAGCACCAGGAATCTGGGTTCTTACACTGGCTTTCAGAGCAACCCTGGGGTCTGGCATTATTCCCATTTAACAGATGGGAAAACAGAGGCCCAGGGGTGTTAGAGGAAGTCTCCTCGACTGGGTGTCCACGCCAGGCTTCTGGTGGATTTGACCACTCAATAAGATGACATCTTCTTCTTCCACCCACGACAGAGGGCCATCCCATCAGTCTCGAGACCTGAACTTCAAAACAATTTCTAGAGCAGAGGGCATGACTCTCCTTAGCGGCACCTCCAGGGTTAAGAAGGTCCCTGAAAGCTTCTCCAGGGCAATGTAAACTGTCAGAGAAGCAGCCAAGTTCTGGAAATCAGACCTGGGGAAAAGGAAGCTTCAAATTACACATGAGACCACACAAGGTCTCCACATTTCTCAAAGCCCCAAACCCAGCAGGACCAGGATGCCTCCTGGATATCAGGGTGGGACTGGTGAGCCCACCTGATTGAGGGGTGAACTGAACACCATCTGGGGCTGTTAATTCTTCGTTCGCCCAATGCAACTGTAAGCACAGGGCTGACCCAAGAGGGCTGCTCAGAGCCTATGAGTGCGGCCACGTGGAGAGCAAATTAAAAGCTTTCTGGATCTCAAGTTGCTCTTACAAAACAATGTTTTTAGGAGTTAAGCAATTAATCCAAACACACATGGGTTCAATTTCCTTGAAACAGAAATGGCTTCAAAAGCAAGAAAGAAAAATGCCCAGGGACAAATTGCCTCTGAGTTTTGTGATCCCCAAGCTTGTGGGAAGGATGGCCAAGCTATTACCCTGGTCCCCACGACACCAGAACCCTCCCCACCCCTGGTCTTGGCAGAGGGAGAGGGGCTCTGGGGTAATCTCGTGCTAACCCGCTGCCCCGTGCCGGGGGTGGAGAAGGGAAGAGCTCATTTCCCGGGGGAACACGGGCAGGGACCCAAGCCCCCCACTTTCATGTGGACTGTCTTTGGGCAAAAAGGATACGAACAAGGGAATGAAACAAACAAACCCCCTGAATCCTGGGGCTCTTTCTCTGCAGAAGGCTTTCTTCCTTCTGATTTTCCTTGAGGCGAAGGAAGGGATTTCAAAGCCATGTCTGTTTTCCCCTTGCAAAGTTTTATGACTTGGCCTCCACGATTCACTCGGGAGACAAGTGTTTTAATAGAATTACATTGAGACCTTTAATTGACCTCCCCAAACAAAGGAAATTAAACACAAGATGATGTTTGTATAAAACTTCTAAGGTCCAGCGGGAATCAAGCCATCCACTCCAAGTGCAAAATGAAGCGAGAAGTTCAAGGCTGCCCTCCGCGGGGTCCTACGTTCTGGTGAGAAAGAGAAGGGTGGGCTGGGGTGCCTGCCGGGCTCTGCCAACCCCAGGCCAGTTCTCAGACAAATCGTGTCAGTCAGTTCCCATCTGAAAGGTTGGGGAAGAGAAGGTGAAGTAATTTTGAGTTTAGAAAGCTAAATGTATATGAAAGATTATGTTTCTGTTTTTTGTTTTAAATGATGAAACATCCGACAAATGTTCGTGATTTTTACCTGCTGAGGGCGTGGGGCCCGTGTGCTCTGACCGCCCCCGCTGATGACAGCTCATGATTTATTTATTTTTCATCCATTCCTTCCTCACCCCACTCCAGCTTCTTTCCCTGTCTTGGAGAAAACAAGGTCAGAGTGTTTCTGTGAGATACGCCACTTTCACAGCTGCAAGGAACAGGACTCAGGGCCCAAGGCAGGTCTGACGCCAAGGCTACGGCCCTGCTGTCCACAAAACTGACCCCACCAGCAACGACTCCAAGCTGTGCATCTGTCATTTGTTCTCTCCCTGCTGGAATTCCAGACTCCCCCCTCCAACTCTGTCCTCAGCATTTTCACTTGGACACCGAGGGCTGTTTTAGACTTAACACGTCCACACTCCAACCCTGCCGCCAGTCCATGCCCATGCTCCAGCCTGCTCCACCTGGGTCCTTCCATCTGAATTAACAGCCTCTCCAGCGCCTCCCCCCTCCTCGCCCACTTGCTCTTTAGCCTTCTCCTTGACTGCTATCTGTCGCTCACGCCCCACAGGCAATATGACAGCTGCCCCTGGAATCCAGGGGCTTCTTCATAGCTCAGTAGGTAAAGAATCCGCCTGCAATGCAGGAGACCCTGGTTCAGTTCCTGGGTCAACACAGTGTGGGAGACCTGGGTTCAATCCCTGGGTTGGGAAGATCCCCTGGAGTATGGAAAGGCTACCCACTCCAGTATTCTGGCCTGGAGAATTCCATGGACTATACAGTCCATGGCGTCACAAAGAGTTGAACACAACTGAGCGACTTTCACTTTCACACCTGGAATCCAGTCCTTCCTGCCTTCCCTGCCCTGGTGCAGCTACCACTGCCTCTTGCCTGGATTCTCCCAGATGCCTCCTGTGGGTCTCCTTGCCCACCCTCCCCACCACAGGCTCTTCTCCAACTTCACAGCCAGTTACATCAGACCACGTCACTTACTCTCCAGCGGTGACCCCAGCCCTCACCCCCATCCCCGTCTCCCCAGTCTAGGCAGTTTCCTTCCTCTGAGCCATTGTGCTTGCTGTTCCCACTGCCTTAAACCCTTAAACATTCTTCCCCTGCCTCTGAGCCATTGTTCTTGCTGTTCCCATTGCCTTGAACGCTCTTCCCCAAAATATCCCACAGCAACTCCCCCAAACCCACTCCATCTCAGCTCAGACCTCCTCAGTAGGCTTCCCTAGATGCCCATCTCAACACTGCATTTCTTCCCTCACTGCAGCCCCCTCCGCTGTGGCTGACTTTTCTGCATGGAGATGTTCACTCTCTGAGATGTACTGTATTTAGAGAGTTGCTTCCCACTCCATGGGAACAAGGTTTTTTGTTTTTTTTTTAATCCTTATTCACTTTTGCACCTCATTCATGTTTAGAACAGCCACTGTTGAGCACAAGCATCTGTTGAATAAGGGCTTCCCGGGTGGTGCTAGTGGTAAAAAAAAAAACCCCACCTGGACCTGGGGACGTGTCCGTAGGGTCAGAAAGTCAGACACGACTTAGCACTGCTGAATAAAGACTGCATGAATGAATGAGTGAACAAATGAATGAAGACAACACTGGCAAAGATCTCCCCCTCTGCTAGTGGTGAAGAATGCTCAGTTAGGGCCCCCATGCGGTCCTGTGTTTGCCCCCCGTGGGGGTGTGACAAGGGCACAGACCTCACCTGGTACAAGCTCCCCCGATGCAGCCATCTCCTCCCCTGATTGGGGGTCTGTGCCTGTTCACAACCCCCCGAGTGACCTGGAGTCCAGCCTCCCATGCAGTGACCATCCACCTGCACCCACGTTGCCAGGGGTCCCTTCACCATTTCTGTGCACCCGGCCTCTTGCTGAGAGGGTTGTCCTCCAGCTGTTGGGGGCCGGATCACAGGAGGACCGGGAACTTGCCCCCATCAGCCCCTGACTGACGGGATGAGCTATATATCCTCAGCTCCCGAGCCCCTGATCAGCACCACTCTTGGCCGTGACCGTCACCTCCAAACCATGAGTCTAGCCTAATCCCATGCCCTTGAGCGGCCCCGTCCTCCTTGGTTTCACTTCCCACTCCATGGCTCCACTTTCTGGAAACACCTCCTAACAAACGCTTTTCACATGAATCCTCATCCCAGGACCTGCTCGTGGAAATTGAGGACACACCTTCCAGGGTCATGAGAATTCAAGTGAGACTGGGGGCGTGTACACACCAGACACTCTGCTCTGTGCCTTCACCCATAGTCTCCTCCCAGCGTTCCAAGGAAGGGACAGCATGACACCCATTTAAAAGATGAGAAAACTGAGGCCCATGGTCCCACGATAAAGGCCATCACCAGCACTTCAATATATGTACTTCCCAACGTGAATGTCTGTGCCTTTCACCCCTCTGTGTGATGCCCCCTACAAAGGATTGGCAGCCTTGAAATGCCACCCTACTTACCAGAAGGCATTGACTCAGATTATGAACACAGTTGTGTGCATTCCTTTCCAACCAACACATTTTCTGGTCACGCTGCCTGACATGTGGGATCTTAGGTCCCCGACTACGGATCAAACCCTCACCCCCTGCAGGGGAAATGCAGAGTCTTAACCACTGAATCATCTGCGAAGTCCCATCCAACCTAACACATTTAAAAAAAACTAGGATGTATTTCCCCTTTTCGCAATGAAATGAACTCAAAGTTGTACCCCATCCCATCCCTGAAGAATTTGCTACACGAGAAGAAAGAAAAAAATCACCGCGCCATATTTTTAACTGATTGCTTGCGTGTGCCTGTTTGGTGAGATTTATTCTCTCATTAATCACTGCCCTCCCTTCATTCATGTTAAATATAAAATTGATTAGGAAAGATCCCCATCATGGTTAAAAAAAAATAATTAGCTGCTACATCATATTGCCCACAGTGCGACAGAAAGGAGTGATTAAATTAGGAATATTAAAACCCCATTAATCTGCGCTCAACTTAAGCTCTGCTTGTTCATCTCGTGGTGGCGCTTATTATTTCTGACACTGAAAGATATTTGAATTACCAGCTGCAACAAGGTCACTCGCTGAAAGATGTCAGGTCAGCCATTAGTCAAAGGCGGGAGAGGCGACCAGAAGTGAGGGCTGCCCACGTGTCCGGGAGGCCTGTCCTCACAGATGTCACTCTGAAAAGCGGGGACACCCCACCTCTGGGCTGGCTGGGGTACAGGCACCCGCAGAGCCTTGATCCACACCTGCTCTCTATCACCCTCTGTGGGTCACCTGTGCCTCTAGGGACCTGCCAGGCATCCTCTGGGCCGGCATCCTCCACCTGTGCCCCACCAAGGTCCCCGCCTCTTGTCTGTGGGTGCGTGAGAGCCCCGCTCCCATGACAGGGATTACACTAAACTGGCAAATGTCACCTGCTGGATGCTTGTACCTGCCCAGCCTGTGCTGGACAGCTTTCATCTTATCTCATTTAATCCATCCCCAGGCTTCTCAGTGGTAAAGAATCCACCTGCCAATGCAGGAGACAGAGAAGACACGGGTTCAATCCCTGGGCTGGGGAGATTCCCCTGGAGAAGGAAAAGGCAACCCACTCCAGTATTCTTGTCTGGGACATCCCATGGACAGAGGAGCCTGGTGGGCTACAGTCCGTAGGGTTACAATGGGTTGGACACGACTGAGCAACTGATGCCGTTAATCAGATGAGGGGCTAAGGTCATACAGATGGCAGGCGTCAGCACTGGCAGTCAGCCCCCAAAGGGGACACATTTAGCCACTTTCTAGGTACTTCCTTTGCCAACAAACACTGGAGTCCTCTGAACTCCCTTTGAAGGATGCTACAGCACCGAGGTGAGTGAATGTGATCAGGGGTACGGTCCCATTTTGCAGGACTTAACCATTAGATCAACAACCATCACAAACCACCTACCACAGCCAAGCATCAAGCTGGGTGAGCTGGAGCCTCTCCCGGAACCTGGCCAAGACCCCGCAGAGCCGTCACCTGGGGAACTGGGGCCAGGTCACCCAACAGGGGGAGAGACTTTCTCACCTCCTCGTCTTTCTTTAGCGTAAAAGCGTGGCTAACCTCTGCCTCTAGCCATCTGTGTCTGAATTTATTTCTTCTCTCCCTTTAACATCATTTGCTGTTCTGTGACAGAACCCAAATCAGCCCCCAAACCACTCATTCCTCTGACCCTGGAGGGAGGGGTAGGGAAGATCACTGTCCTCCGGCAGCTTGTGTTCCCAGCTGCTGGGCCTGCTCTGCGTTCAGGGTTCCCTACCCCACCACCACCACCCCAAGGAACTGGACCGGACCAAGAAAGGGTCTCCCTAGGACAGCTGGAAGTGAGTGCATCAGAAGAGCAAAGGTGAGCAGAGCTGAGGGAAGGAGTCTAGGGTCCACACTGAGGAGGGGGATAGGGGTCTGAGATGAACAGGGAGTGGGAGGCACTGGATAGATACTTCCTGAGTGGATGAACAAAGGAGTGGATGAATGAGTAAGTGGATGAATCCATGAATGAGGAGGTGAATGAATGAATGAGTAGTTGAATGAATGGGTGGATGAGTGAATGAGTGGATGAATGAATGAATAAGTGGATGAATGAAATCAGGGAATGGGAACTGGGAAGTCAGATTTAAGTCAAGGCAGAGAGCAAGAGAGAGTCAGGACCAAAGGTTGAGAGTCAGGACAGTCCATGGGGGTGTGCCAGCCTTTCCCATCAAATCATGGCCCAGGGGCTCAAGGGTGAAGGCCTCTGTCCTTGTCTGACCTTCGCACATGTCTTGGATGCAAAACTGGGCTGCGCCGACCCTCCACTCAGGCTGGGAGCGCCTCCTTCTCAGGCCACTGAGCGGAGTCTTCCTCTCCAGGGTTAGCCAGCTGCGCTCACAAAAGAGCAGGCCTCCTTCTGCTGTGAGAGGCACAGCCCTGCTGTGACCTTCGTGGCCGCTCTCCACCCTGACCTCTTGCCCGCAGGGCATGGAACACCCCCTCCTGGTCCCCGCTCCTGGCTGACTCGGTGCTGGAGTGCCTGTGCTCAAGCCAGCCTGTTGAACTGAATCCAAGTGGGGCTGGAGACCTCCAGGGGTGCCTCCCTGTTTCACTGTGGAGGAAATGAACCCCGATGGGTCATGGGTTTGCCCACACCCCACTTCTGGCTCATAACCAGCTGCTTAGAAAAAATGCACAGCGTTTATTTAAGAGCGGAATTCCAACTTGGTAGGAAGGGTTTTCTTATAAGGGACACCTGGAATGGCCCAGAGTCGGTTCCTGTTACAGGGTGTTCTCTGCCTCTTTTTGATGCTTACCAGATGTGTTGGTGAGGGACAGGCCCAAGGGAGGATGCATGTGGACATGGGGACCAAACCTTGTCCCACATAACCATGGTCACGGGCTGCCCGCAGCGCCAAAGTCAGTCCAGGGCTCATGAGCCAAGGGGCCTGGCAGCCTGGCCCCCGAGTCGTCCCTCCTAAATGGCAGGGACAGAGCTTCCCCTGCTCCCCACCCCCGTGTTCTCTGCCTGCAGCAGATGTGGGGTTGTCCCCACCCCAGCCATGGTCCAGGAGCGCTCAGCTGGGTTACTGGAAAGACAAAGACGCCAGCCTGTAAAAACAGCCCACACTCCTGGTCAGTGCCTGAAGCTGGCCATGCACAGGGGTGGTTTGGAACAGCCTGGGGCCCTCCCCACAGGTCTCCTCGGAACCACCTCGGAATCAGGACAGGGAGCATGTGACAGCTGGACCAAGAGTTTACTTGGCAGGCAGGCTCCGAAACCCAGGGCCAGCTGCCTGGCGATGTGGAGGAGTGGATTCTGTTTAACTTGCTGCTGGCCAGCGTGGCTAAGGGCACAGAGCAGGCATGCGGGCACCCATTCTCGAGGATGAGGTTCAGAGCAGGGCCAGACCTCAGACCTCTCAGAAAGCTGGTATTCTCCAGGCTGGAGACCACACAGGGCTGCATTTCCGAGAGTCAAATTTAAGGCCCGTCATCTCTAGCACAAGGACCGGAGCATGCGTGCTAAGTCATTTCAGTCGTGTCTGACTCTTTGTAACCCTATGGACTGTAGCCCGCCAGGCTCCTCTGTCCATGGGATACTCCAGACAAGAATACCGGAGTAGGTTGCCAGGCTCTCCTCCAGGGGAATTGTCCCGACTCAGATCAAACATGTGTCTCTTGTGTCTCCTGCATTGGCAAGTGGGTTCTTTACTGCTGAGCTGGACCAAAGGAGAATTTAAAATGACCCGAGGACACTTGGCTTGATAGGTTTGTCAGTGGCCTAAAAGATCCTGGAGAAAATGTATGTCGCGGGTGACTTCTGGGAAAAGGACATAACAAGAATAAGAGGCACGTCTTAGCGTCTCCGGGAAGGGCCCAGGGGGAAGAGAGTGCGCATGTGCGGCCTGGCTGCCCCTCCACCCCACCCCCCACCCTCTCCTCCCTGGGAGCACAGGGCCGGCCTTGTTTTCTGGCCCTGGGCCTGCACGGAGCATCACATTGTGGGCGTCATGAGGCAGCTGAGAGGAAAGGGCAAAGAGGCACAGGCCTGAGGGATCCTCCGAGTGGGAACCCAGCCTCCCGGGCGGTTCCCCAGGCCCTGCGTGAAGCCAGATCCAGAAGAAAAAGAAAATGGACAGGTAGTGTGCTCCTGACTCCTCAGGTTTGATGAGGATGGAGAATTTGATGCTTCCATGCTCTCGGCAGGGGGCGTGACCTGGGTGGGCAGGGGCAGCCCTGGAAGGTGATGCTTGGGGTTTTAGAGGGGAATGAAAGGGTTAGTGCGGTCATGTAGAGCAGTGGCCCACAACCTCCGGGATCCAATGCTTGATGATCGGATGTAATAATAATAAAGTGCACAATAAACATAGTGTGCTTGCATCATCCTGAAACCAACTCCCCCCTCACTCCAGTCCATGGAATAATTGTCTTCCAGAAACCAGTCCCTGGTGCCAAAAAGGTTGGGGACCCCTGATTTAGAGTGGTGACATGGGGATGGAGTTGTGGGAGGGTTGGTGGCTTTGAGAGGATGCCTCACATGGGGGGAGCGACAGGGATAGGGATGGGACAGGGGGAGAGCTGTGAATCCCACTGACACTGAGGGAGCCCCACACCAGCAGGGGCTTCAGGAGAGGGAGGCCTGTGCCTAGGAAGGCATCTCCTGCTCATGGATCTCGCAGAGAGAGACTAGCCCAGAATGATGCTCTAAAGTCCAGAGGAAAGAAAATAACCAGTGCTGGCTAGAAAGTCCAGTCTGGGCTGGGAGAGACCAGGGGACCCTCCCCATGAGTCCAGGGCAGGGAGGGAACTCAGACAGGCCCAGCGGATCCTGATCAAGGGCCTGGCCTCCAGCTAGAAGACCAAGGCCCCAGTCCCCACGCAGTTGGGGTGACCTCCTTATACTCCGGGCCTCAGTTTCAGCATCTGAAAAATGGGTTCATTGTGAGGAGTGACGGAGCCTGGCACAGAGCAGATGCCCCACAAGTGCTGCGTGAGCCCGACTCATTTGCAAAGCAGTGTGTAGGTGTGGGGGCACATTCAGTTACAATTAAAGTTACATTTGATTCTGAGGGCTGTCTTTTCACCTTGCTTACAGTTTCCTTTGTTGTGCAAAAGCTTTTAAGCTTCATTAGGTCCCATTTGTTTATTTTTGCTTTTATTTTCAATATTCTGGGAGTTGGATCATAGAGGATCCTGCTGTGATTTATGTCGGAGAGTGTTTTGCCTATGTTCTCCTCTAGGAGTTTTATAGTTTCTGGTCTTACATTTAGATCTTTAATTCATTTTGAGTTTATTTTTGTGTATGGTGTTAGAATGTGTTCTAGTTTCATTCTTTTACAAGTGGTTGACCAGTTTTCCCAGCACCACTTGTTAAAGAGGTTGTCTTTTTTCCATTGTATATCCTTGCCTCCTTTGTCAAAGATAAGGTGCCCATAGGTTTGTGGATTTATCTCTGGGCTTTCTATTCTGTTCCATTGATCTGTATTTCTGTCTTTGTGCCAATACTATACTATCTTGATGACTGTGGCTTTGTAGTAGAGTCTGAAGTCAGGTAGGTTGATTCCTCCAGTTCCATTCTTCTTTCTCAAGATAGCAAATGAAGCAACAGACCAAGGATTAATCTCAAAAATATACAAGCAACTCCTGAAGCTCAATTCCAGAAAAATAAATGACCCAATCAAAAAATGGGCCAAAGAACTAAACAGACATTTCTCCAAAGAAGACATACAGATGGATAACAAACACATGAAAAGATGCTCAGCATCACTCATTATAAGAGAAATGCAAATCAAAACCACAATGAGGTACCATTACATGCCAGTCAGGATGGCTGCTATCCAAAAGTCTACAAGCAATAAATACTGGAGAGAGCATGGAGAAAAGGGAACCCTCTTACACTGTTGGTAGGAATGCAAACTATTACAGCCGCTATGGAGAACAGTGTGGAGATTCCTTAAAAGACTGGAAATAGAACTGCCATATGACCCAGCAATCTCACTTCTGGGCATACACACCAAGGAAACCAGATCTGAAAGAGACACGTGCACCCCAATGTTCATCGTAGCACTGTTTATAATAGCCAGGACATGGGAGCAACCTAGATGCCCATCAGCAGACAAATGGATAAGGAAGCTGTGGTATATATACACCATGGAATATTACTCAGCCATTAAAAAGAATTCATCTGAATCAGTTCTAATGAGATGGATGAAACTGGAGCCCATTATACAGAGTGAAGTAAGCCAGAAAGATAAAGACCAATACAGTATACTAATGCATATATATGGAATTTTAAAAGATGGTAACGATAACCCTATATGCAAAACAGAAAAAGAGACACAGATGTACAGAACAGACTTTTGGACTCTATGGGAAAAGGCGAGGGTGAGATGTTTTGAGAGAACAGCACTAAAACATGTATATTATCAAGGGTGAAACAGATCACCAATCCAGGTTGGATGCATTAGACAAGTGCTCGGGGCTGGTGCACTGGGAAGACCCAGAAGGATGGGTGGGGAGGGAGGTGGGAGGGGGGATCGGGATGGGGAACACATGTAAATCCATGGCTGATTCATGTCAATGTATGACAAAAACCACTACAATATTGTAAAGTAATTAGCCTCCGACTAATAAAAATAAATGGGAAAAAAAAAGTTACATTTGAAAGTTCCAGAAAGATCATCCTCAAAGAAAATGGGAGACAGAAATAGACTGGACATGTGCCCCCAAGTTATAAGCAACTCTGGGAAGTATGCTCTAGAAGGGTGCGGTATGTCGAAAAAATGTCTCCCTGCCCACACCCAAGATGTATCCACATCTTAATCCCCTAATGGCTCAGTGGTGAAGAATCTGCCTGCCAATGCAGGAGATGCAGGTTCGATCCCTGGGTCGGGAAGACCCCCTAGAGGAGGAAATGGCAACCCCTCTCCAGTATTCTTGCCTGGAGAATCCCATGGACAGAGGAGCCTGGTGGGCTACAGTCCATGCGGTCGCAAAGAGTCAGACACGACTGAGCACACACACGTGCCTTGCTTGGTAGACAGTGTGGATGCACTCTGCTGGGGAGAGAGGAGGGAAGTTTGACCCCAGCAGGTGCAGTCCAAGAGGAGAAGCAAAGTCAGAGATACGGCCCTTTAAAACATCCCAGGGCAAATCCTCCATGACCATCCAGACCAGCAAAGATGGCTGCGGCAGGAGGCCCTGGAAGGATAAAGCAAGTGGGCTCAGTGCCCAGCCCGGCTCCAGCCCCTGCTCTGTTTTGTTGCCCACCTCCCCGGGCTCCCAGCACCCCCAGGAGGAGGACGCACATCTTTGGTAACATCTGTTCTCAGCGTGAATCTCTCCTGTGTCCGGAATCTGCCTCAGCCCAGCCTGTCCCTGGACGGAACCGTCTCTGCAGCCCCTTCTGGTCGCAAAGGCCCTGATGACAAGACCGACTTGCCTGACCTGATGACGTTGGGGCCACAGTTGCTCAGAGAGGCCTCCTGATGGCCATGGCGATGGGTCAAGGCTGGATTCTGACTCCAAGCACCAAACTCATCCCTGGAGGTTAGCAGCCAGATCATTTGTTTACTCTGTCACTAGGAAGGGATCCCAGAGGTGCTCAGTTAACACTTGTTGATGGGCTTGGCTCTCGAGGCTGCTTCAGCTTGGGGATCCTAACTGCAGCACCCGCCCTGGGGGATGGAGCAGCCTCCCTCCAACTCAAGGATACAGGAAGAGACAGGTCCTGATGGCGCATCCTGACAGAGCGATGGTCCCATCACCGAGGGTATCGTTCTCTGCTGGGGAACGACAGCCGCATGGGATTACCCAGGATCGAGATTCACCTGGGGCTTCCCTGGCAGCTCAGTCGGTAAAGAATCCACCTGCAAGGTGGGAGACCTGGGTTTGATCCCTGAGTCAGGAAGATCCCCTGGAGAAGGGAACGGCAACCTGCTCCATTATTCTTGCCTAGAGAATTCCATGGGCAGAGGAGCCTGGGGGGCTATAGTCCATGGGGTTGCAAAGTGTCAGACACAACCGAGCAATTAATACACACATACAACAAGACTACAAGACAGGAGTGGAGGGTGTGGCCAAGCCATGGGGATGCTGGACGCACTTGCGACTCTGGGGATGTTTGCTCCCAGAGGATGGAGTCTAAGAGGGAATCACAGCCCACTGCGCCCCAAAGCAAAAAATTATCCCAGCATAAAATCCTGCTGGGTAGCCTCCATCAGGAGCTTCCTGGAAGCCAGCTCATCCCAGAGCTGTCTGCTTCCCCATCACCCCTGTTTCTCATCCAGAGGAGACCACTGGCCCTACTCTCCTGGGAAGTCTACATCTAGGCGAACTTCATAAAACTTATGCAGCAATTTATTTTATGGTATCTACCAGCTGCTCACTCAGTGGCACAGTGGTAGAGAATCTGCCTGCCCATGCAGGAGACGCAAGAGATTTGGGGTTTGATCCCTGAGTTGGGAAGATCCCCTAGAGAAGGAAATGGCAACCTGCTTCAGGCTTCTTGCCTGGAAAATTCCATGGACAGAGGAGCCTGGCAGGCTACAGTCCATGGGGACCCAGAGGCAGATACAACTGAGCACACACGCACACACCAACTGCTCCATTGTCTCTCTTCCACCTGTTACCAGGAGGCCAGGTCTGATGGTTCCAGGCATCGCCCAGCTCAGGGGGGAGCAGTCAGGACAATGCTGGGGGACAGAGGGCTTATCCAACGGCCCTCCTCACCTCCCCCCCACACCTGGACCTGGCATGTGTCCTGGGGCGAGGCAGCTGAAGAGGACCAAGGCCAGGAAACTTCATTATCCGTCAAGCTCAGCCCTGAAGCAGCCCCAGGATGGACACTTCTATTATGTGTCATCTTTGGAGACAGAGGAGAAAAAAAAGTTTTGAGTTTCATGCCATTTCTATATTTCAAAAAAAAAGAAACCCACCTATGACTTGTGCTCTTTCATCCCAGCTAATCCAGCTCCAGCTGGCTTGATAGACACTGAGGGGGACGTCACAAGGACCACTCTGGAGAGCGCCAAAAGGAGGGCCATCAGCCTGGCCGGCCTGTGGTCACCACTCGCCGTGGTCACCTGGGCTCACTGTGGTCACTGCTGCGGCCCCAGGGCTGCCCCTCCCTTCTCCTCGCCATCATGGTCGCCTGCACGGCCCCTTGGAAAGTGTCTGATTAGCAGGTACCCGCTTCCCCGGCCCCATGCAGGCTGGCTGCAGGAACAAAAAATTGTCAGTCTGATGCAGCAGGGGCTGCAGGCTGAGGCGTTGATGTGGCCAAGGAGGGCCTCCTGCATCTCCTCCAGCGAGAGATGCAGGTGCCAGCTGCCGAGGGCGAGAATATTCACGGAGGAAATGAGTCTCCCTAGAGGAGCAAAGGTGACAAGATAACACTTGTCATCTTTAATCAGAGACAGAGCCAAGGCAGCTGCTTCCGAAATAACTGCTCCGGCATCATGGAAAGCTGGACGCAGTGTGGCGAGCTGCTCATTTCAGGGGAAAATTGTCAGAGCCCAGACTACAAACAATAGACAAGCTGCCCTCGCGGTCACTCTGGGCTTCACCCGCCAGGTGCCTCGTGAGGCCTTAGCTCGATGGGGTCAGAGGAACGGTTTGGGGGTGAAATAGCAGGGGTAGCCCTGCTTGCTGGCCCCCTTCTGGGGTCCAAGGTTGGTGGCTGGATTCACTTTGACCTGAAATGGAATCACCAGCTCCTTGCCTTGGGGGTGTGGATGTTGCTCTTCATCTCTCACTGCTCCAAGTGCCAACTGCCAGCATCTTTATCAGGGATGACGCGGCAGCTTTAGCTCTTGCTGTTCCTCACCTCCCACGGCACAGACCTGTACGGGGCTGGGAGGGGAGGCTCTGCAGGCACGAGCAGCTTCTAGGGCTGCCCTGGATCAGCCGGAGCAAGCGCGGTGCCTGTGCTCAGTTCCCCCAGGAAGAGTCTCCCCCACGACAAAGGACATTGGAGCTTGATGTGGATTCAGTATCAACCCTCCAGCTCCGCCTGTTCTCCCCACCTGAACAGCTCCCTACACTTGAACCTGCACTGCCAGTCCCCTTTTTGCTCAATCCCCTTTACTGCCCCAACTGCTCAGCGAAGTGCTGGCCAAAGAGGGTAACTTCTTTTTTTTTTTTTTTCAATTTTATTTATTTATTTTTGGTTCTGCTGGGTCTCTATTGCTGAGGGCTTTTCTCTAGTTGCAGAAAGCCGTGGCTACACTCTAGTTGCGATGCTAGCATCATCTTAGCTTCTCTTGTTGCCAAAGACAGGCTCTCGGGGATGGGGGCTTCAGTAGTTGCGGCTAGCAGGCTCTAGAGCACAGGCTCAGTATTTGTGGATGCTGGGGCTTAGCTGCTCGGCATTCGGGATCTTTCCGGATCAGTGATCGAAACCATGTCTCCTGCCCTAGCAGGCGAATTCTTTACCACTGAGCCACCAGGGAAGCCCCGAAGAGGGCATCTTTGTTACTGCAGCTCTGTGTTGAGAAGTGGCTGCCATCTCCTTTCACAGTGATCCCTGCGGAGGCCAGTGGGGCGATGGCACTCTGCAAAACCAATCCAAGCCAAACAAGCCAAGCCGGTTTTTTGTTTGTTATTTTTTTAACCTTAAAAAGTTTGGCGGGCACGTCCTACCAGTTGGAGACAGTGTGACCAGAATCTCTTTCTTCCCATTTTGTCATGGGAACCCAGCAGGGGGACAGAGCAAGAAGAAAGTGGAGACAGCTGCGTTAGCCAAGCACGGGAGAAGGAAGTCACGAGAAGACGCGACGAAGGTTCGGAATAGGCAATGGGGTGTCCGCCGCCGGAGGTACAAAGACAAGTGGGTGTTTGGGATCCTGAGCAGCATGCAGCAGAACCAATGGACGTGGCTGGAGGCAAACTGGGTGCCAAGACACCAAAGCAGGCCTCAGCTTGCCACAGCCTGGCTGTGTGGCTTTCTGAAGCCACTTGACTTCTGTGGGCTTCATTTTCCTCTGTGCAATGAGATGGCAGGACCCAACCTCCTGTTTTCTTTCCAGCTTGAAAATCTGATTCAATGACTAGGAATAGATGGAAAATAAGGATCGATCAAGAGAATACATGAGGTCACCTGCTTATTTCTTGAAATCCTGCTCTCCTGTGCAATCTCTTGATTCGAATAATTAGGGATATCCATTTAAGTTATGGTGGTCATGGTAAAGAGCTCAACTTTCAAACAATATGTTCTCTTTTTACTATCTTTGATCTAGTAATTCCACTTCAAGGAGTCTGAATAAAAGTAGAGATATTGAGACAAAGACTCATGTACAAAGATGAACCATTTATCCTTACTAGCAAACATAAAAATATAAAAATAACTCCCCAAATGGATATAACCAAAATAAATTGACATCAGGACTTCCCTGGTGGTCCAGTGACTAGGACTCTGCACTCCTAATACAGGAGGCCCAGGTTCGATCCCTGGTCAGGGAACTAGATCCCACACACTGCAACTAAGAGTTCACACGCTGTAGCTAAAAGAGTCTGTGTGCCACAACTAAGATCGACGCTCCCAAGTGCCGCAACTGAGTGGTGCAGACAAATAAGCAAAATAAATAAATACATTGGCACAGTCGTGAAAATGTCTTCAATGATATTTTAAAACATTGGAAATTATTCATGCTATAAACACAAACATAGCCACATACATGACAGATGCTGCTAATGGTACACAGCCTTCTCCTCTTGGAGGTTGCATTCAGACTCAGCATCCTTCTCAACACAGCTCTCTGAAAGGCTGCTATCAATTACCGTTGGCGTTCAGATGAAATCTACTACCATCTCAGTATGAGATCCTTCAGCAATAATGATAACAGACAAGGTCAGGATGAAAAAGGCAGCTAATGGAGATTCAGAGCTCAATTCACAGGAGGTCAAGTGAGGGCAGTTACAGGGTTATCATAGCCCGTCAGGGACCAGAGATGGGCTGGGATGGGGATGAGACTATTGGAAATTCAATGCATTTCCCGCTGTGTTGCTTGGGAACCCCAGGAGCAGAAAGTTGTGCTTTTGAACCAACAAACTGAAAAGGTCTGGGGTTGTCCTTGTTTCCCTCCTCCTGCAGGGGGCAAAGTGTCCTTTGAGACAAAGTGTCCTGCTCAAGAATGCCAGGCTCCCAGGACTGGAGTAGATGAGGTGCAGGGCTTTTCTGAGTTGTCTGAGAATTGGTAGACTCCAGGGAAAAATTCCTTCTGAAATGGGTTTGCTGCGGAAGTGCGGTCACCATGTGACCAGCTATCACTGATAACTCGGGCTGCTGCCCAAGGGTCTCCGGGTGGACGAACAGGGAACCAGTGGTCCCTTTCATCCCGAGGAGGAAGCTAGGAAGAGCCATGTGCCTAGTCCCTCCTCCTCCTGACTGAGGACTGATGCTCTCAGGACAGAGAGACAAAGAGGCTGAGCCTTGGGCACCTATGGAGCTTGCAGAGGCAGGCAGAGGTACTCCTGAAGCTGGGGGACAAGTGACCCCATTGCCCGCATTTCAGATGAAGGAGCCACTTTTCCAGGGGGTGGTATGGATCATGTGTCCCTTCCCCCACCACCAGCAGAGACTCCCCACTCCCCTTGTGAGACTGTCTGACTGCAAGGACTGGATTTTCTAGATTAGGTCCTTTATTAACCTCAGGTTGGGAGGGGGAGACGGGTGGAGACTAGAGTCTGCCTGGCATCTTCATTTCTTCTCTCCGGTCCTCCATAAATCCATTCCAAGGCGATGACATTTGCGGAGTGTATTTTCACGGGTCTCTGTAATCCCTTCAGAATATTAAGGCCACATTACTTTATCTTTGGTTACATTAACTTCAATTTTCCTTATGAGTTAGTATTTGGCTAAAAATTAATATAGTGAAGTTGAAAAGAATCTTACGATAGGAAAAAGACTAATTTCATCTCTGACTGCTCAGATCCTGGAGTACACCGGGGTTAATGTAATTAACTTACAATTTGAGCCCGGGTTGTGTACATACACTGAATCTCCCCGCTGGAAACGAGATTAGATTTTATTACTCTATATATCCTGGTTATCTTCACCGAGCCTGCTCGGTGCTACAATGAAAACGCAGAACCATCTGGTACTGAGCCCGTGCAGTTTATTTAAGGATTTAATTAAATGCTCTAAATGGAGAGCTTCTCTGAATTAACATTTTAAATGTGACTTATTGCAGGTTTAATATTGTCTTAATGCCAACCTGGGAAACTCCATAGTCAAGTTGTTGACGTTCAAATTGAATTCATTTGGGTGGCTCCGGGGGGACCCATTAATTAATCTAAACAACTAATGGGGATTGGTTCTGACTTTTGATGAAGATTATTTACTGAGACAATTTGCAATGAATAAAGAGTCACAGTAGGCAAATGCTTAATTGAATTCAAAAAAGTCTCATTGTGTTTAATATCACGGATGCATCATGTGAGTAAGCTTTGAAATACCATGAAAGGGGCGATTGCTTCAATCTTCTTAGCTGAGCACTAATAACAAAGCGAATGGGTAATTACATTTTCCTGGGTAATTTGCTGCTTGCAAAAGGACAACAGGTCTGTCTGGCTAATCGCTTCCTTGGAAAGAAATTTCTGAAAGCATAAACTTTGCCCTTGGATGGCAGGTGGCCCCAAAGGTGGTCCAAAGGCGATGACATGGACGGATCTGGGCTGCACACTGCTGGATTCTCACCCTCCAGCGGTCAGGAAGCTGCCTGGATGAAAGGCCCTCCTCCACCCTGCAAAGGCCCTAAGTAGCCTCCACCTTCCCTCTGCTTTGCTGCCCGACTCTTGAGTGTCACTCATGAATCCGAATGACTCAAGCGAGGGAGAGCTTGTCCAGCCCTTCTTGCTCCAGTTTTTCACCTTCTGGATGAACACAAGGCAGACCTCTGTTTCCAGGAAATTGGAAGGTTGCCCCAGCAACCAGTACAACCTCCACCCTGTCCATCCTTCACAGTCGAGGGCAGCATCTCAAGATCACTCGGCTCACCCTGCCCTTTCCCTCTGTTTCTCCACGTGCGTCTCAGGACCAGCAGCCCGGGTCACCAAGCATCTTGGGAATGAGAACTCTTGGGTCCACCCTGCCCCACTGAATCAGAATCTGCCTTTAATGCGAACCCCAGGGGACCACATGCACATCCTAATTGAGACGCTCGATCCACAGCACTCTTTCTGTGAGGGTCTATGCCATCCTGTTGAATGAGCTTTTCTTCTTTCTGGTCCTCCTGGTATCAGCTCCTGGGGACCAGGGCTCAGGTCTCTACTTCTCCTGGATCTGCAGTGACACCGGGGATCACAGAGAGCCATCAAAAATGACAGAAGCGATTGGTGGTTTCTCCCCAAAACTCTCTTCAATATGGCCTGAGAGCCCACTCTATTGCACTGGGCACCACAGAGACCCAACCAGTCAAGGTCAGAGAGCACCTACCTCCACCACGACCCCCTCAAACCCAGGGCTAGGGGATACTCAGCAAATATCTGCTAGGGTGAACAAGCTATCCTTACTGTGGGACAATTCCTTATATCCACATGCTGGCAAACAGCCCAGTCTGCACCAGTTCTACACGACGGCCTGTCCTCAAGGTCAGGGACTTGTGTCCCCAAGAAAGTCCCCACCACTCCAAGTCCTGCCACCCAGATCTCTCACCTCCCTAATGCAGGTTTGTGAATATTTTCACAGAAAGTACACCTGGATTCTGATTTTGTAAAGCCCGGCCTAAGGTGATCTTTACCAAACAAACCCATGATGTAAATGTGGTCCAGGTGACAGAGGTTTTGTTTGACAAAATAGTTGACCCCCCAGAGGAAGTGTACTTCCCACGCTTACATTTTTTTCAGGTCACCTGCTGCTGAACCGAGGGCAGAAGGATATAGGTCATAAAGAAATAAAACAAAAGTGATTAAAAAAAAAAAAAAAAGAAATCCAACTGACAACAAAGAAAACAATCAACAGAGACAAAGCAACCTAAGAACGGGAGAGGGTACCACGGAGAAGCAGAGCCCAGAACCAAGGTCACTTCTGAAGCTGACTGAGCCCTCTGTAACTGTTGCCAAAAGCTTCCCCCCCACCACCAACGTGACCATCAGGCTTCCTGACCCCATATTAGGCAAAAATGCCCACCCCAGTGTTCACCCCAAAGCGCCCTAGCCAATCACCTAAAGTCAGCCTTCCAGCAGGAATTTTCTTTGTCTCTAGGTTATGGAAATTGGCTACTAATCCACAAAATCCACAAATCCACAAGCACTCTCCCTGGTCCATCAGCAGGTGGTCCCGCTGGGCTCACAGTACCTTCATCATCTCCACTCTTTGTTCTTAGTAAACTCACACCCTTCTGAAATTCTCTGTGTTTGGAAATTCTTTTCCAACCCAAGCTTGGACTTCCTCAACACAACCCAAATAGCCCAGTTTAAAAAATGGGCAAATGACCTGAAGAGACCTTTCTTCAATGAAGGCACACAACCAACCAACGGGGACGTGAAAGACGCTCAACATCACTGTGTCACTAATCACCAGGGAAACACAGATCAAAGCCACAAAGAGATGCCACCTCGTGTCTGTCGGGATGGCCGCCATTAATATAAATACAGATGTCGGTGAGGATGTGGGGAAATTGGAACCCCCGAGCAATGTTCCACCTGCCACGGAGAACAGTGTGGAGGTCCCTCAAAAAATTAAAGATTCGGGACTTCCTTGATGGCCCCAGTGGTCAAGAATCACCTTGCAATGCAGGGGATTTGGGTTCAATCCACATTCAGGGAATTAAGATCCCACATGTCATGGAGCAACTAAGCCTGCTCACCACAAATACTGAGCCCACGAGCTCCGGAAACTCGTGTGCCAAAATGAAAGGTCTCGAATGAGGCAATGATGACCCCAAATGCCAAAACTAAGGCCAGACACAGCCACAGAAATAAACATTAAAAAAAAAATAAATAAAATAAACTACCAGCAATCCTGCTTATGGGAATTTACCTCAAAGAACTGAAACCAGTACCTTGAAGAGACAGTTGCACACCTGTGTTCATTGCAGCATTTTTCACAATAGCCAGGATTTGGAAGCAATCTAAATGTCCATCAGTGAATGAATGGATAAAGAAGATGTGATCTATTAGTACTAGAAAGATTACATGTTCTGCTTTAAGAAGAAAGGGAATTATGATATATGCCACCACACGGATGAACCGTGAGGACATTGCGTGGACTGAAATAAGCCAGCTGCAGAATATCAAACACTGTGTGATTCCTCTTACAGGAGGGATCTGAAGTAATCAAGCTCACAGAAGCGAAAGTCAAATGGTGGTTGCCAGGCCTGAGAAGAGAGAAGAACTGGAGAGCTGCTGAGTAAATAGTGTCCTGTTTCAGTTGTGTAAGATAAAAACGTTCTAGGCATTCGTCATATGATTGTGCTTATCAGTAACAATTATAAGTAGTACACTTAAAATTTTGTTAAGAGGGCAAAAGAAAAAAGCCAGCCTATAATGGCATTGCACCTATATCAGCTGCCTACTTTTAGTGACTGTGCCCTCGTTATTGTAAGATGTGAATAGAAATGATACTGGTGAAAGGTCCCTGGCAGGGCTTCTCGGCCTTGGCACCACTGACATTTTGAACTAGATTATTCTTTGCTGTGGGGGCTGCCCTGTGCAATGAAGAGTGTTTAGCAGCATCCCCGGCTTGTACACCCTGGATCCCAGAAGCACGCCCCAACACCCAAGATGTGACAACTAAAATGTCTCTTTACCCTGCCGAGTGTCCCCTGGGAAGAATCACTGGTCAACAGAAACTCTCTGTATTATCTTTAATTTTATAGTCTAAAGTTATTTCAAAATAAAAAGTTTATATCATAACCCCAAAAACATGAACCATGAAAGAAATCATTAATAAGCTGGATTTCATTACAATTTAAAACTTCTGCTCTATGAAAGGCAATGGCAACAGAAGGAGAAGACATGCTACAGATTGGGAGGAAAATATTTGCAAAAGACACGTCTGATAAAGGACTGTGACCCAAAGTATAAAAAGAACACTTATAATTCAACAATAAGAAAATAAGCAATCCAATTTTAAAAATGGGCAAAAGACCTTAACAGAAAGACACCTCATCAAAGGAGATATACAGATGGCAAATAAATATATGAAAAAATTCCTCATGTAATATTTCAGCAGAGAAATGCAAAATAGTAACGACATCTACTGATCTATTGTTGTTCAGTTGCTAAGTCATGCCTGACTCTTTTCACCTCCATGAACTGGTGCACACTAGCCTTCCCTGTCCTTCACTGTCTCCTGGGGTCTGGCCATCCTCATGTCCACTGAGTCAGCGATGTCATCCAAATTTCTCATCTTCTGTTGCCCCCTTCTCCTCCTGCCCTCCATCTTTCCCAGCAGTAGGGTCTTTTCCAATGAGTCCGTTCCTTGCGTCAGGTGGCCAGAGTATTGGAGCCTCAGCTTCAGCATCAATCCTTCTGTGAATATTCAAGGTTGGTTTCCTTTAGGATTGATTGGCTTGATCTCCTTGGACTGGTTGGCCAAGGGAGTCTCAAGAATCTTCTCCAGCATCACAATTCAAAAGCATTAATTCTTCAGCGCTCACCCTTCTTTGTGGTCCAGCTCTCACATTCATAAACACTAACAGTGCCAAATGCTGGCGAGGATGTGGAACAAAAGAAACTCTCATTCATCACTGGTGGGAATGCAAAATGGTACAGCCATTTTGGAAGACAAGCAATTTCTTACAAAACTAAGCATTCTGTTACCATCTATCATTCATGCATTTTGATATTTACCCAAAGGAACTGAAAACATGTCAACATAAAAACCTGCCCACAGATTTTTTTAACAGCTCTATTTGTAATTGCCAAAACTTGGAAGCAATCAAGATGTCCTTGGTGAATGGCTAAGCTGTGGTACATCCAGACACTGGAATATTATTTAGCACACACAGAAATAGGAGCTATCAAGCCATATCAAAGACAAGGCAGAAACTCACATGTATGTTACTAAGTGAAAGAAGCCAATCAGAGAAACCTACATTCTGTATGATTCATTCTGGAAAAAACAGATCTCTCTGCTTGGAGGCAGTAAAAATATTGTTTGTTTCCCAGGGTTAGCTCATCTTAGAACCCTGTTTTTCAGAAAATGTCTATTGAGATTTCATCGGGCTTGGATTTTCCAGGGTCCATCTTGGGAGATGCTGTTCCAAACCAGTAATTCTCAACCAGGGGTGATTCTGTCTCCCAAGGGACTTCTGGAAATCCCTGAAGACCTTTTCGGTCGTCATGTCCTGTCAGGCGGGGTGCCCTGGTACATAAAGTGGGAGGAGACCAGGATGCTGCCAACATTTTACAGCAGAGCAACTGAGCTCGCACACCGCAGCTGCTGAACCTGCACGCTGCAACTGCTGAAACTCACGCCCAGAGCCCGTGCTCCGCAACAAGAGAAGCTACTGCAAGGAGAAGCCTGCTGACCACAGTGAAGAGTGGCCTGCACTCGCTGCAACTCGAGAAAGTCCGTGCACAGCAAAGAAGACCCAGTGCAGCCAAAATAAATGAATACATAAATAAAGAAGAGTTCCTACAGTTCAAGGGTTATCTAGCCATGCCAACTGACTTTGGAGGGGCCCTTTTAGCAGAGGTGGCTGTGATGGCACAATGGAAAGAAAGTTGACCGGATAGGGTTTTGGAAACCAATGCCAAACTCTTGCAAAGCAGAGCTGCAAAGAGTTCTAAAAAGTTCGAGCCATAATTGAGGAGCAGAGGGAGTGTCAGTGGGCAAAAGATTTGATGGTGCAGGCTGACACCTATTATTTTGTTTATTAGAGAGATTTCCTGTCTCCCACTCCTATTCACAGGTGTGTGAACCCAAAATGCGACAGCAGAGGGGAACTATGGAACAGAGGTATGACCACAGGGGGCTCCAGGCTGATCTCTGCTCTCTCCACAGGAGCAGGGAGGGTAGAGCCCTTGTGGAGAGCCTGACCGAGGACCCTCCCCATCCCTGGGGGGGTAGGCAGTCCACGAGCCCATCGAGCACCAGCCTGCCGGTCCAGCCCCTCTCCCACTTCCGTCCTGTGACAGCCCCAGTTCCAGTGCATTAAAAGGAAGCTTCGCATGAACCTGGATTTTACTACGTTTATCTCATTGCCAACCTTCAAAATGCCAAACGCTGCCACTTGCCCTGGGGGAAGTAATTTCATCTCTTACCCCGAATGTCACCACAGAAATTCACTTCAAACCCCACTGACTGATTGGTTCCCCCTGCTTCAGCGCCGACTGGGATGCCAGGCGTCAGAGACAAAGGGACTCACCTCTTTCTCTCTGCGCTCTCGGCATCCTTTAGTAGTAAAATCACAAGCTGCCACTTCCACGTCCTGAAAGAGACGTGGAAAATAATTTATTCGCAGGAAAAGCTTAACGATGATACATCCACATTATAAAATAGTGTGCGGCCACTAAAAAAAAAAAGCATTGAAGACTATTTAAGGAAATGGAAAAATGCTCACATTATGATGTTAGCTGGAAAAAATAAAAAAAGCAGAATGCAATATAATCTCAAGTTTGTAAAAATAAACAGTGAGAGAGAGGAAAAGAGTAGAGCAAAAAAAGCAGAAAAATATTCCCTCTTATCTCCAGACAGAAAAAGTATAAATTTGTTTACTTTTTTGTACTATTCTATAATTTTCTAATTTTTCCACATGAGTATGTATTACTTCGGTAATAGTTAATTAAAAGATCATTTAAAAAGAGAAAGCTTGCATCTTATTTCTCTCTTCAGGCTCAGGGAGACAATGCTTTCATAAGCTGTGTGTGCTGTGACAAGTCACTTCAGTCGTGTCTGACTCTTTGCGACCCTGTGGACTGTAGCCTGCCAGGCTCCTCTGTCCATGGGATTCTCCAGGCAAGAATACTGGAGTGGGTTGCCATGCCTTCCTCCAGGGGATCTTCCTGACCCAGGGATCAAACCTGCATCTCTTACATCTCCTGCTTTTTCAGGCAGGTTCTTTACCGCTAGCGCCACCTGGGAAGCCCTTCCATAAGTTACATCCCCACAAGAAGATCCCAGTCACCTTCTCCCCTCATTTATTACAAAGAACCTCTCTCAAATTAGCCCACAAAGGACATCTTCAGGAGGCTTCTTTCTGCTAGCAGGAGTGTGCAGAAGGGGCCCCTTGGGAAAACACACATGGCACATTGCTGCCAAGCCAGAGGCACAAAAGTACTTTAAGGGCATGAACGCTTTTCAATCACAGAATAAGAGCCCCGTCCCACCAACTTTGACACCTGGAGAATCTTCCAGACCCAGCAAGATGCTCCCCAGATCCATGAACAAGTCTTAGACCTGATACCAGAGGCCAATGAGAAAGGGGAACCCATCTGGGTAGCCCAGTTCAGGGGGTTCCCCTGGGAGATAAGTCCCTTACCCCAGGGAGGGACTGGGGGGTGGCGTCTAGCCGCGGAGAGTTGGACAAGCAGGACTGCCCAGCTCAGAAAGAAAGAGGCTCCATGAGCCACCTCCCTCCAGTCCTAGATCTTGGACCGTGAGCACCAGAAATCCACCTGCTTTTTGCTCACCACCCTTGTCACTTTACACAGATGCTGGGGAGAGGCAGGTGAGGCAGATTCCAAGACTGTTGCCCCAGCTCCAATCACAGCTCCATTTTACTGGGCACCTACAGCTATGTGGTAGATACATGCTAGAGATGAAATATCTGAAATACGTCTATGAAATACCTGGTCCCTGTCTTTCTTTAACACAGCACTTCTCACACTGGACTGGCTCAGCATCACCCAGGGGGACTCACTAAAATACAGGGTGCTGAGCCCACCTCCAGTTTCCCATTCAGCAAGTCTGAAGGGAGGACCCCCAAATTTGCATCTGTAACAACAAGTCCCTAGACAATATGTTGCTGCTGGTGGGGGTCAGGGGACCCCACTTGGAGAACCACTGAAGAAGCAGCAAAGAGGCAGCAAGCTTGAAATCCATCAGTTCTATGAAAGTGGACACAGCACGGGGGACTGTCCACTTGGGCTCAGATCCGGAGGGGACCAACCTCGCCGCCTTCTGGGTGTGGGGCTGCCCAGGCTATGTGAGTGGCTCAGCGCCCAGAGGGTGAGTCCCTCCGCCAGGAAGTCTCCATCTTGGATAGAGAGGACAGGAGCAAGGCTTGCTCTCCAGCCTTTGTTTCTCGGGGGCATCTGAGCCCTGAGATGGAGATTCTGCCCAGCCCCGGCCGCGTCTCCGTGGCAGCCAGGTTGCCTGAGACTCATTGGAATTCAGGCGGCTGGAAAACACTTGCAGATTTTGAGATTTTGCTGAGGTTCAGAGCCTGGGGATTTTGCTTGGGGAGTTTATCAGAGTTAAGTCGGTGTAGGTAAAAAGGGGGGGCGGGGTGTGTGGTGGACGAGGCGGCGGCGGGGGAGCAGTGAAGATTAGTAAATTATTCACACATCTCTTTCTACCAGGACGAAAGCTCGCCTTCCACTCAAGAATGCTCAAACATTATCAACACCCTTAGATTTTTTTTTTTCATCCATTTTTAAAGGAGGTAGAAAAAATTATACGGAAAAATGTTAATTAAGAAATTAAGCCACCCTCTTCCTAAAATACTGGATTCTGTGTTAATCGCCTCCAGAAGGGGGGAAGGGAGAGTCCAAGCATCGCAGGAAAATGGTTTTCATCATCCACAAAATCCAATGCCCAAAATAGCCCCATTGTTGCCCTGGCAACTAGCATTCGCTCCCCCTTCTCCTCCGCCCGCCACCCCCCCCCCACCCCATCCCTTTGCATATTGCTGCATATTTCTATCATTCTTTCCAGGCACAGTTCATAAACAGGACGGCATAATAAAGAATGTTATCACCGATGACTTACAGCCCAGCTGCGCCCAGCGAGATAGGAAGTGGCAAGCAAATACAATTTCATGCAGCGAGGGTAACAGATTGATTGTGTGCCCTTCAAATGTGATGCCACTTCTTTAAGTCAGTCCAAATTCAGAAATAAAGTTGGTCTCGCCCTTTTCCTGGCCGTGATAGACAATACACGCAGGGATAACGCCCGGGGGTCTCATTAGGACTGGAACAATCTTGCCCCAAGACAAGAGATTATTCCAGCAGACTCTCAGCCCCTCTCCCTGGCTTCCCCTCCTCTCTCTGTCAAAGGGCCAAGGCCCCAGGATGTGGGCCTTTCTTGAATTAATTATCCTCTCTTGCCGCAGATTACGCGGGCTCTGATGCCAGGGGCAGAGGGGGAGGGGCGGTGACCACAGCAGATGAAGATAGAGTATGATTTTTCTGCGTGTCCGAACCTGGGTCCTCCAGCTCATGGGGTAACAGCATCGTCCACTGTAGCATCTCTCTCTGCACTCGTTAATGCAGGGAGAGTGGGCTCTCAGCACGGCCCTCAAGAGCCACTTCTCTTCTGAGAGGCTTCCTTGCGACCTGGGTTAGGGACCTGCCTCTCTCCCTGCCCCCCTCCCCCAGGCAGGGATGTAATGAAAGAAGGAAGGAGTCCCCAGGGTACAAGGAGCCACTCAAGAAGACTATAATAGGGGACAGGCAGCCGAGATGGGGGTGACGATGGGAGCAGGGCAGGAGGGTGGGGGACGTCAGTCATCCAGGGTGGGTCAGGGCCTGTGCACACCAGCAGTCCAGTGACCTCTGCCTTCCGTACTCGCCCAGACCCCACTGAGGATCTATGACTCCCCTGGGCCCTCAGGGGGCGCTGGCTCAGAACTTCAGGCCATCCTGGGCCCTGGCTAGAAGGAGAGCACGGAGGAATGGTCCTAATGGGGGGTGAGCTGGGGAAAAACATCCACTATTCCTCCAGGAGAGCTTAGGGGCTGCCCAGGACCAAGGACCGTCAAGGCACCATTTATGGAGCCAGCCTGCAGGCTGGCCATGGACCTGCTCCAGGGAGGGAGCCGGGTAAAGCAGGGGGCCCTCCTGGAACCCACAGATGGGAGGAGACGGGGCCCCGCAGTCCCTGGGGGGCACTGAACAGGCATCGCATATGCCCAGCTTCCCGGGGTGGTGCCCCTCGGCCAGCTGCCAGCACCCTCACCTGTACTGGCTCTTGCTGATGGGACTGGCAGAAGGCTTTGGTGGTGTGGGCAGATGTGCACCCGGGGGTTGGGTCGAGTGGGGACTTCGCTGCAGGTGGAATGAGTAGTGTTGGGGGGTTGCCACTCTGTGTCCCCCTGGGTACTTGGCTCTGTCCAGACAGGATCCCAGGACTCTCCCAAGGGAGAGTTTACCTACTATCTGATGCCCTCCCCAAACCATCACAACTGAGATGCAGGAAGCAAGAAATTCTGGAGGACTCTTCACCCGTCACCGCAGCTCCTCTCGAGTCAGCCTGACGCACTAATGCTGCTTCCCAGGGTCCCGTTGCACGTTTTTAGACACACCTTTTAACTGAGATGAATTGATGGTGGTGGTGGTTTAGTCGTGAAGTCGTGTCCGGCTCTTGCAACCCCGTGGACGGTAGCCCGCCAGGCTCCTCTGTCCCTGGGGTTCCCTAGGCAAGAATACTGGAGTGGGTTGCCACTTCCTTCTCCCAGGGGACCTTCCCGACCCAGGAACCAAACCCGGGTCTCCTGCACTGCAGGAGAGTCTTTACCAACTGAGCTACGAGATGAATTATGTAACGTGAAGTTAAATGTTTCAAAGTGAATACGTAAATCAGAGGTTTCTAGTACATTCACCATGTTGTGCTACCACTCTTAAGTAGTTACAGAACATTTTACCACTTGAAAGGAAACCCCCTCCCCATCCTGCCTCCCCCTAGTCACTGAAAACCACCAAGTTGTCTCTACAGATTTCCCTGTTCTGGATATTTCGTATAAATGTGATCACACTGATATCTTTGACTTAGGATAGATAATGTCTTTGAGCTTTGTCATGTAGCAGAACTTCTTTCCTTTTTTATGGCTGGATACTATTCCACGGGACCACTGATGCTTTTGAATTGTGGTACTGGAGAAGACTCTTGAGAGTCCTTTGAACTGCAAGGAGATCAAAGCAGTTAATCCTAAAGGAAATTAACCCTGAACATTCATTGAAAAGACTGATGCTGAAGCTCCAATACTTTGGTGAAAACCCAATTCATTGGAAAAGATCCCAATGCGGAAAAGGTTGGAGGCAGAAGGGGACGAGGGAAGCAGAGGGTGAGATGGTGAGATAGCATCACAGACTCAACGGACGTGAATTTGAGCAAACTCCGGGAGATAGTGGAGGACAGGGGAGCCTGGCCTGCTGCAGCCCATGGGATAGCCAAGAGTCAGACAGGATTTGGAGACTGAACAGCAACAACACTATTCCGCTGTGTGGACGGGTCACATTTTGTTTATCCATTCACCTGTTGACAGACACTTTAGTTGTTTCCACCTTTTGGCTTTTGTGAATGGTGCTGCTATGAACATGCATCTGTGTGAACACATTTCTTCGGTTCTCTTGGGTACGCATCTAGGAGTGGAACTGCTGGGTTCTATGGTAATTCTGCCTTTAATTTTCTGAGAAACCGCCAAACTGTTTCCCAAAGCAGCTACACCGTTTTACAGCCCCGTCAGCAGCAGGCACAGGCTTCAGTTTCTCACCATTCTGATCAACACTTGTTATCATCTGTCTTGGCTCTGGCCATCCTAAAGGGTGTGAGGTGGTTTTGACGTGCATTTCCCTGATGATCAATGGTGTTCAGCATCTTTTCATGTGCTCCCCGGCCCCTCCTTAGGTGTGATATTGGTTTCTCTTTTTACCCTCATTTCCAAAGAAGAGTGGTTTGTCAATGATTTTTACTCATAGTGTCAAGAACTACAAACTGGACTCTGGGAGCAGAGTCTGCTCAGAACCTGTCCCAGAATGGGATCTGTCGAAGAGAAAGCGCTTTCCACCTCTTTCCTCAAACCGGCCTGATCACTGAGCCGGGACAGAGAACTGCAGAAGAAGAGCCAAAGGCTTTAAATAAAATATGTAGCATCAAATTCTCTGTTATTCCCATGAAAAGTGAAAGTGAAACACTTGCTCAGTGATGTCCGACTCTTTGCGACCCCATGGAGTGCAGCCCACCAGGCTCCTCTGTCTGTGCAATTCTCCAGGCAAGAACACTGGAGTGGGAGCCTGGATGAGAGGGGGGTTTGGAGGAGAATGGATACATGTGTATGAATGGCCGAGTCCCTTCACTGCTCACCTGAAACTACCACAAACAACATGGTTAATTATCTCTACCCCAATACAAAATAAAAAGCTTAAAGCTAAAAACAAAGAATACTGGAGTGGGTAGCCATTCGCTTCTCCAGGGGATCTTCCTGACCCAGGAATTGAACCCATGTCTCCTGCACTGCAGGCAGATTCTTTACATCTGAGCGGCCAGGAAAGTCACAAACCTCTGGTTGAGGGGTGTGAGAAGATGCATCCCTGCTTCCTTTCAAGCTAAAAGGAAGTTTCTAGAGAGGAAGTTCCTTTCCGTCTTTTTTACATGCAGAAGGAGGTTTGTAAATCCTATTTATCTTTCTCACCTTGAGTACATATCTAAAAAAAGCAAAACAAAATCAACTTGGTATTCTACAGACAATGTGGGTCTTTGTAGGACAGGAAGTTCGCAGTTAATTCTTTCCTCTCCTAAAACCTTACACCCTGACACCATAAAGCATCTCTATGGGCCACTGGATGATCAGGCCCTGTAATCTATGGGAACATTAAATGGAGGAAAATCATGCTGAAAAATGACCCCGGGTCTCTGTCCCCTCCCCTCCTTGGCAGGGGGTCGGGGGAAGGCTTCCTTGCTCTGTGTTTCTGTCATTC
Source organism: Muntiacus reevesi (assembly GCF_963930625.1). Lineage (NCBI taxonomy): Eukaryota > Metazoa > Chordata > Mammalia > Artiodactyla > Cervidae > Muntiacus > Muntiacus reevesi. Next base: position 8,606,901 of record NC_089266.1, on the reverse strand, counting down.
CAGGTCAGACACCTGCCTCCTCTTTGTCATTCTCCAATGTGACAAACGCCCCTGCAGCCTGACTCGGGGTGTCTTGCCATCTGCCGGCTGATAGAGCCTGGAGGCTGGGCTTTGTCTGGGGAAAGACAGAGCCTGGTGGGGCCAGCCTGCCCTCTACATCCTGTGTCCTATGAAGCTGCACCAGGCTGAGATTCACTGCACCCCAGTGCCAGACGGGGGCAGGGGCTCTGATGCCCGCGAGGAGAAGCCTGGGTGTTGGACCAGGATGAAAGAGTTAAATTGAGTGGGTGGGCCACACAACTGCCTCCTGACCTTGAACCAGGTGGGCAATCTGAGACCTAGTCACATCCCTAATGAGCCCCTTCACCCCCAGCACTCAATGAGCCCCTTCACCCCCAGCACTCAGGGCACATTTCTCCTGATGCCTCTCTTCTCTGCTACCCTGGCCCCCCAGGGCACAGAGCTCACTTACAATGCTGCTTTGATGAGGGGAAGGGTCAGGGTACCGAGGAGCGGGCACAGGAGGAAGAGAGGGTGGCCAGGCTGAGCCCTCGGCTCCATCACGGAGGATCGACTCCGTGCCCGGCACTCTGCTAGGTACCAGACTCCTGGAAGGCAGTTGTGATTTATAAGGTGCCTACTATGTGCTGGACAGGGTGAGGCACCTCCCCGAGTGTCCTGATTGAATTTCAGTGAACAGTAACAAGACACACACGTCACAATCCTAGAGGGAAATGAGGTGGAGCAGACACGGGTGGGCGAAACCGCCTCCACAGAGGCTGGGCTGCCCATAATGATGGTCGTTTTAAGGACAAGACTCACAGATAACACACACGGCGCACTTGCGTTGTGCCATGCGTGGCTCCGCGTGCTTCACCTGTGTTATCTCACTTTCGGCCCCCGGAAACTGACGAGTCTGAAAACACAGCTACACCAACTGTAAAGATGACGCCACTGAGAACGATTTTGAGAATTTGTCTAAGGTCATGGAGATCGCAAGGGAGTGAGCTGGGATTTGAGCTCTAGAGCCTGCGGTTTTATCTATTAAATTACTGTCCTTCTGATGGATTGAGGATGGGGAGTAGGGAGGGAAGAGGGAAAAGAGCTCACAGCCCAAGGACCGACCATCTCCAGGGTGACCTCAGAGGACGGGCATGGACAGGTGCTGCCAGTCGTGGGGTCGTCTCCAGCAGCCGGAGTGGGAGAGATGTTCCTGGTTTTTGAAGAGAGCCTGGTGGCTGACAGGGGCCGTGGTCACCTCTCCGTGGCTACAGCTGCTCCCAAAACAACCCACCCTTAGCCTGACATCAGCAGCTGGTTTTTTTCTTAATATATGTATTTTATTAAAGTATAGTTGACTTACAATGTTTCAGGGGCGCAGCAAGGTGATTCAGTTAAGCATATGCACATGTCTTATTTTTGAAATTATTTTCCATTAGAAGTCATTACAAGATATAGTTCCCTGTGCTATACAATAAACCTTGGTTGCTTGTTGCATATCAGTTTTTTTTTTAATTAGAAATCTAGCATTCTGTTCATACTAAGTCAAACAAGTAAAATCAAAATGCCGTAAAATTTTTAGTTAGGTAAAAATTCATAAGTTTTGTAAAATATATATTATACATATTATGTGTATGTATGTATACAAAAGCTTTTCCCAGTTTATCCATCTCTTCTCTTTTTAAAATGTTCTTTCTCAAAAAAAATAAAAATAAAAAAATAAAATGTTCTTTCTCAAGCCTTTATCAAATGTAGCAGCAGCTGGTTTTGAACCTGCCTCGTGGAATGTCTCAGGAAAGCTTAGCTGGGGGAGGAGGTGAACCAGAGGCCTCTGGAGAAAGGTGGACACCAGCCGGAGCCTCAGATTGCAGCCGCCATCCGTCATCCCTGGGAGGCCCAGAAGCTGGTCAGCAGGATGAGTCCTGGAGTAGCTATATGTAGGGGGTCATGAAGATTCACATAGGGCATGCCTGGCCCAACCAGCCATCTAGAACCTTAGGCGCTGCTAGTGGCAGCAAACTGCTTTGGGTCTTAGGGGGGAAAACTAAACCTTAGCAGGGTCCCAGGCTGAGGGGTGAGTGCTGTGATGGCCACAGAGACGGGCCAGCTACCTGGCCAGGAGGCTTCAGCCAAATAAATAGCTGCCTTGGATGTGCCTGGAAAGACCACATGATCACGCAGGGCAGATGTCATTGACACTGTTGGAAGGGCACACAGTGTCTCGGGGGCAGAGAAGGGAGGAGATCTCCATGGCGGAAGGGGACGGGAAGGTCTCTAGAAGCAGTAATACTTGCAGAAGGCTATGAGGCAAGCCCAGGACCTCCAGAGACCAAGAGGCAGGGGGCAAGGGGATATTATGAGTGGAAGCCACAGCCTAAGCAAGGCCCAGGAGGTACGGGGGATCTCGCTGGGCCCCAGCTTCTCACCAGGGTGTGGGGCAGGTGTAGGGTACCTGATGGAAGCCGGGTCTTGCTGGTTCATGAAAGTAATTGTTGTTCAGTTGCTAAGTCATTCCCGACTCTTTGCGACCCCACGGACTGCAGCATGCCAGGCTCCCCTGTCCTTCACTCTCCAGGAGTTTGTTCAAACTCAAGTCCATTGAGCTGGTGATGCTTCCAACCATCTCATCCTCTGCCACCCTGCTTCTCCCTCTGCCTTCAATCTTTCCCAGCACCTGGGTCTTTTCCAATGAGTCGCCCCTCTGCATCAGGGGACCAAAGTATTGGAGCTTCGGCTTCTGTATGAGTCCTTCCAATGAATATTCAGAGCTGATTTCCTTTAGGATTGACTGGTTTGAGTTCCTTGCTGTCTCAGGGACTCTTCAAGACTCTTCTCCACCACCACAGTTTGAAAGCATCAATTTTCTGGTGCTCAGCCTTCTTCCTGATCCAACTCTCACATCCATACTACTGGAAAAACCATAACTTTGACTAAACAGACACACATGTAAGGCTAGGGGCTAGCAGCTAGTTCTGATCTCTGCCCCACAGCCATGAAGGTGTCAGCTTGATCGAAAAGGAAGTGTGAGAGGCCCCCCAGCTGGGACCCGGTGACAAGCAGTCCTGAGGCTGAGGTCAGTCGGCAGGGCTGTCAGCCTCCTGTGCCCTGGGGAGCACTGAACTCTGAGCCCCAGTGCCACGTGGGGTATCCTTGGTTCCCCTGGGACCCTGGGATGCTGGGCTACCTCCCTGGGCATATGGCTAACCCGACCTCCCAGATCTGATCCTGTGTCTGCGTGGTCTCCTCCTTCTCTGGCCTGATCTGTTTCTGCCTGCCTCTAGTTTGTTTCCTGGGATGTGAAGATGCAGTGTATGCTAGAGGAGATTCAGACCACAGTGAGTGGAATCTGTGGATGTCTTCCCAACTCCAGCCTCAGTGAAGGCCTGTAGCTAAGCTTGAAATGGGCTGTGGTGGGGGTATTTACACCAGAAGAATTGGCAAACATCAAGGTCCCCCCCACCCCCGAGAGCCGGTTGTTAGAGACTTAACATCACACCCCCAAACACACAGATGCTAGCAAGCTTCTTACCCTGCTGGACTCAGGATGAGCAGGGCAGCTGATCTGGCAGGGCAAGGGAAAGACCTCTGGGCTAGGTCAGAGGCTCTTCCCAGAGGAATGGCGTACCAGCCTAGATCTTCATGGAAGAACTTCACAGGTTCTGATATTTGCAGGTTCTACAAGAGTCTGAGTCCCTAGAAGGCAGAAGGGCCCAACTGTGCCGCTTCACTTCCCTGGACCTTCACTCCCTTATCCACAAAAGGGAAGGCCGGCTGCTACACGAGTCTTTCTCAAATCTGACTGTGCATTTTACTAAATAAAAATGCAGATTCCCAGAACCAGCCTCAACTAATAAAATCCAACTATTAAGAGGCAAGCCTGGGAGTCAGCACTGAGTCTGGTGCAAGGGTTCTCAAAACCACTTCGAGGGGCTTCCCAGGTGGCGCCAGTGGTAAAGAATCCTCTGGCCAAAAGAGGAGACATAGGAGACACAGATTCGATCCCTGGAGGAGGGAAATGACAACCCACTCTAGTATTCTTGCCTAGAGAATCCTATGGACAGAGGAGCCTGGCAGGCTACAGTCCATGGGGTCGCAAAGAGTCAGACATGATTAAGCGATTGAGCATGTATGCACGCACTGCGCAACTAAAGAAAGCCTGCTTGCTTGCAGCAAGGAAGACCCAACAAACGAATAAGTTTGTTTTTCAAAAACAAAGCCACTTTGAGGTACACCATGCAGTTAGGCCCACAACACCCCCCAAATTCCAGGGGAGTGATGATACAACCTGCTAGTCAGATATCCATGTGAGAATTTGTTTTCTCTGCCCCTAGACACTAAAAGTGCAACAGCCGCCTGAGGCACTTGATCGTCTTTGGTGTTCAGAGAGCCACGGCTTCTAAGATCCCCACCAGCCCGCTGCTCAAAGATGCCACAACCAATCATCACCATGGCCCTTAGGATGCACTGGCCCCTCGTGGGGGCTACATGAGGACTTGCTGGCCCATGCACCATATGTAAAACACTTGGAAGGAACAAATAATTCCCACGCAAACAGCAAAAGGAGAGGCAATTTTCATCAGCTGAGACACCATAAATCTTTATATGTTTTATGAATCTCACTTACATTTCTTGTCCGACTTGTGCATAAAACTTCTCCAGATTTATACAGCCAACTGCATAAGTCATTCCCTTCCCCAACGGGCTCTATATCTTGATGACCTTTTAGAAACCAATGACTGCTTTTCTGTTGTTATCCATAATTGGAAAAGCACTGGAGATAAGAAAATTTATGGCAATGAATGATCTACCTGAGCAAAGCCATAAAGAACGCTGGATATCTAAAAGAGGGGCGGAGGGGACAGCCCACTCTCCCTGTTTATCAAGTGTTATCTCCACCAGCCAGGGTCCTCTGCATGCACGGCACCACAGCGGACACTGGAAACTCGACGGGGCTCATGTAAGGCTGGTCAAGTCACTGCTGCTTGACACAGGGGTCCAGGAGCAGTTCTGCTTTCTGAAGAGGGGGTCAAAAGACACAGTCCCCCTTCCCCTGCCATCCAATTTCACTCCTGTTTCTATGCTGATATAGACTGTGATTCAATGGCAGTATGAGATGGGCAAAAATGGGCAAAAGACCTAATCAGACCTTTCTCCAAAGAATACCTGCAGACTGTCTACAGGCACATGAAAAGATGCTCAATATCACTAAGTATGAGAAAAATCAAAACTGCAATAGGGTATCAAGTCCCAACAGTCAGAATGGCCATCATCAAAAAGCCTGTAAATAACAAATGCTGGAGGAGATGTGGAGAAAAGGGAAGTCTCTTACATTGTTGGTGAGAATGTAAATTGCTGCAACCGCTATGGAGAACAGTATGGAGGTTCCTTTAAAAACTAAAAATCAAACTACCAGCAATCCCACTCCTGGGTATACATCCAGAAAAGATGAAAACTCAAATTCAAAAAGACTCATACACCCCAGTGTTCACTGCAGCATTATTTACAATAGTCAAAACATGGAAGCAACCCGTGTCCATTAAAAGACGAATGGATAAAGAGGATGTGATAGATATTCATACAATGGACTTTTAGTCATAAAAAAGAAAGAAAAGTTGCCACTCGCAATAACTTGGATAGACCTAGAGATGATAAACAAAGTGAAATAAGAAAAAGACGAATACCATATGATATCATTTTATGTGGAATCTAAGAAATGATACAAATGAACTTCTTTACAAACCAGAAATGGACTCACAGACACAGAAAACGAACTTATGGTTACCAAAGGGAAAATGTTGTGCCAAGTCGCTTCAGTCCTGGCCGACTCCTTGTGATGCTGTGGACCGTAGCCCGCCAGGCTCCTGGGTCCATGAGATTCTTCAGGCAGGAATACTGGAATGGGTTGCCATGCCCTTCTCCAGGGAATCTTCCGAACCCAAGGATCAAACCTGTGTCTCTTAAGTCTCCTGCACCAGCAGGTGAGTTCTTCTGTTGGGCGAGGGATAAGTTAGAAATATGAAATTAACAGATACACACAAGGATTTACTGTATACCACAGGGAACTATATTCAGTATTTGTAATAACCTGTAAGGGCTTCCTTGGTTGCTTAGATGGGAAAAAATCTGCCTGCAGTGGAGGAGACCCAGGTTCAATCCCTGGGTTGGGAAGATATTCTGGAGAAGGAAATGGCTACTCACTCCAGTATTCTTGCCTGGAGAATTCCATGGACAGAGTCAGGCAGACTGGACTACAGTCCATGCACGCTAAGTCTCTTTAGTCATGTCCAACTCTTTGTGACCCTGTGGACTGTAGCCCTCTGTAAATAACAGAGGCTCCTCTGTCCACAGCATCTACCATACAAACCCAGCTTCCCTGCAGTGTTCACCCCCATCGCGGAGAAGACAGCCTCTTCCCAAATATTTCCTGCCGTGGACGCTTTCTGCCTGAGACGTGTAGTGCAGTGAGGGGCTGCAGGAGTCAGGGGAGGACATGGAGAGGGGGCAGGCTAGCTGCGGAGCCCTCTCCCGTGTAGGTCTCACTGCCTGCCCCAGCCCCAGCAGACACGGCTCTGGACCAAAGCCCCCAAAAGAGCAGAGATGCTTCCAGACTCTGCGCCGTTTCATCTGCACACCAGCAGGAGCCAGCTTTCCATCCAAGAGCCCGCAAACAACCTCCTCAATCTGCTACCTCGGCAGACACCAGCCCGGCTCATCTCCCTCCCCCGGGGTGGGGGTGGGGGGCATTTCCGACCTTCCCTTTGTTGGGGGTGGGGGTCTGTGCCTGGGGGCTCACAGGGGCTGTGGGGACAGCACTGGGGTGGGGGAGACAATGACAGCTCCCTGTGGCACTCGATGTTGCAGTGGGGAGTGTGCATGCATGTGTGTGTGCGTGTGTTTGTGTGTGTGCATGCGTGTGCCACTGCGGAATGCTGCCAGAGCAATTTGGTTTCCAAGGCAACAGTGTGAAGGTGCACAGGCTGCTACCCGTGCTCAGCGAGTGAGAAAGACGTGTCATCGCCGCCCCGGCTCCCAGCTGGAGCCCAGCCAGTTACTGCCCACTTGGTGGAGCAGAACCCAGAGGGGCTGGGCTGCTGTGGAACTGGAGAGGGGCCCGGGGCCCGGCAGCATCGAACCACCCCCAGAGAGGACCTGGTTGGGTCAGTGGGGCCGAGGGAAGGCTGGGTCGCAGAGTAAGGATGAATCCTCAGCCACCTATCCCCCCCAGTGAAAGCCAGCAGTGTCCCCACCTCAGAGAGGGTGGGGGAGCTGGGCAGGCAGGCAGCAGGCCATCCTGGGCCCCATTCCACTGCTAATTATTTTCCATGATGAACATGTTATTATGTCTTACACTCGAAATAATCAATTTGGAATCACCACTCTGATGAGTTAATGGGCACTTGGTGGGTGTCATTTGAGATTCTCTCTGCAAAGTACAGTTCTATTTTTAACAGCGACTGCACCCGGTACACAAGAGGACAGGAAAAGAGTGCTCAGGCTGCCAGCTCCCAGGCATTCTCTCTCTCTCTCTTTCTCCTCAGTCCTGCTTGTCCTGCTCCTCTGGGCTTCGGCCCCATGGACTGGCAGTAGCCAGTGACGTGGCTCACTTCCTCTGTTCAATACATGGGTCCCTCCAGCTCCACTAAGCCCTTGATGTGTGCTATATAATGAAATTTGGATCCCACCTCCAAATTCATAGGTTGAATCATAACCCCCAAAGTGATGGTAACAGGAAGTGGAGCCTTCAAGAGGTGAGTAGGTCATGAAGGTGCAGTCCTCATGAATGGGATTAGTGCCCTTATAAACAAGAGCCCAGAGAGATTCCTTATCCCTCCCACCACCCAAGGACACAGCAAGAAGATGCCTATGAAACAGAAAGTGGGGCCTCATCAGATACTGAATCTGCCTGCACCTTTGTCTTGGACTTCCCAGTCCTCTGGAAGCGTGAAAAATAGATGTCCATGGTCTATGGTATTCTGTTCATTGGAAAAGACCCTGATGTTGGGAAAGATAGAAGGCAAGGGAGAAGGGGACAGCAGAGGATGCAGTGGTTGGATGGCATCACTGACTCAATGGACATAAACTTGGGGGAACTCCGGGAGATGGTGAGGGACAGGGAGGCCTGGCGTGCTATAGTCCATGGGATCGAGAAGAGTCGGACACAACTTAGTGACTGAACAACATCAACTGAACAACAACAGTAACATGCTGTTACAGCAGCCAAAACATGCAGAGACAGTGTGCCCGCTGAATCCTCCAAATGTCCCCAGGAGGAAGCTTGGACCAATACTTCCATTTCACAAGGAGAACGCTGAGGCCCTAAGATTTGAAGCCAGAGAATCTGACCTCCCGCCGAGCAGATGTCTGCATTATCTGCCCCACTAGCATGACCTGATGTTGATGAAATAAGAAGCAGAGGAATGTTGGTAGGTAGCGTATTTTCACTGCAAAGACAGACCATGGAAGAATGAGATGGTACCTGTCAAGCATCTAAATGAGCCTGGGCAGAAGTGGGCGGGCAGGCAGATGAAACCTCGTCATCCGCTGCCAAGCCTCAGATGTTTGAAGCTCAGTATCCAATTTGGAATCAGGGAGGGAAGCACTGAAAAAGGAAATCCTGATGAGGGTGAGGGGAGAGGGGAGAGGGCTGTGTTCCCATCACAGGTTCTCCCTGCACTGGGATTCATTCCCATGCACAAGTATTGCTTTGACTAAGAGACTCTCTCAGCAGGGAGGGACAGGGCTGCTAGAAGTCGCAGCGTCGGTGGACAGAACTGTGGATCTGAGTGGCCGAGGAAAAGGGCATCTTTTCTTCCCCAGGGCACCTTGGATGAGCTCTCTTGAGGCAACCACGGTTTCCATCTATGTGCTCTTCCTTACCTCACCTTCACAAGGTCACTGGACCAAGGTCCTCTTTATGAAGGTATTGAATGGATGATGCTCCAACAGCCCACGGGCTAGGGTACCACCCCCCTCTCATACCACAAACTCACCAATATCCACTCTTCTGAAACTACCCCAACTCCTGTGATCACAGGACTAGCCACCTTTGGTCTTCCTAACCTTAGTAAGACAGACATCTGTCGGTTGCTTCCCTAGCATTCACATACACCCCAACCCAACAGATTTCACCTCTCAAGTGGCCTATGCAGGTCTATCCCGGGGTCTATGCAGGTCCCAGGAACCCAACTACATTCCTGGGTCCAGTGAGAATGCACATGATGTAAGCTAAGCCAATGAGTGTTTCCCATCATTTTGCCAAGCGAATGGTCCCAAGGTGGGCTCATTAACCAATCCTGTCTAATTAACACAAACTCAGAAGCTTTCTTGGAATGTAGGAATAAGAGCCTCTCTTTCTTCCTCAATGGGTGTGACCAAGGAAGCATAGAGCCCTGGGGAGCAGCCATCTGGGACCTGCCGGAGGCAGAACTGAGACATGAAAACATACTTGCATGCACACATGCATGTTTGTGACCATGGTTTTTTTGCATTGGAAGGTTCTGGTTGCAGAACATGCAGGCCCTCCCCAGGAAAAGTAGCCAGCAGATGGCTCCAACCCAGCCTGCTCCTCCAAAGCTGGGCCGCTCCTAGATCCATTCTCTCTGTTCAAGGACAACAGGAGTCATCTAGAGAGGCCGGAGCAGACAGGTCTGCTGTTGCAGCCAAGCTCTTAGGAAGCCAGACTACCAGTGCCCTGGCAAGCAGAGGCCAAGGGCTCCAGGGCAAATCCCAGCCCTCTCCAGAGGTGGAGAGCCAAGATGTCTTCATTCCCTGCTTCATTTCTGCGTTCTCTGGTCACATCCCACCCAGGAGGGAGGAGCGGCATGGACATTTTTGCGGAACACCCCCACCCCTCTCCAGGGTGACTGAGCCCTTAAGCCTGCAGAGCTCATAAAAGTCCACACTCAAGTGCTTGCTGGGCACTGATAAGTTCACAGGCATTTGTGGAGCTCGTGGGAGCCAGGGTACTGCGAAATCCCCAGGGCACCTTTCCAAGAACTGAGGTTCTGTCCAAGAGAGGGAAGGATCTGGGGAAAAGCAAGTTTGCACTTGGTGTCATGAAGTCTAGTGGCTCCCACCCAAGGGCAGTGAGAAGATGCTGCAAACGTTCAGAAAGTCGCTTCAGTCGTGTCCAACTATTTGTGACCCTAGGGACCATAGCCTGCCAGGCTCCTCTGTCTGTGGATTCTCCAGGCAAGAATACTGGAGTGGGTTGCCATGCTCTCTTCCAGGGGACCTTCCCCACCCAGGGATCAAACCCGTGTCTCACATTTCCTGCATTGGCAGGGAGGTTCAGCACTACCTCCACCTGGAAAGCCTGCTATAAAAGTTTGCAAGTCTCTGCTTCAGGCCGTGACCTATGAGAAACCCAGGAGGTGGGGACGGATCATCCTGGGGCTCATAGGTGGTCTCACTGAGGGGCTCTGTCCCCGCAGCCTGGACACCCAGGTGCAGAGGGTGTGGCTCGCAGTGTGGCTGTCTGCAGGGGCACCACCTGGGGTCCCCAGGGCTCCCCCTGCAGGACTGGTAGCTCTCCAGTGCTTGCCAGGTGAGAGAATGGGCCTCTGTTGCCTGATGCATTTCACTTGGCTATCAAAGACAGCCTCAATCATGTTTCATAGGCGACTCTGGGGTCCCACAAGGAGAAACAGAGCAGGACTGAAAGAAACAAGAGCCTCAGGAACACACAATCTCCCAAGGAAGGACCAGCAGAGAACCTGGAAGTCTCGGTCAAGAGCATCAGACTCCCAGTCTCCATATTTGGAGATTCAACCTCCTGTCAGTATTTAATGGGTTAGAAAAATAAAAAGGCTATGTGTTGAATGGAAAATTCAAATGCTCCAAGTGTGGAACAAGTCACACTTATAAAGAACATAGGTATCCCTGTTACTGATCAGTGCTTGGGTGTTAGCACCTTGCCTTATCCAGGAAGGGTAGAAAGTCCTCAGTAGAGTCAGGCTGGCATCATTATTACTAAAGCAATTCATCATCTGTGTGAAAGATTTCTCATACCTTCATATATGACCCGGAAGTAATATCCTAACACATTTAAAAAAATATTTCCTGTGAAGGGTTTTGTGGATTTTGAACTCTCTTATTAAAGATATGAAATGTATAACACTTTCCAAGATTGTAAGAGCGACTGATTGGCATAAGGAAAGACAGAAATTAAGCCACCAAATTTCAATCTTAAAAAAATTTATACAATTGTCAGATGGGATTGAAAATCAAGTGTCTTTGTTTATTAGCAGCAGCCATCAACTCACTTCCTCTAGTTGGATCTACAGGTCTTTGTGAGGTGTCATTTTCACCTATGATCACCATGAAAAAAGTGTTCAAATAAACAATTTAGAAGTGGACCTTCAAGTCACATTACACATGAAGCCAAAAATTTCAAAAAACAGAGGATGGTCTACTTATTGTCCACGAAAGTACAAAGGTATTCCAGTAGAGAAAGGAGTCTTTTCGAGAAATGGTGCTGTAAAAAGAAAGAAAGAAATGCTGCTATAAAAACTGGATATCTATATGCAAAAAAGATGAATCTCAATTCATGACTTACACCATATTAAAAAAAAAAAACTGACAATGGAACACAAACTGAAACTTCTAAAAGAAAACATAGGAGAAAATCTTGGATTGGGGAAGATATCTTAGATACAAATGAAATGCACAATTCACTAAGTGGAAAAAATGGTGAATTGGACTTCTTCAGAACTAAAAACTTTTACTCTTTGAGAGGCATTGTTAAGAAAACAAGAAGACAAACCTCAGACTGGTAGCAAATATTCACAAGACACATATCATATCTGCTTAAGGACTCATATCTGGAGTACTTAAAAAACTCTCAAAACTTAATAATACAAAGACAAAGAGCCCAATTCAAAACAAGGCAAGAGATTTGAAAAGACACTACACTGAAAAAGATTTACAATGGCAAGTAAACACACAAAAAGAGATGTTCAACATTATTAATTATTAGCGAAATGTAAATTAAGACCACAATATGCTATCACAACACAGATATTAGAATGGCTAGAATTTTTTCTATTCTGACAATAGCAGAATGTTGGTGAGAATGTGGAACTCTCCCACAGGCTGTTGGAGATGCAAAATGGTACAACCATGTTGAAAGACAGTGTGGAACTTGAGCATATGTATTTATGACACAATCCATACTGGCTACGTGTGTTCCCACAAAAACGTGTATGTGAGTGTTTACCGTAGCTTTATTCATCATTATCCAAAACTGCAAACATCTCAAATGTCCCTTCACTGAGCACAGAGAGAAGAGATCGTGGTACGTCCACAGATGGAATACTATTCAGCAATAAAAAGGAACAGCCCATAAATGCATACAACATAGATGAGTGACTTTTAAATGCATTACGGTAACTCAGGGAAGCCAGACTCAAAAGGCTACATACCATCTAATTTCATTCATAGAACATTCTGAAAGGCAAAATTATAGGGAAAGGTAACAGATTATTAGTTTCCAGAGACCAAGGGGAGGGGAGCGTTTGACCACAAAGGAACATAAGGAAATGTTCACGGCTAAGGGAATTCATGGCTACACATCTAACTGGGGTGCTGGTTGCAACCCTGTATCCAGTTAGCAAAGCTCACAAGACCCTCTAAGAACAGGGGTCAATTTTATTGCATGCAAATTCTACCCTCAATTTTTAAAAAAAGGATATAATCAGATTAAAAAAAGGAAATAGTCCATCAGAGTGACTGCATTAAAATATATATTTGCAACAGGAATATAACCAATGTATTATCAATAAAGGTGGCATATGATCAGATCAGGGTGCTAATGCCAAGTCAAATTTTAGCAGTACTCGAGTTATTTTCAAAACTGTTTACCCTGCAGTTGTACCGTGTGATCTCAGAGGTTTTCTTCCTTCTAACAGGAGCAAATGTTGAAGGCAGGTGGGTTTTGCACTTGGAGAAGGTGGGTGGGGGCGGGGGGTGGTGGTGATGGCCCGGAGCATCACCTTCAGTGTGGTTCATGCCGTGGTTTGTCTGAGATGGGGCGAGCAGGAGAGAAGGGGGCATCTTCACCTGCCAACATCTTGAAGGTTGTCCATGGGGCCAAGAGAGACACACTGAGGTCCCAGGATTGGTGACACCTCGGGGGGTGGGGGTGTCAGGTGCGCAGGTGGGAGCAGAGGGATCAGGCAGAAGGGATGGGGACCCTTACAGAGGAGAGAACATGGCTGAGGCATGTTGGGGGATGGATGGAGATCACCAGAGGGATGCTATTCATCGGCCCGCCTCGGGCTGTCTACTCCCTCCTTGGTATTCTGTGAGCAGAGCTGGTAAAGAGTTGAGATCTATCTACTAAGAGCTGATTCCCCCTCACCAGGGAGCAGCCTGGCCCAGGAGCAAATAACCTCGTGACCCTGTCACTCCAACTAAGAGGGGTCACCAGGCCCTTTGACCTCCGTGTAGCTTGATCAAAGACAAACAAACTCTCCTGTTTGTTTAGGGAAAGGTCTGCAAAGCCCAGAGCCCTCAAAGAGACATCCCTCCTCCCATCCCAGATTCCCCTAGAATCTAGAGAAACAGATTTCCCTCCCACCCCAGTGCCCAAGTCGGGTGCAGGCGCTGGCAGAGCCTGCAGGAGGAAGCCCAGATCTCTCTTGGTCAGCGCTCTGGGCCCACCATCTCCAAACACAAGCGTCTTGCTTTTACTAAGTGGAGGCTGGAGCCAGGGAAGACACGTCTCTGAAACAACAGGCTTTTGTCTTAACCAACCACGTCTGACTCCAGGAAGGGTGGTAAAGACAGGGTCCTGTTAAACTCTTTATGGGCAGATTCTCATCTTGGTGGGACCCTCGGGGGCAGGGTTGGAGGGATGCTCTGGAACATTCAGAAAGCCGTAATCAACCTATATATGAGGTTCGGACCACCAATAAGTGTCTCTACTGCAAAGGGTGGCCCAAAGGCCCACCCTTTTGGGCTCTTGACTGGCTGATACAGTTGTCTGTCACCAACCCAAGGAGCCAATAGGATGGCAGTCTGTGGTCCAGGTGTGACTGCTTTGGCTGATGGCTCCTGGAACAAATGCCCAGGACTCTGTTCACAGGACCGTGTACAATGTAGTGTCCACACACGCTGTTGTGACTCTGATTCCTGGTGGAAGGAAAGTGCACATTCCCTGACCAATGCAGCAAGTGACGTGGTTCCTGTAAGGTCTTGGGATGCACAGGTGGTCTCACTGGCCCCAACCCTCAGGGAAGGATCCACTTCCTTCAAGGATGAGATCTCCTTCCCCGCAGAGGGACTGGACGAGACACCTCCTATTTGCAGAGTGTTTGCAGAGTGTTTGCACAGTTGGGCAAAGAGGGACTGAACCAGCTCCTCCAACACAGCCTCCTTTCTGGGGGCCAAGGCCAGGGGAGTCCAAGCGGGAGAGCCCTCAAGCCGCCCTCATGGGTGTAGAGACATCGCTTCTACTTGCACAAGCAGCCTCAGCACCAGGAAAAACACAGCGTTTCTGTTGCTCCGCCCTTCATAGCAGCATCTGTCCATTCCCGTCACATTGACATCCTCTGCAGTTTGCCTTTCAAAACCCAGGGGAGGCATTCATGGAAACCCTACTGATCTGGGCTCCATGGGCACTCTGACTCAGCCCCAGGAAGCCCGTGGCCTTGGGCAAATCCTCGCATCTCCCTGAGCCTTTTCCATGAGGAGAGTGGGGTTAGGCTAGATGGTTTCCATGGTGTCTTCCAGCTCTCCGTGCATCCATGTCTTAATATCTCTCTGTACATTCTCTCCGAGTCCACATCTGGGAGAGAACAGTACGCATGCTCGTGTTTTCCAAAGGGACTCTCTCTCCATCCATGGCATCCTTTTCACTGCTATTTCCTACGTGTATCTCCTGGCTCCCACTGGAGGAAGGACTGTTTAACCTCATTGTATAGCACAGTGATTATTAGCTGCACTTTGGCCATAGAAGAAATTCCAGCAATAAATAACAGTGATGATGATGGAAATAACAGATGCAATCCCCTCCCTGTGTCAAAGCGCTGGCTGTTGCTTTTTTTTTTTTTTTTTTCTTTTTTTTTTTCTCACTCCACTCTGTGCCAAAGGCCTTCAGAAAAGGAGTTAATTAATATCCCTTGCTGTGGACTAATTCTCGTTTCAACATGTGGCTGTCATTTCCCTGTCATCATAGCTGATTTACAACAGGGTTTAATTAAATTCTCAGTACATTATTCAGCATTCTCCAAAGACAACACCAGAGAGGCCGGGGGTATTTAAAATGTCACCTGCTGAGACATATCACCTCTTCTTAAATAAATATGACAGTGATCAAACTTTGGCTAATTACAGTGACTTAGTTATTTGTTTGTATGTTTTAATATTTAATTGCTTTCATGTTCATCCAATTATCGAGCAATAGCAAACAGAAATTAACTTTTTATCAGCGCGTTCCCAGCCCAGAATCAGAGCCCCAGAGCCTCAGTACAAGGGCAGCCACCCAGACTGAGAGGACGGCGGTCTTGGTCTCAGCTCAGTGCACGAGTCGATTAAATTAAGGGACAACCCTGCCCGCTTCTGCCCCAGCTCCCAGCCTGCCTGCCTTCAGGAGCATCCAACTCAAGACCGCAGGTTATTTCCTGCACGGAATCGGGGATTTGGTTCCACACTGCCACCCCATGGCCACTCAGCGCAATTGCCCCGTCTCCTTCAGATGCTTCGATTCCCCGGAAGGAGGGGAAAGATAACCCCTGGGGACACACACCGGTGTCCTCGAGCTCTCACACGGGCAATCTGCGTTCTCCTCACCATGGGAGCGCTGTCTTCATGCTCCGCCAGCTTTGAGGGCCTCCTCCTCCTCGTTAGACATTCCAGCATCTTCTGCCGAGCTCAGGGGACAAAGGCAACACCCGACAATGTGTCAACTGTGCCCTTTATACCGCAAATTCCAGCAACCAGATATACTGGCAGCTAAGAGACAGGGACCAGGATGTGCTTATCACTAGCAAGGTTCTAGCAAACCCTTAGCCAGACCCCAATACGGCCCAGCCCCCCCGGCATTATCTCCAACGTTCCCACCAGCTCCCTGCAACACAGCATTTGACACTTCGACATTTACTTTTCTCCCAAGCCTAACCCCAGCATCTCAGAACCTCTGGATGGAAAATTAAGCCCTCTCTGGAACTCTTCAGTGATTCCAAATTGGATAAGTAAGCATGGTCTACCTCAGGCCTAACCCCACGGTCTCATGGGATGCTGGCTTAAAACGTTCAACCTTCCAAAAATAAAAATAATCTTTCCAAGGACTTACATCTTATCTCCCCAGCTCAGCTGTAAGCTCCTTAAGGGGCGGGCCCAGAAACTAACAGAGAGACAAAATCACGGTAAGAGTGAAAGAAAGGACGAACTGGTCTTCTGCTGAATGGCCCAAGGGTGGCCTTTACAGAGTGTCTAGCTCATGAGGGGGCAGACGGGTGTCATGTAAAGAAATGTGTGTGTTCATTGAGCAAATAATGCCTACTATGCACTGGGTGTTGGCTGTATAACGGTGACAACTCGATGCAAGTCCCTGTCCTTGGTGCTGGAGTCTGGAGTGAGCATGAATTATTATGAGTGATTGAGGTATTGTTGGGGGGAGGCCACAGGAGTGTAGCCAAATGAGGTGACCCAGTCTGAGGAGCCAACAAAAGCTTCCTAGGGATGCCACGTGTGAGCTGACAACTGGAGAGAGAAAAAGAACCTTTTTCATTTAGCAAAGAATAGGATATCTTCTGGACATTTTGTCCTGGGGGCCCAGAGTTTATGCAAATGAACCCAGTCCAGAAGGAAGAATTCTAATTGGTCCCAGCAGGTGCTTCCCTGCTCAGCGCAACAGTGAGGCACCTGTGTGAGCATCTCCTTCAGGGTCCCCGAGGCCAGCGCTCACTGTCACACCCACTCTCTTCAGATCCGGGGGACTGTTACATGCACATCCAGTCCTTATTCCCTTTCCCCACAAACTAATTCCCCTTGACAGGCAAGTCCTTGGAGAAAGTGACAAGGCTTTAAATCCCATGGCTTGGCCAAGACCCACTGAGAGGCCAGGACTGGGAGCGGACAGAGAATGCAGAGCAGTGGATGAAGCAAGGCTGGGCATCAGGGCAGGTGTGGGCCTCAGGTCCCCGTGACTGCACTTGTTTGTAAACACCCAGTTACCGCTCAAGGTCAAAT
Source organism: Muntiacus reevesi (assembly GCF_963930625.1). NCBI lineage: Eukaryota > Metazoa > Chordata > Mammalia > Artiodactyla > Cervidae > Muntiacus > Muntiacus reevesi. The sequence continues at coordinate 8,589,708 of NC_089266.1, read as the reverse complement.
ATGGGCTTCAGGAGTCTAGAAACTCTAGCTGGCCTTGCCCAGACTCTGTATGGCCCAGATTATAATGTCCACTGGTCTGGGGTGCGTAACTTTTTTGGAAGGCAGCACAGTGTGGCAGAAGGGACCAGTTGTCCAAGGGGTTGGGCTTCAATCCCAGTTCTACCACTTCCCAGCTATGTTACCTTGGGCATAAACTTAAAATAGACCTCAGTTTCCCCATCTGTAAAATGGGAATAATTTGAGGAGTAAATGTATAGGGCTGCAGGAGGATTAAAAGAGGTAAACCATGTAGAGTACCATGTAGCGCCTAGGACCGGTACTAGTTCTTTTAATCACACCAACCATCCTGTGGGGTGGCTATCATTCCCATTTCAAGGTGAGCAATCTGAGCACAGATCAGGCAGCTAAGCAGTGCAGCTATGAACTTTCTCCAAACCCAGACATGACACAACCTCAGATGTGCCCACTTGCTGTAGTGTACACCACTGGCTCTTAATTGTAGTTCTGCTATGGATCGCTTTGACTTCTGGTGAAGCCTATTGTTGTTGTTCAGTTGCTAAGTCATGTCTGACTCATCGATACCCCATGGACTGCATCTTGCCAAGCTTCCCCGTCCTTCACTATCTCCAGGAGCCTGTTCAAACTCACGCCCATGGAGTTGGTGGTGCTCTCCAACCATCTCATCCTCTGCTGCCCCCTCCTCATTTTGCCCTCAGTCTTTCCCAGCACCAGGGACACTTTTCCAATGTGTCACCTCCTTGCACCACATGGCCAAAGTACTGGAGCTTCAGTTTCAGCATCAGTCCTTCCAGTGAATATTCAGGGTTGTTTTCCTGTAGGACTGACTGATTTGATCTACTTGCACTCCAGGAGTCTTTTCCATCACCACAATTCAAAAACATCAGTTCTTCGGCACTCATGAAGCCTACGGGTGTGTGTGTGCTAAGTCACTTCAGTTGTGTCTGACTCTTTGCAACCCCATAGACTGTAGCCCACCAGGCTCCTCTGTCCATGGGATTCTCCAGGCAAGAATACTGGAGTGGGTTGCCATGCCCTCCTCCAGGGGAGATTCTCGACCCATGGTTTGAAGCTGCATCTCCTGTGACTCCTGCATTGCAGGCGGATTCTATATGGCTGAACCACCACGGGAGTCCAAGAATACTGGCGTGGGTAGACTATCCCTTCTCCAAGGGAATCTTCTTGACCCAGGAATCGAACCAGGGTCTCCTGCGTTGCAAGTGGATTCTTTACCACCTGAGCTACCAGGGAAGACTCATGAAGCCTGTGAACCCATTTAAAAGTATATAATTAAATACACAGAATTAGAGACTTCCCTGGCAGTCTGTGGTTAGGACTCCAAGCTTCCACTGCCAGTGGATTCCCTGATCTCTGGTCTGGGAATTACAATCCTACATGTCATGTGGTGTAGTCAAAGAATTAAATAAATAAAAACATAGGATTATAATGGTAACCAATGATACTGAACACCAGTGCTTAAGACACATTTTTCAAGAGCAAGTGATAATAATATGTGCTTCTTTATTCATGCACTAAATAAAGCATAGTTGCTGATTTAAACCCACCATAATTTCTAAGTCATGATAAGTGTTAAGAGTATTTTGAAGTATCTGCAACAATTTTAATGTAGTGGAGAAATAGCTGTGAATACCATGGGGCTGTGTTGATTCCATTTATTATTGGAGGAAATGCTCAATTTCAATAGAAGTTTCCTGAAACTAAAAGCTGTGAATTTGCCTCACTCAAGCTCCTGGACTTCCTGAATTCACTCCGCAGACCCTAACAGGTCATGACCTCGGTCTCTCTCACTTCTCAGGAAGTGCCAGCTACTGTTCTTTGGGACGTGGATTTGCCTTGAACATCTGTGAAGACTGATGACTCGCTTCCTCAGGGAGCACACATCCACGTATGCAGACATAATGTTGGCCAGACAATTGCAGTTGATCCCCAGACGCTCACAAGTCCCCCTCGGATCCCAGAATTAAGAACCTTCCTTCCTAAACAGACGTCAGAGTCCTTATCCATTCAGCAGTTTCCTTCAAGAGGAAAATTATCGTGCCATCCCCAAATGTAAACAGTCCTTTGGAAAAAAAGACAAAGCAATGAGGAAAACTGACCCCACGCTTCCCAGATACTGTAGTGGTAACGAATCCGCCTGCCAACGCAGGAGATGCAGGTGACATGGATTTGACCCCTGGGTCAGGAAGATCCCCTGGAGTAGGAAATGGCAACGCACTCCAGCATTCTTCCCTGGAGAATCCCATGGAAAGAGGAGCCTGGCGAGCTGCAGTCCATGGAATCGCAAGGTGTCAGACACAATTGGGTGATTAACACTTTCTTTTTTTCTTTCACTTTGCAGTGTTTTCAAGGTCTGTCCATGTTGTAGCATGTGTCGGTATTTTATTTCTTTTCAGGGCTGAATGACATTCCATTGCGTGTGTCTACCACAATGTGTCGATCCGCTGACGGCTCCACGTCACCTTGCAGGACAGTCTAAGCCATCCCTGGCTTGTCTTCTGATACACCTTACCCCTGACTTGAAGCTCCCGTGTTTTGAAACATCCTATGCTTGCTGTTCCACTCCTCTCTGCCTTTACACTGTTCCCTCAGCCTGCATTTGCCCAGGCAAGCCCCCTTGCCTAACTGAGCAACTAAGCACACGCACACATAGAATTGACCGTTCAGAAAGAAAACATTTTTCTTAGCCATCCGAGTCAGCAGGCAGCTTTGACCTATCACATCCCATTTCCAGGTCTGATTACTTCACAGAATCCAGTTCGGAACAAGACATGGGGGCAAGGCCAGCGGAGAGATGGAGGTGGGGCTGGGAGGGACACGGAATGGGGGTGCCGTTTGATTACATTAATTACCAATAACGGCCCAAACCAGGAACCCGACCACAAGTCAATTCATTTTTAAAGCAGTATAATAATGTTTAGGATAAGGAATTAATTTTTATAGCCACTGGAGCAGTGGAATTTCCACTTCAATACAGATTTATTACAAATTAATTTTCCCCTTAAGTGGTTAACATAAAGACAAAGCAGAAAGGACTCCTTGGCCAGAGGCCCCTCGGGCTCGACTGGAAACCAAGGGTGGGTGTTAGAGGGGCAGCCACCCCCACCCCAGACTGACCTCCCCGAATGCAGATGCCTCCCACCCAGCTCAGCACCTCTCATTCCAGGGGGATGTGAGCAGCATCCTCTAAGCTTCCTGTGGAGACCAGGGCACCGAGCGGACCCCCGGCTGCCTGGTTGACACCCTGGAAGGGGAACAGCAAGGCAGAGTTGGGGAAGTGAGTGGTATGGTTCCTCAGGCTCCAATTTTCAGTCCCAGGAATTCTGCTTTCAGAGCATAATTATTGGTTCCCTCTCTACCCGCAAACTCCCTGCCTTTTCAGACTAACCATTGTCAGGTGGGGCAACTATGGAGACCCTGAGGTCCTCGGGTGGGCAGACTTCCCTACCCTCCATCTGAGACAACCAAGCCACGAGTTTCCTGGGAGAATCCCAGGCAAGGTTTGGGGTCTGTGCCCCCTCCCGTCTGTCCAGCTCCCCCTCCAGCCTCCCCGCTAATCGCGGCTGTGCGCCGTCAGCAGAGCAGTGTTGAGAGGCGGCGCCCCGGCAGCGCCTCGGTGCTCTTGTTGGGCAGGGGCGTGGGGCCTGGGGATCTGCGTGTTAAAGCACTTCTGGTTCTGATGATGAGCCTCTGTGTGAATCCCTTCCCTGGGAAAGGTTCTCAGAACAGCTTCCACATGCACCCCCCAGGGCCAGTTGAAATGATCCACTTTGAGCCCTGAATAAATCGGCTTTGACCACAAGGAACCATGAACTCCGACACAACTGAAAACAGGCAGTGGGGTGCAGAGCAGACAGCAGGGTGTCAGGGACTCCTGTGCTCCTGAAACATCAAGGTCACTTCCTTCCGCAAGCCGCAGGTCTTTCGGGGCGGAGCTGCAGGACTCTGCTGCAGGGGGGCTCTCATCCAGACTCTGACCAGGCAACAGGGAGTTACCGCAAACCCGGTACCCAAGCACAGAGGGCCCCAGCTGTCGGGTTCAGCCTTTCCAAACATCAAGGCCCCTGACCTCACTCTTTCCCATCCACCAGTCCAGCCATCCCTCCCAGACATCTCACGAGATAACTGACCTAGGGTTTCCTTTTTTCTTTCTTAAAAAGTTATGATAAAATATACGTAACATAATATTCATCATGTAGCCACTCATAAGAGTGCAGTTCGGGGCTTCCCTGGTAGCTCCGCTGGTGAAGAATCTGCCTGCAATGCAGGTGACTCCGGTTTGATTCCTGGGCCGGGAAGTTCCCTTGGAGAAGGGATAGGCTCCCCACTCCAGTACTCTTGGGCTTTGCTGATGGTAATGAATCCCCCTGCAATGCGGGAGACCTGGGTTCGACCCCTGGGTTGGGAAGATCCCCTGAAGGAGGGCATGGCGACCCACTCGAGTATTCTTGCCTGGAGATTCCCCATGGACAGAGGAGCCTGGCGGGCTACAGTCCACGGGGTTGCAAAGAGTTGGACATGGCCGAGCAACTAAGCAGATACACAAGAGTGCGATCAGGGAATTCCCGGGGGTCCAGGGGTTAGGACTCTGCGCTCCCAATGCAGAAGGCACAGGCTGCATCCCTGGTTTGGGAACTGAGATCCCACAAGGTGCAGCCAAAAAACGTAGAAAGTGCAATTCATCGGCATTCATTACATTCATGACGTTGTGTCACCTTCTCCATTACCTGAAGTTTTCTCATTATCTCAGCTGAAACTGTCCCTGTGAAGCACTAACTCCCCCATCCCCCACGCCAGCCCCTGGGAACCTCTGTTCTTTCCGTCTCTGTGAATTTAGCAGTGCAGTTTCCTCATATAAGTGAAATCATATGATATTTGTCCTTCTGTGTCTGGCTTATTTCACTTGACGTAATGTTTTCAAGGTCCATCCATATTGTAAATATGCCAAAATTTCATATCCTTTTACATTCGAATAATAGTCCATTGTATGTTTATCCATTCATCCATTCATCTGCCAATAGACACTTGAGTTGTTTCCACCTTTTGGCTACAATGAATAAAGCTGCTGTGAACACGGGTGTACAAATATCTGTTCCAGTTCCTGTTTTCAATTCCTTGGGGTGTATACCTAGGAGTGAATTGCTGGATCATACGGTAATTCTATATTTTTGAGAAACCAGCAAACTGTTTTCCATGGCAGCTGCATCACTTTTACATTCCCAACCTCCAAAGCACAAGGGTTCCAATTTCTCCACATCCTTTCCCACACGTGTCATTTTTCGTTCTGTAAATAATAAGCCACCTTAGTAAGTGTGAAACGGCATCAATTTTTCATTTTGATTTGGACTTCCCTAACGACTAACGGGGCTGCAGTCCATGGGGTCCCACAGAGTCAGACACGACTGAAACGACTCAGCAACAGCAATGACCGATGGTACTGAGCGACCTGGGTTTCCCTGCGAGGAGTCGGGCTTGGGGAATATTTGAGACAGCCCCCAGAGGTCCTTGGGAGAACCTGGCTGATGTGATGGTTGGGGAAGGACTTGCTCCCCAGCCTCCGAGATGCTGTCGGCTGAGCCCACCCATGGGTGCTAGGCCGGCCACGCCCAGCCCAGCCTGCTGCCTGGCCACATTGCCCGGCCTGCTTGGGGCTGGGCCAGACACTTAAACATGTTCTTCTCATTAGACTTCCCAGGAAGCCTTCAGTGAGAGTCCCTCAGTCTCCAAACTGGCTTGAATTTAGATTCCAACTGGAGCATTTTTCTCCTTTACCTGAAAAAAGTCTAATTAAGCAGAAAAACTGGAGGGTTTTTTTTTCCTGCCTGCTTTTGCCATAAGGAAAATTTCCCCTCCATTTCCTTTGACGTTAGCATTCCTGGTTCATATCACAATCAATTTGCCTGAGAAAGCGCAGGTAATAAGAACTAACAGCTCCTCACCTGTATTCCTCTCCCCTGCCCCCCACCAACCGCCCCCCTGCCACACACACACACACGCAAGCTCAGCTAGCCGGGTAGGAGGGCATTCCCTCCAGCAGGCTGGGTGTGACCTCAGCCATCGAAGTCCCATGAAGGAATTCATCCTCTCAAGGCATCTTAGATATATGCTTTCTTAATGAAAGCAGCCGTCTCTGACCTGCTTGGTAAGTAGATTCAGATTGGACGTTTTCTTAAAGCTAAATATGCTGACACGCACAACACTAGTGCCCCCCAGATACATGACTCCACCGTCAAAGGGCTTGGTGTCCCCAAATTTCCCTTTTCCTTTAAAAGATTTTTCTTAACGTGGGCCATTTTTGAAGACTTTATTGAATTTGTCACAATATTACTTCTGTTTTATGTCTGGGTTTTTCACTGTGAGGCATGTGGGATCTTAGCTTCCTGAAGAGGGATTGAATCCTCACCGCCTGCATTGGAAGGTGCATTCTTCACCACTGGGCCACCGGGAAAATCCCTCTCCCAAAATTTCCAATGTGGAATCTTTTGGGAGAGCACCAGACAGTACAAACGTCACAAACACCTAGCTGGAGCCATGTGACTGGAACTTCTCTGCGTCTCTCTCTCCCCATCTGTAAAATGGGTATGACATGACCTCTTTTGTTTCCTATGATAAGCGTGAATGAGGGACAAGTGTGCTGAATGGCCAGGGCTGTGGAGATAAGAGGACCCCAAGCTTTTCAATGGCGTCCAACTCCAGTAATGTTGCCTGGAAAATCCCATGGATGGGGGAGCCTGGTAGGCTGCAGTCCATGGGGTCGTTAAGAGTTGGACACAGCTGAGTGACTTCACTTTCACTTTTCACTTTCATGCATTGGAGAAGGAAATGGCAACCCACTCCAGTGTTCTTGCCTGGAGAACTTCAGGGACGGGGGAGCCTGGTGGGCTGCCGTCTATGGGGTCGCACAGAGTCGGACACGACTGAAGCGGCTTAGCAGCAGCAGCAGCAAGACTTTCAGAAACACACGGTCTCAGTTGGTCCTCCTTACCCCCAGGTCTCAGGAGCTCTGGCATCTAGGGTAAGCGGTAAGGGCACAAGATCCCAAGGGGTTTGGAAGTTTGAAGGAAGGCAAAGGACTCAGCAGGTGAAGCATCTGCCTGCAATGCAGGAGACATACGTTCAATCCCTGGGTTGGGAAAATCCCCTGGAGGAGGAAATGGCAAGCCACTCCAGTATTCTTGCCTGGAGAATCCCATGAACAGGGGAGCCTGGCGAGCTCCAGTCCACGGGGTTGCAAAGAGTCGGGCAGGACTGAGCCACCGAGGGCGGCAGCACGAGTGCCTCTGGATGTGGCACCATCACAGACTCCTCCATGAGAAGAAGAGGGAGGCTGTGAGGACCATCTGAGACCATAAGACTGGACCATGGCTTGGAGGCAGCACTCAGCGCCGGCTGCCCCGGGCCCCTGGCGCTGTCAAGCTCAGCTTTGGCTCACAGACTCTGTTCCCTCTCCAGTGACCACACAGGTGGCAGGGCCACAACCTCTGATCCCCACCAGGAGGCCCATCTGGAAGTGAGTCACAGACCCGACAAGCTGCAGCAGGAAGGGCCCCTACAACTGCTAACGTTCGCAGCCGCTCCCCAGGTTTGGGGGAAGTCAAACTTGGCAGGATGGGAGACGGGTGGGTGGGGAGCGGGTCATTTCTCTATCAACTCATTCCCCTGTCTTTTGCTGGAATAACTTCATTCTCATTAGTGGCTAAAACTGAGAGCGATGTGACATTATCATAAAGGTAAATACATAATCACAGCAGGGGCAGGTTTCAAAGCTGATTATTTATCCAGCCAACCGGAAACATGTGAGCGAAACCGTCCTTCTCTGGCAGGTGGGCAGAGTCAGAACTGCGTTGTCAGTGTGTACTTAAATGTTGATCTGTTGGGTTGGTGGCTCAGACAGGAAAGAAGCTGCCTGCATTGCAGGAGACCTGGGTTCCATCCCTGGGTCAGGAAGATCCCCTGGAGAAGCGAATGGCAACCCACTCCAGTATTCTTGCCTGGAGAATCCCATGGACAGAGGAGCCTGGTGGGCTACAGTCCATGGAGTCGCAAAGAGTCGGGCACAACTGAACATACTTGGGTCGATACCTTTTTAAAAGAGCATCTTTTAAGGAGCCGTCGTTAGGTGGGGGCATGTTGGTTGGGGTGTGGAGCATGGAAACCATTCCTGAGAGCTTCTTGGTGCCTCTCAGCCACACATTCGGGAAGGGCTTCCCCTGCAACCAGAACAAAGTTTTTTAGGGACCTGGAATGTGTCTTTAGAAATACATTTGGGGCTTCCCTGGTGGCCCAGTGGTTAAGAATCTGCCTTGCAATGCAGGGGACACAGGTTTGAACCCTGGTCCGGGAAGATCACACTTGCCAAGGAGCAACTAACCTGGGGATGCACAGCTGCTGAACCCACGAGCCGCCACTACTGAAGCCCGAGTGCCTAGAGCCGGGGCTCCGCAACAGGAGAAGCCACTGCCACGAGAAGCCCGCACACCGCCCCTGGAGAGCAGCCCCCACTCACTGCAACTAGAGAAAGACAAAGACCCACCACAGCCACAAAAATAAATACATCTTTAATAAAAAAAGAGATACGTTTTGGGTTCACTTTTTCCCAACAGATTCTGCATGAGCTGGCTCAGCTGCCATGACAAAGCCCCACAGACGGCGCAGCTCAAACAACAGAAATTTATTGTCTCACAGTCTGGAGGCTGGACCTAGGTGTCCTCAGCATCGGCTCCCTCGAGACCTCTCTCCTCGGCTTGTGGTCGGCCACCTCCTCCTGGTACGTGTCATCCCCCTGAGTGTCTGTGTCCTAACTTTCCCTTTTGGTCAGGACAGCAGTCCTGTTGCCTTATAGCCCACCCTAATGACCTTATTTAGCCTAATCCCCTCTTTAAAGAGCCCCTCTCCAAGTAAGGTCACACCGCCTACAGTAAGCCCTGGGGATTACTACGTGAATATGTGAATTTGGGGGAACATCACCCAGACTGTAACAGAGTCCTGCAGACACACATTACCCAGGCTGGGGAGGGTTTCCTGAAAACGATGTTGGACATACTTCCGAGAGCTCTCCTGGTTCTAACCACTGGCTTTATTTATTTTTAAGGAGAAACATGCCGGATGGTGATTTTTAAAATAATAAGAAGCTAAATAAATGCCTCAAAGGCAGAAGGAACATTCCAGAAAGTCCAGACTGATAAGAGAGGAAGCAGGTCGTTTCCAGGGGCAACCCTAGACGCCCCAGGAGGTGGCCAGGAGGGCAGGGGGAGGGGGCGGCCTGGCCGCAGGGCACAGGGGTGCCACTCCGACCCTCTCTCCTGTGCCCCCGTGGGCAGTCCGTCCGCAGCCTCATTAGCAGCCGTCCCCGATCCGGGGACGGGGGGCACAGCTCTCCTTCTGGCAGCCTCGGCGGCTCTTCCCCGGGGGGACGCAAGCAGGAGGCCAGTGCTGTCTGACATGTGTCAGGTCAAATCAGCAGCTTTCCTGAAGACATCTTCCTCGTCAGTCATCCTCGCCTGCAGCCACCCCAGGCCAGCGGTGGACAGAGAGACAGACAGCCCCCCTAATGATGCCAGGCAGGCAGGCAGCCCCCACAGCGCTGTCCTCCCGGTTCTCCAAAGGCCAGTGGAACAGTCACCATGAAGGGCACGCGCCCTAGGGGCCGCATACCCGCTTTAGAACAAAGCACCGCCGAAAGCCAGGAACCCGGGATGGTGTGGCTGGGAATGGGGAGGACCCTCACTTTCCTGCCAACCCATCCCTTCCAGGCTGCAGAAAGAAAAGGAGGGACCTGCTTCCTCTGGGGGAATACATCCTTGCAGCATCTCTGAACCCCCAGTCCACGATGGCCTCCACCTGTGTGTGCAACCCATGGCCCTGTTTTCTATATTGTTGTCACCGAATTTATTTCATTTGTTACTCTCATTGCTGCCACTTTGGCATTTCAAACTCTGCACCAAGAGACGTATGCTCTAGCCCATGCCCCCGCCCAAACTTGAGCATTCTCTGCTGTTATATGAAGCCTTCCAGAAGATTCCTCAGCCTGCCACACTGTAGTATCAGTCCTTCCAATGAATATACAGGACTGATTTCCTTTAAGATTGACTGGTTGGTTCTCCTTGCAGTCCAAGGGACTCTCAAGAGTCTTCTCCAACATCACAGTACAGAAGCATCAATTCTTCAGCGCTCAGCTTTCTTTATAGTCCAACTCTCACATCCATACATGACTACTGAAAAAACCATAGCTTTGACTCGACGGACCTTTGTTGGCAAAGTAATGTCTCGGCTTTTTAATATGCTGTCTAGGTTGGTCATAGCTTTTCTTCCAAGGAGCAAGCATCTTTTAATTTCATGGCTGCAGTCACCATCTGCAGTGATTTTGGTGCCCAGAAAAATAAAGTCTGTCACTGTTTCCATTGTTTCCCCATCTATTTGCCATGAAGTGATGGGACTGGACGGAAGGACTCACACACAAGCTGGCACCTTCGGACGGTGGCTGTGGCTGGCCTGAGTGCCTTGAAGGTGAAAGTCACTCAGTCGTGTCCAACTCTTTGCAACCCCGAGGACTGTCCATGGAATTCTCCAGGCCAGGATACTGGAGTAGGTAGCCATTCCCTTTTCCAAGGTACCTTCCCAACCCAGGGATCAAACACAGGTCTCCTGCACGGCAGGCGGATTCTTCACCATCTGAGCCACCAGGGAAGCCTCAACTGGAAGGCAACTCAGAGACCAGGGCGCTACTGCAAACAGCTTAGCAGAAAGGAAGATGTTATAAAGCAGAGGGGCAGGACGCTCCTGGTGGTCCAGTGGTTAAGAATCCACCTTCCGATGCAGAAGATGTGGGTTCGATCCCTGGTCAGGAAACTAGGATCCCACATGGCTCAGAGCAGCTCAGTCCGTGCCCCTCAACCAGAGAGAAGCCTGCACACCACACCTAAGACCCAACACAGTTATAAATAAATAATTTATTTTTAGAGCAGAAGGGAGGGAAAGGTTTGGGAGGGTGGGAAGCAGGGAAAGAAGAAATCCTCTATGGCAACATCTGAATCCCAGAGAGGAGCAGAGGGGCAAAGGCTGGGCCCTGGCGCGACCTCCCCCACCCGCAGGGCGCTTTGCCACCGCCGGGCACACCTGCTCTTGGATGACTGTGGGACACGCTTCCTGGCCACTGCCACTCAGAGCACCCCCAACCCCGATTTTTGTTCTTCTCTTCCCAAAATAGCCATGCTTTGTTCTAAAGTAGGGACAAGGGCCCCAGAGGCCATGCACAGGACAGAGGGGTTTCTGCTTGGAGGACGTCAGGGAGACGCTTGGTTGAAGCAAAAGCCCTTGACTGGCCCCTTGGTTTTCCGCCCCCTCCCCACCCAAGACCGTGCATAAACGCACAGGCATGGCTCAGGCTCCCAGCCAAGCAAGGAGCAAGCGCACCAAGGCTCCAGTTCCTGGACGGCGCCCCTGGGCACACAGATGCGACTCACTGTCCTAACGCCCTCCACAGCCCAGCCCCCACCAAACTGGTCTTCTTTTGTCTCCGATTAAAAAGCAAAATCTACACCCTGCAGGGGCGGCTTCTCCTCTTCCCGTTATCCTTCTCCTCTTCCCATTATCCTGCAGGGTGATCGGCACAGAGGAATCCTCAGGCTGCAGTAGAAAAATACCTTCCCAGGGGAGGGGAGGAGCAGGGCACAGGGCAGCCCAGATCTGTGGAACGGCCTCACCCCTGCCATGCCAGGCTCTGTAGCATCCCAGGGCCCTCGGCTGGTGGCGACTGCCAACTGCATCCCCAGGAAGGGTACCAGCAGTGGCCTTGGCTTCAGGAGGGAGGCCGTGGTGCTTCTGGGCATGGGCGGGGCAGGGAAGGCACTTTCCGTGGTAAACAGTCCTGCCCCCTGAGATGGGCAGGCTTTGGGACAGGAAACAGTATTATCACAGGGACTCATTAACCTGGCTCCCAGACAGAAAGCCGGAGCCAGTTACTGTTCTCTTGTAGGATGTTTTTCTTAATCCTCGCATATTACAAGAACATGAATTAAGCTCTGATGAAGGCAATATTAATTAATTGCATGAAGATCCACGTGGGAGAGGGGATGGGGTATGGAGGAGGAAGTCTGCTCTGAACATCCTGGGGAGGAAAGGTTGCCGTGTAAATGCCCTTCTCATTGTTTCTGTCTCTCTCCAGCTGCAGATGCGGCTCCGAAGGGTTTAAGCTATGGCTCTGAGACAGAGGAGAAAAGCAGGGGCGCTGGGTGGTGGCATCCATGAAGGCAGAGGGGGTGGGGGGACCCTAGGGCAGGCTACCATCTCCTCACGCCACAAGCACAGGATGAAATCCATTTCATGTGTTCTAAATTGGCTGCTCCCAGCCCAGAGCCCTGCAAGGCTCAAGCAAGAAGAGACTTCACTACTCTTTTTAGAGTCTTTAAGAACAATCTGGCTAAAGGCAGATTGGTCTCCAAGATATTTTGCAGGGGATTCTTTAACTTCCTTCTCCAACTCTGAGTCCCAGAGGTGGGGGCCACTGCCACAGAAGCCCACTCCCTTTCCCCAAAAAAGACCCTCTTAAGGAGAAATGTAAGACTGAACTTGACAATTGGGAGAGGGACCCTGCAGCCTGAGCTTTAAACAGCTTGGATGTCAGCGGTCACTTCCCAGGTGGCTCTTAGATACCAGCACCTCACCCCCACCCCCTTGAAGTGGGACAAGCCTGGGATTTCCAGCACCCCCACCTTCACTGGAAAAGACCCCAAAGCTGGAAAAGATTGAAGGCAAAAGGAGAAGGGAGCAGCAGGGGATGAGATGGTTACATGGCATCACGGACTCAATGGACATGAATTTGAGCAAACTCCGGGAGATAGTGGAGGACTGGGGAGCCTGGCGTGTTGCAGTCCTTGAGGTTGCAAAGGGTCAGACCCAACAAGCTCCCTGGGGAACTGAGCAGGCCCTCAGGGTAAGGGGTCCAACAGCAGAATCTCGGTCAGTTGGGGAGAGATGCGGAAGCTGCAGAGAAGGGAGCCAGGAGTCGGTCCAGAGACACCCAGAGGCAGGAGCTGAGGATTAGGTCCGTCTAAATTAGGTCCTCCCCCTGGAAGGTGAGGGAACCAGGAGGCAGTCAGATTTGAGTTCAGTGGAGGGGAAAGCCTGTAGCAAGTACCACTTTTCATCTGGGACCACAGAGGCTCCCAGCAGGAAGGAGCTCTCTGCCTAGTGCTGTCACAACCATCACTTTGGGGGCAGGCCAGATTCTAGTCTAACATCAAGGTCTCCCCTTCATTTATTAGATATTCTGCTATAGACACAGTAGGGCTTCCCAGGTGGCACAGTGGTAAAGAATCACCTGCCAATGCAAGGAGATGCAGGAGAGCCAGTTTCGATCCCTGGATCAGGAATCCCTTGGAGGAGGACATGGCAACCCACTCCAGTATTCTTGCCTGGAGAATCCCACGGACAGAGGAGCCTGGTGGGCTATGGTCTGTAGGGTCACAAAGAGACCCAACTGAAGCGACTTGCCGGAGTGGGTAGCCTATCCCTTCTCCAGTGGATCTTCCCAATCCAGGAATCGAATTGGGGTCTCCTGCATTGCAGGCAGATTCTTTACCAACTGAACTGTCAGGGAAGACGAAGCAACTTAGCATGCACACGTAGGTGGAGTATCTGTGTTCCCCTCAAATTCATTTGCTAAATTTCAGTGCCCAAGGTGATAGTATTAGAAGATGGGGCCTTGTGGAGCACTGTGGGGGGTTGGGTAGTGGTGGGCGGGAAACCAGGTCACAAGATGATGGAATTATAAAAAGGACCCCCTGCGCCCTTGCCCCTCTAGCCCTGTGGGAACGAAGCAAGAAGGCACCTACTAGGAACCGGTAAACGGACTCTCACCAGGCACCAAATCTGTCGGCATCTTGACCTTGGATGCCCAGAACTGTGAGAAGTCTCTGCTGTCTATAAGCCGCCTAGTCTATGGTATTTTTATTAAAGCAGCCCAAACTGACTAAGAGAGATGCTTTCTGCCAGATTGAACCAGGCTTAAACATTCTGAAGCAGCATCCGTAAAATGTCAGACACGGAGTGGATGTTACAAGCCATTTCCCTTATCCACCTGGGCTGGGGGCCTGGGGAAATTCAAGACAGATTTGGAGCTAAAGCAGATCCTATTATTCTCTCCACAGACCAGAGGAGAATTTTTTTGTGCATTTGTGCAGGGTATTCTCATTCAGCATTCGCTCCTATCACTTTGCATCAGGGAAGCTAGAACGCTAAAAGCCACATCTCCCAGAGGCTTGCCTTTTACAAGACATCAGATGTGATTTAGGGTCTGCCAGCAGATGCACCTGTGTAATATCTGGACAGGGAGGTCCTGACTCTTCTCTGCTGTGGTGGAGGATCGTGCGTGAGTTTCCAGGCTCCTGACCCCGCCTTCCACGGCCTTGTCTCAGCTCCACACGCATGAAGCAGTGGTGATGCCTGGACCTCTGGATCACAGCCGCAGTGCACGACCTTGTAATTAGTGATGGCCCCTCATTTTCCATCGTGTTGGCCTTCCATTGACCCCGTGAGTACCTGCGTTCCCATATTCATTCTCTTTGGGCTTAAAACACCCAGAGTGGTTTCCGACTTTAAAGACACAGCTTCCAACATTTCTTCAGTAAGTACAATGCTTGCTGTCAGCTTCTGGTAGACACCCATTACTCTTAGATTAAGGCTTTTAAAATTATTTTCCAAGAGTGACCATTGAATTGTATCAGGTATCTTTTTCATATCTGTTGAGATTGTCCAGCCCTATGGTGTTTAAACCTTAATCTGGTGGAGATAATTCTGGGCTAGTGTGGGGTTCAAGGTTTTAAATATTAAACTGAACACAATTGTCAAAAAATCAACAGGAACTTCCCTAGTGGTCCAGTGGCTAAGAGTCCTTGCTCCTAATGCTGGGGGCCCGAGTTCAATCCCTAGTCAGGGAACTAGATCCCACATACTGCAACTAAGGTCCAGCACAGCCAAATAAATAAACACACAAGCATTTTTAAATATAAATAAATAAATAATCAACCTTTTCAGAGGCACTGGGAATCAACCAAAGGCAGACAATAAGCTGAGAAGTTCTTACTCTTAGAAAACTGCCAGAACTTCAGGTAAGAATAGCAAGGGCTGTGGTCTTCTTACCTGGGGCTGCCCCCAGCCTCCCCATGTGAGGTCAGCAGTACAGGTGGATCAGGGAGTGGGGATTGATTAGGGACAAGGGGGGCGGGGGGGAAATACAGAGTTTTGTAAGCTCAAGGCTGTTTGGTGAGACAAGCAGCAAACCAGTCAGAAATCTACCAGAGAGAGCCTGGAAAGGAGAGAGTGCATAGAAGCCCTGAAATCAGTTTTCAAAAATACCTGGCTGCCTGGGGAGCTACGTGCAGTCGGGATACCCGAGGGAAGCTGGAAGGAGGCCTGCATAAAGGGCAAGCGAAGGGAGGCTGGGCTTTGAGTCTGCGCCACAGGGAGGAAGGTTAGGGCTCCAGGTGTCAACATCATTGGCCGTCCACTGAGCAATGCAGACTCGGGGTGACCCTGAGGAAGGCAGACTGAAGAGTCAAATATTCGAGCCCAGATTTGAGCAGCCGTATACCACAGTGGGGATAGATCCTCCAGACAAGACACCAACAAAACACAAAACTCAAGACGGTCAATGTTTAGGATTCTGCATGGACTAAGCAGAATCATGTCCATGGTCCATGAACATGCCATGGACCCATGTTTAATCTCTGGTTATAGAATTAAGATACTGCAAGCCTTGTAGTGTGGGCCCCCCCCCCAAAAAAATAATAACACACACACAAATGAATATTTCTTGGAATTCCTTGATGGTCACATGGTTAGGACTCCACACCTGCACTGCCGTGGCCAGGGTTCAATTCCTGGTCAGGCAACTAAGATCTCGCAAGCCAAGAAGTATGGGGGGGAAAAAAAGGAGGTGCTTCCCTGGTGGTCCAGTGGTTAAGAATCCACTCTGCAATGCAAGAGACGCCAGTTCGATCCCTGGTCCTGGAAGATCCTACACGCTTCAGAGCAAACGAGCCAGTATGCTACAACTACTGAGACAGCACCCTAGAGCCTGAGAGGTGCAACCACTGAGTCCAGACACTGCAACTACTGAAGCACCAGCGCCTAGAGCCTGTGCTCCTCAACAAGAGAACCCACTGCAATGAGAAACCTGCACACTGCCGCGGAGAGTGAGCCCCGCTTGCTGCAACTCGGAAAAGCCTGCGCAGAGACACAGACCCACCACAGCCAAAAAATAGAATAAATAGATCAATCTTTTTAAAAAGAGAGAAAGGAAAGAAGGAAAAAAGAGAATATGGAGATACTGCAATATATTATTTTAAATGTCCACTTTCGACCAAAAATTATGAGACATTCAAATAAATAGGAGAGTGTGAGCCACACCCAGGAAAATACAGCCGTTGAAAGAGACTTACTCTGCCCTGATGCTGGAGTTCGTTTCCAGGCCCCTGTTAGAAATCTGTTCAAAGAACGGAAGGATGCAGACACTGTTAAAATGATAAATTGTGTGTTACGTACATGTTGCCACTATTTTTAAACTGAACACGAGAGGGGGAAAAAAGAACTAAAGGAAAGTATGACCACTGAATTAAGGAAAACATGATGACCACCCAACAAATAGTTTCAGTAGAGAAACAGGAATGATCATTCTAGAGATTAAAGGTAAAATAACTGAAATGAAAAATTCACAAGATGGGCTCAACAGCAGACTTAAGATTACAGAGGAATCCAATAACTACTTAGAAATGGAATTGCTGATTCACAGAGTAGATGTAAGTTTAAATCCATAAGAAATTTTCAGGAAATTTTGCAGAGTTCTGCTTGTTCCTCATCTTTGCCAATAATTGTGATTATCAGAACTTTAATTGTATTGACTATGAATCCATATCTCACTGTGGTTTTCACTTTCATTTCCCTGATGACTAATGAGGTTGAGCAGGTGTTGATGAGTCAACCGACCATTCCTGCATCTTTTTCTGTGTAATACTTGTTTCAGTTGTTTTATCCAGTTTTGAATGCTTTTTAATTTAATTTTAGTAATTCTGTATGGGGCTCCCCTGCTGGCTCAGTGGTAAAGACTCCTCCTGCCAATGTAGGAGACGCAAGCTCGATCCCTGGGTTGGGAAGATCCCCCTGGAGAAGGAAACAGCAACCCACTCCAGTATTCTTCCCATGGACAGAGGAGCCTGGCGGGCTGCAGTCCATGGGGTCGCAGAGTCGGACACGACTGAGTGACTAAACAACAACATTTCTCTGTTGATTCTGGGTTCAAGCCTTTTGTCAGATGTGTGTTTTGCAGATATTCTCTCAGCCAGCAATTTGCTGTTTCGTTGTCTCAGTGATACAGCACGGACTGTGTAAAGCTAATGTAATTAGACATTTTCAAAATTGACGAAGTCGTCATCACAGTGGGAAACTTCAACATGTATCTCAGGGATTGGCAGATCAAACAAACCAAGAATAAATAACTCCATAGAGAATTTCAGTAGCAGCTGTAACCAATGTGATGGTCCCAGGGCAGCCACTCTGATAGGCTTCAAGAATTCTCACTCTATGCAGAGGCTGCCCAGTCATCCAGGACCTAAAGCCTATTTACACTCGGCTACAGGGTAAATCTCAACATCAAAATACCATTTTATGCCCAGTTTGGCAAATTATTCTTTAAATGAAAACATCTAGGGCAAGAAGAATACCGAAAGATGGACTTTCCTGTCCATTTTTGGCATAAAAATTGGTCCAAGCCTTTGGAAAATAACTTGGCAATATATATCAAAATCACAAATGCATGCCCTTTGGCCCAGTTACCCCACCATCTCGAACCTATGCTCCTGAAACATTTGCACACCTGTGCAAATATATGTGGTTCAAGCATGCTTTTGCAGGTGACATTAGGTGTGGCAATGCAATGCAATTTCGTTCTGAGCAATTCATCTCTCATCGGTCTTTGGATCTCCCCTGGTGAGCTTCCTGACATTTCCTTATGCCTGCCTTCCAGAGTTAAGGCAGCTCTGCTCTCTGAGACTGGATTGACTATTTTTAAACATGTTTTCTGAGTCGTTCGGAGTAGAATCGCAGTACACTGTCCACAGCAAAGTTCCTTTGCATCTGTCAGAAGCCCTCCAGGCACTTCACAATGTGATCCCTTCCTGTCTTCTACCCTTGTAAGTGTGTGGTAAGTGATTTCAGTCATGCCCAACTCTTTGCGACTCCATGGACTGTAGCCCACCAGGCTCCTCTGTCCTTGGGATTCTCCAGGCGAGAATACTGGAGTGGGTTGCCCTGCCCTCCTCCAGGGGATCTTCCCGACCCAGGGATCGAACCCGCATCTCTTATGTCTCCTGGGTTGGCAGGCGGGTTCTCTACCGCTAGTGCTACCTGGGAAGCCCCATGTGCTACCCCCTCACCTGCCAATTTCCAGCTGTGCCCTCCAGCTCCATGGACTCCTTCAACTGACCAACTTGTGCTGCTTCCCGCCTTCGGGTCCTAAGGAGAAGGGTCCCGTTCCCTTCCGCCGAGCGCTGCCCCTTCCTCTGCTTCATCTCCCTATCCCCCTCGTCCATCCCTCACATCCCTGCATTGCTGCCTGGCACAGCACAGCTCCGTCTGATCTGGGCGCCATGTCCTCGGCTCCCCATCCCTCTGCGCGTGCCAACTCCATCCGGAACTTTAATTACGAAACCGTCGTCTGTCTCCCTCGCCTTTTCTGACTTAGGTTCCCCGTAGGGAGCATGGTGTCTGGCACGTGGAGTTTCACTTCCCCCCGAAAAAAATTTCTTTTTTTTTGACTTGCATTTTTAAAATTTTTTAATAATTATTTAAAAAATTTTTTTATCAGAGTATAATTTCTTTAGAATGTTGCGTTAGTTTCTGCTGTATGACAACGTCAGTCAGCTATATGTACACATATATTCTCTCCCTCCTGGACCTCCCTCCCTCCCACCCCTCGAGGTCATCACCGGGCACTGAACTGAGCCCCACCCCCCCGTGCTCTACAGTCGCTTCCCACTAACTATTTTACATATATTAGCATACATACGTCAATCCCAGTCTCCCAATCCATCCCGCCCTCCTTGTGTCCAAAGCCCATTCTCTACGTCTCATCTCTATTCCTGGCCTGCAAATACGTTCATCTGTACCATCTTTCTAGATTCCATACTGTGCATTAATATACAATATTTATTTTTCCCTTTCTGACTTCACTCTGTATGACAGACTCTAGTTTTATCCACATCACTACAAATGTCAAAATATTTCCTAAGTATACAGCTAATCACATGAACGAAGAGAGGAGCAGGACTTCCCTGGCGGGCCAGTGGTTAGGACTCCTCCCTTTCGTTGCCAAGGACTCAGATTGGACCCTGACTGGGGGGAATTAAGAACTAAAATCCTGCCAGCATGGCCCCCCAAAAATGAGAGAGAGAGGACAGAGGAGCAAAAGTGGGGCACTCGTGCGTCAGGGAGCAGTAAAGAGACCGACGGAATAATAGCACCTGGGGAGGTGGGTAGATCTCGCCTTTCAGCAGGCTTCTGTCCACACCGATGATCAAATTAGCTGAATTCAGAGCTTCAGAGGCGGGCACGGTTGCAAAGAGCAAGTTCGGTTTCCTTTGGGAGCTGCCGAACTTTCAATTAACCTTTTTAATCCCCGAAAAGCAGCACAGACCTCCATCCACACACTTTTGTGTGCTCTGCAGGCGACTGAGGGGTGAGGGCGGAAAAATACCAGCCTCCATTTGGAGCGTTAAAGAGAAAACTATTAAAGCAGCATTTTTTTTTTTTCTTTTTTTAAGAGAGAGTACAAAGAAGAATTATGAGAAACCCCCGAAATTACAAGTGTGGGTTACAGTAATTGCTAAATTACAGAGCTTCAACTTCATTAGACACACACCCCCTCAGCTTGCACAGTTCTCCAGAGCTGTCTCGAGCTGACAACCGCCAAAAAGCTCGGTGGGAAGTCTGGCAGGGAGTTGAGTGGGGCTCACAGGGGCCGCGGTCCTGGGCGAGGCTGGAATGCAGAGATGGGCCAGAACTAGTCAGTTTCTGTTCTCTAATCCTGAACTCCCGTGGGGGGACAATACAGCCTGCACAGGGGGCTGAAGGCAGAACTGGGATGTTAGCAGGGTTTTTTTTTAATTCTGCGGAAGCAGCAATGGTCTGTGGCCAATTGATTTGGAAGCCCTGAGAATCTGCCTTCAAAGACCCTGGATTCAGGCTCGTCTCCAGCATCATTTTCACCATTCCTAGCTGTGACATCTAAAGTTTCAAGGATAAATTCTCTCCTCCTCTGAGGATTACCACCCGTCTCTGCACAAACGTGGTCTCCTTTGAACAGAATCCCCTTCCATGTTCATATCCCTGGCACCCCAGACACACCAGCTACATACATGCGTGTTCCACTTACACCTTTCTCTTTTTTAATGAATGAATGAATTGGGGACTGGGCTGGGTCTTCGTTGCGAGGCACAGGCTTTCTCTAGTAGTGGTGCTCGGGCTTCCCACTGTGGTGGCTCCTTCTGTTGCAGAGCCCGGGCTCCAGAGCACAGGCTCAGCGGTTGTGGGCAGGCTGAGCTGCAGCACGGCATATGGGATCTTCCCTGACTGGGGATCGAACCCCGTGTCCCCTGCACTGGCAGACCACTTCTTAACCACTGAACCACCAGGGAAGCCTGCCTACATCTTTCACATAGACACATCTTATGCTTTTCATGTTGCCTCCAAGCACTTAAGGCCAAGACCTGAGTCCCACCTTCAAAATTTCTGAAATGAGCCAGGAGATGAATCTACAGCTTTGTCAGAGCCCAGAGACGGCTCAGATGCGTATTAAATTGATAGCCCCTCGCAGTCGTGGCCTGAGGGAGAAAGGGGCAAATTCTTTTCCAGGGGAAATGTATCTGTTTTATATACGACGGGGTTTTTTTTTTTTTTTTACACACAAAATTTGGAGAAAATAAAAAATGACATGCAAGGAAGCAGGACACATGCAGAAGGGTGGGGGAGAGGTTCGGGTCAGAGCTTCCCCTGAGTGGCTGCCCTGTGGAACCTGGCCCCACCCACTGGGTCCCGGCCTGCTTCTCAAGACCTGTACCTGCAGGTCAGCCTCCTCTAAACCATCCTAGCAGAGACTTCCATGGCGGTCCACTGGGTAAGAATCCACCTTCCAGGCAGGGGATGCAGGTTCGATCCCTGGTTGGGGAACTACGATCCCAAGTGCTGTGGGGAACAAAGCCCGTGCACCCAAACTGAGACCTGAGGCAGTCAAAAGGACAAACCACCCTAGGCCCTACGGACGTGGCCTTATCGACCCATTCAGTTAATTTCTGGACTTCCCTGCTGGTCAAACGGCTAAGACTCCACGCTCCCAATGCAGAGGGCTCGGGGTCAATCCCTGGTCAGGGAACTAGATTCCACGTGCTGCAACTAAGACCCAGTGCAGCCAAATAAATAACATACTTGAAAAAATGAATCAATGAACTCATATGATATTTCCATGGGTCCACCAGGCTTCTGCCCTCATGAGGCTTCTGTTCTAGTGTAAGCGTCTTAGGACCTCTGGTGAGTATGGTCAGCCAATGTCCCCAAAATTCACATCTGCTGGAATCTCAGAACGTGATCTTATTTGGAAACAGAGTTATTGCAGATATAATTCGTTAAGTCAAGAGCAGGTCCCACTGAATTAGGGGGCCCTAAATCTAGTGACAGGTGTTCTTATGAAACGAGGAGAGACACACAGGAGAAACTGCAGCAGCCCAAGTCACATGACGCCGGGAGCCACTGGAGACCGGAGGAAGAGAGGAAGGATCCTCCCCCTGAGGCTTCAGGGTGGGTGGGCCAGCAGACCCCAGATCTCCTCACCTCTCTTACCAGAGCTCTCAGCTGCCCCAGAAATTACACCCTAAACTTGCCAGACAAGACACAGGCCACCCAGTTAAAGTTGAACTTCACATAATTAAGGGCTTCCCTGGTGGTTCAGATGGTAAAGATTTTGCCTGCAATGCAGGAGAACTGGGTGCGATCCCTGGGTCGGGAAGATCCCCTGGAGAAGGAAATGGCAACCACTCCAGTGTTCCTGCCTGGAGAATTCCATGGACAGAGGAGCCTGGTTGGCTACCATCCATGGGGTCGAAAAGAGTTGGACTTGATTGACTAACAATTTCACTTCTCACATACATAATGAATAATACTGTAGTGAAAAAAAGTTCCATGCAATATTTGGGACATACTTACATTAAACAAAAAAATCATTTGTAACTTATCTGAAATTCAGATTTAACGGAGCAACCTATGATTTTGTTTCCAGACTCTGGCAGCCCAAGGAAAGCAGTTGGGAAGGACTCATTCCCCCACCCCACCCTAGTCACCCCTCTGCTCCCTCAATCTCTTTGTGCCTTGCAGGGACCCCGTGGCTTTGCCAGCCCTGTTCTCAGCAGCCTCTCCCATGGCCCCCGCAGGCTTGGGCTTCTTCTTACTCTGGGATAGGCCCCGTTCCGCTCTCACCACATCCTGCCGAGGTGCAGGGGCCCCTTGCCTGCCCCCCATCACTCCAAGGCACAAAGCTGGAGCCACATCCGCTGCTGTGAGACAGGCCAGGCCCAGAAGGGCTGAGACACAGACATTGCTTTAACACTTACTTTTAAGATTGTTTTAAAATGTACACAGGCTTTCCTGGTGGCTCAGGGGTAAAGAATCCACCTGCAATGCAGGACACGCATGCAGGAGACACATGTTCAATCCCCAGGTCCAAAAGATCCCCCGGGAAAGGAAATGGCAACCCACCCCTGCATTCTTGCCTGGACAGAGGAACCTGGTGGGCTACATGGGGTGGCAAAAGAGTCGGATGTGACTGAACAACTAAACAACAACAAATACATAATGAAGTTTACCATTTTAGCTATTTTTAAATGTACAGGACTTTCCTGATGGTTCAGTAGTTAAAATTCCGCACTTCCAATGTAAGGGGCATGGGTTCGAACCCTAGTCGGGGAACTAAATAAGATCCCACAAGCTATGTGGCATGGCCAAAAAAATATATACAGCTCAGGGGCATTAAGTACATCATACGCGTTGTTGTGCAACCATTACCACCATCCTCCTCCCGAACTATTTCTCTCCCCAGACTGAAGTTCTGTTCGCATGAAACATCCTTCCCCTTGCCCGCTCCCCCAGTCCCAGACACCCATCACTCTAGCCAAGGATGTTCTAAGGGTGGTTCTCTTTTAGTTGCTCAGTCCTATCTGACTCTTTGCAACCCCATGGACTGCAGCAGGCCAGCCTCCCCTGTCCTTCACCATCTCCCAGAGCTTGCTCAAACTCATGTCTATTGAGTCAGTGATGCCATCCAACCATCTCATCCTCTGTCGTCCCCTCCTCTTCCCTTCAGTCTTTCCCAGCATCAGGGTCTTTTCCAATGAGTCGGCTCTTTGCATCAGGTGGCCAAAGTATTGGAGCTCCAGCTTCACCATCAGTCCCTCCAACGAATATTCGGGGTTGATTTCCTTTAGGATGAACTGGTTGGATCTCGTTGCAGTCCAAGGGACTCAAGAGTCTTCTCCAGCATCACAATTTGAAAGCATCAATTCTTTGACTAAGGGTAACAAGTTCTATAGACAGTGGCCAGCACCAGGCTGAGCAAGATGTCATGTGGTATGTATCCCCAACCCCCTCACTGTGGGGCCCCTGAGGGGATGCAGGAGATGGGCAGAATCCTGATTCTAGCGGTACCCACCCTGGCTGGGCCAGCGAAGATGCCCCTGGGGCTTGCTTCCTGAGAGTCATGGCCCCAGACTCAGCTCCACCTGGGCCGTGTCCTCAGCCCCCTTCCCACGGGGTCACTCCACATGGCTGTTTCCTTCAAGGGACTTAATATTGCTTCATAGAACGGGCTCTGATGCCATCACGAATCAGGGAGATGGAGAGGCCATGGCTGTTCTCCACATGTTGGGACTGCCTGATGCTGGTGCACCTGGTACCCAAGGGCGGGAGGGGGAGCAGAGAAGGGGGGAAGAAGGAATGGGGGAGGGGAGGAGCAGAACGCAGTGCTGTGGGCGGCAGGCAGCATCTTCCTGGCAGGGCCGACTCTCCCAGTAATTAAGTTTTTGAATCTGCTGGACGGTTCAAACCCCACTCTCTGGACAGCTTTAATCATTTCCACTCCCTTTTCATTCTCATTATTCACAGCCGTCCTCTCTGAACTGAAAGGAAGATGCTTTCTCTGCCGGGGGTCTCGGCGTTCCCGCAGCTGTAGCTTCCCCAAGGTTCAGCGGGACCCCGTTTACCTGGGAAGTGGCGGCCTCACAGCTGGGTAGGGATGCCCGCAGGACCCTGGAGGGCTGGCTGGGGCCCTGAGCATGGAGGGCGGCCTGCAGCAGGTGTGTCCCTCGGGGCCAGTCCTGGGAACCCCGAGGCAGAGGTTCTGGAGGCAGCCGGGGCTCACACAGACCAGTGAGGGGACGGAGCCCACCTCCAGGGGTGCAGGGAGGAGAGCTGGTGCACGGGGTGCTTACGGGTCTGCGTCGCAGCCTGGCCTGCCCCCTGCCCCATCTCTGCCTGCCTTCTAGCCTCTCTGGCCTCCTGGTTCCTCCAGCTCTGAGCTCCCTCCTGGCTCAGAGCTTCGCACAAAGGAGGCCCTTCCCGACACCGCCCCGGAATGTGTTGGGTCCCCATTATGTGACCCTGCAGCAGGCAAGTTCTCCATCCAGCACATCACCACCGCCTGGCTCTCAGGGCCTCC
Organism: Muntiacus reevesi; assembly: GCF_963930625.1. NCBI lineage: Eukaryota > Metazoa > Chordata > Mammalia > Artiodactyla > Cervidae > Muntiacus > Muntiacus reevesi. The sequence goes on along the minus strand of NC_089266.1, from coordinate 8,564,921 downwards.
CCCACTGGCATTTGCCACCTGGTTGTATGTTGTATGTGCTACTTTTACGGTCGGAAGGTGGTGTTTACAAACAGGAGAGGCACACCCATAAACAGACCCAAAAGGAGAGCTTGGAGTCGGTTGATTTCCAGCTGGCTTCCTCCCCAGGTGGAGCCCACCTGCCTTGGGTCCTCAACGGATGCATGTGAGGCAGGGCAGGTCTGGGCAAGCCCACAGGCTGCCAGTTGACTCTATTTTCTGACTTGTCCACATCCTGCAGCCCAGAGCAGGGGAGGGGCTGACCCAGGACACCTGGTCCTCCCAGTCCTATTGGGACACCTCCCACCCCCGGCAGGACGCTGTGGCCCATCCTTGGGGCCTCCTGCTCACCTCTGGGATGACTTGGCAACAGCCCCACCTGAGTCTTAAAGGTCTTTGAGAAGCTCCTGGGGCTGGCGAGTCTGAAGCCAGGGTTCCAAGAGGCAGGAGAAGGCGATGTGGGGGTCTATGTGGGGATCAACTCGTCCAGGCTTCCCAGGATCTCCCTGGGTTTAGCATTGACATCCCGAGTCCCTGGAAACCTGTCATGCCCAGGCAAGCTGGGACATTTAGTCACATGGATCTACAGCAGGGGATTTGCTCGGTTGGGCAGGCCCCATCTCCAGGCCGTTCCTCCTTGGATGGGAGGGGCAGGTGAGCTAGGTGGAGAGGATGGCCTGGGCCCCTCTTGGTCTCAGAATGAGGATGGCTGTCGTTGAAGGGGACAGCAGCCCAAGGGTCAGGGAGCAGGCTGGACTCGGTCAGTGGGCCCCTGGGGGGACGAGCAGGATTTCTGAGCCGAGAGCAGGGCTTGGAGAGGGTGTCGGCCCCAGAGGGTCAGGGCCAGAGACAGACACTGCTAGACAGGTGTGGCGGCAGGGGTGGCAGCGGGGACCGTTTCAGTCTGGAGGAGGGAGGGGCGTTTCAGGTTCAGGGACTGCTGAGAGTTACAGGGATTGAGGGGCCGGGGGGAGCCAGGACAGCCTTGAGATGCCAGCCACGAGGGCTGCAGCCCCACTGGTGGGCAACCCCCACGCCCGCGCCTGGACCCACAGCACACACAGGTGTCAATGACATACCTCAGATCCTGAAATAGATGGATTATGTCCACACGGAGCCATCTACTTCATCCGTGTGGTCACGGTTCATCCGTTCATTTGGAGACGAAAGTCCGCTTGCCCTCTCCCTAACGAGCCAACCTGCCCAACCGAAGGGGCAGGGAGGCCCCAAGGGGCAGAGATGGTCCTGAGGCCACCCCACCCGGCCTGTTGGTGGCAGAGGCTCGAGCCCAAGTCACCCAAGTCCCAGCTCAGGGCTTTTCTGCTCCCCCCGAGGCTGGATGGGGGCAGGAATGGGGGTGTCGTGGGTTGAACAGTGATTCCCCCCCGACCCCGCAAGTCAACGTCCGCTCGGAACGTGGCCTCAGGTGGACACGTGGTCTTTGCAGTGTTAAGGTAAGAACCGAGATGAGGTCACCCTGGATTAGGGTGGGCCTGAGAGCCAATGAGAAACACCAGGAGAGGACCGAAGCAGAGACTGGAACTACCAGCCACCCAAGCTGGAAGAGGCGGGAAGGCTCCTCCCCAGGCCTTCAGAGGGAGCCTCGCCCTGCCGACACATGATCTTGGATGTCTGACCCCCAGACTGCAAGAAAATCCATTTCTGTTGTTTTAAGCTGTCCACTTTGGCGTGGCTTGTGATGGCTGCCTCAGGCCACCCCACCAGGAGGGAGAAAGGGACTGGTAAAGCCTGCACACAGCTAAGAAATACCCAGATCCCCCATCTAGATGCCCCAGTCGGGATGCAGAAAAACCTCTCAGGGCAGCCTCTTTTATTCCAGTCTTCTGGTGACTGAGTTCTTTTGAAATAAATTGGTATGAAATGATTGCCAAACACTGACCAGCTCATAGGATTCACTGCAACAGACTTCGATTTTAAGAAGAAAAATATTATTTCCAGGATACAGTCATAGAAGCAGCGCACAGCACCGCCCGGTGGAATGCCTTCAAAGCCTCCTTTTAATGAATAAATTAAGACTCTGTTCGCTTTTCAATCATCCCCTTAAATCAGTGCTTCTAAGTCCCTGAAACCTTTCTTTCTCCCAAAAGGAGATGAAACAATTCCCCAGTGATCACTTCCACGCTATCTTCACACTCATCAAAGGAGCGCCGAGCTTTTGGGGTCAGAAAAGAGAGAAAAAAAAAAATCCCCACTCTAGAGTCTTCCGGGTTTGCATTTGGAACATTTATTTCAGGAAATACATTTTCAACACTTTGTTATTTATACAAAAAGAGACGAATTTCTCAGGAGGCACATAGCGAAAGGCCACTGTGGAACAGATCCCAGTGAAACTAACAAGTTTTCAAAATCTGGCTACAGAGGAGGAAGCGAAGGCATCCCAAGACGGGGCGGCTGGACCCAGACCGCAGAGGCTGCCCCACGGCCGGGACCCCGACGCTGGCGACGGACGCATCCTTCAACATCTTGGTTTTGGCAAAAATGGCAAGTCGGCAAGTAAACTGTTTCCGCCAAGGGGTCCTTCCTCTCTTAGATGGGGAGGGAGTAAACACGTGAAGCAATGAGCTACACACACACATGTGCACGCGCACACACACACACACCACTCGGTCTGCACCCACCCCTCCCACCTCGTCATGGGCTGCAAGAAGCCAGCCTGGGGCCTGCAGACGGTCACGGATCATCGTCCCGTGTCTGAGCTCCCCAGCCCGGGGCCGTGAGGACGTGGAGCCCAACTGTGGGCTGTGGACACCTGACCCCTGATCAATCCCTCTCTGGGGGCCTTCACGATGGGCTCTGGGGGCGGGGGAGGTGCAGGGCCCCAGGCACATCAGGGCGATACACAGTCAGGCTTGCCTGGCCTCCCACCTCCCTGGTCGTGGTGTCAGTCAGGCCTCGGTCGGGAGGGCTGTGTGTCTGGGGCAGCCGACTGGGCATTCGCTTAACCCAGAGCGTCTCGGGCCGAATGGATGTCTAAACAGACAGACAGACACGCTTCCCTGGTCACACGGGGTGAGGGCAGGGCCGGCACCACTCAGAGCACCCCCAGCCGTGGTTCACACTGCCCCCCGCCCCCCACTTCCTTCTGGTACCTGCCAGCACTTCACTTCCTCCTCATCTCCTCTACCAGATTCACTCGCTTGGACCTTCCCAAAAATCAGGGTGGAGTAGGCTGCATCTTTTGCTTCCTTTGAATCCTCAATCAAATTCCAGCGGTGGGGGGGTGGGTGGCGAGGGGGCAGTGGGGAAGGGGGCGGGACACAACGGGAGATGAAGACACATCTCCGTCTCTCCACTTTGTCCCAGTTCCCCGCCCAAGGGGACAGCTGGGGAGAGCTGGTGGCTCGCGTGGACGGCTGAGATAAAGGCACTTTCTGCTCCAGGACAGGCTTGCGGGCGGGTTGGAGGGCGGGCAGCAGCCAATGGGCAACTTGGGTCTGATGGAATGAACTGCTCTCCCCTAGGGGCAGGCTCGGGGGCTCCCCCGCAGCGTGCAGGGAGGCGGGGGCAGGAAGGGGCCCCAAGTCCACCGGCAGGGTCCAATCCTCCCGCGGGCACCACCCCGCCATGCTCCACGGGGGCTCTAAGAGCTGGGGGCCACTCCTGGCCCCGGGGAGCTGGGCCTGGAGTGGAGGCAGGGTGGGATCTGAGTCAGTGGCCCTCCCACCCCTTCTGGACGTCAGGGTCGGCCAGAGAGCCGCCCCCCGCCCTCCCCAGCCCTGGTCCCCGTAGTCAGTGGGCTAATAAACATTCTCAGGGGGCACTCATCATCTTGTTACTCGGCAGGTGTAAAGGGGCGAGATCGAGGACACACGGAGAAAATTATATAAAATAAAAATGGGGCGGGCGGTGGGGGCGGGAGATGGTAAAGACTCGGGGTAGGGTCCCGGGGCGGGCGGCGTCTACATCTCCTGGGCTTCGGGCGCCTTCTCCTCGACGCCGTTGGCCACGGCGCTGCTTCCCTCGTGCAGACGCTTCACGCGGTAGGCCTCGAAGTGGATGGTGCTGGTGATGTCTTTGATGTTCTGCATGTGTGTCCTGGGGGGGGGCACGGGGGAGGGGTCACAAGGGGGGCCAGGGCGCGGGGCGGGGGTCCTGCTCACTCAGCCTGCCCTCCCCACTCCCAATCCCGACTACACGGTTCCCCGGGGGGCGCGGGTTCCCCAGTGCGGCGCTTTAGCCCCACCAAGACAGACCAAGCCTGGACAGGAGTATGTGGGGGTGAGGAGGCCGATCTCCATGGCAACCCCAGCCACGTTCAGGACCACGTGTTCCAACACATCCCCCTTTCTCTGTGTCAACTCAATCGCCAGTTCAGGGACAGGCTGAGTGCAGAGGCCCCGGCAGGGGGCAGGGCTGGAAAGTCCCTGCTCTGGTTCAGAAGAGCAGGTGTGCGGGCAGGTAAGGGGCAGCGGCCTGCAGCAGACGGGTAAGAGCCTGGGGGTGGCACGTACTGGCACCCCTGCTGGTCATGTGTTCAAGCGTCCCTTCTCCATGGACCATCAGGGCAGGTTTGGAAAGGGGGTGTCAGAAGGGCGTCCTTCCGCAGCCAGGCTCTCCAGTACAGGGTGGCTAGCTCCCGGAAGCCGTATCCTCCCCCAACTTGGAGGCCAAGATGGTCCCGTCCCTCCTACTCACTTCATCCCTAGCATCCATCCTGCTGGCTCAGGAGCTGGGAGCCCCCGGCATCCCGGAGGGAGCCCCCATCTTCTCTGTTCACCTGCCCAGGCCCAGGCCTTACCACCTGGGCTGAGGACAGGCTCCTCCTTGCCTGGGCTCAAGGAAACTGAGGTGGGGTCTCCACCAGGTCAGAGGACAAGTGGTGGGGTCCCCGACACATACCCAGCACCCGAGACCTCCTGGGGCTCAGGCTGTAGCGATGCAAACTCAACCCTCCCCCAAGTAAAAGTAAAGATTTTCACTGCTTGCTTCATTTCCAAGAAGGCATTTTAAGACAATGGGGCCCCAAGTTGGAAGGCAGATGGGTAGGGCGCACTGGCGAGACCTCCGCCGGCTGGCCCATTGCCCTCGCCCACTGCCCGAAGCCCTGGTGGAGGCCCCTTCTGGGCTGTCAGTCCCTCCCCAGCCAAGCCCCGGACCGCCCGGCTCTCACCTGATAAGGAGGTCCCGCAGATAAGCAAACTCACAGTGAGTGGTGTTCTCGACTGCAGAGGAGAGAGAAGGAGCTTTAAGATGGGGAAAGGCCCCCGGGCAATGCTGGGCGGGGAGATGGGCCGGGCAGGGGGGCCACAGGAGAGCAGCCGGCGCCTCAGCTCCTGCACCCCGGGGAGATGTCACCCAGCAAGGCAGCTGCGGGGGAGAGAGCACTATGCTAAGCAGGAGGGGGCCCGCTGCTCCTCCGTGGGGTCCTGGGGGTGTCCCAGGGGAGACCTGAAGATGAGAGGGGTGCTGGGAACAGAACGAGGCAGGAACTGGGGCTGGGGTTTCTCCCCCACGTGCAAGGAGACACATGTACAGAGGTCGCGCACTGGGGATGACCGCTTGCACTGAGCTCAAGAGCCAGCAAAACTGAGTCATAGGCTGCCTGGGAAGGGGCACACAAGGACACACTAAGGCCCCTCGGAGTGCTGAGCACGAGCTGAAGACAGAAGCTGGCGCTGTAATGTGGGAGGACAGGCAGGGAGCGGTCCCCACAGGCACCCCGGAGCAGGCCAGTGATGCCCAGTGCTGCATGGAGACTGTCTGCCTGCTGCCTGGTCATCAGCTGCCAGTCACCTTTTAAAGGGTGGTGAGTGGCATCACCTGGACTCAGGGAGGCTGTCCTCTACGGTTCTGTAGGGATATCCGGTCCACGGGAAAGAATCCCCAGCCTCCACACACTCTACAGGAGAGCGACTAAGACTTCTCATTTGTGGTCACAGGGAGGTGGGGCTCAGAGAGTGGAGGGAAAAAAAGCAGGTCTGCCCAGCTTCCATGGCCCGTGAAGCCTGGCTCCTAGATCCAGGCTTCCCCATCCTAGGGCAGCAGGGCCATTCTCAAAGTTAGAGGGTCGATACAGCCAGCAGAAAGATGGGGAAACAATGGAAACTGTGAGAGACTTTATTTTCTTGGGCTCCAAAATCACTGCAGATGATGACTGCAGCCATGAAATTAAAAGACGCTTGCTCCTTGGAAGAAAATTTATGACCAACCTAGACAGCATATTAAAAAGCAGAGACATTACTTTGCTGACAAAGGTCCGTGGAGTCAAAGCTATGGTTTTTCCAGTAGTCATGTATGGATGTGAGAGTTGGACTGTAAAGTTGAGTGCCAAAGAATTGATGCTTTCGAACTGTGGTAGTGGAGAAGACTCTTGAGAATCCCTTGGACTGCAAGGAGATCCAAACAGTCCATCCTAAAGGAAATCAGTCCTAAATATTCATTGGAAGGACTGATGCTGAAGCTGAAACTCCAATCAATACTTTAGCCACCCGATGCGATGAACTGACTCATTGGAAAAGACCCTGATGCTGGGAAAGATTGAAGGCAGGAGGAGAAGGGGATGACAGAGGATGAGATGGTTGGATGGCAACACCCACGTGATGGACGTGAGTCTGAGTAAGCTCCGGGAGTTGGTGATGGACAGGGAGGTCTGGCGTGCTGCAGTCCACAGGGTCGCAATGAGTCGGACACGACTGAGCGACTGAACTGACTGACTGACTGACAGCCGGCAGGGGGGCCAGGGTGGTAAAAGGCCGAGTGCCCCGCCCCCCAACTCAGGCTTCCCGGGTGGCACTAGTGGTGAAGAACCCGCCTGCCAATGCAGGTAGACAGAAGAGATGCAAGGGTTTGACCCTTGGAATCAGGAAGATTCCCTCGAGGAGAGCATGGCAACCCACTCCAGCATTCCAGCCTGGAGAACCCCGTGGACAGAGGAGCCTGGCGGGCTGCAGCCCATAGGGTCACACAGGGTCGGACACGACTCCATGCAGGGACTGAGGATGCACGCACACCCCCACTCCTGTGCCGAGCCCTCCAGGGCTCTGATTGGACTTCACTTGCTTTGTGGAGGGCTCTGCCCTCCGCATCCCTGCCCTCCTTCCTCTCCCATCCCCTACCCCTCAGGGCTGTACCCGCAGGAGAATCGTCTGCTGGCTGACTCTCACGCAGCCTTTCCATCTAACTTGGAGAAGCACTGACGGTAAATGGAAGAATGGGGCTCTGAACCTGAAGTGACTGTCTGACCACTGCATCCCATGTTGGGCAAGTCATTCTGGCCTCTCTGAGCCTCCACTTCCTCATCTGTAAAATGGGCATAATAATGCCTCCCACCTCTCAGGATAAAATGAGTTAACTGTGTACTTTATCACACCCGCCCTCCTCTGAAAACATTCGGGCAGCTTCCAAGGAAAAATAAAGTACCTCAGGATGGTGGTGTGCAACCCAGGAGGAGGCAGAAGAGAGAACTGGGGCTGGAGAAGGTGGGGATGGGGAGAGGCACAGAGTGGCCTGCTGTTCGGTCAGCTCCCAATTCACAAGGCCCCAGAGATTTAAAAAAAAAGCCAGTGTCTTGGGGAAGTTCAACTACTCTAATGGCAGAAACTCCTTCTGGGACCTCACGAAAGCTGCTGGGATGTCAGAACCATCTCCCGCCACCATCTTAACAGGTTCCATGGGGGCTGTTTCTCATCACCACCCTGGAAGCACCACAGCGACGCACAGTTCATTCGAAGCGCAGGATCCAGGCCAGACCAGGAGAGCAGAGACACAGAAAACCAAACTTCCTAATTTCCCAGCAATTTCCTGACAGCTTTCTTTACCGGCTGCCGGCAGGGCCCGAGTTGGCCGCCAGAGGGCAGCAGAGGCCATCAGAGGCGGGGCTGCCCTTCCCCGCCCCTCCCCAGCGGCCCTTTCTTTTTCTTTTTCTCTTTTTCAAATGTACTCGCGCTGCGCCACGTGGCGTGTGGTGTCTTGGTTCCTCAGCCAGAGATCAAATCCGTGCCCCCTGCAGTGGAAGTGTGGAGTCTTAACTACTGGACTGCCAGGGAAGAAGCCCCACTGGCCCCTTCTTATCCCAAATCCTTCAACACACTTTACAAAAAAGTTTCTAAACAGCAAGATTTCAGAAAGAGGAGAAATGGAAGAGGCGGGGCCAAGACGGGATGAGCCCAGGATGAAGCCTAATTGAGACATCTAGGGGGGACAGGGCGGTGAGGGAATTTAACAATAATCCAGGTAAAATGAGCCTGGGAGAGATCCACTAGATCAGTTTTCATTATATCACTCACTGCTGATACCATGAAAAGTATATGAAAAATGAAAGTATCTGCTGTTCTGACAGCTCCGATGGTCTTTGAGACATTCTCTGATTTCACTAAACTCTTGGCACATGGCGCTCACTTTATGGATGGCAAAAACAGGACCCAAGGGATGATGGGACATGCCCAAGGTCACAGGGACATGCCCAAGGTCATGAGCTGGGTGTGGGATGGGGTAGTAGCAGTTGGGAGTTGAAAGCAACTGCTGGATTTTCTGCTTCCTTCTCTATGCTGGGCCTTGCAGCCAAGTGAACAAGGAACAAAGTGGTCCATTTTAATCTGTTCTAAAGAGGGAAGGACAGAACAGAGAGAGGGGTAAGGAAATGCCCAGGTCCACCCCACCTAGGGTCATGGCCACCTGTAGTGGGTTTGATGGTGTCCCCCAGACGTCCAGCTCCCAACCCTGGTTTGGAAAGAGTCTGTGAAGGTGTAATTAAAGTAAGGATTTCAGGGACTTCCCCAGTAGTCCAGTGGTTAAGAATCCACCTTCCAATGCAGGGGATGCAGGTTTGATCCCTGGTTGGGGAACTAAGACCCCACATGCCAGGGGGCTCCTGAGTGCCACAACTAAGACCCAATGCAGCAATAAATAAATAAATCTACCCCAAGAGGGGATCATCCTGGATTTGGGGGGGACCCTAAGGCCCGTGACAAGTGTTCTCAGAAGAAAGACAGGAGCACAGAGGAAGACAGAGCAGAGACCGCAGGGCTGAACCTACAAGCCAAGGCCAGCCGGCAGCCACTAGGAGGCCGGCAGGGAACAGAGTCTCCCTCGAGGCCTCCAGAACACTGAGGATGAACTTCTGTTTTAAGCCACCCAGTCTGTGCTGGTCTGTTGCAGAAGCCGCAGGACATGAAGACGTGGGGGTCTTGGAACTCCAAGGGGACAGGGAGTGGGGAGGGCATCTGGCTCTCAGCTGGACAGAACTCCAGCCCAGCCCTTTCCCCAGGCCCAGAGAGGTGGGGTGACTTGTCCAGGCTCACACAGCACGCCTGGAAAACCCCAGCACCAGGACCCTGGCAAAGCCCGTCACACCTCCTTCCTGCCTGGATGTGGGGGATTGGGACAGAGGCATGGCTCCATCAGCTAATGGCTGTGGGCCCCGGACAAGACACCTAGTCCCTCATTTCCTCCACCAAGCAGGAACCACAGGAGCCCTTCCTGTGGCTGAACGGGCAGCAGACGAGGTCCCAAGAGAGCCAGGTCAGGCCCAGGTGCATAGCTCTTGGGTAGCAGAAGCAGCTTTCCTCCTGACCTGTCTGGAAGCCCTGGCGTCAGCTCAGCCATTACCTTCGATGGTGCCCCACTTGGTTTTCCTTCCAAGGATCCTCTTCCCATTCACTTGGTACTCGTGGTCACTGCCCACCACAGCAAACGGGATCATCTCCTGGGTGAGGGGCAGGAGGCATCGGTCACTTGCGTGTGCAAAGACTGGTCCACTCCCTGGGCCCCTGGCAGGAGCTGCCCTGAGTCGGGCCCCCAGCCCTGAGACCCCTTGGCCTGAGAGGGCTGCATGTGGATCCTCTGGCTCCGACCCCTCCACGCCCAGATAACACTTCCTTATGGCTCAAGACCATCCCACCCGTTTTCCTGGACCCCTGGAAAGCCCCCCACCCGTGTCCTCTAGCAGGAAGTGAGGGGCTCTGGGAACAGCAGTCTGGTCGGTGCCCTCACCCGGAACTTCTCGTTCACCAGCCGGTCCTCAGAGTCCTCGTCAAACTCCTTCTGGGGGTACACGTCAATGCCATTGGACAGCAGGTCCGCAGTGATCTGGGGTCCAGAGGCGAGAGATGTGGGCACCGTGCATGAAGCAAACTGGACAACCCACTGGGATATGCCCACGCTGTGACCTCCACAAAGCAAGTGGCCCCAGGCTCAGAGTCAGGGGTGGGTTCTGGGGGGCTGGTAACCCTGATACTCCAGTTCTTGTGCCTCTGGAGTGGAGGAGGGGCAGCTGCAGACCTCCCTGCCAGGAGACTGCAGCCGCCCAAGGGACCCAGGGTCACCATCCCAGGCACGGGGCATCTCCCTGTCCTTGCCTTCCAGCTCATCACACCCCCAAGAAAATCACTCAGGATTGCTGAGTCCTCCCCATCCTGAGCTCCAGCTGGAAACCCTCTCACTGCAGCGGCCCATACTGCAACAGCTGTCCATACGGATGGTGATCAGTGAAAACGCCCATGAACAGCTGTCATCTCTACCCTGAGGGCAGACAAATGCCCGGGTGCAGCTTTGGGGGATTCCTTGTTCTTTCTCCCTACAGACACATCCATTGCCAGGCCACTGTCCTCCCCTAAGCACGCTGGGAAAATCCCTGACACCTAAGGGATTGTGGGTGGAGCTTTGAGAATTAGAGTGAGGAGTCTCTCTCCTCAGAGGAGGAGGCTCTGCAGGGGCCCAGGGTTCACCCTCTTGTTTGGACAGCAGTCCAAGTGGGACAGCGACTGGGAAGGAAGCGACCATCTGTCCCCTGATGAAAACCGTCTCTTCCATCTAACAAAAACTGGGGATTTTGTCTGATGGCCTTGCTCCCACCAAGGTGGGTGGCAGGCGGAGGCAGAGCCCTACCCGCTGTTTGAAGTAGACCCTCTCCTCCAGGGTCAGCGTGTCGGCCTTGGCGATGACCGGGACGATGTTGACCACTTTGCTCAGGCGCTTCATGAACTCGATGTCCAGGGGCCTGAGGCTGGAGCAGAGGGACACGGATGAGGGTGTGGGGGCAGGGACATGGAACGGGGACAGAAACGCGGAGAGGGGGCCCACTCCTGCCTGGAGGGAGCTGAGGGGAGGCCCCCAGGATACCTGTGGGGCCTCCCAGGTGGGTGCACGCTGACAAGGTCCAAGCTGTGGGCTGAGCGCCAGCCAAGGCACCAGCGAGGGACAGAAAAAGGAAAAGAATTCTGGGCCACACTGAACCGGGGGAGGGGGGGAAGGGGGGCCAGACCAGCTCCAAGCAGCCTGGGCATGAGCTCCCAAAGCCCCCAGTGTGTGCACTCGGAGAAAGACTGCCACCAGCTCAGAGGGCCATCAGATTGTGGGGCGTCAATGTATGGGGGGAGATGGGAGCTCACTCAGCCCCACTTCCCGGGATGAGCTGGGGGGCTGCTGTCGGGGGCGTCCCAGGCCCCTTGCCCACTGGCTCCAGGTGCCCAAGGTCTGGTGCAGGGAAAGGCTACCCCTCAGCCTCTCCTCATGCCCCCTACCCAGACCCGAGACCTGTTCTCAGCAATCGCGGGGGCAGGGCTGCAGGACTGCTGAATGGCAGGCACCGCCTTCCCACCAGGAGCAGAGCTGTCCCTGCTGTCCCCGCACGGAGTCGGTCACAGACTCGGTGTGAGGGCGAGGCGGGCCCCGGGAGGATGTCCGAACGGGGATGGGGAGGAGCCGCCTGGATCCCAGGGCCCGGGGTCTGGGGGAGGGGACGGCGTGGCACCCCGCTGGGTCACAGCTCCCTGGTTTCAGCGTCGCCTTGGTGGAGCAAAGCCTGGACCAGCTGCGGTCGGACTCGTGGCTGAGTCCCCCGCCCCCGCGTAGACCCTCGCTGAGGGTGGCTCTGGACTTGCTTGGTTTCCCACAAAGGCCCCCAGGTGAGGCCCGCGGTTTCTGCCGGTTCCTTCCTATAACCGTTGCCTGCGAGGCTGGCCCCCCAACCCCAGGCTTCCGGCTTCTAGTAGAGCCGAGTGTAGAACAGTCAGAGGCAGAGCCTCAGGCCATGGTGACCAGCCAGACCCCGGGCCCCAGCAGTCCCCCTCTGTCCAGCCTCGCTGCCTCCCCCACTCACTCCCAGGGTCCACTGGGTGCTGGGCTCACCTCCTTCCCACGTCCTGATTCAGGACCAGCCCGAGGGTGCCCACCAGGGTGTGGAAAGACACCTCGGGGTATCAGGTGCAGATGGAGCCACAGGGAACCAAGGACAAGAGGTCTGTGAGGCCATCCAGGGCCCATCTGGGGCTTCCCCGGTGGTGCAGTGGATGAGAATCCGCCCGCCAGTGCAGGAGACACAGGTCAATCCCTGGTCAGTGAAGACTCCACATGCTGCAGGGCAACTAAGCGCATGTGCCACAACCACTGAGCCCGCATGCTGCAAGTACTGCAGCCCTCGTGCCTTAGAGCCTGTGTTCCACCATGAGAAGCCGTGCACCACACAGAGTAGCCCCCGCTTGCCGCAACTAGAGAAAGCCCGAGCGGCAACAGACCCAGCACAGCCAAAAATAAATATATAAAATTTTAAAATGGGTGTGTTTTAAAAAGGGGCTTCCCAGGTGGCTCAGTGGGTGAAGAATCCACCTGCAGTGCAGGAGACGCAGCTTCAACCCCTGGGTCGGGAAGATCCCCTGGAGGAGGGCATGGTAACCCACTCCAGTATTCTTGCCTGGAGAATCCCCAAGGACAGAGGAGCCTGGCGGGCTACAGTTCATGGGGTCACAAAGAGCTAGACACAACTGAAGCGACTGAGCACGCATATACACACACACGTTTAAAGAAAAAAATATAAAAAATAACACTGGCCTTACTCACAGGCACAATTAACATTCTAAACAATCAAAGAGCCCATCTGCCCTCATGAGGGAGACCACCCCAGCTCAAAGGAGGCGAGGAGACCCCCGACCTCTGCTCCAGGGCACCCACCCCACGCCAGCCTCACTGACTTGTACGTAATCTGTAGCTGCAGATGGAACTGGTGGGAGAAAGCATCTCTCTCCAAGGTGCCCTCGACTAACAACCCTTATCCAGCCCTGCCTGGGGCCAAGCCCACTGCCCTCTGTGCTCTAAACCTTCCTGGGTGTGTGTGGAGGGCTCCCTGCCGGGGTCTGTTATCGCATCGTCAGCACTCCCCTTATGGACTAGTAACCCGCACTGAGGGGCAGGTAAGTGCTAAAGACACACAGCTGGAGAGTCTCTGCCCGCCTGCCAGAACGCCTGCCCTGAGAAGGCACAGCCCAGGCTCCGGACCACCCTGGGCCCAGCCAGCCAGTGGTCCTCTGCCCTCCTGGGCAAGCTGGATAGTGGACAGGTGGGTGGGACGCAGTGTGGGGGCCAGAAGGAGATTGGGGGCACTCAGGCTGCGGCCCGCGACCCACCCAGCCCCAGAGCGCGCCGGGGCACGTACGAGTGGCCGGTGGCGGGGATGAAGTACAGGCAGCAGTGGACGCGGGTGTCCGGGATGCGCTTCTTCCGGTTGATGTTGACCTCCTCTTGCAGGTACTTCTCGTACTGGTCGTTGATGAACTTCATGATGGGCTGCCAGCTGCATGGAGGGGACCCAGTCAGCGAGCATGGAACTCCCAACACCCCAACTGGGGGAGCAACCTCCTGCCCCACCCCCATCCTCACCTGCAGGACCCCAATCCCCCAAGTCTCCGCCCAACACCAGGAAGCGGGGGGTGGGGGTGTGGTGGGTACCACCTGAGATCCTGAGCACAACAGAGGCCTGAAACAGCCTCCCAGGTTGTGACCCCGCCTTCCAGGGTGACCTATGACCCCTGGGGGGTGGGAGGGGCAAGATTCCCAGCAGCCCCGTGAGGACTCTTCCGTCAGGGGCAGAGGTCCCCTCACCAATTCTCATTGTTGATGTGGTCCCCGAAGCCCGGCGTGTCGATGACCGTCAGCTTCATGCGGACGCCCTTCTCCTCAATATCTGTAGACAATCACAGCCCCTACCAAGCTCAGGGGAGAGACTTGGGACCTATGCACATAACCACCCCGCCCCCACCGACCGGGGGCCACCCTGCCCCAAAGCAGCCCCCCGGCAGCGCCCCCGGGATGATGCCAGGGAGACACCAGTGTGCAGCAGTGAAGCCCCCTGCCCGTGCTTTTTGGTGGGAAACAGCTGTCTCCAGGGGGCTCTGGCCAGGGCCTGCAGGGATCCTGGAGAGCATCTCTGACCCCTCGCCCTCCACCACCACACTCCAAGTCTCAACCTACCCAGAGGTGCTGCCCCAAGGAACCTGACTCGGTACCCCTCCCCCAGTCCCCGCCTGGCTCTCACCGTGTGTGATGGACTTGATCTCAATGGTCTTAGGGATGCGCTCCTCCGAGGTGGGCTGCACTGACTTCCGGCTGATCTTGGATTTGAAGAGGGTGTTGATCAAGGTAGACTTTCCCAAACCGCTCTGCCCTGGGGAGAGAACACGGCTGGTCGGCAGGGTGCTCCAGAGATGGTAGCTCAAGGGCCTGGGGGGTGGCGAGGCCTGGGCGTCACCCCCCAGCTCTCCTTGATGGGGCTCCGGGTCAGAGGCGGTCAGGAGGCAGGAAGGGCTGGGTGCCTGGGCAGTGGCCAAGCTCTCGCTGTACTCTATGGCAGAGCGGGACATGGCCCCCTTGCCTTCTGACCACAGGGTGGTCAAACTGCCCCACGAAGGTCCCGGGGCTCCCGGGAGGAGCTGATAGGCAGACAGCATTGGGGAGAGAAAGTGGGGGCTGGCCCCCACCAGCAAGGTCCACCCTCAGCTGTGGCACACACCAGGATCCTGGTGAGGTTTGGTGGAAAAGCCCTACAGAGCCCCCCACCTTGGGACCCCGGCGGGGAGGGTCTGTATCCCTCACCGCGAGACCACCCACACTGCAGGGTTCCAGCCCAAAGTCCTGGGGGCCGGGCTCCCCGCCGCTGAGGATCACCTCGGTAGAAGAGTCCGCACGCTCGTCTGTCCTGCAGGCCAGGCCTGTCACCCCGTTTTACAAGAGCCTGTGTGGCCGGCCAGCGTGGGGAAGGGGGGCTTCCTTGAGTGGCTCTGGGCGGCTCACAGGATGGGAGCGGGGGACTCACCCACCACCATGATGTTGAACTCGAAGCCCTGCTTCATGGCCTTCCTGCGCATCTGCTCCAGGATGGAGTCGATCCCCACGTAGCCGAAGTCCACGGGGGCCTTCTCGTTCCGCGGCGCGGGCGGCTGCTTGAGTGAGGCATCTCTGGGGGTGTCGGCCATTTCACCAGCGCTGTTGGGAGCTGCCTCGGTGGCTGCAGGAAGAGGAGCTGGCACGTTAGGGGGCGGCAGGGGACACACAGCAGGTGGGGGAAACTGAGGCTCAGCTGCCCAAGAGACCCCCAGAGGAACGCCCCAGGGCCAGACCCCCCGGCCTGGGCTGTCCTGCCACTGTCCGCCTGACCCACAAAGCCTCACCCCACAACTCAAGTCCTGAGCCAGGACAACGGAGAGGGCGGCCTTCTGAAGGGAGGACGGAGGGAACGAGCCGTGGCCAGTCCCAAGCACCTGCAGTGGCCCTGGGCTGGCGGGAGTGCTGAAGGAGGGGCGCTCTTTGGCAGCCAGGGGGCCGGGACGCAGAGCCAGCTCCTCCGGGCACAGTGGTTCCTGGGCGACGGCAGGAAGGGGAGGGCCCATGGGCGGCACCTGTGGGTACTGCCCCTGCCTCCCGCCCCGGACTGGATCCACGTGTCTTGCCTCTGGCCGCCCAGCGCCTGCGGGGCCCCACACCCACAGCCTGGGAGGCCGTTTTGCTTTCAGGTCTGCAGACGGGCAGATGGGACCGAGCTGCTCAAAATAACTCAGGCTGCTTCGGTCTACAGGTCAGAGCCTTCCTCCTCTCCTCCTGGGCTGCCCTGAGAGTCCACGTGACCCAGCTGGAGGCCTGGGGGGTGGGGGAGATGCCCAGAAAGCTCCCAGTGGGGTCCCCAGGGGCACCCGGCCTGCGGGGCTGGTCAGGGCCCTCAGGACCGTGCGGGTTCCCCACCAGGGTCGGCCACATCCCAGTGAGCCCGCCCCCACGACATGCACACCCAGACCACACCCTTCCCCGACGGCCCTCCCCACCCCTCCCCTGCCCCCGCGGGTCCAAGCTCTTCCCACCCCCTCTGCCCGCTAAGAAGGATTTTCAGCTTCATCCTGCCTCCTAGGAAGGATCAAGTCTCTTCTCCCAGCACCCTGAGCTCATGGGAAACGACCACCCAGCGAGTCCAAACACTCCCCCTCTGCCCGTGAGCCCCTCCCACAGCCCTCAGGGAGGGAGTGCTGTTGGTTTCCAACACATCAGGTCCCCCCCGCCCAGGTGCCCACCTCTCCAGGGGGCATACCCCACTGCCAAGGTGGGCAAGCAGCCTTCCCAAACACGCCCTCCCACCCATCCCCTCCTGCCCCTGCCCCTGGAGGCAGCAGGACACAGGTCGCCAGGCCAGGAGGGTCACTGCCGAGCTTTCAGATAAACTGCATTTTGGTTTCCTGGGGAAATAACCGGACTCCACCCCACCCACCAGGCCGCACCTCTGCAGCTGCCTCAGGAGCCTCTGAGGGAGCTGAGACGGGGGCCAGCACCCTCTCCTTCCCGCATGCCCAGGCCAGTAAGAGTGGAAAGACGACTGGCCCTGTTAGCTTGCAAATCGCAGAGATTGGCATGTCGCTGGTTTATCCCCAAGTCAGTCCCTATCCTTTGCCTGGAACAGGCAGAGACATTCCTAATTCAGAGAACAGGGGCGCTGAGCACGTAACATAATACATATAACAAGGCCTGCGGCCGCCCGGGGGTCCACACATCTCTCCTAACAACAGGCTGATGCTGGAGGCTTCAGTTCCACATCCCACCTCACCCCATCCCCGGGCTGGGGAAAGGCAAAGGGCCCGGGAGGCAGGGATCCCCCACATTCGACTGCCCCTGGGGGGGCCTCCTCCCTGCGCGGCCCGGAAGGAATTGCCTCTGCTCAGAAACACTCTGCCCCGGGCTCCGGCATCGTTAAATAAACAAAGACCAGAGCTGCATCTGGCCCGAACGTGTGGCTCTGGGGCTGCTTCCTGGAGACAGACATGGGGCCCTGTCTTTTGGGACAGCAGTTCAGCCCTGCCCCACGTGACGGAAAATTGCTTCCATCTGTCTGCGGGTCTGGGAGCCATTCTGCCCAGGACTGGGCTATCCCCCCACCCCGCCCCCACATCTCCCTCCATCCCTCGCCGCCTCCCTAGCAGCACAGGGTGGGTGGGTTTGGGGGGTGGGGAGCGCCCCCTGAACCACCCCCTACTTCTCTCCCCAGGCTCCAGGAGCAGCAGAGAGAGAGAGGCTCCAGCCGGCCCCTCCACAGGCACCAACATCCCCTGCAGAAACCAAAGCAAAACCCCCTGCCCACCAGGGCCCTGCTAGAGAAATAATCATAGAAATGCGACAAGCGCCATCCTTCCCACTGAGAAAAGGGCCTGGCCTTCCGCACAGGTGAGGGTCCATTCCCCCACCCCCAGGCCCCTCCTCTGAGAGGCTCCCTGGTGGGCAAGCCCCACTCCACCAGGCAGACACGGAACCCTCCCGCTATGCCCGCCCACCCCAATAGGAAGCTTCAGGGTCTGCCTTCAGGACCCCATGGGGGCGTGTAGAGGCCCCCAGCAGGCCAACCAGCCCAGAGATGCTTTCTGTGAAACTCAGGATTTCTGTGACGCTTGCAGCCTCGAGGACTCTAGCCAGCTGGACGGGACGGTGGAGACGGGCGACTCCAGTACCGCCCAGCGAGGCAGCCATGAGTGCCACTTCTCAGAAAATGTGGTGAAATCTGCAGAACACAAAATGATCCATCTAACCAATTTTAAGCATGCAGCTCGGGAGTATTAAGTCCATTCACGTTGTTCTGCACCCAAGCTCCTAACTCATCTTGCAAAACTGAAACCGTTCCCGTTAAGCATGAACTCCCACTCCGTCATTCTGTTTTCTGTCTCCATGAATTTAGCTACTGTGCACCCCAGGTCAACAGAGTCACACCGTATTCATCCTTTCATGACAGGCTTGTTTCACCAAGGAGAACGCCCTCAAGGTCAAACCACACTCTAGCAGGTGTCAGGATGTCCTTCCTTTTGAAGGCTGAGTGATATTCCACTGTATGGATGGACCATATTTTTAATTCGTTCATCAGTGGACACTTGGTTTGCTTCTATATTTTAGTTAGTGAACAGAGCGCCTGGGAACATGGGTATACAACTATCTCAAGCCCCTGCTTTTAAAGCTTTCTGAAACATTTTTGACCCAGTGGGAATGCTGCGTCAAATGGTAGTCATATTTTTAATTTTTTTCAGAACCACCAACTGTTTTCACGAACATGACATTTGAGCACTTAAAATGCAGCTAGTCTAATGGAGGACCTCAGTTTTTTATTTTATTTAATTTTAATTCATTTCAATTTAAAGAATGATACATGGCATGGGGACTTCCCTGGCAGCCCCGTAGTTAAGATTCTGCCCTTCAAATGCAACGAGCGAGGGTCTGATCCCTGGTCAGAGAACTAAGATCCCATATGCCACAAAGCATGAACAAGAAATTTAAAAAACATTGTTTTAATTAAAAAAAAAAAAGAATGACACATGGCAAGTGGCAACTATACTGAACAGCACAGAATTCTTGTCTAACCTACTCACTTTACAAATGGGGTGTGATTTTTTTTTTCCCCCTGAAATACACTGGAAGCGGTCTGGCCAACCAGAGCCCATCAATGAATTTGGTCCTGTAACTTCACATTCCCTCTCATGATAGATGATTAACATAACATGTCCCCCCAACAGGCCATGAGCTCCAGTGAGGATGGCAGTGATGTGTGTGGATTCTCAATGAGCCTCCAGAGCCGTATAGGGAGGGGACACCCAACCAATACTGAGTGAATGGGGTCTTGGGGGAAGACCCTCAAGGCGGGGCACAGGGAGGGAGGGGTTCTGCTGTCCCAAGCTGCCCACAGCCCCTCCACGAAAAGTCAGACCCACCTCCAGACCTGCCTTCTCCTGACCCATCCCCACCCCCAAGACCTCTGTCCAAGCCACCCCCTCCAATGGCTTCTGCCCATGGCTCACTCTCTTCCCTGTTACCAAGGTTTTTCTTTCATACTCAAACTATATCAAATGCTATTAATAGGAAAAAGGAAGTTCTTAACAGAAAAGAAGTTTCACATTTACATCCAAGATGACTTTCACTACAGCCTCTGCACGCAACGAGAGAAAGAGGAGCTACCCTCTTCAAAAGCGGGAAACGCATGTTCAGAGAAGTTAAGTAACTTATCCAAGGTCACACAGCACCACCAGCTGCTGCTCTCCACTGCTCCTACTTGGGAATCCTCGGGAAAGGGGATGGAGGGGGCGGCAGAGACTGCCACTCCCTCTCCTTCCGGAGCCACACTCTGAGAGATGCCAGGTTTGCTGGGGTATGTGTGTGTGTGTTGGGGGGGGGGGGTGACCCCTAGGACAGCATCGCTTTTGCTCCACTGGGTCAGCCACTCCCTCTCAGACCCAGGGCGACATCCCCGCCCACCACAGTGCCACCCTCCTCTGGGAAAAGACAGCCCAAGTGACCAACTGGGCGGGGTGACCTGACACGCTGGCTTACACCCTCCCTCCAGCCTGATCACTCTCTTTACTGCGGTAAATCAGACGCAAGTTACAACCTTGACCCCTTTGACCGTGTTAAGTGTTCATGTTAGCATCATTACTTACATTAACGATGGCATGTAACCGTCACCACGATCTACCTCCAAACGCTTTTATCATCCTGGTAAGAAGCTCTGAGCCCATTAAACACCAACTCCCCTTCCCCCGACCCCGTAGGCTCCGTCCTGTGTCTGTGAATCTGGCTCCACTAGGAACCTCATATAAATGGAATCACTTCTAAGTATTTGTCATTTTGTGTCAGGCTCCCTTCACAAGCATCATGTCCTCGAGGCTCCCCCCTGCTCCAGCACGTGTCACAATTTCATTCCTTTTCACGTCTGAATAATATTCCATTGTTTATCCATTCATTCATCAGTGGGCACTTAAGAGGTTTCCACCTTTTGATTATGATGAATAATGCTGCTATGAACACAGGTGGGCATGTATCTGTTACAGTCCTTGCTTTCAAGTTTTCCAGTATCCAGCCTAATTACCAATATTAATAGAACCCAGCTGGTGCTCAGAGAGGCCATGGTTTGGACAAGTAGGTGACACAGTCACCCTACAGTGCCCCCTGCAGACTTTGCGGCTGGGAACCAGGACCTCGGATTCTCATTCTGGCTCCACGTGGAGAGTCCACCCTGCTCTGAATTTGCAAGATCTTCAAACCCAAGGTTGTATGTAGCTGAATCAGCGGTACCCCCAACTCCTAGGCCAGGGGGTGGCACAAGGCAGCTACTCAAGAAACCTCTGAAAGGTCGTCCACCCGAGGATGAAAGGACAAAGACAATGCGGTAAATCTACATAGCGGACTGTGGGCCATTCAAAGCACTTACGTCCTAGATGAATGGATGCAAAGATGTCGTATATGTGTAGGATGGAATATTACCCAGTCATAAAAAATGAATGAAATAATACCACGTGCACCTACATGGATGGACCTGGAGATTATCAAAGTCCGTAAGGTAAGTCAGCAGAGAAAGACAAATATCATAGGATATCACTTTCATGTGGAATCTAAAAAATAATACCTTGACCTTATTTACAAAACAGAAACAGACCCACAGACAAAGAAAACAAACTTATACCAAAGGCAGAAGAGGGGGAGGTAAATTAGGGATTTGGGATTGGCAGATAAAAATTACTTTAAATAAAACAGATAACAAGGTCTTACTGTATAGCACAGGGAAATATGTCCAATATATTGTAATAAACTAAAATGGAAAATAATCTGAAAAAAATGTATAAATGTAAAGAATATGTATGCATGTATATATATGTGTGTGTGTGCGTGTGTGTGTGTGTAACTGAATCACTTTGTTGTACACCAGAAACTAACCCAACACTGTAAATCAACCATGTGTGTATGCGTATTAAGTCTCTTTCAGGCATGTCTAACTCTTTGCAAACCTACGGACTGCAGCCCACCAGGTCCCTCTGTCCAAGGGATTCTCCAGGCAAGAATACTGGAGTGGGTTGCCATGCCCTCCTCCAGGGGAATCTTCCTGACCTGGGAATCGAACCTGGGTGTCCTGCATTGCAGGTGGATTCTTTATCACTGACCTGTAAATCAACAGTACTCAAAAAAAAAAAAAAAAAAAAATTAGCATTGACATATACATACTACCGTGAGGAAAAGAGCTAGTGGGAAGCTGCTATGAAGCACGGGAGCTCAGCTCAGAGCTCTGTGACGACCTAGCGGGGTGGGGTGGGGCTAGGGGAGGGAGGCTCAAGACAGGGGGATGTATGTATACATATGGCCGATTCACCTTGTTGTATAGCAGAAATTATAACAACACTGTTAATCAACCATACTCCAATTAAAAAAATTTTTAAAAAGCGCTGATGTCCCGACACGCTATAACCAATGAACCTTGAAAATACTATGCTCCGTGAAGAAGCCAGACGTGAAAGGCCACATATGGTACGAGTCCATTTAAATGAAATGTCCAGAAGAGGCAAATCCATTAAGACAGAGAGCAGATGGGGGCAGCCAGGGGCTGGGCCCTCACGCCTAGGGGACTTCCTTTTGGGGGATAAACAAGACTCTGATGCTGGGAAAGACTGACGGCAAAAGGAGAAGGGGGTGGCAGAGGATGAAATGGTTGGACAGCATCACCGACTCAACGGGCGTGACTTTGAGCAAACGCTGGGAGACAGCAGAGGACAGAGGAGCCTGGCGTGCTGCAGTCCGTGGGGTCAGAGTCGGACACGACTTAGCGACTCAACAGCAACATTTTCTGAAACTAGATACAACATTGAGAATAAGTCCCACTGATGCACACGCTAAATGGGTGAATTGTACAGGGTGGGGATTCTATCTCAATGAGCTGTTATATGAAGACAGAAAAGTCGCTGCTTGTGGAGATGGACTGAAAAGAACCCACTGTGCCCAGGAGTGCCCACCAGCCAGCTGTACAGCTTGCGGACAGCTGAGGCCAGGACGCCCCCACTCAGGCCCAAGGTTCCTGTGCCCCCCACCCCACCCCCCAGGCTGTGCAGCTGCACAAGCAGCCCTGTCATCTCCCAGCAAGGACGCTCAGACGAGCCGGAGGAAACCTTGGCAAGTGTCTCTCCGCAGGCCTCCGATTTGAGCCCAGGCCTGCAACCCTGGTGGGCCAGCCCCTGCCCCCTCCTTCCCCACAGGGGCCTATAGGTCCCCCTTTTCTCAGGAACTGATGGGGAGGGGGGTGCTCTTAAATCGGGGAGGAAGGGGTTCCATCCTCTTCCATCCACATGCCTTCACAGGGGGCTCTAGGTTGCAGCCCTGAGCCAGCGCCAGCTTCCGGCTTCTGCTCCAAGGGACAAACTCTTCCCCCCTATCCTGGGGTCTGTGTATCGCTGTCTGTGGCTGGCTGGGATGCAGCCACCAGAGAGGAGCCCGCAGAGGGTTTACACTTCATTGCAGCTCCTGGGCGATCATGGGCGGGGGCCCAGCAGGCTTGCAACACCCAAGGGTCACTCTTCGCCACCGCCCCTCCCTGTCTGTCCTGCTGTCCTTCCTGCAGCCCAGAAACATCCCTGAAGATTCCACCGTCTCCAAGCATCAGCCTCCGCTGCTCGACATTGCTCCCAGCCAGAGGGGCACCCGTGTCATAGCCAGGGACACAGCCCAGGTCAGGCTCTCAGGGTAAAGCCGACTCGATGCTCCTTATCTTCCCCGGTCCTCCCCAGGTACACTGGCACCATCACCCCCACAGGCCTTGCTCAATCACTGCCCACAGTGGCTGAGCAGAAAGCATGGCTGACCTGTCTACGGACACCCACGAGACCACCCAACAGGAGCCAGCATCACCAGGCAGATCCAGGCGGATCCATGCAGAAGCTTGATGCTGGGGTCATAGGGACCTGTCCACCACATACTCTTCCTGCAGGAAAGGCTCCCGCCCCCCCTGCCCTTGATGAAGCCTTCCTTCCCCTATCCCACCCTCGTCCAGGTTCTTCTCACAGTCATGGTCTCCTGCCTTCACCCTGCAACTATGCACACATGTACACTGGCGGGTGGACCTTGGAGACGTAACTGTCCTAGAAAAGACGTCAAAGAAATGGCTATAGGAACAGTCCTGAGAAAGAAGAGCAGAGCTGGAATAATCACATTCTCTAACTTCAGACGATATTATTGATGCGAAGCTACAGTCATCAAAACAGTACAGTACTGGCTGTAAAAACAGACACGCAGATGAATGGAACATATTATAAAGCCCAGATATAAATCCACACACTTATGGTCAATTAATCTATGACAAAGCAGGCAAGAATATACAACAGGGTAAAGACAGTCTGTTCAATCAGTGGTGCTGGGAACACTGGACGCTACATATAAAAGAATGAAATTAGAACAGTATTTTATACCATATACAAAAATAACTCAAAACAGATTAAAGGCTTAAAAGACCAGAAACCATAAAACTCCAAGAGGAAAACATGGGCAGAACACTCTTTGATATAAATCAAAGCAATATTTTTTTGGATTTGGCTCCTAAAGTAAAGGAAATAAAGCAAAGGTAAACAAGTGAGACCTAATTAAACTTAAAAACCTTTTCACAGTAAAGGAAATCATCAATAAAATGAAACGATAATGCCCTGAGTATGAGAACATATTTGCAAATGACATGACATACAAGGACAGGGAAGCCTAGCGAGCTGCAGTCCATGGAGTTGCAAAGAGTCAGACATGACTGAGCAACTGAACAACAAATGATGTATAAGGGATTAATATCCAACATACATAAAGAGCTCATACCATTCAACAACCTGATTACAAAATGGGCACAAGAACCGAACAGAAACTTTTCCAAAGAGGAGATGCAGATGGCCGACAGGCAGAGGAAAAGATGCTCCACATCACTAATTATCAGGGAAATGCAAATCAAAATCACAAGGACATATCACCTCACGTGTCAGAATGGCCGTCATCAAAAAGAATACCACAAATGCTGGCGAGGATGTGCAGAAAATGGAATCCTCATACACTGTTCGTGGGACTGTAAACCGCGGTAGGCAGTGTAGAAAACGGTATGGAGGTTTCTTGAAAATTTTAAAACAGAACTATCCTACGACCCAGCAACTCCACTTCGGGATATATATCTGAAAAAACCAAAAATACTAAGCTGAAAAGATACATATACCCTCATGTTCACAGCAGCATTCTTTGCAATTGTCGAGATGTGAAAGCAACCTAAGTATCCATCAACAGATGAATGAATACAGAAGATATGGTACACATACACACACAAAAGACTACCCAACCATAAAAAAAAAAAAAAAAAAAGAATTTTGCCACTTGCAGCAACATACGTGGACTTGGAGGGCATTATGCTAAGTGAAATAAGTCAGACAGAGAAAGACAAACACTATATGAGATCACTAGTATGTGGAAACTAAAAAATACAGCAAACTAGCGAATATAACAAGAAAGAAGCAGACTCACAGAT
Organism: Muntiacus reevesi; assembly: GCF_963930625.1. NCBI lineage: Eukaryota > Metazoa > Chordata > Mammalia > Artiodactyla > Cervidae > Muntiacus > Muntiacus reevesi. Next base: position 8,540,356 of record NC_089266.1, on the reverse strand, counting down.
ATAGAGAACAAACCAGTAGTTACCAGTGGGGAGAGGGAAGCGGGCAGGGGCAATAAAGGGGTGGGGGATTAAGAGGTACAAACTATTATGTATAAAATAAGCCAGAAGAATATATTACACAATACAGGTAATATGGTCAAAAGTTTATAGTAACTATAAATGGAGTATAATCTTTAAAAAGTGTGAATCACTATATTACACACCTACAATGCATAATATTGTCCATCACCTGTATTTCAATTATAAAACATGGTTAATGAACAGTAGAAAAAGATCCTGGGGTCCCAGTGGACCAAGACCATCACAATGATACATTTAAGGAACATTTACTGAGCACCTATTACACAGTAACAAAAAGAAGATACTATATAGGCTTGAGGTCAGTCTGAATGAAAACAATGGTGGCACATAGGAACAAGTTCATTTATTCAAATGTTCATCAGCCAAAACTTCCAGGCAGATTCATAGTAATCCCTTACAAGCAAAGAATCCAATCTGGCACAGGATTTTCGTGTGATGTATCACAAACCTCTTTTAGAAGCTGTTAAAAGATAAGGAGTCTCTCCCTAAAACAAGTACACATGAAGACAGGCAATAAATTGCGAATAAATCTGGACAATTTGTGGGGTTCATCAAAGAACCCCGTAGCTTTCTTGATGAAACTAACCTGGTCTAACGAGAACTTAGAATTTAATCACTTTATTTCTGAATTGGAACTTCTCAACATACAAGGATATTGTGGGTTCCATGGTCAGAAAAGGGTGAGGAAGAGTTTTAAAAAAAATGATTACAGAATCCCATGGTGGTCCAGTTGTTAGGACTCAAGAGTTTCCACTGCAGGGACCCCGGGTTTGATCCCTGGTTGGGGCACTAGATCCCAAAAACTACGAGGCACAGCCAAAGAATGAAAAAAAAAAAAAAAAGAAAAATAACAACAAAAAAAATCAGGGTGGGGGGACTTCCCTGGTGGTATAGTGGATAAGAATTTGCCTGCCAATGCAGGGGACGCGAGTTTGATCCCTGGTGCGGGAAGATACCACATGCCGCAGAGCAACAAAGCCTGCGCGTCTGCAGCTACTGAGCCTGTGTTCTGCCGCAAGAGAAGCCGCTGCACTGAGAAGCCCGTGCACCCACCACAACTAGAAAACAGCCCCTGCTCGCCACAACTAAAGAAAGCCCGAGTGCACAACCAAGATCCAGAGCAACCAAAACTGTTTGCGACCTCATGGGCTGCAGCCCGCCAGGCTCCTCTGTCTGTGGGGATTCTCCAGGCAAGAACACTGGAGTGGGTAGCCTATCCCTTCTCCAGGGGATCTTCCCCAACCCAGGGGTCGAACCAGGGTCTTCTGCACTGCAGGCGGATTCTTTACCAGCTGAGCTACCAGGGAAGTCCAAAAGAAATAAATAAATTTAAAAAATTGTTTGATGATCAAAGGCAGGAAAAGAGGGAAAGGGCAGAGGTAATGAACAGCTGGTCTCCATCCCTGAGCCCAAGGAGAAAACTGTGAGGGATGGGCAGGGAGATAAGGGCTGTCATTCCCTGCGGGGCTTTGAAACAGAATCTTTTCCCATTTACCAGATTCCGCTTTTCCTTGTGTCCCCGTGAACCTACCCCAGCCACTACAAACTCCCCATAAATGTCACGGGGGAACTTCCTGCTCCCTTCTAAAGATGGAAACACTGAATACAAATGACTGAATTTTGCAAATCTGTGCAGGCCGGGAATCAAGGCATGCATTTTTAAAGCGTACACGGCTCATCTAATTCAATAAGTAGTTCCAAATCGAATTACACTTCACACTTTGTACAGGGCAGGAAGCGTCTCCCCGAAGCCCGATGAGGAACCGGGAGGCCAGAAATCTGAGCGCCTGCCCTCTGGCCTGAAAGCCGGCTTAGAGATTCAGCACAAAGGCGAAGGCCTCTCCGAAGAAAGACGGGAGTTTGCAAACGCCAGGAGTTGCATCTCTCTCCCCATTGGAGCCCGTGATCTTTCCCAAGAGGAGACTCAAAACAAAATCGCAGCTTCAGGGTTTCTGTGCAGGGACAGATTGGGTGGAAAGACTTCCCACGACCCCGCGCCCTTTGCAAGACCTGGGAGGGGACAGGGTAGGAACGGCCCCTGCTCCCACCCAACTCTATTCACTCAGGGGCCCAGGGCGCCCCAAAGTCCAGCGGGGGGTGATCCCCACTTTTACTGCCCGCCCTTGTCTCTCGCTAACCCTTTAAAGCAAACATCTTCCCTTTTGTCCGGGAAAGAATCTCAAGAACCTCTTCACTTCTGCCAACACGGTTTCAATTGGCGTCGGTCGGTGGAGCCAGATTTGGACGGCATCCAACGTTCAGCCCGCACCCCCCACCCCCTTCTGGAAGAGGCCCCCTTCTGTTCTTTCATTTCCAGCCCGCCTCCCGCCCCCCTCCTCCAGCAGAGTTCCTCACCCGGGTTTAGCAGCCTATTGAGACATCAATCTTTGGTCAGAGCAGGCTCCAACCTGCACCACGTCCTAGGCACTTTCCTAAAACTCGGTGTGCAGAACCGAGTGCCGCCGAATCCGAGAGGCGGAGGAGGCCAGGGATGAGGCCTCCGACTTCCTGTGTCAAGGGATTTATCTTTCATTCCGTGTTCCGCCGCCCACACTCGCCTCGAAGGCTCAGGGAATGTGCCCCCGAGCCGCCTCCCGGCCCAGGGAACCTTCCAGCAGGATGGACCCTGCCCCAAGGCAAACCCAGAATCCAGCCCGCCCACCGCGTCCAAGCGGTCAGCCACAGAGATTCCGTTAGTTCTTGGCAAGTGTTCGCAAAGTTAGAAAGAGAAGACCTTCCCCCACAGATGGGTGGAAAGTGGCCATTTGTCACGGGGTGGAGTCCCCCAGCCCCCTCTCCTATCAGCAGGACTGTCAGCAGACGCACACCAGAGCTCCGTGCTGGGGAGGCTGGGGGCGCCCCCTCCTGCAACTGATGAGATCATGTAAAATAACAATAACTAGACAGGGTCCTCTGGGGTGCAAGAGAGCGGCCCCCTGCCAGGATCTAAGTAGGAAAAGAGCTCCCCTCCCCAAAGATACCAAGCAATTCTCTTATCAGATCATCTGCTCAGGCTCCGAGATGCTGCCTAATAAGTTCTCCTCCCCCACCCCCCCAAAGGGCCCCCTACCCACCCTGGTCCCTTCAGAGAGGCGGGGGTCTGAAGGCACGGCCAGGGAGGGGGCTGGGCAGGGGGGGAGAGTTCTAGGCCAGGAGCAGAAGCCTGACCAGTGGCCGCGTAAGGATGGAGGACACCTCATACCACTAGTTGCAGGGGCCGGGAAGGTTGTGGGGAAGGTGGGAAGGGTTCAGCAGCTCTGGACCCTTTTGAACCATGTCACCGTCCACCGGCAGCTCCAGCTCCCGGCTGATGTGAGTCGAGGCCGCTGAAGTCATGTCCCCCCTCCCCACCTTCAGCTTCTTCCTACTCAGGAGGTCAGGGGGTCAGGAAGCAGAGCACTCAGAGCCTGGGAACCCGCGCGGCCCCTCAGACGGCTCGCTCCGTGTCCACTCTGCAGAAAGCCTGCCTAGGCTGTGCCCACCTGCCCGCGGGGCTGCCCGGAGCCCTGCCTGCTGGAAAGGCCCCCCTGCTCCCCACCCCATGCAGTGCCTAGCCCCTGCTCTCCCAGGGGAGCACCTGGGCAGAGCAGATGTGCCAGGGCAGGTCTGTGACATCTTAGGACACACCCTGAGCCACAAGGTCAAATGCTCCCTGAAGCGAGATGGGGATGGTGAGCTCAGGGATACACATGCACCCATCAACTGCAGCCTCACCCCACAAAAAAGCAGTGTGTGTGGACAGCATGCCTTACCCCCTCGGGACACACGTGCAACACCCCTGAAACACTGCCCACGGGAGATGCTGGCCACAGGCAGGGTGCACACACACTCCCGAGCCCCGTGTGGGTCGGACACCAGGCAGAGTCCCACTTCCTGCAGCTCCTGCACGCTTGCAATGTGCATGACACGAACCTTGGGTGCACTGCTGGACTTGGGGCTCTGGCCAAATGGAGCCGCCAGCCCTTTGAAGGGGTCACCCCAACTTCTCCTCTGCTGCTCCTCCTCTGTCTCCGGGTTCTCCATTGCCTCGCTGGCTACTCCTCCACGTATAGAACCAGTCTGGTCCTAGCTGGACACTCCCTCCAGTGATCCTGCCCATGCTCTAAGCATCAAATGCCAACCTCTGTCCAGATTCATATAACCAGAGCCAATCATGACTCAGCAGAGATGGCCCATTGTGCCAGACCCCTTGCCCAAAGCTGGGTATCCTTGGCCCCTGCCCTAGTGAAGCCTGGATGCCTCCCACTGAACATGCCGCCAACTGAGCTCTGGGCCCGTCCATGCCACCTGCCCCCATGAGTACTGGCATCTCCACTGATCCAGTTACTACAGCTGGAAACCCAGGGGCCAGCCCTGGTCCCTCCTTCCATTAGCATACATCCAGTCATCCACCCAAATCCTATCAATCTGAATCCAACATATCTGAAGGCAGTCACCTGGCCTCCCAACCTCCATGGCTCCCACAAGTCAAGTCATCTCCATTAAGCCCCCCACGCCCCACCCCACCGTAGGGTCTATCCATCTCAAGGCACCAGGAAGGCCTGTTTAAAACAAATTCATCACATTGCTCCCCTGGCTTGAAAGCCTGACCAGGTCCCCCTGCACCTGGGATAACACAAGATCCCCAAGGCCCCAGAATCCTGCAGTTAGGACCCTGTTCCATCCCAGACTCTCCATGTGACCTTGAGCAAGTAACTTAACTTCTCAATGCCTCAGGTTTCTGTTGGGTAATACGAGATAATATCTGCCTTGTAAGAGTTCTGTGAGGACCAAACGAGATACTTACAAAGCACAGAGACTAGAGCCTGGCACAGCCAATGCACAGAGCATGTGTTAATAAAATAGAAGCCCATGCCCGGCTCTCCAGTTTCGACATGTGCACCATCTCCCTGGCTCCTCTCCTCAAACAAGGCTCCCCAGAGAGGGCCTCCCTTGGCACTGCTCTGGGAGACTCCCGGTGTCCCTTGGTTCTCCACCCGAGTGCCCCTGCGCACAGCCTGCAACTGCAAGGTCTGTCTCCTCTGCTGCTCACAAAACCTCACACATCCCACAGCCCAGTACGTAAGATGTCGAATGAGTGAATGAAAGGTCAGCTTGCTGCCTCCCGCCCTCCTCTCTTCCCAGAGCATCGAGGGGCCGCTGCTCCCAGGTCGGTGCAGGCGGCCTCTCTGCAGCCCTTGCCCCTCCGCGAGGCTCCCGCGGTGCTGGCCTGCATCCTTTCCCACGGGCTCCCCGGGCTTCCCTCAGCTCAGCCTTCCGCGTGTGCCGGCATGTGAATGAGATGTGAACGATTTCCGGTTTCCATCTCCCTTCTGGAACCACAAAGCATCTCGGCGGAAGGATGGATGCACTTCCTGGGACAGCTCTTGCCCATTCAGGAAATTCTGCTCAGGAAACCATCAGTGGGAGAACGGGAGTGCCCACAGAGGGAGAGGAGACTGGGCGGCCCCTAACCCCTACCCCCTTCCTCGTGCTTGTGCCCTAAGCTGCTTCAGTCGTGTTCATGTTTGACTCTTTGCCACCCTATGGACTGGGGCCTGCCAGGCTCCTCTGTCCATGGGCTTCTCCGGGCAAGAATACTGGAGTGGGTTGCCATGCCTTCCTCCAGGGAATCTTCCTGACCCAGGGATCAAACCCATGTCTCTATGTCTCCTGCCTTAGCAGGAGGGCTCTTTACCACTAGCATCACCTGGGAAGCCCGCCCGCTTCCTCACCTGCCCCTAACTGGGGCCTCAGGGCATGTGAGGTCTCTCCCTGAAGCTTGGGCAGGGCAGGCAGGGGTGCTGGAGGGGCGGGCGTGGGCAGGGGGACCTCAGGTCCGAACACCTGGGCATGGGCAGGGGGACCTCAGGTCCGAACACCTGGGCCCAGCCGGGGCTCTGTCTCAACCCTGAAACCTCAGCCAGGCCGCTCTCTGCACTGCAGCTGACCTGGCCAGTGCTACGGCGAGGACTGGGTCCCTGCGTGCAATGGCCGGGCCACCAGGCGCTAGGCATCCATTAATTTGCTGTCCCGCAGTGAAAAGTGACATAGCAGCAGCCTAAACTTAACAGTGATTGGGTCAGCTGGCACAGTATTAATCACGACCCAAGCAGGGCTCTGCAGAAGGCCCCTAAAGCACTCGGTCCTGGCCCCCAGGAGCTCGGCCAGGAACACAAGAGGCCGGGCTGGGCCATCAGAGGAGGGCTGACCGCCATCCGGGCTGGCCTGCGCACGGCACTTTACAGTTTACAGAGCGCTCAGACTTGCTTTATCGTATCCGATCCTCGCCTTCACATCCTTCCTTAGACTCTACATTTCCTGCCATAATTAGCTGACACTTTTGAAATCAGACCAAAATAACAAGAGCTATAGTAACAACACGTTCTCCTACAAGTTGAGATGAAAGTTAAAAGAAACGGGCTTGTCGGTCCCCAGGGCCTCCCACACTTCCTAGGACCCAGCAGGCCCACAGGCAGACTCCCAATCCACCCCCTACACCCTCCACACCCGGTGGGGACCTACTGTGGACCGAGAATGTCCGGAGTCCTCCAACCGATCGATCTGTGCCTCTGAAGGAGCTTCGCCTCAGTCAGCACAGGACCTGGAGGCCCTCCCAGCCCCCGAGGGTGGGAGCCTGTCCCCTCCCAGGTCTCCCCAACCGGCGGCTCCGGGAAGGAGCCACATTCATATGGTAATTTCTGCCTGTGAACTGGCGAGGAGCACAGGCCCCCTCCAGCTGCCGGGAGGGCGGGGAGGGCCAGGAGGAGGCGGGAGGAAGCCGGACCGCCCCGCCGCCTTCCCGGGACCGCGCCAGTGGGCCCTCCCCTGCGCGCTCCCAGAGGGCGTGATGCTGAGAGTGGACACAGCAGGCGCCCAGACGTGCACACGGGTGAGTCTTTGCTGGATGCACTTGTGCGGTGGCTTAAAAAGACAAGAACACGCATTCGTTCTGCGGCTTAACTTTTCTGCCTGTGATGCACACAACAGTCCAGAAAGGGTGTAGCTTGTTGCTCCTGCAGATTCTGGGGGGAAGAGCAGTCACCCTCACACCCTCCCTGGACCCCAGAGGCCGACCTCCCCCAAGCCCTGCATTTCCACCCGCCCAGGAAGGATGCACCTCCCGCTCCCGCCAGGAATGGGGAGGGGGTTGCATCCTCGCCCCCACCTTCCCACTGGGGGAGGGGTCTGACCCCGCCCACTCCTCCCACCCACTTCCTCTTTCACTGCCAGTACCTCACTGTCATGAGCCCCGTCTCCCCTGGAGAGGACACACAAGCCTTCCTTCCCTTCCTGCCTTGTCCAGGGCCCTGTGCAGGCCAAGGAAATCAGAAGTCAGTGGCAGGACCCAACAGGCTCCTCTGCTCCTTGATCCCACTCCTAACTCCTCCCAGCATTAATTCCTCATTGATTCATCCTGTTCCACGAAGCTTGGCCCTGGACTCACAGTGAAACCAAAGAACCCCCAGCCAATTGCACAGAGACACAGACTCCAGACTTGACATACAGTGCTCACAGCCACTGGGAGTGGGCCCAAGGGACCAACAGTGCACCCCCACTGGGGGCTGGTGAGCCAAGCGTTCCCAACTGACTGTGCGGGTCCCCGAGAGAAATGAAAACAGATGTTGCCCACCCAAACCTGGACCCCAGTGCTCACATGAGCTACAAAGTGGACACAGCCCACACAGATGCCCATCAACCCATGAATGGACAAACGCAACATGGTGCAACTGTCAAAATGGAATACTGCAGCCATAAACAGGAATGGAACATGGACACATTACTTACGGATGAACTTTGAAAACATTACACTAAGTGAATGACGCCAGATACAAAAGGCCACCCGTTTAAAAAAAAAGAAAAAGAAAGCCATTTACTACATGATTCTACTATTAGAAGATACCTATGATAGACAAATTCACAGAGAGAAGGCAGATTCGTGGTTGCAGGCGCTGGGAAGCAGGGAGTAGAATAGAAAATGACCACTAATGGACTTAAGACCTCTGAGGGGTGGTGACAAAAGTATTCTGGAATTGGTGATGATGGTAACTTTGTAAGTATACGGGAAACCATTAATTGTACACAATAAAAGGGAGCATTTTCTGGAATGTGGATTATATCTCCATAAAGTTATCATCAACAACAAGAAGGCCGATGACTGTGCTCCCCAGGGAACCAGAACGACAGCGCTGTCCTCTGGTCCACAGCTGCCCCCCACCCCACCCCACACCAATCCAGCCTGCACACCCCTCCCCGCCTTTCCATTCAGCAGCCTGTGTGTGTGTGTTTGTGTGTGTGTTGGGGGGTGATTCCAGTGACTTCTCCACCTGTGCAGCCCGCTCCTCACACCACCAGTGCTCGTAAGGACTCACCATGAATTTTTAACAAGGGGCCTGCCTCAGCGTCACGGCCTAGAACCTGTCAAGTCACAGAACGACCCGGAAGCAAGCCCTGTTTACAGAAGGAAGCCTCACCCTGAAAGGAGGGGGATGCGGCAGCAAAAGCAGCCAGTCAGCAATCAGAAAGGCTGAACGTGGCTCATCCCGGATCTCTGGGCAGGAGGGACAAGAGGTGAAAACCTTTGCTACCCAGGACATCCACTCAGACCCCTTCCATGTGCCTGAACCAGCGGGGTGCAGCCGCCATGGGCCAGCACCCACCTGCACCCCGCTACCGCCTGCCTGACCAGCCAGGTGCTGAGGCTGGTCAGAGTCCTGAGCGCTGGCTGCTGCTGCTAAGTCGCTTCAGCCGCGTCCGACGCTGTGTGACCCCATAGACGGCAGCCCACCAGGCTCCGCCGTCCCTGGGATTCTCCTGGCGAGAGTACTGGAGTGGGTTGCCACTGCCTTCTCCGGAGCGCTAGCTAGTTCGGAGGAAATGACTGCAGAACTGCTGGGGGCCACCACCGGATTTCCTGGGCCCCCCCCAAATCCGTTAGAGGCCCAAGCCCTCTCTCCACCCCCGTCCCAAACCCTCAGGATGCCAAACAAGCCACAACGAGAGAGAATCAAGTGAAGCCCCACTTTTACGAGGTGGTGCAGGCCTCAGGGGGGAGGGGCCACCAGGTTTCTCGAGGTTTAATTATAACTTTAGCACTCGGGTTTTGGGGTGCCCTGTGGTGTGAATCAGCTCTTTGCTTCCAGCCGTCCTCAGGGAGCCACACGGTGAGCTGGAGGCGGGGAGCCCACAGAGAGGCCTCTCGCCTCAACTGTACCCACAAAACCCGAGGACCAACTCCCCCACCCGACTCACACATCTCCCCACAAGCCGGTGAACTGGCAGCAGGCTGAATGCAGAAACTGAGGTGCACACGGGGTCACCCGCCCAGCTCTCCATGGCCCATGAGGGGCCTGGCCCCAGGCACAGTGGCACCTCTTCAGCAGATGTAGAGTAGATGGCTCCCCCCTCCCAAAGCGTTGCTGGATGAACACATGAAGGAGTGAAAGAGTGAAGGGGACAGAGGCGGCTGCTGGCACACAGACGGGGTCCCCGGAGCCTCGGGGAGACAGGACCGGGCCGTCCGGTTCCACACTGGGCCCTGGAGGAAGCTGGGGAGGCGGCCAAGAGTTTGGAAAGATGGAAGAGGACAGCTGAGCAGCTCTGCGCCAGGCAGGCAGGAAGCAGGAAGTAGGCATCTGCGGAGGGGGTGCTGTGTGGGGGTGGCCCTCACGGAGGTGAGCCGTGTGAGAAGCAGCTGCCACATGGACATGGGGCGCCCCCCCCACCTCCTGAGCCCCCTCCTGGGTCTGACTGTGCTCCTCACCATTGCACTCCAGCCCCTGGTAGCCGTGGAGGCCAAGAGGCGCCAAGGCGCGCCTTCCTACCTGCCCTCAGCACCTCCCGGGTAGCGCGTGACACATGGAGGACCTTCGGTTTCCCCACTTTTTCAACAACTGCACTTAAACCAACGGAAAACAGATGCCTCTTAAAACGTGTTCTTCTTCCCATGAGTAACAGTCTGGGAGGATGGCATTTCGTCACGGACCCGTCCCAACCCACCGTTCCCCTCGCTTCGGGGCCCACCTCGGTCATGTGGGGAGGGAGGCAGGCGGCCCCCCCAGCTGGTGACGAAGGTCCCGTAAGTGACACTCCTGGACGTGGAGGCTGGGGGCCCCAGGCACCTGGCCCCAAGTAACCCGTGGTTGGGAGCCGGCGCCGGCTGTGGGGCTCCTGGGCTGGTGGGCTGACTGTAAAGCCACTGGGGTGACTCAAGAGACGTCAGCAGAGCACACGGTTTGCAAAGTGGCCCCGGGCCCTCTGCTCTGAGCCCTCCGTCACTGCAGGGCCGAGGGAGGGCTCCCCTGCCGGGGGGTGTGCGGTGACACCCTCCACCGCTCTCTGCACTCCCTGGCCCCCCCGCACCAGCCCCCACCAGCCCTCAAATGACAATCAACAAGGATTCTCACTCCAACTCAACGGGGCCGCTGTCCACCTGTCGTTCGTCTCCGGGGCCCACAACTGACCCCAGCAACTGGCAGCTCTTCCTTGGTCCCAGGCAGCCGAGGAACAAAAGCCTGGGATCCTGTTCTCACTTCCCAATGGCTCCCACGGCACCAGAGCGTGGAGGCAGGCCCGGGGTCATCTGATCCAGTCCCCTGCCCCAGGAAAATATATTCAAATCACCAAAGAAACGCTGCTCTTCGGTCCTTTCTCTTTAAAAAAAAAAAAAAAAAAAAAGGCTCCAAGGACCGCCCGTGAAAAGAGAGCAAAACAAATGTCTGTTCTTACAAGGCTCTCTGAAGCTTGCCTGTCTCACAGGAACCACAGAGCGTTTGAATAAAAGATGAAACACCGCGATCACGCGGTATTGCTCGCGCCTCCACTCAGAGACAACAGGAGCGTCCAGGCCTCCATGAAGACCGCGAGGGCTCAGCCCAACACAGGAGCACGGTCCGGGGCACAACACACACGCAGGACACAGACGTCCTCACCTGGAGGCAGTGGAAAAGGAAAACCTTATCTGTTGTCAGAGGCCTTGGCGACAGGCCTGGGAGATAAGATAAGAGATAAGGGTGTGGGAGGCGGGAGGAGGTGCGGGTGTGTGCATCCCACCGGGGACACTAGCAAGGACGCTCGTCCGAGTGACCGCCTGCCTCACTGGGCACTCGGTGCCTGGCACTCGCAGGGCAGGACGGGGCCAGGGGTCCCCCTCCAAGGCACATGGCTCCGGAAGGCCCTGCGGCACCCGTGCCGGAAGCAAAGAAACAGAGGGTGGACCCCTCCTCCACGAAGGCTCCGTGGGGGTCAGTGTGGGTGACTGAACCCCAACCCGGAGCCTCTGAGAGCAGCCAGAATGCTCAGGAGTTGACATCTCACGGGCTGTGTGCTGTCCCAACTCCCCGCCCAGCTTCAGCAGAGTAATAAGAAATGGGGTGCTTCTGCTATGATCTGGCTACTAAACACAGGTTAAAGGGTTTATTTACACTGGAATGGCCGGGAAGGGAGAGGAAGCAAACTGGTTCATCTTCCCTCTTTCAGGCCCTTTGCTTTGCGCTGCCCTTCCCCTGCCACCAAGGGCCAGCCCCGCAGCACAGATGGGTGGGTGGGATGATGCAGCTCAGCTCCTGTGTGGGACAGGTGAGCCCAGGTGAGGCCAAGTGGCCACTCAGGCCCCTGCAGAGGTGGAATCAGAGCTCCCCAGGCCTCTTAGCAGTAAGCCCTTCGCCCGCTCTCGGTAGTGATAAAAGAGAGTGGCAAGTTAGAACTCCACCCACCCACCCACACCCCAGGGCCAGATGTTCCACCTACCGCTCTGCAAGCCCTAGAACAGGGCCCGCGGGGAGCCCGCTGGGAGGTGGGCAGACTGGAGGGCCCACCAATTGGGGCAAGGCGCCCTCCCGGCTGTGGATCAGACCGGCATCTTTGTTGGCCGCCTCCCCAGGCTGCAGAGCCAACAGGTTCGGCTGCAGAGCTGGCTGCCTGGCCACCACCTCGGGGGCGCTCCTGGGAAGGCGTCAGGAGGCTCCACCGAGCCGCTGAGAACAGGTCCCTACCTGTCCCGGGATCCAGGCTGGTACTCAACAAACAAATCTAAGCCTGGTGCTGGCAGGCAGAAGTCTGGGAGGGGAGTCCCGGCCAAGGGCTATGACTCCTGCTGGAAGCATCTTCCTCAAGACCCCGGCTGAGGGGAGCTGGGACCCCAGCTCCAATCCCCGAAGCATCTATGGCTAAGCCAAGATTGGGGGCAGGCGAGAAGAGGGATGGAGCTGGCACAGCAGGTGTGGAAGGCTGACTGCCTTCCACTGCAGAGGACCCTGGCCAGGGACTCAGGGGTGGCAGCAAGCGTCTGTCCTCACCCTCACAGGCTGAAATAAAGTCCTGCTTCCAACACGCTCGGCCAGTGGGAGAGGCAGGGAGCCCAGAGCCATCGGCAATCTGGGAAAGGCGGCCCAGGAGTGAGCCATGCGGGGGGGTGACTGTGCAGGGGTGACCAGCGTCCTAAGAGACCTCTGACACCACAGGAAACCAGCGCCGTTCCACGCTGCTGGGGGGGGGCTCTCCTTCTGCCGAATGCATCTCAGCCCCTAGGACGCCTCCTTCCTGCAAAGCTGCCCTATCTGACGAGAGCCGTTCAGGCTGGTGGTGACAAGGCAGGAAGTGGGGAGAGCAAGAGGCGGCCACGGAAGCAGGCAGAGGGTGAGCCAGTAAGTCAGCCCCAGGATCCTGGTTGTCTTAAGGGGTTCAGGGCTTCTGGGGTGAAAGCCCTGGTGAACCGTGTCCTGGAGGCCTGGGGCGATGGACCTGGCACTCAGGGAACAGCCCCATAGGGTCCCCCCAAGGCTTGGTGTTGGTGGGGGCCAATGACACCATGAGCTCTTATTCTGCCTCGTGGCAGCCCCCTTCCCAGAATGGGGCTCTGTCTCCTCCAGGACAGAATGCCCGGTGCACCCCCCACACACACACACAGTAGTTCCTCCCCAAATGCCAGTCATCCCCGTCACAGTGCCGGCCTCGAGGAGCAGAGCCTGGCGGAAATACAGACACAAACCAGGAGACCCAATAGTACTGCAGGTGTCACAACCCGGAAATGACGGGGGGCGGGCAGTAGGGATGCCCAGGAGGGGTGGGCGAGGGTCAGTGACCACACAGGTCCCCCGAGACGGGCGTAAAAAGAGGTCAGCCACAGAAGAAGCCATGTCCTTTCCCAGGCACGTCCTAACCCAGAGAAGACCGGAGAGGAGTCAGGTGGGCATGCCCTCTCTCCAAAGACCTCACGTGGATACAAGCTTCCCGCTCCCCAAATGGTCAGACAAACTTGTTCTTTCTAGTTCCTGAAAAGGAGCCTCTGGCTTGCCAAAGAGAAATGACATGTATGTAAACACCCATGGAAGCCCTAAGTTTGAAGGCAAAACAACAATGAACGAAGGGCGGGAAGCACGCCATTATGAAAAAAGGGGCCTTTCTCTCACTTCTCCCCAGCAGGACTTTCCAAGGCAGGATCCAAACAGAATTCCAACCAGGGCGCTGTCCCCACAGGCAGAAACCCCCTGCATGGACCAGAACCCCACTGCATGGACCAGAAACCCGCCATATAGACTGCTGCCGGGCGGCACATTCTTCTCCAGGAAAGGAATCTCAAACTTCTCTTTGGTGAGCAGAGATGCTTCCCAAAACCTCATACAAAAATGCCAGCAGATTTCATGGCGGTGGAAAGAGAGGGAGATGAGAATGAAGATCAGCAGCCTGGGAGCCGAGTCGACCCCCAGGGGACATTGCAGATGTACTTTCAGAGCAGATGGCTCTGCCTGTCCAGCACCTGCCCTCCCTGCCCCCCGTTCTTGGGTGCCTGAGAAGACGTGCTGGCCCAGCTATGGAACTGGAGCTCCGGGGGCTACGGGACCAGAGTCCCAACTTTTCTCAGCTAGAAAAACCCTTTGCAAGACACGTCCTGGAGATGCTGCTCCCTCACTCCCGCTCCCTGGCAGGGCATGGCGAGGCAGATACCTTCCCATCCTCCAGCAAACACAAGCATGCCAGCAACCCATCCCACCACTCCCCACTGCCCCCTTCTCCAGTCCGCTCCCAGGAACATCAAGAACGTCCCAAACACCTCCCAGGAATCCAGACAAGCTGCAGCACAAACTCCCCCGGAACACAATTCTGTCCTCGAGGTCTCCAATTCCGGCATTTCTAAGCGTCTGTTGAAACTGATCTCCGGCCGGTCCTCCGCTAACCCGCCTACCCCTAACGGCTGACAATCTGGATGGGACAGTTTGAAGAGGCAGCGGTGGCCCACCAGCATCTCCTCCCGGCCCTCCAGGAATATCAGGGAAGACCCCTTGCGAAAGGGAAACGGATTCCAAGAAACTGCTGGCCGAGGCGGACTTAACCACTCGGGTAGCCGGCCAAATATTTACAAAGCCTCGGCTGTGACACAAAGCCGTACTCTTCTGCTCCGCGGCGGAAAATCTGGGCCCGCGTGGAGGACCGAGCTCCCGCCGCCCCGCTCCTGGGGCCAGGGGGGCTGTCCCGCCGGCTGTCGGGGGTGGGGGGTGGCCGGGCCTGGCGGGGCTCTGGGGAGGCGCCGTTCCAGCTCAGCCCTGGGGCGCGGGGGAGGGGGTCTGCCCGGCGGCCAGACCACCTGAGAGCCCCCAGCGAGCGGAGCGAGGCTGGAGGGAACAAAGGGAGCGCGGACTCACCCAGCAGCTGAGTCGGGCTGCGCCGGCCGCCTGCGCGCGCGGCCCGCCCACCGGGTCACATGGCTCGGAGCCGAGCAGAGGATCAAAGGGGCTTTGTGGCCGAGGAACAAGGAGCCTCCCAGAGCGCGGGCAGAGGTAGGGAGGGACCGCGACGGCCTCCCTGCAGAGGGAGGCTCGGCGGGGCAGCAGCTCCGGAGGGGCAGGGCGAGGGGTGCGGCGGGAGTGGGGGGGGGGGGGGGGCGGCAGGAGGAGAGAAGGGGACCTCCCGGCAGCCACCCCCACCCCGGGTGCCTTAGCTGTGCCCGCGGAACGCCAAGAAGCCCACTGCCCAAGCCGGCCTGAGTCACCCCCCCAAAAGGAAAAGTGACGTGGTTCACCAGAGGGAGAGAGAGGAGGCAAGAGGCTCACCTGGACAGACGGCCAGGCTGCCCTTCGGCCCAGCCCGTCCTGCTCGGGTGGAGGGACGGGTGATGCCAAGAACCTGCTGCTGCCCACGGGCACCCTCTCCCTGCCGCCCGGCCCTGGCTTCCTCTCTGCCAGGTGTACCCCCCCACCTGGTCCTGAACCCCCCTCCCCCACTCCAGCAGCTCAGATGACAGGCCACCCTCCCCAGGAGGTCCAGGCTTCCCGGCAGCTGGGGGTCGGAGCAGAGCCAGCCTGGCCGTGTGTGCACTGGTGGAAATGACCCGGGAGGGGAGCGGAGAGGAACCGGCGGCGGCCAGCTCACCCTGAGCCCCGTCTTCTTCCTGGAGCCTCCGAAGATTACTATCGGATCCCGCTTGTGCTTCTCCAGCCCCTCAGGGCCTGGGGATGACTCACGGAGTCTCCTCCTCTCTCTCCCCTCCCTGCGGGCCCCTGGGAAGAGCTGAGACCCCCCTCAGGGGATGGGCTAGGTGGTCCCCTGAGGAGGGAACTTGGGAGCGTCCCTGTCGGGGCTGGGCCTGCCTGCTGGACGCTGGGATCGGCCAGATCCATCCTGTGCCTCGACCTCTGACCCCTGAGGGAGTGAGTCACTCCCAGGCATGGGCGGGGCCAACTTGGCTCAGGCCCACTCCCACAGGAAGAGACAGCTCCTGGGGGCTGGTGTGTGTGGGGGGGGTCTTCCTTGGGCAGAGAGTGGTTAGTTCAAGTGCAAAATTGCCAGTCCATCCTCCTGCCTCCAGGAGGAAGACCCCCAGCTCAGCCTTCAGGGGCCAGGCCACACCCAAGGTTTCCCAGATCCCCCGCATGGTTAGTGGGCAAGGACCCAGCGGCACCCACCCCACCGGCCAGGCTAGGGGTAGGCTGACCACATCCACCACCAGGTCCCTCAGCAGCCAGCCCTTCCCAGCAGTAGCCACTCCTACTCCTGACGGCCAGCTTGCCCCCCAGTGGCCTCTGAGGTTTGGGGGGTTTGCCACAAAGTCTTCAGGGGCCTGTGTTGCAAACCCCTCCCAACTCCGACATGGAGTGGCCATGCAGAGCTGCTGCCCCTGGTCTCCAGGCACTTGGTCAGAGCTGGGGGAGTACCCAGGGAGAGGAAATGCATGTCCAGAGCCCTTCTTCGCATCTCACTGGGAGGGAGGCCGTGGTGGATCCCAAGATGGGCCTCAGAGTCAATATCAGATGGAGGCCCCTTCCCTCCAACCATCTTTGACTTATTTCTCAGCATCTGCTGGCCTGGACCTTCCCCATCTGTAAAATGGGCATGATCAACTCCAGCTGCAAGAATTAAAGTGAGACACGTGTATGTCCAGAAACAGGAAAGGCAGCCGCTCCCCAAATACAAATCCTTTTCCTCCAAGAAGGTGATTTCCAGACAGTTGCAAGGGCCCAGCCCCTCCTGACAACCTGCCCACTTGTTCAGTTGCTCAGTGTCCAACTCTCTGACACCCCACGGACTGCAGCACACCAGGCTTTCCTGTCCCTCGCTATCTCCTGGAGTTTGCTCAAACTCATGTCCATTGAGTCAGTGATGCCATCCAACTGCCGCCCCCTTCTCCTCCTGCCCTCAATCTTTCCCAGCATCAGGGTCTTTTCCAATGAGTCGACTCTTCTGCCTACTTGGCTGGGCCCCAAAAAGCAGGTCCAGGAACCAGCAACAAGGGAGGCCAGGCCAGGCGTCAGAGTTAATTAACATGGAACCTGCACTCCACGCCTGCCCTGGCAGCCTCCTGGCCCCGCAGTGCTCCCCTCGGAGCCTCCTTCCAGCCTCTGGCCTCACTGTGCCCCCCAGTTTTCTGGTCCCAGAGTCCACTCCCAGGGCCCGCTACCCCTCCTGGGCGCTCACCACTGCTCTCCAAGTTCATCTCTCACCCTGCCTGCCATCTATCCCCAACCCCCAGATCACGAGTCCGGGAGGCAGCCTGGGTACTTTGTACACATGCCAAGCTCCTCTTACAACTTCTCCTCACGTGTCACTGACCAGGGCCCACAGAGCACAGAAGAGAGTATTTTTGCACTCTCCAAGCCCCCCGGTCCAGGGGCTTTTCCAACACAGAACGTCTGCCCCCCGGCACTGTTCACAGTCCACTTCTGCTCAGGACACACTCGGCATCCAGGGGGAGCGGCCTGATGCCTGGGCAGCTGTCTGTCCTATCCTCCAGTGGAAACCGAAGGCCGGCCACAGATAGCCCAGCCATAGACGTGATTTTCAAGTTTCTAGTAGCCACAGTAAAAAAATATAAGAAGAAACAGGTAACATTAATGTTAATGCATTTTATGAAAACTAACAGAGCCAAAATATTATCAACCCAACATGTGATCAGCATAAACACTTTTGAAATAGATACATGCTTTGTTTTCTTTTTTGGCCACAAGGCATGTGGGATCTAGTTCCCAGACCAGGGGTCGAACCCACGCCCCCTGCATTGGAAGCGTGGCGTCTCAACCACTGGACCACCAGGGAGGTCTCCAGTGTGTGTTTTATAACTACCTAACCTCTCAATTTGGACTGTTCACATTTCAAGTGGTCAATAGCCACAGGCAACCAGAGGCTACTGTCCTGGACAGCACAGCTCTCTATATTCTATTTCATCCTGAGATGACAGCAGACCCTTGGAGAGAGGTTTATCTGGATCATTTTTCACATCACACACGCAGCCACACCAGCGGTGCTACAGGACACACAACGGCATCTACTGTGAGATGCTGAGGCCTCTGTTGAGGCCACTGATCCCTACGTGACAGTGTCCCCTTTCTGAGGACGTAAAGGGACATGAGGGCTTCCCTGGTGGCTCAGATGGTAAAGAATCCACCTGCAACGCGGGGCACCTGGGTTCAGTCCCTGGGTAGGGAAGATCCCCTGGAGGAGGGCATGGCAACCCACTCCAGTGTTCTTGCCTGGAGAATCCCATGGACAGAGGAGCCTGGAGGGCTGCAGTCCTGGGGTTCGCAGAGAGTCGGACACGACTGAGCACAGCACAAGGGGACATGATTCTCAGCTTCCACCATCAGACACAGCAGAGCTTCTCCTAAGAAGCCGCTTTGCCAAATGTGCGCTAACTACCGGTCAGATGGTCTTCTGTGACTGCCCACACATCCCTTTCTGGGCTTCCCTTGCCTACCTGGCTCACGGTTGCTCAGGCCAGGATGAACCCCTGACTCAAAGGCAGTGGCTTAAGAGTGAGCTGGGAGATTCCCTGATGGCCGGGTGGTAAAGAGCCCGCCTGCCAAAAGCATGAGACATGGGTTCGATCCCTGGTCCGGGAAGATCCCACATGCCGCGGAGCAACTAAGCCCGTGTGCCACAGCTACTGAGCCTGTGCTCTAGAGCCTGAGAGCTGCAACAAAGAGAAGTCACTGCAATGAGAAGCCCAAGCAACGAAGAGTAGTCCCTGCTTGCCGCAGCTAAAGAAAGCCCGCATGCAGCGATGAAGACCCATCACAGCCAAAAATAAGTAAATAAACAATTTCTTTAAAAAAAAAGAATGAGTTCAGCTGTTGAAGTTTCCTCAGTAGCCTAGAGCCAGGAACCCTTCTGGACACCCAAACTACCTCCACTCCTAATCCTCCCACTCAGACATCCAGGCACTGGCTTCCCTTGCATCCGATAAGTACCTCAACATGCTTCTGGTTACTAACTGCAAAGTCACACAGAACTGCACTGATTAAAAAATGATCTATAAAGACAGAAAGCAGTGGTCACCGAGGCAGGGGCAGCCGTGGCTGGGGAGTGCCACTTCATGGATATGGGGTTTTCACTGAGGTGAGGAAATATGCTGGAAATAGATAACGGTGACGGTTACCCAACAAGCTGTGTGTTCACAGTAAATTAAAGAGAAAAAGAATTTAATATGTCCTTTCACTGGGGCCAGTTTGCTTTCCTGTTTTATACCTTAAAACCAGAGGGGCCCCAAGACAAATTGGGAGCCCTGGGAGAGACTATATCATGCCCCCTCTTCCCGGAACCTCTGAATGTGATCTTACCCGGCAGGACCGACTGTGCAGAGATGATGAAGGACTGTGAGATGCAGAGGCTCTCCCGATTATGTGGCTGGGGCCCTAAAGTAATCACGAGGGTCCTTAAGAGAGGGATGCAGAAGGGAACTTGAAGAATATAGGGAAGATGACCATGTGATGATGGAGGCAGAGTGGAGTGACGTGGCCACAAGCCAAGGGCGAAGGCAGCCACTGGAAGGTGGAGGAAAGATGGTGTCTCCCCCTGGAGCCTTCAGACAGAGCCAGCCCTGCCCAGCGTCCCTGATTTCAGACTTCTGACCACCAGAACTGTAAGAAGAATAAATTTCTGTTGCTTGAAGCCACTGAGTGTGCGGTTAAGGTGGGACAGCAACCACAAGAAACTTGTACGGCCCCACAGTCTGCAACTCGACCCCTGTAAGTTAGGAGCTTCCTGGAGCAGAGGGAGAGCCTCTGCATGAGCAATGAAGACACAAACTCTCAGAGTGGGACGGGAATTTGTTCCAGGCCACGCACCTGTGAGCCAGACCCTTCCCAGACCTATTATTAGTTGGGGTTTGGGAGAGGGAGTTGGACTCATCCACAGAAAGCTAAAGAAACCCCCTTCGCCGGGTTCCAGCTGATGTGCAGTGGTGGGTGGGGGGGTGTGGGCTGTCCCATGGTGTCCGTGACAAGTTGACAGGGATGCTGTGGGCCATTTCCACCTGCCCATGAGCAGACTCCACCATCTTCTCTCAGGAATGCCGGCGGGGGTTGGGGGAGAAGGTCGCCTGCATCGGCTGTCCGGCGGGAGGGTCCCACTCTGGAAGTCACAGAGGGACACGTCAAGGCTTCCACCTCCAGCCCGGCCAACTGGGTGAAGAGCTCAGCATCCTGTGGGGGAGGCACCCGCCCTGCAGAGCGGGGCCACGCAAGTGATGCCCAAGACGCTGGCTCCAGCATGCAGCAGCAGCGGGGGAGAAGGAAGTGGTTACACAGTGCCCTCCCTTCCTGCCTGTCTCACGCACACTCACGCACACAGGCACCACCCCCACCCCAGTTCCCAGGTCCGGAGCATTCCTCCTGCCAAGCCCAAAAGCCTGGTGGCGAGCACACAGCTCAGCCCTCCCGCCAACTCCCTTCCAACCCTCCCCGGGCAAACCCCCACGGGATGCAGCAGATGCTTTCCATCAAATGCCAAGAAAAATACCCCTCCCCCTCCTCTGCGGGCAGGTCGCCGGGCTCCCCCCTCTGCCCCCTGCAGGAGGACAGGGGAAGGGCTGGGTGGGTTTGAAGTGTGGGGCTGGGGGCTGAAGTGAGCCAGGAGCATAAGTAGCCCTGTGCCCCCAGGGGTGGGGGGCCCAGGTGCCCAGAGGCAGGCCAACCTCAGGAGGTGCTGCCCCACATGCAAGTCCCCCCCCCCACCGTCATTCCTGCGGCGGGGGGTGGGGGTGAGGACCCCACAGCCCCAGGGCAAAGGCCAAGGCGTGCACAGAGGAGGGAGGGGACCCTGACGCAGTTTCTCTGCAGTAGAGGAATGTTTGCAGGGGCTGGTTATCACCTTGGGTTGACATCTTTCTTTTGCCCAGTTCCTTTTCAACTTGACCTAGGGAGAACATTCAGGCTGCCCCTCATCTCAAAAACAAGGCCACCCCCACTTCCTTTGGCCCCACTCCCTCCTCCAACCGTAGGCTTGCTTTCTTCCTCTCCCAAAAACCCAACCTCGTACCAGTTGGTCTACACTTGCGGCTTCCACCTTCTCACCGCACACTCACTCCTTAACCTTTGCTATCTGGCTTCTGCCCATTTCACCATTAAAACCGACCTCTTGAAACAATCCTCATGGCTGACCTCCAGTTCCTCCACCCCACGTGACCTCAGGGGGCAGCACGTGGCATGCATTAACCACCCCTCCTAGCAGGGAGCTTCTCCCAGCTACCTTCCTCGCCTCGTCCCCCAAGATACGGGAGTCTCCTCTCCCCGCATCTCAGGAGAGGCTGGCCTTACCTTTGTCACCAGCTTCAGCTACAACCCCCAGGCTGCCACCTCCAGTCCTGACTGGCCGTCTGGCTCAGCCACACCTCTAGGCATGCTTGTGTTCCAAGGCCCCTATGCTCTTCACCCGAACCCCAAGTCTCCCAAACTGTACCTAAAATCCCCTGGTAGAAGTCACCACTTCCAAGAAGCCCTCCAGGTGTTCCATCAGCTATGACCACCCCTGCCCGCTTTCGTGTTTCTCACCTCACATCCTGACCTGGAGCACTTGCCTAGCTGACTCACTCACCTTTTTCCCTGGCTCCTGGGTAGCGGCCCCTGTAAATGTTTGTGGAACTCCACAGTCGGAAGGCCCCATTTCCTCCTTTCTAAGAAGCACTCCTCCCAGCCTCATGGTCAGGTTGCCTCTACCCCTGGCAGGCACCTTTAATACACATTCCTTTTTCCTCTTGAAAAGCTATCATTACATCAACAATGTGTCAGAAATTATTTGATGATATCTTAACTCTCTCTGCAGCCAACTCTATTATTCTGGTTGGGATGGATACTTTGTAGCTGAGCGGTAGCCCCAGGCACACTTCCAACCCCACTACTCCATCCTCCTTCCAAAATCCTGAACTCTCAACAACAAAACAATCCTATCCTGCACTGATTTCGAACAGAAACCCAGCGTGTCAGGAGGGAGGACCTCCAGGTGGGGGCGCTCCAGGCCGACGTTATGAGTGACACTCTAGACCTCCTTACCCTCCACTGAAATTAGGACCAAAACAAAAGCTTAAGCAGCTAAGATGGTAAATTTTTTCAGTCCAGCAATACACGATTTGGCATTTAGAGGCGGGACTGAGGGTCTGGAACTGGGGAGTAAGAGGACAAGCAAGTAGAAAGAGCAGGATGTTTGTGTGGCTTCTGCTCAGAGGTTCTCAAACCTAAGCAGAGCGTCCAGGAAATACAAATTCCCAGGCCCCCTCCCCAGCGATTCTGATTTAACTTATCTAGGCGTTGGTTAATTTAAAAATTTCTCAGGGGATCCCAATGGACAGCCTGAGTTGTGAGTAGCCGGTTAGGACTGACAGACACATATAATACCCTTGAGATTTGGCAAGATGGCGATAACATTTAAGCTTAAGCTAGGTGTGTCCAAGAGACACACAGGGGGTGAGTGGGGTGGGGGTGAAGTGTTAGTTGCGGTCAATTCTTTGTGGCCCCAGGGACCATAGCCCGCCAGGCTCCTCAGTTCACAGAGTTCTCCAGGCAAGAACACTGGAGTGGGTAGCCATTCCCTTCTCCAGGGGATCTTTTCAACCCAGGGATCAAACCCAGTTCTCCTGCATTGCAGGAGGATTTTTTACCGTCTGGGTCACCAGGAGAGCCAGGGGTGGGGTGGGAGTATCATTAGTTCCCACAGCGGGTACAGGGCCAGAGGTGCTAAAGTGCTCAGTGCTCAGTCATGGCCGACTCTTTGCGACCCCATGGACTGTAGCCCGCCAAGTTCCTCTATGGAATTTTCCAAGCAAGAATACCGGAGTGGGTTGCCATTTCCTTCTCCAGGAGGGCCAGAGGGGCCCTTGGCAATTCCATGGGCAACACGGGGCCTTTTCATAAAGGGCCTCCATACTACCCACTGTGCCCACTGGGACTTGGAAGAGAACCAGAGAAGGATACTTGGAAAGGTGTCCAGGATACACTACTCTGGCACAGGACCTGGGACAGACGGCATTTGAGTCCCTTAAGTCTCATCTGCCCAAGAACAGAACCTTCCAGGAGAACTCAGTTGTCAGCAGTCTCCTCCTGAGCAAGCCGGGAAGACTGACTATCACAGACAAGAAGTCTGCCCACCACACCTACCGATACCGCCGCAAAACTATCCTAGCTCTCATCTCCCCTCCTAAGGGTTCATTTATCTTTCTGGAGTCCTTTGTTTTCCAGTAAGTGTCCTTCTCCGCCTTCCCTTTCCCTACTAAGAAGGTGTGTATATAAGCCCTAAATCCTAAAGACCCTTTGAGTAACATTTTTCTGTGAAATCCCTTACTTATGTGCTTACATCTATCTTTTCTCTTACTAGTGTGGCTCTTGGTTTAGTTTGCAGACCCCCAAAAGACTGAAGGAGAGACATTATTTTGCCAACAAAGGTCCATATAGTCAAAGCTATGGTTGTTCCAGTAGTCATGTATGGATGTGAGAGCTGGACCATAAAGGAGGCTGAGTGCTGAAGAAGTGATGCTTTTGAACTGTGGTGTTGAAGAAGACTCTTGAGAGTCCCTTGGACTGCAAGGAGATCCAACCAGTCCATCCTAAAGGAAATCAGTCCTGAATATTCATTGGAAGGACTGATAATGAAGCTGAAGCCCCAGTACTTTGGCCACCTGATGCAAAGAGTCGATTCATTAAAGACCCTGATGCTGGAAAAGACTGAAGGCAGGAGGCGAAGGGGACAAGAGGATGAGATGGTTGGATGGCATCACTGACTCAATGTACATGAGTTTGAGCAAGCTCCAGGAGATGGTGAAGGACAGGGAAGCCTGGTGTGCTGCGGTTTAAGGGGTTGTAAACAGTTCTCACAGCTGAGCAACTGAACAACAAAAAGACCGAAGCTAAGAGGGTAGAGGAAAAGATTTCCCTCCCCAATACCTGTGTGTGTGTTAAGTCACTTCAGTTGTGTCCGACTCTTTGCGACCCCATGGACCGTACCCTGCCAGGCTCCTCTGCCCATGGGGATTCTCCAGGCAAGAATACTGGAGTGGGTTGCCATGCCCTCCTCCAGGGGATCTTCCCAACCCAGGGATGGAGTCCACATCTCCTGCATCTGCACACCACACCTACAGATACTGCCACAAAACCATCCTAGCTCTCATCTCTCCTCTTAAGGGCCCATTTGTCTTTCCAGAGTCCTTTGTTTTCCAGTAAGTGCCTTTCTCCTCCTCCCTTACTAAGAAGGTGTGTATATAAGCCCTAAATCCTAAAGCCCCTTTGAGTCACATTTTTCTGTGAAATCCATTACTTATGTGCTTACATCTGTCTTTTCTTTTACTAATGCGGCTCCTGGTTTCGTCTGCAGACCCTCAAAAGACAGAAGCTAAGAAGGTAGAGGAAAAGTGTTCCCTCCCCAATACCTGTGTGTCTGATAGGTCGCTTCAGTCATGTCTGATTCTTTGCGACCCTATCGACTAGCCTGCCAGGCTTTTCTTTCCTTCTCCAGGCAAGAATAGCGGAGTGGGCCACCATGCCCTCCTCCAGGGGATCTTCCCAACACAACGACCAAAGCTGCAGATTCTTTACCGCTGAGCCAGCAGGGAAGCCCCAGGCATTGGTGCAGGTCACCCCAACTCTCAAACAGAGGCTACTTACACAGAACAAGCAGGTCATGCTGCTCTGCAACATGTAAAACAATAGCATGCAATACTGAGAGATGCAGAGCTGCAAGGCAAAAGTTCTAAGTAAACACGGGAACAATAAACACATGAACGCAGGTCGAGTCTGGTGAGAGGAGGGAAAGAGGGCTGGCAAACCTTTGCTTCTCAGGCTGCACGGAGGCGCTGAGGTGTGTTCAGGGAGATGGTGCATGGTTTTTGTTTCCTTTTTAATAATTTTTAATTGCTTACAATTTATTCCCTTTTACTTTTTTTAAACTTTTGGTTTCACCACTCAGTGTGTGGGATCCTGGCGGCCAACCAGGGATCTCACCTGTTCCCCCTGCATTGGAAGCTCAGAGTCTTAACCACTGGACTACTAGGAAAGTCCCAGGGTGAGTGTTTTTTGTCGCTGTTGTTAAATGCAAGCAGTCTTCGCCGGCCCTGGGGAAGCAAAGGCCCCAGTCTTTGTGCGGCTAACTGGCCAAGTGGCCCCCGAGACGAGGCATCACCTCCGGAGCCTCCGTTCACCCACCTGAGTCCAAGGGTGGTGAACCCACCTGCTGTTTGGCTGCTCGAGAGGCGGTGCCTCAAACTTCCTGCCCTCCTTGCGGGGTTTTGGGGAGGGTGCTTTGAACTAACCATGTCAAAGTGCTCTGAAAACCACATAAAGCTTCTAACCAAGAGGAGCCGGCGACTCCGGGCCTGTTTTCATGACCTGGCAGAAAACGCCCCAGCCCAAGAAGCCTTGTTTTCCCCTCTGGGGCGGAGGCCTTAGTCTCAGGTGTGAGGGTTGAAGGCTTTGGGAGCTGCTTAAGATGTCTGATGTGAGGTTTGTCAGCCCAGGCCCGCTTTAAATGGGGATGCCTGAAACCCCTCTTCCCTTTAGCAAATACCAGGGGCAGGTAAAACTGCCACTCATGGGAAACTAAGTGGCTTGTTTAACTGGGAATTGGGCCCAAACCAGCCCAGCCCAGCTCTTTCCTCCTTTCTCTCCTCCCAGACCTGGAAGCTCAGGAAATTCAAGGCTGTGAAGCAGTGGGCACATGACCTCCGGCTATCTACTCAGATTGGGGTTGGGGAGGGGGGACACTGATCCTTCCCAGCTCACCCCACAAACCTGGGGAACCCCTGTGCCTGACCCTCCTGACCCAGGGACCAGTGGTCCAAGCCACCCAAGTTTTCATTTCATCCAAGAAACTCAGGCTTTGAGGTCAGAAGGATGGGCATCCAAATCTGACACCACCACCTATCAGCTGAGCGACGGGGGTAAATTTCTTTATCTCTTGAGAGTGATTTTTCTCATCTGTCAAAAGGGGGAAGGGGTTTACTGGAATTCAAGGAGAATGAAAAGGAAAGAGATGGCACGTGTACAGGCTGGCAGTGAGCCTGGCACCCAGGCAGATGCTCCGTAGCGCTGCCCCCCGCCTCTCCTCGGGCGTGGGAGCGGGGAAGACAGCCCACAGGCGCGCAGCGTCTGCCAGCTCCCCAGCGGAAGCGCAGGGAAGAATCAGCAGAAACTGTTGATGGATGCTAAGAGTCTGGATTACCAATGACTTTCATGTATCTGTGCTTTTAAAATCTTAATGGTGGATCCAAAAGATCTTCTGGAAAATTTTGCTTTTAAAAGCATATTTTTTAAAAAAAGGAATAAATCCTGCAAACATCATATTCAGTGAAAGAAGCCAAAAATGAAAGTATACTACATGGTAACATGGTAATGACTCAATGGACATGAATTTGAGCAAACTCCGGGGACCGTGGACAGAAGAGCCTGGTGGGTTGCTGTCCTTGGGTTTGCAGAGTCGGATGCAACTTAGCAACTGAACAACAATTCAGATACAGTTCAAAACCAGGCGAAACCCTCACTGCTGATGCAACATTTCTGTTTCCTGATGATGGTGGTGACTGCATGAACCTATGTACGTGATAAGTCTCATTTCAAAGAACCATATGCCCCCAAAAGGGACATTTCACCTGTAAAACTGGCGAGAGCTGAGTCAAGTCTGTAGATAAGTTAACATCCTTGTACCCCTGTCAACTTCCTGGTTTTGATACGTACTGTGACAAGTCATTAGGGGAGAAGCTGGCAAAGGGTACACTGGCACTCTCTACTATGACTTTTGTGATCTCTGGTGAGTCAAAGATTATTTCAAAATAAAATAAAAATTTTAAGTACATTCAAGGGAGCTCCCTTCTAGTTGCTAAAGGAGATGTTGCCTATTTGTGAACTGTGTATCAAAGCCAATTTAATCTTTCACACACCAAAAAAGGTATATTCAAAATGTGAAATGCCACACATGATGTACCAGTTAGAAACGGGAACTGAATGATATCACGACATGTCTGTTCATTCCTTCATCGCCGGTAGACACATGGAGCATTGCAGGCACCTAGTCAGGTGCGGGGATGCGGCTGAGCCTCACCGACAGAGGCCTGCCCACCCAGGTCCTGGCCTCGGGACAAAGCTAAGGGATCCGACACCATGTAGCAAGGGCCAGCGAACACGCCACTGAGGCCATTCTTAGAGAAACCTAGAAGGGGTCCCAACCCCGTGGAGAAGCAGACCTTCCAGGCCCAGCGACTGGCAGGCAATGGGGCTGGCAGCAAGTCTCGGGTGAGCCTCAGCGAAGCCATTCGGGACACGATGAGAGGTGTGAGCTGCGGAGGGGCAAGTTGATGAGGCAGGAAGACTATCACTTCATGTCATCCAGGCTGTTTCTCCAGACCCCAGGATAGAATGATCACAGAAGTCAGGAGACAGAGATTCACTCGCTTGGTCCCCACGCAGCTCAGAAGATGACATTTCACGGCCAGAGGCAGGAGCTTAACTCTTTTGAGCTGCTGGCTCTGGGTGCTGATGGGGGAAAGCGCAGTTTGCAATCTGACCCATCAGGGTCTCTGAGAGCCCCGGGCAGGCTGGCAGCATCAGGCAGGCAGTCTCCACCTAAGGCAGCGCACCTGGCACTTCCCTACCTCATCTCAGGCCACAGTCCCCAGCCGGGGTGTCCTGTGGTCCCCAGGGCTTCTAGGGCTGTGAGGCAGCAGCTCCTCCAGCTCCCCAGAGCCCACCTCCCGGCCAAAACACACACAGCCAATCTGCTTTGCTCCCTGGCAGTCCACACCCACTAGCCTTCCACCCACCACCACCATCAGGCATGCCCTGGCCATGCAGGCTCACTTCTCTGGGCCTCAGCTTCCTTCTTCATTGCAAACCAAGCTGATGAACCTAGAGTCTCTTTCAGCTACAGAATTCTAAGTCTGGAGGGGGCAGGGTGGGGAAGGTCACAAAAAGGAGACAGGAACATTGGCCCACAGCCTTGCCTTCACTTGTGAAAGTGGGAAAGAGTTTCACAACTGGTTTCTTTCCTGCCCTGCCCAGGGCGGGAGTGTCCCGTGGACTCCAGGACTGGGAGCGTCTAGGGGAGCCCAGAACCCCCAGGGCTCAGAATACAGATGGAATTCCTCCTGAATTCTTCCAGAAGAGGACCACCACTTCCTGACTTCACTTCCCGTTGCTGCCGTAAGAAATCACACAGCATGGGAACTCAGAACAGTGCAGGTCGTCCTCTTACAGTTCTGGAGTCAGAAGTCCAACACAAAGTTGCTGAGCTAAAACCAAAGGCTGCTGCCCTCCAGAGGCTCGGGGGAGAATCCCTTTGACCGCCTGTCCCAGCTTCCAGAGGCCACTGCATTCCTGGGCTCCTGGCCTCCCCACCCACCTCCCCACCCCCCAGCATCTTTATAGCTGGCCTGGCCAGTAGAATCTCCCCACATCCCATCACTGATGCTGACTCGCCTGCCTCCTTCTCCCACTTCTAAGGACCCTCGTGATTATACTGGCTCTGTGTGGATTATCCAGGATCATCCCTCTAGATTATCCAGGATAATCTCGCTACTTTAGGGCCAGCTGATCAGCAACCTCGATTCCCCTTGGCCTTGTGGGCTGACGCAGTCATACGTTCTGGGGATTAGGACACAGCTGTCTTCGGGAGTCATCTTTCTCCTGACCCGACTAACCCAGGTCCTGGAGGGAGACAAAGGGTGGAATCGCAGGCCCAGGAGACTGCCTGCTTTGGTTCAAATCCTGGTCCCACCACTTAGTAGCTGAGGGAATCAGTTATCCACATCTGTGAAATGGGATGATGTGTCCCCAACCCCTGGGTGCCGGTCCACAGCCTGTTAGGAGCCAGGCAGCACTGTAGGAGGTGAGTGGTGGCTGAAACCCAAACATCCCCCAACCCCTGAGACCATGGGAAGATTGTCTTCCATGAAACTGGTTCGTGGTGCCAAAAGGTTGGGGATGGCTGCCTAAGAGGGACCGGGGGTTGGGGGTGGGGCAGGCAACAGAAGGCCCTCCCCAGAAATTCCAACCTCAGCTCTTGAACAGTGACTCTTCCAGGACAACATTTGGGCTCATCTGGGCTCTCCCAGCAGCACTAGGCCCGCCCAGAAGGGGACAGGCCAGGGCCACAGTGAGGGGTGCAGCCAGCTCGTCCATGGCCGCCTCCCTCACCAGAGCAGAACAGGCCAGTGTAGTCGGCCGCCCCTCCCTACCCCTGGCCAGCTCCCAGGGGGCCAAGCTCCTCCCACCTCACTGTGGGGCCCTCACGAGCACAGAGAGCCCCCTTTTCTCATCCAGGAGAACTGGTCACATGGAGGCAGTCTTGTGTGCAGAGAGACAAATGAATTTAGGATCCCCGAGCCCAGGTCACTCCAGCTTCATGGCAGAGAGGTCCCAGGGGTTTGGGGTGAAGGATGTGGGTGAGGCATCAGTGTTCTGCCCCCCGGGAACCAGGCCACTAGTTCCTGACACCCCAGACCACAGGCCTCACTTCTCTCCCAGGCGTCTTGCTTTCCAACCACTTCAGCATCAGGCGTCTAAATCACAGCATGAAAGCAGCTGCCACATGGGGCGAGAGGCACAGAGAGGGAATACTGGGGCTGTGTGGCCTCGGGGAAGTCATTCTGCCTCTCTTGTTTCCTCCTCCAGAAACTGCGGGATCAGGGTCATGCGAATCCTAAGTGGACATCCTGCCTTCTGCATCCACAGCGAGCAGCTCACCAACCCCAGACAAAGCTTCCAGAACCCAGTGGCACCCCCGGCCTGAGAAACACTCGGGGACATTCTTTATGCCGTGTCCCACACGGTGGCCCCTGGCCTTTCCCCTGGTTCCTCCCAACGCCAGGACAGGGGTGCCGGCGGCCTTCAGGGGCTCCCCAGGACCCAGCCTGCCTGCCAGGAAGTGGGTTTTGCCCACGCCCGGCCCAGCCTCCATGGAGAGAGGCCAGTGCAGCCAAACAGGAGGCCGTAGGTGGCAGGGGCCAAAGGGGCCAAACCATTCTCTCCGGGCAGGGCAGGGGCGGTGGGAGGGAAGTGGAGGGAAGCAGGCACGTGACTCCAGCCTGCGGTTCTCAGGGGAAGGGCGAGCCCCAGGCAAAGGGAAGCAGGGGCCCCCCTGGGGCTCAGCTGTGGGGGAAGGGAAGGGACTCTGGCCTCACACCCCCACCCTCTGGCTCCCGCCCAAGGCCTCCTCCTCCTCCTCGACTCCTGGAGGACCCTGCCCCCCTCCTATCTCAGGGGAGAAAGTGAGGCTCTGTGTGTTGCCAGATTCCTGTAATGAATCCCACATTCATTCCGTCCTCTGCACTTATTGGAAAGCCTCCCTCTGCCTTCTGGGTTCGCTCTGAACAGCTGGTCTGCAGAAGTCGGTGGAACTGAATGTGCAGGAGGTGACTCTGCAGAGGAACAAGCTCCCTTCGCGTCCCCGCCCACCCCTTCCTCTGAAGAGGAGGCCGCTAGTTCCTGCCCTTTCCCTGGGAAAGCTGGGGAGGGAGCCAGGGACAAGGAATCCACCATTAACTCTTTCACTTCCTGCTGGCATCCATCCTCCCAGCAAGGATGGACTCCACGGCTTCCTGAGGGTGGACAGCAGAAGCCCCTGCCCTTCCCCGAAGCAGGAAATGACACAAGGTCAAGGCCCAGAGAACACACGCTCTGCTGGGAAAAGGCTTTTCTGCACCAGTTCACAGCTCTACCTTGAAGGAGGTCTGCGGGGCACAGATTTTGCAGGTGGAAGCAGGGAAGCCCCAAGAGGTTGGCATCTCGTGATTACACAAAGGCAGAGCTCAGACACCCACAGCACTGCTCGCAAATTTGTGCTGCTCAAACAAATGCAAGAGTGAGGAGCTGGGAGATGCAAAGGCAGCAGCTGAACAGTAACGGTTCATTAGCCCAGAGGCGTCCTGTCTCCCCCAGCCACCCCACCCTGGGCCGTGCAGACCAGCTGCCCCTGGCACTTTCGGCCCCACCCCAAGGATGGGTGGGCCATTCCACCTCCAAACAGGCACCGGCTTAAGGAAAGAGGTCAGCACCAAGGTCTGGGAGAGGTGACTCCACCTCTGCCACTAACCTGCTGTGTGACCCTGGCCGAGTCACCAGCCCTCTCTAAGCCTCAGAGACAAGAGGGAGCAGAACGAGAAATCGGAGGAGGTTTGGGGGCTCTGAAGTCAGGCTTCCTAAATCCAAACTTTCTAGCTTCGTGGCCTTGGGCAGGTTGTTTAACCTGTCTGCACCCTGAGCCCCTCATCTGTGAAACAGGGATAGTGACAGAATTGAATTCACAGGTCTGTCGGGAGGACTAAATGAGGTCAAGAGCCCTGGGACCATGCAGGTTCCCTCAGGAAGCCCTGGTGGCTGGGGATGCCACTACCACTGCTCGCACGGTCACCAGGGATACTGTCTGGCCCCGATAGCCTGAGGCTTGGGAGAATGGAGGGGGAGCATCCTTGGTCCTCTGCCACCCTCCCATCCTCCGGTCCCTCTGCTGACGGCAGCCACAGCTGGAGTCTAGCATTGGTTCCCAGTGACCCACCACCCTTCTGCATCAGCAGACACAGAGGTTCTGAGTCCAGATGGGAGAGGATCAAACCATCCCTCCTCGTCTTCATCAAACCCACGCCTTATATATACCCTTCTCCCATGAATATTTATGTGCAGCTGACGTGTGGGGTGAGGGGAGGCAGGGAGAGACCCAGAGAGGCCTCGGACTTGAGGCTGCAGGAGTAACCCAGGACACAAGGAGGCGCCTGCAGCAGGGGAGAGTCTCCAGGCAGGCGGAGGGGGCCCTGCCGCCCAGGCCCGCCACAACGCTCCCTTCAGTGGTGTGTCCTCTGCCCTCTTCTGCCCCACACTCAGGGATGCTCCCTACAGCCCTGCCAGGAGGACAGGGAGAATGTGGCTCCGGGGGTGAAGGACGCCAGGGCCCGGCCACATGGCCAATGGGTAACAGGACCGGGCCCATTGCCTGAGCTGGCCCTGCCCCCACTCTGAACGGCTCTGTTCTAGGGAAGCTTCTATAGAAAGCATGGGGCCGAAGAGGAACAGCCCGGATCGAGGGGGACGGGCCCCCTGCCTCTCCTGAGCACAGAGAGCTCGGCCTGCAAACACCAAGCCAAGAGCCCTTCCCCAAGCGGGAGAAGTGAGAGGAACAGACAGGAGGGCTGCAGCTTGGCATTTCTCCTGTAACACACACATGCATGCACACACATGCGCAATCTGCTTTTTAAACCCAGGAGATGAGGGCTCTGTGCTGGGGAACCCCCGCCCCGCTGGTCGGGGAGGCCCCACACCAGCTCGCTCTGGCTCTGGCTGTCCTCGGAGCAGGGGGCGGAAGGCACTAATTGGTACCATACGCTGTGCCGGGGTCGGGGGTGGGGGCGGGGGGGAGGAAGCCCACAGGCGCACGAAGGGGCCCGCCAAGGCAGGGCAGGGGCCGGGAAAGAGTGGGGTGCCCGCCCGGCCACCCTGCAGGAAAGGGGGTGCGGAGGGACAGCCCACCCATTTCCTCCTCCAGTGTTTCAATAGCTATGGGCTGTCCCTGGGACAGCTGGATTCCGCTCAGAGGTCAGGCTGCAGCCCGCATCAACCCTCACCATCCCCCTAGCAGGCCAGCCGGTCCAGGCCATGGGCACAACACTATCGCCGGTGTGGGCGGCCGCCCCCATTTCAGCTGGGGGTGGGGGCAGATGGCGCCCGGCTCATTGGCTCGAGGTGGCTGTCGCACGCCTGGTCAGAAAGGTCTAGCCATGTGGCCGCCATCTCCCTTCGGACCCCAGCTGACTCAAGGGGCCCCCTCGTTCCTCCCTGCTCCCTCAGCCGAGGGAGGGTGGCCAAAGTGGACCCCCAGGCTGCCCCACCCCGCCCAGCCAAGCCTAGCTTGGTTCAGGGCTTCACTCTCCTCCCTGCACTGCTGGGAAACGCCACGTGCTTCAGGACAGGACCCCCAGGTTGGGGGGGGGTCAGCTGACAGCGGGGGCAGAGGGAGGGCCAGCATGCCCCAGGGGCTTGGGGGAAAGGTTTCCTGGCTCATGGATGAGGCCCACGGGAAGGCGGCTCCCCTCCCTCTGAATG
Source organism: Muntiacus reevesi (assembly GCF_963930625.1). Taxonomy (NCBI): domain Eukaryota; kingdom Metazoa; phylum Chordata; class Mammalia; order Artiodactyla; family Cervidae; genus Muntiacus; species Muntiacus reevesi. The sequence continues at coordinate 8,507,525 of NC_089266.1, read as the reverse complement.
CTGCTGGGTCAGCGAATGCTGCAGCATCTGTGACCCTGGGGACAGCTGGAAACACAGCCACACCGGGGACGGCGGAACCCAGGATCCTCCACGGCACCCGTGAGCTGCGCGGGCGCCAGACCTCTCACTGTATGCAGCAGCAAATCCTCCGTGGAGCTCAGGCCATTCTGAGCCGAGGTTTCCACTGCTCGCCTGCGTGCTAAGTCGTTTTCGCCGTGTCCGACTCTTCACGATCCTATGGATGTAGCCCGCCAGGCTCCTCTGTCCATGGGGATTCTCCAGACATGAATACTGGAGTGGGTTGCCATGCCCTCCCCCAGGGGATCGTCCCAACCCAGGGATATCGAATCTGCATCTCCAGCGGCTCCTGCACCGCAGGCAGATTCTTTACCGCGGTGCTACCGGGGAAGCCCCGGGTTTTCTATTACTTGAAGCCAAAGCCTCCTGTCAGAGCATCCGAGAGCACAGCGGGCCAGAGCGGGCAGGGAGGGAAGGCCCTGGAGAGCAGAGCAGGAGCTGACCAGACCCCTGCAGAGGGCCGTCCAGACACACCCCCTCCGGCCCCCACTGCTTCCCGCTCAGCTGAGGACAGAGGTCCTGGGACGGGGGACTTCAAGGGAGCCGGCCTCCCTCCTAAGAACGGCTGACTGCTCTGGGCCGTGCCTCCCAAGTCAGTAACTGTTCCTGCAGCCGCTGAGTCCCCCTCTTGATGGCTGTCAGAAATAGCATGCCACTCACAGTCCTCGCTGTCCTGGGATCCAAGGATATTCTCAGAATGGCCACCACAAGCAGAGCACAACAGCCCCGTCCGGGCCTCCCTCTGGCGCCCCTCCTTTGGCAGACTTGGGAAGTCGCACAGAGGAGTTAGGCAACTTGCCCCAGGTCACCGGCAAGAAGCGATAGCGCTGGCTGCCTCCCTGCTAGCTTTCCAGTGGCCCCCGTGAGGAGGGAGTGATGGGGCAGCCTGGCGGACCAGTCTCCAGGGTCCTCACACTCCTCTCCGAAACCCTGGGGGTCCGGGAGCAGGGCGTCCTCCTCAGCTCCAGTCCCGGCACAGAGGCCTCAATAGGTGAACGGACGAATGAACATGTGAGTGAGAGCCTGGCCACAGCGGACGAGGAGAGAACACAGTGAAAGAACCACATCCCATGATGGCAGTGGTGGCGCCAGGCCGGCCCTGGGCCCTTTGCGTGGGTGAGCAAGCTTGTTTCTCGCGTGGGCCTCTCTATGACCCCACTCTACAGAGGGGAACAAGTACCCCAGCCAAGGTCATGCTGCCAGGAAGGACCGTGGTCCAGGGTCGGGGGCCGGGCACTGTGGCCGTGCTCTCGCTCACGCCGTCTCAGAGGTAACCCCACGGAATAATACGAGAAAGCGTCCAAGGGTGCCCTCCCTGCCCACCACCCCTGGCCGGGATATACCCTCTGCTGAAGCTCTCCAGCCACTTTCCAAGTTCCACCAGCCATGAGATGGTTCTCTAACTGCCCGTTCCCTCCTAGAGCAAATTATCCCGATCACTTTCCGAGGCAAGGCTCGGGTCATGAGTCAGGAAAATCTCCTGGGGTTGCGAGGGCACCCTTGTCAGTGACAGGGAGGTGTCAGACCCCATTTTTGGTTTTTTAATTCTTTGTGTTAAGTACATGTATAGAGAAATGACTGGAAGAAAACACCAAAATGTGAACAGCGCTGATTTCTACAGAACGCAATTACTATTGATCATTTCCTTTATAGTTTTCTAAGTAAATTATTTTTGTCGTAAGTAGGCATCATTTTTAAAATTGCAGTAAGATTTTTTTTCAGTCAGGAAGATAGATGCTTCTTAGCCTGTCGGCTCTCTTAACACCTGCCCACTGCCTCACCTGGCCAGGTGGATGAAGCATTCCAAGGTGCTATCAGCCAGGCACTGGGCGGGGGCGTCTTCCCCGGGCGGCTCTGGGGGCCAGGACCCTTCTCCTCCACGTGCGGAGCTGGGTCCTGGCTCCACCGGCTCTGCCACGAGGCCACTTCCCGCTGGGCTGCAGGGAGGACGTGGGTTCAACCGGAGTTTGTGTCAACAGAGCTCTGCTTTGTCCACATCCTGGAAGGCCCCCCGCTCCACCCAGCGTGACGATCCCAGGGAAAATGTTAGCAGGGTGTGACGGGAGAGACTTCCCAGGACCGATCTGTAAAAACTCCACTGTGCCCAGTTGTCTTGGGGGACTTGAGGCCTCCACTGCCCCCTACTGACCAGCTGAGGCTCAGAGAGGAAGCCGGGGGTGGAGTGCCCCATGAAGCCACAGCTGAGGGGCCAGTGGGCACCATGGGGGCAGAAAGTGGAGCTGGGGGCCCGTGGCACTGGGAGGGCAGCCTCCTTCCTAGGCCAGCTCTTGTCTCCAAAAAAAGTCACATCCCTCTTTCTCCAGCCACAGAAAGGGGCAGTGCCAAAGGCCGTACACAAAATTCCCAGGTGAGAAAGCCGTGCACCCCATGGTCAATCCCCCAAGAGCAGGCTCCCGGGGTCCGCTGTTGCCACAAGGAAGAGGATGTGGGGCAGCGACAGAACCTGGAAGCGCCCACGCTCAAGCCTGCTCCTGGGAAAGGGTTTGACAACTGAGAGAGGTGGGCAGGGGGTGGTGGTCACAGTTCTGCAGCAGGAGAGAAAGCAGGCAAAGCGCACTCTCCTCCACGGTCCCCTAGTGACCCTCACAGCTCCAGGCTGGTCTGGGACCACCCCTGATGGGCCAGTCCCCTGCAAGGTACGTACAAGCTGCGAGCCTCTGTGGGAAAGAGGGCAGGCTGCTCGGCCCTCCTTCAGACCCTCTATTCGCACATTCAGACCCTCTATTCACCCTACACAGGGCGGTCAGGTGCAGAGAGAGCCCTGGGCAGGCGGCGTGATGTCTCAGCCTCACTGTCTCCTGCAGAATGAGAGGACGAACGGTATTCACGTCACGGATGAACCCGGCTCACAGGTGAGTGGTCCTGGCACCACCAGCTGCCCACACACCGAGAGCACCCACAATTGCAGACATGAATGCCGAAACGGCAGCATAGAGTGGGTATCAGAAGGATACCCCAGTCTGCCCTTGCCTGCTCTGTGGGAATTGCACCCCCTCCCCCTCTCTGGACTTGAGTCTCCATCAGCTCTCAGGGTCTACCTGACTTTTGGCCTTACTGCTTAGAATGTCAGCTTGAAAGCAAACCTTGACGATGCCTCCCTTGCCAGCTCCATCCCCAGCCTTTTATTCCTCCAACCCTTCCTCCTCCAGGAAGGAGACTGTCCCCAGACATCTCCCTAGAAGGGCCACCCCTTTCCAATCACAGAAAACTGGAATGCAGCTTCCAGCCTTCTAGGCCCCTTCAGGAGGACAGAAATCACCTGGGCACCCGATGTCTAGAGCTGCCCATCCACACCAAGAAGCCATGGCCTTCTCTGAGGTTCCCTCTGGTTCTCTGACCACCCCCACCACTCAATCCTCCTGCAGCCCGTCCAGCAATGGAGCAACTGCAGCCCAGGCTTCTGGTAACTTCCCATCGCACAGTCTGCACCGGTGCCAGCCCAGCACTCTGCCAGGCGGCTGCGGGAGCCAGCAGGCAACCTGGGCAGGAGGTCTGTGGGTGCCAGCAGCAGCGGCAAAGACAGCGAGGCTTCTTCCCCGCACACGTGCCCACTGGCCTGGCCGGGCCCCGCGTGGACACAGCTAACAGCCACCAACCCACATGCTCAGCCTTTGGAAGCAGGTGCCAAGAGCGGGAGCCCCTGCCTGATGCCCCCATGAAATGTGGCTGATGCTGTCAGTAGTAGCAGCCTCAGCATTTATTATACACTGACTGAATGCCCAGGGCTGCGCCATGCCCATCCCTTACATTATCCCATTAAATCCTCACGTTTGTTCCCCATCTACAATGAGATGAATATGGAGTAGTTAAACAGCCAGTCTGGAAGAGTAAGTGGTGGAACCAGAATCTGAACTTGGGCCCGGCTCCAGCCTCCCTCCTTCTGCTTTCCTTGAGACTACCAGGGGCCGCAGGCTAAAGTCAGTGCTTCTTAAATATTCGTGAACTACCGAACACTCCCCAGCTGGGACGCACTCCCTCCCTCCACTGACACCCCACCCTCACCCCCAGGCTTCCAGCATTTTCCCTTCCAGCACTGCCATCTGCAGACCAGGCTCTTGCTCTATGACCGGGGTCAGTGCCCTAACCGAGATCTCTGGGTTGCCCCTTGAAAATGAGGACGCAGTCACACCAGACTACTTCAAAAGGTTGCTGGGGGAGCCCAGCTTTCTCCAAACCCAGTGTGTTCCCCCCAAGCCCCACGCTGGGGGATAGAGACCCTTAGTTCCTCTTTTCCTAGATAAGAAAGCTGAAAGCTTCTGGAAGGCACTCGGAGTCACCCAGTTTGCAAGTGGGTGCACAGAGCTCAGAGCCCACGCTCTTGTTTGTCGGTGGGCCAGCCTGCTGCAGTCAGGGCATCAGCGGAACCTGCTGGGCCACCTTGCCTGCGCTCAGCGGGGGGGGCAGTCCTCACACCTGGGGCCCCGAAAAGGTCCTGAGGTCAGAGGTCCCGCTTGAATCCCGGTGCCGGCTGTGTGACTGCGGGCCCGTGACTCAGCCTCTCTGGGCTTCGTAAGTGGCTGTGAGAAACGGGAAACAGGGAGAGCGCTGAGCCCCACGGCCGCACCCTGGAAAGTCTGGACACGTGGGGCCGCAGGGTAGGGATGGCAGTGATCAGATGGGTCAAACCAAAAAGGCAGCTGAGCCCGGGGAGAGAGTCCGATGAAGCAAAGTGGAGCTGACAGGGACTCTCCGACACGTCAAGCAGAGCAGCGGCAAACAGCAACCAGGATAGGGCCCGGGGTGGCAAGGCCCTGGCTGCTGTCCAGGGGCCCCTCTCCCCACCGCCACCCACTTGGTCTCCTCATATCCTACAAATGGGACTCCCTCCGGGCACCCACGGTCCCCACTTCACCCAAGGTGGACAGTGCCAAACAGCAGGTTTTCCTCCTGGTCTCAGAATCCTTCTCAGCACAGCGCCGCAGGCAGCCACAGCCAGGGACGGCAGCCAGCCCTGCACTTGAAACGCATCCACCCAGCTGGGCTGAGACCCAGAGCTGGGCCGGCTGGGGGAGTAGGAAGCCCAATCCTCCTCTTCCCTCCAGGGGCTTCCGGAACGCACCCTGCCCTTTCGGTTCCTGGGGTTCGACCCTCACTCAGCCTCCCAGAGCCTTGGGCGGGACCGGCTTTGGGACCACTCCTGTCCCTGCCCTTCGGTTCTACCCTCCACCCACGCTGGGTTAGTTCCTCAGAAACACCGCCACTCGTCACCCTTGAGGAGCCTCAGCTGGTTGGTTTGAGGGCTGCCCCTCATCTGATCAGGCTCCAGGCCCGCCCCACACGGGGCTGCAGTCCTTCCCACCTCCAGCCTTTGCTCAGCCAGGAGCTCAGCCTCCCTGGGGACACTGGCTCACAGTACTTCTCTCTCTGTCTCCTACTTGTGTCAGCCACCAGCAAGCCATGTACCAGCGGCCATCGCTGCTCAAGGCTGTCCACCGAGTCATGACAATGCCCCTCTACCCTCTGTCTTAATTTGGCACCAGAAAAACTTGTCACTTTCCAAGGCTCACCAGATGCCACTTCTTCCAGGAAGCCTTCCCTGATTGTCCCAGCTGGACAGAACCCACCCTTAGAGTCCTCTCACGCTAAGTGCTCAACAGGCATGATCCGGGCACCGCCAACATGCCAGGGCCTGGGGACACAGCCAGCTTCCCCTGACCTCGTGGAGCTCCCACTCCATGTGAACAAATCAGTGCTAAGAGTCTAGGGATCGCACATAAGCAGGCATACAAGCATTTAAGCAGGGGCCCAGGAAAAGATCTGGGGAATGACATCCCAGGAAGGAGCAGGCTCCCGGGGGAAAAACCTCTGTGTCCCCAGGAGCAGCCAGGCCAGAGGGCTGCATACCCACGAGAAGGAGTAGACACCCACTGGGAGGTTTAAGCTAAGGAGCGGTTTGAACCAATTCTCCATTCAGAAAATCACGGGGACTGCCAGACCCACTGTGTCCAGCCACTGCACACCTCCAGGAGGCGCCCTTCACAAACATCACAGGTGTGGGTGCTTCTGGGGAAGCTGGGAGAGCCTTTGTGGGCCACTGTGGGGAGCAAACTGCAGGGGAAAGTTCGGCTGGGGGGACCATCTGTCCAGGCAAGGCCTGGGGCTGGAGCAGTGGGGGACAAGGAGCACGCAGATTCGGGTCTGTTTGGGAGGGGGCTGTGCCTGGCAGATGACTCCCAAATTTCTGAGGCCCGGGCAATGTAGTGGACAGATAGGGTGCTGTTTCCCCAATCAGGAGGCCTCGGGTGCGGACTCAGGAGAAAACGGCTGGGCTGGGAGGGGTGGGAGGCACCCAGGGCAGCTCAGGGAGGGCTGGGGCTGAGGAGGTGACTGGGGGCCTCCCCTCCCTCCCCACTCCCAGCAGAACCCTGGCTCATCCGGATACGTGGCTCTCTGCCACGCCCACCCGGGCGATCACAGACCTTAACTTCTCAGAGGGAACACCTCTCCTCGCATCACACCTCATACCTTAGAACACACAGGCCTGAGCCCGGCAGAGATGGGCGAACCCTACAACTACCAGCTCCAAGCTAGACAGAGGGCTGTGCCCCACGCATAGACCCTCAGCACGGTGCATGTGTCTGCTGGCCGGGAGGACCGGTGGATGGCTGGGTAATTGGCAGACCATGTGCAGAGCTGGGGAGGGAAGTGGCTTGCTGGCCTATGGACGTCCAGTGTGCAGAGTGGACGCTCTGCCTGGAGTGACTTCTCCCTCCATTCCCGGGAAGTGTGACCCCAACCCCGCCCCCGCCCGGGCTGTTCCTGGCGCCCTGCCCTCCCCCTCCCAGAGCAGCGCTGACCCCGCACCACGTGAGCCGGGCCTGGGAAGATGGACCCGACTGTGGGAGGTCGTGCCGCCTGAGGACTGAGTGTGCAGGAGGACCCAGCTGCACAGGAAGCCGGGCCACAGGCCTCCGGAAGCCTCTGGGTTTTACAGGCCAGGCTCCCAGGGTCTGTTGCTGTGGGGCCCTCCCCTGCGGCCGGGGAGACCTTGACCCACACCTGCGGGTCCCATAGATCCAGGAGACGGAATGCAGCTGTGTCCCTGGGGTGACCACCCACCCGGAGAGCGACTCTGCCCACAGTCACCACCTCTCCTGGTCCCGTTTCAGCCGTGGGGACACCGTCCTGGACTTGCCTGCACACAGAAGGGGCCTCAGTCGAAGTGGCCGACCAGAGGCTACCAGAGTGGCACAGAAACCACACACCTAGTTTCAAACCAGCCCCGGCTCTGAAGTCAAACAGTCCCTGCCGCGTTCAAATCCAAAGCTGGATCAGCCGCTTCCAGCTGTGTGGCTGGGGGCAAGTTACTTAGCCTCTCTGGGCCTTGGTACCTTCCTTACAAATCATAACTGTAAGTGTTTCTAAGGCTGCTGGGCAGATACATCCCGTGAAGCATATAAAGCTGCCTCCAGGCCAGCACTGGAGCGTGTAAGTACGCAGTGAGCGGTCACTGTGATTAATGAAATATTAATAAAGGCTAGGAAGGGAATGACAGCCTCCCCACAGTGTCCCTAAAATGGAAACAAATCTGCGCAGCTCTCAAGAGCCGCAGAGCTCGAGCCAAGGGCAGGCTCCCAGGCCTCGCTTCCAGCCCCATCGGGCGATTCCCCTGCAGAACGCTGGCTCCTGGTTGCAAGCTGGGCCCGGGGCAGGACGCCACCTTCGGATGATCTCATAGCTGGCACCTGCCTCCCAAGCACATGGCTGGACTTTCCAGATCTTTCCTCCCCTCTCTCTGACCTTCCCCGACTCTCTCACCCCCACACACTTTCTTAGTCACTCTCTCCTTTCATTCCTGTTCAAAAACAAAAAACAGAGGCCAAATGTGACAGCTGGCTCCCTGGAAAAGCTTCCCTGTAGCATGACCGGGTAGCAGTTACGCGGTGGGGGACGTGGTGCTGGGAGAGGTCCTCACGGCAGAGCCTTAATCTGGGGGTGGAAGGGCACAGTGGGGGGTCACCAGGACCCCTGGCCCACCCCCACATTAAGACCTGGCCTGGGGCCATGTGACTAAAGTCTCCTGGGCAGACTGCGTGCACGCACACACACGCACGGTCATATGGCCACAAACACTGCATCAAGTCCACCATCTTCGGGGGTGGGATGAGGGTTGACCTGGTGGGTTCCCAAGCAACCCGTACACAAAACTTTCAGGGGGGCTGAAGTTTCTCATCTTCTACCCACGGCATGGCCAGGAGGCAGATGTGACCTCAGAGCCTACGGGTCTCCCCGGTGCCTGCCGTGGAGCTCAGCCCTGACCACGGTCCCAGTGGGAGGAGGGGAAAGCCTTAGAAGGCATAGGGGAGGGGTCGGAGCCGGGTTAGTAACTTTCTTTGCAGAGTTGCTGCCCCCATGCCTCCCGCACAGACCCTGGTCCTTAAAGGCTGGGTTTGGGCCCAGGAAGCTGCATTCAGATTCAGAGGTAACCACCTTGCTTTGGAAACACAGACCTGGAGAGTGAAACTCTGACCCAACAGGTAGTAAAAGTGTCCTCTGCCACGGGGTCGTGGCCCATGGGCATCAGGGTCCCCAGGTCCATGAAGCCAGGAGGCTCGTGTCCTGGGACAGCCCCAAACAATCCTGGGGAAGGGAGGGCTGCAGGGGTATGCAGGGGTTGGGGAGACAGCTTTCCAGGGTCCCCTGGTTCCCCTAGGCCCCTGCTTTGTCTCTGGTTGCTCCCACCCTGAGCTCCCAGGCAGAAATCTGGGGGCCTGTTCCCGAGGCTCAGACAAGACACGAGGGGAAGTGGAGACAGAAGCACCCCTCCTGGTCCCCTGGGCCGTGCTGATGGGCTGACCTCCCAGAAAGCCACGCTGTGGCCGCTACTGTCCTGGCCACCCTGCCCAGCCCTGAGGCAATGTTGACAAGAGTGAAGATGCTGTGTTTCCCGCTGTTTCTCCACTTGACTCTCTGATGTCCTGAGGGCCCCACCCACGGTGTCCAGCAAGAAGGGACATTACCCTGGGCTGTCCAAGGTAATGGCCATCAAGACCCGAGCCAACCCCTGGGAATAAGACTCGTCCACTTCCTTCCTGGGCCCTAGTGCAGTTAGAAGCCCCCAGGGAGAGACGTCTGCTTTCACGCATCCCTCCTCCACCCATCTCAGTGCCTTGCTCAGCCCAAGCAGGTGGAACCACTCCAAGCTCCACAAAGATCAATGGGCCTGAAGGGCCTGTAGAGGCACTGCTGTATACAAAGACAGCTGCTCTGGGACCCACGGGGATCCCCAGAGCCAAGGAGCAAACCCGGCAGGCAGGAACTAGAGTCTTCCCCCTCTTCCAGGGCCCACCAGGAGACTACAACCGGGGGTCTCACGTCAGCCCCTCTCCAACCAAGGAGGCACACCACTCCTGCTCCCCTCCTCCTCCTCCCCCAGCCCAGCCCAAACATCTCCATTGGCTCTTTAGCAGCACTCAAGCTGGTCTTACAGTGAGGAGGAAGAGGAGGGAAGATGAGGAAGCCAGGGCTGGGCTGGGCTGGGCTGGGCTGGGCTGGGCTGGGCTGGGCTGGGCTGGGCTGGGACGACACCAACAGCCACAGCAAGCTCCCTGCAGCTGTGATCCTCGGGGAGAAACGGGACTTCCAATCTGTTCCCACTTTCCCCAACAAACTATTCCAAACTCCAGGACAGGTAGGGGGCTGCCAGAGGAGGGTCCCAGTCGGGGTTCATCCACATCCCAGCCCAAGCTCCAGGGCAGGGACCTGGCTTCATGGGTCAGCCCTGATCCCCAGCCCCGGGGTGACCAGGGCTGGCAGAGAGCCTCTCCCAAGGTTCACATCCAGATTACTAATAACTGTAGGGCCTTAGGCAAGTGGCCGGCGCTGCCTGTGCCTTGGTTTCCTAATCTGGAAAATGGGAGCGACGGGGGCACCCAGATGCCAGCCTTATCTTGCCGGGGTGGTTAGGCTGGTCGCTATTATCAACTGCTCGGTCTGCACCCCTGGCTAAGGTCAGGATTTCCCTAACTGTCACCACCGGGATCTGGACCTGGAAAGTCTTTGTGTCAAGTCCCGTCCGGAAGGTGCCTGTGCCAGCTGGCCTGCCGCAAGGGGAGAAGGAGAAAGCCAAGGGAGGAGCTGAGCATGCGTGAGGAAGGAACAGGCGACGGGGAGGACCCACCCAGGGCCCCACCACCCACACAACAGGAAGGTGGCTCAGAACAGTCCCCCAGCCCCACCAAGCCTCATCGGCAACACTGGACCTTCTGGGTCCTAACAGAATCACCCACCCCTGGAGCCAGAGTCTCGCTGGCTTGAAGACCCAGGTGGGGCCGATACAGGTGGGGCTGCCCAGGTATCATGGGGACAAGCACCGAGGCCTGGGGACCCACACCAGCGACAGAGCACAAATATCTGTCCTGAACAAGCATGCATAATAAGCAAGGATGTGGGCAGGGCAAACTTGCTGCTAAATTCAATATCAAGAAATGCTGCTTCCAATTCATTGACCTAGGCTTTCTCGGCTGAACAGAAAGTCCACTGATAGAGCCATTAAATAAATCACCTGCTTCCCTAAAAGCCGGGATGGGGGTTCAAGGTCTGCCCCATTCCTGCACCAGCTCTTCCACACGGCGGCCCTGCAGCCTGCCCACTGCCTGTCACCCTCCTTGGAGACACAGGAATGGCCAGGCGCACCCCTCCCCCTGCCCCCAGCAGCCACAGAAAGAAGTGGGGACATGCCTACCCACTCACCCTCCTCCATCGCGGGCTCCCAGCCCTGCCCCACACTGGAAAACCAGGGCCCCCACGTCCTGGGGCGCCAGTCTGAACTCACCTGGTGGGAGGTGGGAGGTGGGGATGCCTGAAACCCAGGCGGGCGGTGGAAGGCCACGGCTGCAGGGCAGTGTTTCCGGAGGTGCCCCAACCCTCTGTAACTCGAGCCCTGGGTGCCTCGCCCATCAGGCACTAGATAGGCATTACTCAGCAGGTAAATAAATGGGCAGGGAGCCACAGACCTCAGGAAAGCCGGCCTTAGGCCAGAAATAAGGAGCGAGGCTCAGCCTGGGGGTGGAAACAGAGCCCCCTTCTAGGCTGGGCTAACAGACTGTGCAGAGAAGCAGACCCCAAGGGAGCACACAGCGGTTACAGCATGACTCGGGCGTGCCCTGGGGTCACCAGGGACAGCGGTGACCATGGGTGATACCGCTGCCCCAGCTGGGCTCCTCGTCCCCACGCCAAGGAGAGGGAGCACAGGCCGAGGTGTGCCCGAGGCTTCGTCTGCAAGGGTGACCTGCCCGGGGAGGGGGCCAGGGCCCCACTGTTCACCCAGCAGCCTCCCTGCCCACCTCGGGGGTCTCCCAGGGCCTCTGGACTCTGCTCTGCCAAGAGTAAGGCGAGGCGTGAAGTCTGGGCAGGGCCGGATGAGAGGAAGTGGGCCAGAAGACCCTGAGGAGAGCGGACTTTGAAGCCCAGGGACCAGGAGACTGGGATGGGGGGTGGGGAGCTCAGAGACAGGCAGGCGGCCCCAGGGACGCGACAGCCAGCCCTCCCCACCTCTGAGCTCTGGACACCACAGTTAACGATTTCCAGCTCCTCCTGAGTCACAAGGGCCTCATCCCAGACCAGACACGCCCCTCGCGGCCGGTCCCACGGCCCCGGGAGTCAGTCCCACGGTCCCGCATGGAAGGCAGGACCCACAGGGCTCAGATGAAGGGCAGGGCTCCTGCCAGTGCCTGGCCATGCAGAGGTCATCTGGAACAGAACTTGCTGTTCTGCCGGCTCGGGGAGCCCCCAGGAGGAGGGAGCTTTGGGGGGAGCATCTGGAAACCTCACTGGGACAGATAGGAAAAGAGGAGGCCCTGTTGCATCCTCAGGGTCTCAGAGGGCAGAACAAGCAGAGCAGGAGGCCAGGGAGGCAGCCGAAGCCTGCCAGGACTGCCTTCCCGCCATCAGTAGCCTGGGACCCATGAGAGGCTGCCCTGCACAGGACTCCCAGTGGTGCAGGCTGCTCCGTCACCGCCCGCGGCCACACCGGGGCAAGGCCACCCGCTGTGGACAAGAGGCCACAGAGGGTGCCGTGGGGGCGCCCGACCTGAGAGTTGGAGGCTCCAACATGGGTGATTTCAGGTGCCACCTCCCCTAGCAGGAAACAGAGGACCAAAGAGCAGCCCCTACCCACCGGGTCCCACAGGTGGGAGGTCACCTGAGCGCCCACCTCATTTGACACGGGACAAATCCAGCTGGCTAAACCGCAGCAATCACGGCGGACTATCTTCTTCAACCTTCTTGGCCAACACCCGAAGCTCCCTGAAGGAGGCGCTCTGCTGGTGGGGGGGAATCACCCCAAACCCACCAGGAAGGCTGGTTCCTGGAACCCCAAGATTTGGGGCTGAGGAACATTCAGATACTTGGAGTTAGGGAATAAAGCATGGGGGTATATCTAAGAAAACCCCCAAATAAACAAGAACATACACATGTATGTATATGTTACTTTTAAGATAGCAACATTCGGGAATAACACTAATGGCTTCGGTATAATTAATTTCCATTTGACATCCCCAGTCTGGTCCAAAGTCATCAGGAGTCCCCTAACAGTTTCAATTAGAAATCCCCACCTTCTTCAGGCTCCATGAGACACTCTATGTACACTAGGATACACTGTTTCCATAGCTGACTCCACACCAAGGTTCAGCCCCTTTCTGATTTCCTGGCTTGGACTCTATTCCTGCCGCCTCTGTCCCAGAGCACAGGGAACTTGGGGGAAACTGATCCGTCTGTCGGAATCACTGCCCCACCCCAGGGCCCAGTTCTGAGAGCCCACCTGGGCCCTCCCGTCTCCTCTCTGTCCTGCAGCCACGTCCTCTGCCCCACACCCGCCTCCTCCCCGCTCCTCAAGGCTCAAGCAGCCTCTATTTACCTTCTGCAAATCATCAAGGGCCTTCCCCCCATCACCCCCCCACCCGGAGCAGGGCTGCTAGGACTGCACCAGGAACACAGAAGGCAGTAATAACCACAACTAGCATTTATCAATAAGCACTTCCTGTGTGCCCAGCTCAAAAATAATAATAATTTAAAAAATAAAAACAGCAGCCCTCAGGGCGTAGTCATGATGCTCCAGGCCCTCATCCATCCTCCCTATGGCTCCATGGGATTGTTCCATAGGTGGTGAAACTGAGGCACAGAGAGGCGGCCAGCCCGAGGCCAAACTACTGAAGCTTGCACACCCTAGACTCACATCAACGAGCCCCAGTGCCACAATTACTAATGCCCACGGGCACTGAGCCTGTGCTCTGCAACAAGAGAAGCCCCCGAGATGAGAAGCCTGCATACGGCAACTACAGAGTAGCCCCCACTCGCCCGTGAAGCAACAAAGACCCAGCGCAACCATAAATAAATAAACAAGAAAATATTGACATCTATTCATCTAGGATTTTCTTGCATGATTGTGATTCTGAAAAACATTGCACGAAAATACTATTTTCCTTGATTCCTAAGTTTTCTGGGTGCCCCCTCCCTGATAAACTCTGTGGCCCCCGGTGACTGCCTCTCTTGCCCCAATCTCCACCCTGCTCTTTTTGCTTTCCCCTACCGACCTCCAGGTCTCCACACCCATGACCTCCAACCCAGGACCACCCTGGTTATAGTCACAGCCTCCTGGTGCCACGAGTAATTCCGGAGCACCCTCGCCTGCGTCACTGGCCTCTTTATCCCTCACCACAGCTAACGTGCGTTATGTCACTGTTTGCTTTGTTTATCCTCTGCTTCCTCCCCTGAGCACATCACCCCAGGAGGACAGGATTTTTATCTGTATGTACAGCATCCTTACATTCCTCAGTGCTGCAAACAGTGCCTGGCACATGTCATCTCTCAGCCTTTCTCAAATAAACAAACACTCCTGGCATGATAATCTCTAGGAAATCTAACCAGGCCCTGGCGAAACACTTCTGACGAATGGGCCCCACAACACAGCATCCGGCCCCATCTCTGAGCTGGCCCTCCTTCAGCCAACCATCTAAGCCAGCATGTCCCAAACTCTGGGTCCTGAAAACTATTAGGTGGGTCATAACCAGCCATTTTTTTTAATGTTTAAAAATAACACACTCCTAATAGGCAAAAGGTAGAAACAACTCAAACGTCCCTCGACTGATGAACAGATAAACACAATGTACTTGGTCTGTAAATGGAATATTACTCAGCTAGGAAAAGGGATGTGGTTGTGATACTGATCCAGGCTACAGCAAGCAGGAAATTTTGCAACACTCCGCAAAGGGAAGGAAGCCAGTCATGAAGACCACAGATCAGAGGATCCCATCTCTAAGAAATGTTCAAATCTGCAGACAGAAAGGCGGTCACTGATTAGGCCTGGGAAAAACGGGGTGGGGACGAGGAGGTGCCAGCTTCAAGGTACAGAGATTCTTTTTGCGGTGATGAAAATGGCCTAAAATTGGATGTGGCAATGGTTGCACAATTCCATAAATAACTAAAAACCATCGGATTGTATGCTTTAAATGGAAGAACCAAATGGTATATGAACTGGATCTCAATAGAGCTGTTTTTAGAAAGTAAGTAAAGCTCCCCCATCCAACCCAAGAAGCACAGCAAGAATTGGGGTGCAGCAGGTGCACCCCTGAAAAATTACTCCATGGAAATACTGTTTCATTTGTATACATACCCTCCACACACACATCTACACACACATATGTCCTGGTCTGTGGTGTAAAACATACTTCTTACTGGGGACTACAGTCCAAAATAAGCTTGAAAGCCACTCTCCGGGCAACATCAAACTCGGGATTCCAGCATGCCAATGGCCCTTCACCTGCCTGCACCGCTCTGCCCTCTTCAAGACCAAGGTTCCCTAACTCCCACCCCCCTACCCACTGCCTTCAAGAGTCTCCGCTGGTGGGACTGGGGGGCTTCCTGCTCAAGGGTGCCACAAGGCTCTGGACTCGTCCTCAGAACACAGGTCACGCTGCACTGTCCGTGTGTTTCAGGGGGAATGTCCCCAGGCCATGGGCCATGTCCTGGGCACCTATGCACGCTTTCCTCTGCAGACAATGCCAGGCCTGGGGCAGCAGCTCAGGGGCACAGACTGATGGCGGCAATTATGGGGGTCTGACTCCAGTCCCCCCTCCATGTCACCGCCCCTGAACAATCCGAGGGGATTTTTAAAAAATTTCTTGTTTATTTATTTATTCACAGCCGCACTGTCTTTGTTGCTGCACAAGAGCTTTTCTCGAGTTGCAGTGAGGGGGGGCTACTCTCTAGTTGCGGTGCAGGGGCTTCTCACTGCAGAGGCTTCTCTGGTTGCAGAGCACAGGCTCTAGGGTGCATGGGCCTCAGTAGTCGCGGCTCCCAGGCTTAGTTGCTCCTCGGCACGTGCGATCTTCCCAGATCAGGGATCGAACCTGCGACTCTTGCACTGGCAGGCGGATTCTTTACCATTGAGCCACCAGGGAAGCCCCTGAGGGATTTTACATAGCTTAAGGAAATGACTTTCTAGAAAGAAAAAAAGATACAAAATAGGAGAAGAAACCACTCCCCCAACCTCAAAGGAACCTTTGGAAAAAAAGACTTTTTAAAAAGGACAAGTCTCCCACAAAAGTATCTGGCTTGGATGGTTTCACTGGTGAATTCTTTAAAAGTTTTAACACCGAGATGATTTTGTAGCTGCTTAAAATGTTCCAGAACACAGAGGGAGGGGGAAAGAAACGCATCCAAATTATTTTTGCTAAGCCAGCATGACACTGACACCAAAACTGATAAAAATAGCAGGCGCACGCATGCCTGCCCGCTGCAGCCCAAGCACACACGTGTATCATCTGTGTAAGAACTGTGTACCTACCTCGCAGCTCAAACCCAAATAAGTTCCAATGGATTAAAGATTTCAGTACATAAAAATGAAACCATAAAAGTACCAGAAGGAAACCCGAGTGAATTTTTTCCCCATGATTTGGGAATGCAGGCGGCCTCTAAGAAGGACATAAACCCTTGC
This sequence comes from Muntiacus reevesi, assembly GCF_963930625.1. Taxonomy (NCBI): domain Eukaryota; kingdom Metazoa; phylum Chordata; class Mammalia; order Artiodactyla; family Cervidae; genus Muntiacus; species Muntiacus reevesi. The sequence continues at coordinate 8,491,492 of NC_089266.1, read as the reverse complement.
AAGAGAAAAGAAAAAGAAAAAACTTCACAACCTAAGGGTTCAAAAATCTCTGTTTAGAAAAGCACACTAGAATTAAAAGTCAACAACTGGGAAAAACACGAATAACAGTGACAACAAAGGTGGGCAGGAACGCCTTAAAAGAAAAGTCAACAAGAAAAGGACTGACCACCCAACTGGGGAAAAAATAAAGCAAGGACAGGAACAAGCAGTTCACAGGGAACCGTGAGCCCCTCACCTATAAAGAGAGGAAAAGCTAGAATGACTAAAACACCCATCAAATAGCCTTCTGCCTCTCCACCCACAGTAAGGGGTATATATATAGTACCTCTCTACTGTCACCATGAAAAACTGATGTAGCTACTTTAGCTGCCAACGCGGCAACAAGGATCAACATTTTCAATGCACACATTCTCTGGAGCAGAAATTCCACTCCTAGAGGTCTATCCAAAAGTCACATGCGCACACATATAAGCGTGAGAATGTTCACAAAGTCTCATTGATCACAGATGAAGCCGGACAAGAAGGGCAGGGCTGCGTAAAGGGCAGAGGATACAGCTATTAAGAGGAATGCACCAAACCCACAGCGTCATTAAGTGGGAAAAATACACACGTGCCAAATCCAGGACACAGGGCACGCCCTGCTGACCACACGGGCTCTCCCGGGGAAAGGGTGCATCTCCACACTTAATGTGACCCTGACTTCTTCTCTTCTCCCGACAGTCATGCACTGCTTTTAAGAATCGGAAGAAGAAAAGGCGACAGGGCAGATAGGGCAGAGGGGACCAGGAATACAGAGCAGCGTGTGGACCACAAGCTTGGGGATGAAGGGGCAGCGGGCAAGGCCAAACCCTGCCTGTTCATTAAAGCTGCGTTTGGTTTTCGTTTATGAGCTTGTTTAACAAAACCTCCCGGGGGCTGGGCCCGCGCTGGCGGTCCTCACATGTTAGCACTTTTGTTCTAACGACACTGTGCAGGAGGAATGAGACCCACTGCAACGAGGACAAGGATTCAGGGAGCACAGGTCATCATCAGACCAGGGCAGGACAGGAGGCGCGAGGACCATTTCTCCCACAAACAAGTGGACAGGGCCTCCAGGATGGTTTCCTGCTCGAACATTCTGTGTTTTAGAAGGAGGAAGATGGAATAGGTGATGTCCGAGGCCACTTCTGCTTCCCAACTCCTTGCTCGGGCCAGCACGGGTTTCTCTGAACTGCACTGGACAGACCAGGGGTTCTCAAATCAGGTTCCCTAGAACCCTGGAGTTCCAGAGGGGGTTGTGCCCAGTGGCAGCCCGGAAACAGGGAGGGGAGGTCCCCCTGCTCAGAGAACTGGATGCTCAGTCCTGGGCACGAGCTGCCTCTACTCATTAACTACAACCAGTAGTCTGGGGGCCCCTGGAATCCCAGGGGGGCTCCTGTGACACCCACAGAAAGGCCCGGGGCAGGGAAAGCTAAATCGGATAAAACATGGAAAGGAAGTCACGCCTAGACCAGAGAAGGGTCCCCTCCCCCACCCCCCATCAGCTCTCGGACCTGCAGCCCTGGGTCCACACTTGACCACGCCGGGCCACTGGGAACCACGTGACACCATCCTTCAGGCCGCCTGTCAGAACCTGGGGTCGGGGCAGGGCCGCCCACACTGCGGGGCGCCGGGCAGGGGTCCCAGCTGCCCCCGCCCGCGGGGCGCTGAATGCGTTCTCTGTCCACAGAGCGTGGCTGTCTGGAGCGAGCGCGTCCCCCGGACAGCAGCCCCATTGTGCAGACACTGGCTCCCAGCAGCTGTTGGGCCTGAGAGGCCGCGGCTACGGATTCAGCCCCTCTCCTGGCAGCTGCTCAGCTTCCCAGGACGGGCACCCAGGAGGCCTCACCCAGCTCCATCCCCAGGCCGGGCTGGGTGGTCAGGGCCACAGCCTGCAAGCTGCAGGGAGGCAGAGCACAGGCCCGCCTGCAGTGTCTGCCTCCCTGCCCAACCCGCGCCCGCAGCTGTGCCCGGCTCTATTTAAGGCATTCTGCAGCTGCTCGGCTGCATTCCCTGGATGCACCCTTGCTCCTACCCCTCACCACCGGGCTGGGCTTGGCAGACAGCTGGGAAGGCCAGCAAGGGAGGCGGGTTGCTTTCTCCTGGGCCCTGTGCTTGTAGCCCGCGTGGTTCCCTGCATGGGGGAAACAGGTTCTTCCCTGCTCTGCAGGGAAGAGTCCCCAGCACAGGCACCCAGGTACCCCTGGAAGGCGGCAGGCTCGCCTGGTCTGCCAAAAAGTCATACCCACCACCAGAGGCGTGGTGAGGTCTGATGTCCACCTTCCTCAAGGCTCTACACATGACCAAGGATATTCCAGAGGTTTTAAGTCGGAGGGAGACCCTACCAAGACTCTTGCTGCATCTGCCCCACCCCAAGGTCATGCCCACATCACAAGGGACCCCTGTCACCACACCTAGCTTGGCCGTTAGGGGCTGAGCAGGTGCAGCTGCACCTGGAGCGCTCAGACCATGACCACTCCCCATCTCTGCTATGCGGGCCAGCAGGGCCCACTCCTCTCTCATTTGACAGATCAAGAAATTGAGGCTGGGAAGTGGGGGGTAGGGGTGACGTGAAGGAGTGGCTCGGAACCAGTAGGCCCGTGGAGTGGAGCCAGGACACGCCCAAGTACTCAGCAGGGCGCCAGTCTGGGGACACTCCACTCGTCACTCTGTCCGGTCACCCTGGCCTCTCCCACAGCCTCCAGTGAGCATCCAGAGACGGCAAAGAACCAGACCCACGAGTGAGCGGCCAGTGCCCGCCTTATAAGGCAGCCTCAGGGAAACTTGGCTGGTGGAGCCAGGGGGGTGGCTCCCGGGGGAGGCAGAGTCAGGAGCCCGCCAAGCAGATGTGGGGCCCAGCCCCACCCAGAGCCACCCAGGCAGGAGGAAGGGGGCAGAGCAGGGACCTGGGAGAGGAGGCAAGCCCACTCCCACCCAGAGCCCAAGAGAGGAGCAAGAATGGAGATGCCAAGTCCACAGACAGGGGTCATCAATCTCAGAAACCAAGAACCCAGCACGCCAGAGTGAGTGGATCAGACATGTGGGTTCTCGGTTGACCCATAAAGTATCTGCTTGGTCCTTGGGGAGGTCGCATGGGGTCCCTGAAAGTCCCTGCATGGGAGACCATGAAAGGACCAGAGCAGGAAGAGCTGGGAAGCAGAGAGGTGTGAGCTACGCAAGAATCCACTTGAGGCCACCCCAGGCAAATGAAGACTCAGAGTGGACATAGATTTTATTAGCGCTGTACTTTAGGGAGGTCAATTTCCCTAAAGCAACTCAGCTGAAGTCCCAGGAGACCCTGTCCTGCAACCACGTCACAGTCTGGAAGGCTTCCTGGAGGGAGAGGCAGAGGGCTGAGTCTGATCAGAGGGCACAGAGCTCCCAATCTCCCTCATCCTCTGCCCCTGCAGCACCAGCTGCTCCCCCGCCCCGGAGGGCGGAGGGCGGGCAGTGATCACAGAGGGCAGTCAGAGCAGGGCCTGCAGGCTGGGGGGTTTCCAGGGGCTCCCAAGCCAATCCCCCACCTCCCACCCATGGCAGGGTGGAAGGGGATGGGAGTGCCAGGTCTGCAGGACAGACGGACAGGAAGTGAAGCCAAGGTGCCTGGAGAGGCTGGACAGACCAAACCCAGGGGAGGGGAAGGATGGGAAAAACTGATGAAGCCTAAGAACAAGGACTAGGAGTAGGGGATTTCAGACCCAGGGTCCCCCAGAAGCCCCAACCATAAATGCCGGGAACACCCCTCCATCGGGCCCTGGACCTGCACTTGCCCAGGACCTCAGGACTGGACGTCCAAGGCTGAGCAGGTGAAGGTCGAATCCCCCAGCCCCCAGCAGGCCTTGCTTCCTCCTCCCAGTTCACGTCTCACCCTGTGTTACTTCCAGGCTCACCCCACAGTGTCTTCTAAAGCTGTTTTAAATGGAAAGCATTCTCCCAAACGGACTCATCCAAGCTCTCACCTCCTCCAAACCCAAGCATCCTTCCTCCATAGCATCTGTCCAGCCCCCACCTGCTTCAAGTGCATCTAAGAGTTCTCAGCCTGTGAGCACTGGTCTCAGAGAGCTGCCTCCCCACCCAGCCTGTAAGGCACAAGGGAGCGGGCTCAGCACACGCGTGAATTCACACGCAGGTACACACTCGACTGGCACATACGCCAACCCCCAGGGCGGAGGACAGCCGCCCCAGCCCATGGACTTCTCCACGCAGATCCTGACGCCCACCTGCACAGAGGAGCTGCGGGTCGGGGGCTCCGGGACCCCGCTCAGACACTGAAATTCTTTCCCCTGAAAAGCCACACAGCCCCGGCCCCGACACTAGGCTCCCAGCACCTCTGGACTGCGGCCTCAGCCAGGAAGGCTCCTCCCCACCCCCCTTTTCCTGGTTAAATCCCAGCAGTGTCTGCCGCTGGAGGAAGACCTTTCTGGATATGCCTGAGGCCCCACCCTGCCTGCCCTGATGACCCAGGTCAATGCCACCCTGAGTGGACCCGCCCTGCCTGTCCCCCCCGCCCCCCGGAGCGGGACCACCTCCTCGGGCATCCAGGGCCAAGTCTCATCAACAGCTGGATGGCTGACGACCGTCTCCCCAGTCACATCCTGTTTGACTCAGTTGAGTGTGAATACCTCACCCCCAGGAGCGAGCTGCACCCGGCAGCAAAGGGCCTGGACCAACAGAAGAGCGGGAGGAAACGGCCTCCGGCCACTCCCCAAACACAGGCCATGTGTCCTGACACGGCGCCTGGGGGGTGGGGTGGCTCTGCAGGGCCACGTCTGGGGAGACGCAGACTCACACAACGGGGCTGGAAGGGACCTCTGGTCCCTGCTGCCAGACTGTCGCCCGGCGACCCGGGAGATTCAGAGTCAGGCCCCCGCCCCACCCGACCTGCATGGTCAAATGTGCACCTTGAGAAGAAGGTGGCTGCTCCACCAACACCCCTACCCTCGCCCTGTCACAAGCCCCCAAGTCCACCGACCACGGGAAAATTCTCATTTAAAAAGGAAAGTCAGGGACTTCCCTGGTGGTCCAGAAATACTCCCTGCTCCCAATGCAGGGGCCTGGGTTCGATCCCTGGTCAAGGAACTAGATCCCACATGCTGCAACTAAGACCTGGAGCAGCCAAATAAATCCATTGTGGGTTTTGTTGTTGTGGTTGTTTTTTAAAGTAAGAACTTAGAGGAGGAACTAGAGATATCTGTACACCCAAGTACACAGCAGCTTTACTCACAACAGCCAAGCAGGACACAAGGTGTCCGTCAACAGTGGACGGATAATCAAACGACCAACGGCATATCCCCCAGAACAAGAACAAACTATTTCACAATGCATATGGAAACACACAAGACCCCGAATAGCCAAAGCAGTCCTGAGAAAGAAGAATGGAGCTGGAGGGATCAATCTTCCTGACTTCAGACTATACTACAAAGCTACAGTCATCAAGAAAGTCTAGCACTGGCACAAAAACAGAAATATAGATCAATGGAACAAGCCCAGAAATAAACCCCTGCACCCATGGGTACCTTATTTTTGACAAAGGAGGCAAGAATATACAATGGGGCCCAGACAGCTTCTTCAATAAATGGTGCTGGGAAAGTTGGACAGTTACGTGTAAAAGAAAGAAATTAGAACACTTCCTAACATCATACACAAAGATAAACTCAAAATGGATTAAAGACTTAAAGGTAAGACCAGAAACTATAAAACTCTTAGAGGAAAATATAGACAGAACACTCGATGACGTAAATCAAAGAGATCCTCTATGACTCACCTCCTAGAGTAACGGAAATAAAAACAAAAGTAAACAAGTAGGACCTGATTAAACTTAAAAGCTTTTTCACAGCAAAGGAAAATAAGCAAGGTGAAAAGACAACCCTCAGAAAGTGAGAAAATAACAGCAAATGAAACAACTGACAAAGGATTAATTTCCAAAATATACATACAAGCAGCTCATACAACTCAATCCTAGAAAAACAAACAACCCAATCAAAAAGTGGGAAAAAGACCTAAACAGACATTTCTCCAAAGAAGACATACAGATGGCTAACAAACACATGAAAAGATGCTCAACATCGCTCATTATTAGAGAAATGCAAATCAAAACCACAACGAGATATCACCTCAGAATGGCCATCATCAAAAAGTCTACAAACAATAAATGCTGAAGAGGGTGTGGAGAAAAGGGAACACTCTTGCACTTCTTATGGGAATGTAAATTGATACAACCACTATGGAAAATGGTATGGCGATTCCTTAAAAATCTAGGAATACAACCACCATATGACCCAGCAAACTCACTCCTAGACATATACCTGAGGAAATCAAAATTGAAAAAGACACTGTATCCCATTGTTCATTGCAACACTATTTAAAATAGCTAGAACATGGAAGCAACCTAGATATCCATCAACAGGTGAATGGATAAAGAAGTTGTGGTACATATACACAATGGAATATTACTTAGCAATAAAAAGGAACGCATTTGAGTCAGTTCTGATGAGGTAGATGAACCTAGAACCTATTGTACAGAGTGAAGTGAGTCAGAAAGAGAAAGATAAATATCATATTCTAATGCACATATATGGAATCTAGAAAAATGGTACTGAAGAATTTATTTACAGGACAGCAGTGGAGAAACAGACACAGAGAATGGGCATGGGGAGAGGGGAGGAGAGGGTGAGCTGTATGGAAAGAGGAACATGGAAACTTATATAACCATGTGTAAAACAGACAGCCAACGGGAATTTGCTGTGTGGCTCAGGAAACTCAAACAGGGGCTCTGTATCAACCGAGAGGGGTGGGATGGGAAGGGAGCTGGGAAGGAGGTTCAAATGGGAGGGGATATATGTACACCTATGGCTGACTCATGTTGAGGTTTGATAGAAAACAACAAAATTCTGCAAAGCAATTATCTTTCAATAAAAAAAATTTAAAAAGGAAAAATAAGAAACAGGCTTTCAAAGGAATTTTCAGAAAAATAAACATGTATAGAGTACCTACAAAAAAAAAACAATGGATGGATAAGCAGTGTGGTCTATGCATACAACTGAATATTATTCAGTCTTAAAAAGGGAAGGAAATTCTGATACCCGCTGCAACATGGATCAACTCTGAAGATGTGCAAAGTGAAATAAACCAGACACAAAGGGACAAACATTTAGGATTCCACCTACATGAAGGACCCAGAGTAAACTCATAGAGACAGAAAGTAGGAAGGTGGGCGCCAGGTGCGGGGGATTGGGGGAAGTTAATGTGTAAAGGGGCCAGAGTTTCAGTTGGGAAGATGAAAAAGTTGTGGAGATGGATGGTGGTGACCATTGCACAACAGTGCAACGTATTGAATATGCATATAGAACTGTACACTTAAAAATGGCTACAATGGTCAATATTATATGTGTTTTACCACCATTAAAAGTAATTTTTAAAAGGTTAATCAAAAACCCAGAATGTTCTGCCTGTCCAACCCAAGGGACACTTACTGAGCTCCGAGTCCCAGGATTACAACTGGACCCAGCTTTCACCAGGCTCACAGCTCAGCCGGCACCTTAACACAACCTGTGGGGCCAAGACCCTCACTGTGGGGCAGGGGGCAGCAATGGTGTTTCATGGGACAGCATCATGTCCTCCGTGAGCTCCCCATGAGCACAAGTCTGGGTCTAGACCCTCCAAGGATGGGAGCCATGCCCTCAATCACCCCCCCAGACAGCAGAAGCGCCCTGCACAGAGACTTGGGCAGGAATCACAAGGGTCCCTGGCCTGGGATCCCCCCTGGCAGCCCTGAAAATCCTAGCCTGCAGAGATGAGGGGCTGTCATGTTCCCTTTATGTCTGGGCGCAACCCTCCCTCCTTTGGGAGGAAGATCCTCCAGAGCAGGAACCACCCCCTCCCACCTCCCACAGCCTCTGCCCTGGAGGCACCTTCAGGGCACCTGTCACCCTTCTAGAACCCGAGCCTGCCTCTCCAAGGCCCAGGGACCACCAGCCACCAGGACCGTGAGAGCGTGTCCCAGTGTCTCACAGCCATCCCGCCCCAACACGAGCCTGTCCCGGTTCCTGCCCCCACATCCTGGGGTCGCAGCCACGGTCTCACCATGACCCTGTTGACCAATCACAACCCAGAGATTCTTTGCAGAGTCTAACTGAAATCCCACTTGCTGCATTGTGGTCCACTGTGGGACAGAAAGAGCCCCCCAGTCCCCGCCCGAGATTTCAGTATAGACTACCCCCCAACTCAATATTCAGCTCTTTCTCCAAGATTGTAGGGCAAAGACAGCTCCCCACTCCCCAAGTCATCACAGCACAGGTTGACTGGCGCCTTGCTACTCACCCTCGTGGCTCTTGGGTGGGATCTCGGCCGCGGGGGGCTGGGGCTTGGGCTCCAGCCTGCTCTGCAGCTGAGACATCGGGGCGAGTTCTGAATTCTCCAGGGTCTGGGGTGGGATGGGGGAGGCGGACCCCTCGGCTGGCTTGGGCACCTGGATCTCGACCCTCTTGGGGGCTGCGTCAGCGGCGGGGGCAGCGGGCACCTCGGGTATCTTAGAGGCGGGGGTCTCCATCCTCCGGTGGGCTGACTCCTGGGGCTTGACTATGGTGATCTCCGTCCTCCGGGGGGCGGGCTCCGGCGTCTTGTGGCCCAGCGCCTCGGCCCGCTTGAGCCCGAACCGGGATGGCCCAGCGGTGCCGGCGTTCTCTACCTGCTTGGACGAGATGTCGATGGAGATCTCGGTGCGCCGAGACACAGGCTCAGCCTTGGGCCCGGAGAGCTCGACCCTCCGCAGGGCAGCCTTGGGGGATCGCTGGCTCAGGGAGTCTACATGGCGGGCTGCAGGCTCTGAGTTCTTCACACCCAGGTCCTGGAATTTCTGTGTGGAGCTGGCCACAGAGGACCGGAGCAGGGGCGTCTGGACCCTCCGGGGTGGGGTGGAGTTGGGCGTCTCGACCTCCTCGACCTCAAAAGATCTTTTCAAGGCTGGAAGAAAAAGCGAGGAGAAGGTGATAAGCAGACGGCTGGGGAACGCCTGGAAGCATCCTGCTAGTGGTGAACGTCGGAAGGCAGCCGGCGGGGAGGCTGCGGCGAGGGCTCTGTTTCACGGCACAAGATGGGACAAGGGTGGAAGAGGGAAGACTCTTGTGCCCTCTCAGGAAGAAAAGGGGACAGTTCCATTCTACTAGGGGCTGAGGCACGAGCAGACACATGTTCTGGGACAGACAGAAAACACTGAAGCTTGGGGGACTCCTCTGTCCTGACGTGGCAGGGGCCCCACCAGCTACATTCTCTATAAGGATGCTCCAGCTCAAGACGCCATTTTTATTTCTTTCCTGTCATGACTGTCATTACCCTTCATCACCTCCACCCAACACAGACAGCATCAGCAAACACCACCACCACCAACAGACGGGAGAGTGAAAGTGTTGCTCGCCTGGTCATGTCTAACTCTTTGTGACCCCATGGACCACAGCCCACCAGATTTCTTTGTCCATGGAATTCTCCAGGCAAGGATACTGGAGTGGGTTGCCATTTCCTACTCCAGGGGATCTTCCCAACCCCCGGATTGAACACAGGTCTCCTGCATTGCACGCAAATTCTTTACCATCTGAGCCACCAAGGAAGCCCATCAGATGAGAGATGCCCCTAATAACAAGAGCCCGTAAGAATCTCGATGGGAATGACACCCTCATGTCAATGTCAGCAGAACAGCCAACGCTGGGACTTTTAACAACAGGCAAGGCACTGGGTTTACCATGCACAACCACATTTGCTCCCTACCCTAACCCCATGGTGTAAATAATGCTACAATCCCCTGATATGGATGGGAAAACTGAGGCCTGGGTGCTTAAGTAACGCGCCTGGCAGCATGGAGTGAGCAAGCAGAGCCAGAAGACGCATCTACCTCCCAGGCCCAGGGTTCTAACCACTTGGTTGTCCACTTGGTGGAGTAATAGAGATCCCGGAGAAGCCCACTGTGAATTTCTCAGTCCTCGGCCCCGGCGGCATCTGCCTCCATCCTGTACTACTTGCCCCGGCCAGACCCAGGCCCATGCAGGACGCTGACCGCCTAACTCCCACCCCCAACACACAGCCCGGCGCTTCCGCCTGGCCCCCTGCCATCTCCACCAGGGTTCATCCACTCTCTCCAAGGTGCTGGGGACGGTGCCCGAGAAGCTGCCAGCCCCACGGTCCCCGCAGGCTCGCTGCAAACGAGAACCAGCTGCTCCTGGTTATAAAGACTGGAGCAGGAAAGGGCCCACGTGGCAGGAACACTCACCAGCTCCTTCCGGCCTGGGCCCTCAGCGACCCACAGGGTCTCTCCCACCAACTCTCTGCCTCGCAGCCCCAGGAGCACAGGATTACAGGAACTACCCCCCCCCCCCCATTTCCTCCCCTAACTCTCAGGGCCATTCTGAGCAGCCCCTCCTGCCAGTCCTCCTTCCTCCAAATTCCCAAAGAGCCCTCATCTCCTCTCTAGAGACAGAACCTCTTTCAGAAGACCAGGGCGTGACGGGTGGCTGAGTGGTGGGTGGCCAGAGAAGTGTGTGCTCTGAAGTGCCGGGTGTAAGAGGAAGCCAAGGGGACCCCAGACTCTGACACCCGACCGTGGCCACTACCAGTTCCCCAAACGCGGCACCCCTCCGGGGACCCTCTCTAAGCCCTGGACACACCTCCTTCTCGGTGGACAGAGGACACAAAATCCTGGCTTGCAAAGCTCAACCCTCCCTGAGGCCCTGTAGGGACGATCAGAGAGGGAACTGTGCAGATTCAGGGAGAAATCTGGATCTCTTTTTTTTTTTTTAACATGTAATCTCTTGATTTTTAAATGCTGGCACAAATGAAGCCAAACAACCTCCTTAAAAACACTGTGCGGCTGAACAAAATCACATCCATGGGCTGCAATCAGTCAATGGGCCCCACCGTGACTTGACTTAACTTCCTGATTGATCAGTTTCACGGCCAAGGGCAGCAGGGAAAGCCGGTGCAGGGACCCCAACCTGGCACGGTTCCGCCTCTCACCGGAGGCTGTCCAGCAAGATACCGCCGGGTGCAAAGCGCGCATCCAAAGAAGCCTGAAGTGCCGGAGAGAGAGGTCAAGTAGCTGCTAAACTGGCCAGAAAGTCCAGGGCTGAGTGCCCGGAACTGTGATCTCTAGTGGTTCCCAGGGCCTCCCGAGACATCTGGTCTACCTCCGCCCCAAGAACACTGTCCAAATTCTCCTCGATAGTGGCTCCTGTCTGTCTGTGAGCTCCCTGGAGGAGGGATCCACGCCCCACCCACCTTAGCACATGCATGTCCAGGAGTCCTCGGTGTTAACTCCTTGGGGCTGAGTTGGGAAGAACAGGAACTAGGCGGGGTGAGGGCTCTTTGCCAGGTTTGCCCACAGGAATGAGACGATCTGGGAGTCCCGGCGAGGCCTGTGCCCCTGTTTGAAAGAGCCCCCTCCCTGCGGAACCCATCTGAAACCCCCTCCAACTGTGAATCACAAAAATTAAGACCCTGCACCAAAGCAAAAACCTCTCAGACTCAACCATCCACAGTCCCGCTTTGGCAATGAGTTGGAACCAGGCCAGCGTGTGCACAGATCACTGCTCCCCAGAACACAAAATCTCCACCAAAAGCACACGCCTAGCCCCTCCACCATCCTCTCCTTTCTCAGCTGCTCTTCCTGGCTTTGGTGTTTCTTCCTCACTCATGCCACTCCCTGGCCCCATGCTATCTGCACGCTTAGCATTCGGCTATATTATCCATCCAGACATTCACTGCCCGGCACCGCCAGCCACCCTGGTTAGTCTAGTTCTCTCTGAGAAGACAGGGGCTGTTTCCACCATCAGGACAGTCACTGCTCAGCAAACCTCCAGGGCTGATGGCGTGTCCTTGATGGCTTACACCATCCCCACAAATGAGCACTCCTCCTCCCCCTCCTCCGAGGATTCCAAGTCACCCCAAAGCCACGCTCACTCTTGCCTCATCCCAGAGCCTGCCCAGGCCCCATGCAGTTCACAGCACTCTCTTTCGTGTCATCCTGGTCACCCCAGTCCGCTAGGACTGGGAAGAGAGTTGGGGTCCTCTCCTCCGTTATACGAGCCAGCTCTCTGTCCCTTCCTGGGCCTCGAGTGCGTACTCTTTACAACTCAGAGGCCAGACTGGATCACAGGTTTGTAACTGTGGGCCCAGGGAAGGCAGGCACCAGGACTTCAAGCCCCATCTCACCCTGAGAAGTTGCACTTTGAACAGTGCCCCCCCAAAGATTATGTCCCAGTCCCAACCCCTAGAACTGAGAATGTTACCTCCTTTGAAAAGAAAAAGTCTTTGCAGATGTCACTAAGGTAAGGACTCAAGATGAGATTGTCCTGGATTTAGGATGGGCAGGTTGCATAATTCCTGGATGGATCAGTGGTAAAGAATTCGCCTGCAATGCAGGAGCTTCAGGAGACGCGAGTTCAATCCCTGGGTCAGGAAGATTCCCCTGGAGGGGGAAATGGCAACCCACTGCAGCATTTTTGCCTGGGAAATTCCATGGACAGAGGAGCCTGGTGGGCTACAGTCCATGGGGTCACAGAGAGTCGGACACAACTGAGCGACTTTAGCATGCACACACGCTAAGTCCTTCAAGTGTCTTTATCAGAGAAGAAGAGGGAGGGCTGAGACATACAGAGGAGAAGGTAATGTGATCACAGAGGCAGAGACTAAAGTGGCACAGTCAAAAGCCAACAATGCCTGAGCCACCAGAAGCTGGAAGAGGCCAGGAAGGATTCTTCCCTAAAGCTAGCCCTGCTGACACCTTGATTTCGAACTTCTGGTCTCCAGAACCATGAGAGTCAATTTCTGTGTAAGCCACATGGTTTGCTGTCATGTGTTACGGCAGTCACAGGAAGTTAACACAGGGACCATGAGACGGGTGAAACCTCTGGGCTACAAGGTTGTCAGGGGCCCTTCCTGTGGGTGCTGTCACCCCTACTATGCACCCAGCCCCAATCCAGACCCAACCACACTCAACAAACGTCCAACAGATGGACCGATGGGAGTGTGGCCGACCTCCAGAAGACTGCTGCATCAGGGGCCCAGGGGAGGAAGAGCAGCCTCCTTTTTCCTTTCCCAGAATCACACAAAACCCTGGCCGGTGGGAGAAGTCATCACAGAATAACAGTTGCTCGAGATCTGCCCCAAAATATTCGATGATGAAACTAAAGATCATTTTTTTTTAAGGCAGGCTCTGCAAGGGACACCCCGGGAGCAGCTGTCTCTACACAGAGGATGTCGTGACGTGATAAGCACCCAGCTGGGAAAAATTAGGAGGCAGCTTGTCACGAAGCTGGCAGGACAGGGTCCTCTGGTATTCCGTCCCCCACCAGTGTCCTAGAAACACGCTCTAGTCGTGCCCACAGACGCAAAGCCACCTCTCCCTTCCCAGGGTCCAACTCTCCCTGCTAACACCCTCCATTTCCTCCTTGGAGAATGGGTATAACCCACCATGGCAGCAGGTATTTTTTTCACTTTACTCTTCTCCCTGTTCCCGGCGGAGAGGCAGGCAGCCCAGGGTGTCCACGTGTGGCCGTGGAAGCCAATGAGAGTGTTCAGGAGCTGGTCATTTTGCAGAATGGAAGCCCCTAGGTGACCACATCTGATGACTGGCTCTCTGAGGGACTGATGGGCAGAAAGTGGCCTTTCAATGGACCAGGCCAGTGGGGAGGGGCATGAAGCTGTTTCCTCTCTTGCCTGCCGGATGTTAATGCCCCCATCAGGCAGGCTAGAGGTGCCCAGCTGGACAGGATGAATGCACCGTTCAGGGCAACTGGCAAATACGGGGCCGGGCTGTCCTGGGAGGGTCCCCACACTGCCACTGGGAGGGGAAAGGACTCCATCGCCCACGGGGCATGGGGGCCCACCCCTGCTCACACCATTCCCAAGTGAGCACGCCCCCTTCCTCTCGCGAATGCAAGACCCCCGCCCCCAAAACCAGGTTTGAACCTTCCTTGCTCCCAAAAGCTGTCCTTGTCCCCCACCCGCCCTCCCCCACGTGCACAAGAGCCTGAAGACCTTTGACCCACTGCTGGGAATTCACCCCCCAGGAAATGATCAGATCTACGGAAAGATTTATGTATGAGACGTTTGCATCAGCATTAAAACAGCGAACGCTGGAAACGATTCGAGTTTACGGAGATTTTCTGAACCCATATGCCAGAGTCCTGCAAAGTCATCAAAATCATGGTTCTGAAGATGAGAAATGCTGAGAATACTAAGTAAAAATAGCAGAACAACCCAAGATGCATGCACGGGCCTGACATCGTCTCTCTCACACACGCACGCACGCACACACACACATGCGCCTGCACACTGGAGGAAAACAGCCATCTCTGGATGGAATTAAGGTGGCTGTTTAATTCATTACACTTTCCTGCCTTTTCCCAAGGTGCCTACGCTAATGCGGGTCACTTCATATTTTCAGGGGATAAAACCATCAACACTGTTCTTAAAAAACAAACCCTGCTAAGAAGAGGGGGAGGGTGTGGATCACCGCGCCTCAGGCTCAGCGTCTCCTGGTTCATCAAACACCTACAGTCTCGGCTGCCAGCCGCACAGCCCCAGCCGCCTGGCCAAATGCAAACCTCCCAGCACCAGCCGCCTGGCCAAATGCAAACCTCCCAGCACCGGCATCGTGCCGTGGGGGTCGAGGCGACAGCAGCCTGGATCTGGGCCTGTTTAAGGAGGAATGCGCCGCAGACAAGAGGCCATTGTGAGGGCGCAGCTGTGAGCAAACCTCTCCTCACTCCAGAGCACACCTCAGTCTGGGGAGGGCACGTGGGGCGAGCCCTACAGCCCTGCTCCAGGCTGGGACAAACATCATGCAAAGAACAGGTCAAAACCAATCAGCTTCCGTGGGAGGAGTATTGTGGCCACTGCCACAGCTCAGGGGGGTTCTGATCCCAGGCTCAGGCTCCAGAAGCAGCGGCCCTGGTCAATGCGAGTCTCTTCCAGGCGGCAGCAAAGCAAGTTCTGTCCTGAGGAACAGTGGCCACGTGAGAGCCAGGGTCAGACACCCAGGGAACCCAGCGTGCCAGGTGGAGGGCACCTCCCCGCTCCCTGGCCTGAGGATGCAGAGAAAGAGCACAGAAAAACCCATCAGAGCGAGTCTGGGGCATGTGTGACCCCTGGGGTGGACTCAGTCGCCCTGAGTCCAGTCTCCCATGGAGACCAGGAGCTGGCGCCACAGCTGGGTGGACAAGCTCCCTCCAGGGCAGCAGAGAAGATGGAAGAAGAATCAACAGGCCAACAGACCAGTCCCTGAAATAACATGCCTGCAAAGGAAAGGAACCCAAAATCACAAAAGCAAGACATGGTCCCAGCGAACGAACGAATTCGCGGGGGGAAGGGGGGCTGGGTGGGGCCAGGGGGACGGTTCCAGGCAGAGGACAGGGCAGGACAATGGCCCTCCGTGCCTCGAATGAGTTGAGAGCTGGCCGGGTGTGGGGGCCTTGCAGCCCGGACGCACAGTGGACTCCTGCCTCGGGACCAAATGCAGAGGCTTGAACAGGGTGGCATGACCACTGTCACCTCTGGGCCTCCGCTTCTCCACGTGCCGTGTCAGCTGTGTCAGCGGCAGGCGGACACGGCGATGCCCAGGCAGCAATCACAGCTGTTGTTGGTATAATTACCATCTGTCTGTGCACCTCGGGGGTGGACGAGGCTGCACGAGCCTTCCTTCCCCTGAGTCCATCACACCCACGGCCAGTATCCGCCCCTGGTGCCCACCTAGCGCCCAACACCGGGAAGGCAGGAAGGGGTTAGCACTCCTCCCCAGGAAACAGCCTCGGGGCAGTAACTGACGGGTAAGCACTCTGGGGTCCCCCAGCACCCCCACTGGAGTCTCAATGGGAGGGGGTGTCCTCCGGAAGCGAAACAGTCCAAAAGGAAGCGCTTAGAATAGACGCTGTGGCCCAGCAGAGCCCAGGACAGGGACATCGGTAAACAGCATCGGGTGGCCCTGGATTTCCCACCAAGAAACACATTTGTTTAACAACGACCCAGCCAAAGATAAAGTCCAAATAAAGGAAGAGACAGGCCCAGCACTGGCACCCACAGCTCTGGATCCTCCCCTGAGGCCTCTCCCCCGCCCTCCCCGAGCAGGCCTGGCCAGGCTGTGAGTCCCGACTCAGCCTAAGAACCTCTTCTGGCGCCAGCCCCACCCTGCCTCCCACTCCGGCTCAGGGTCCCGGGGGCCGGCGTGGTGGCTGAGGACAGTCTCCCTGGGCTTAGCCGCACAGGCGGCTGAGGGCAGCACACAGCCCCTGCCCCCTGACCAGACGCAGGCCTGCACCTCCGCACGCTGCACCGCTCCACATGGCGGCCTGCGCCCTCTGGGCTGGAGGACGCAGCCGAGCCACTTCCACTGAGCCCTGAGGGGCCATGCGGGGCGAGTCCAGTGCCCCTGAGAACTGTGTGTTCCCCATGCGCTCTAGAAACCCAGGCAAAAAGCGTGAGGTCTACTTCTCAGCGTGTGCGTGCTAAGTCATGTCCGACTCTTTGTGACCCCATGAACTGCAGCCCGCCAGGTTCCTCTGTCCATGGGATTCTCTAGGCAAGAACACTGCAGGGGGTTGCCATGCCCTCCTCCAGGGGATCTTCCTGACCCAGGGATCAAACTTGTGTCTCCTATGTCTCCTGCACTGGCAGGAGGGCTTTTTATCACTAGTGAAACCTGGAAAGCCCCCAACCTCTCCACTCCTAATTAAGATTTTTTTTAACGTGGACCATTTTTAAAGTCTGTATTGAATCTGTTACAATATTGTTTCTGTCTTATGTTTTGGTATTTTGGCCTAGAGGTATGTGGGGTCTCAGCTCCCCAACCAGGGATTGAACCCACACACCCTGCACTGGAAGGCGAAGTCTTAACCACTGTACTGCCTGGAAGATCCTCCCCCAGCAATTTGAGGACTGTCTTTTCCTTCGGCTGTTAGGACATGGGCACTCTGGGGTGCATTCTTGCTCCTCACAGTCTCCCCCCGGGGAGGCCTGGCCCACCGCCCGCCCTGGAACAGCGATGTGCGAAGGAGGCCGGCTCTGCCCGCCAGCTGGGTTGCCTAGTTGGGCCAAGAGAAACGAGCAGGCCCCTCCTCCCCCCTCCCCAGGCTGCCACTCACCACAGGGGCACCCTCCACAAAGCCCTTCCTGCCCACGACGCCTCCAGGTACCACAAAGAGTGCAAAGGTGACCCTGGCCCCCTCAACTCAGGACATGAACAAGAGCCCACCCACGATGGGCAGGAAGCCCAGTGGCAGCTGTGGTCAATAGCCAGCCCTCAGATTCCAGACCCTCTCTTAATCCCCAATTCATCACATTAATTTCTCCCTGGAAAAAGCTCTCTCCAGCATGTTGACAAGCGAGGACACAGGCAGAACCTGCCCTCCCCAGCCCAGTTACATGGTCTAATCCACCTAGAACGGGATGCCTGTACAAGAACATCCAAATCTCAAGCTGTCTGCAGAAGACACTGGTCCCACAGTGGCCCCCAAGATGGTATGTCTGGGCATACCATCCTAACTCTGGACATCTGTGAAAGTGATGTGGGAAAAGGGTCCCTGGTGTTCCCAGGTGGCACCAGTGGTAAAGAACCCACCTGCCAACACAGGAGATACATGACACGAGGGTTTGATCCCTGGGAAGATCCCCTGGAGGAGGGCATGGCAACCCACCCTAGTAATCTTGCCTGGAGAATCCCATGGACAGAGAAGCCTGGTGGGCTACAGTCCACAGGGTTGCAAAGAGTCGGACAGGACTGAAGTGACTTAGCATGCACGCTTAGCACGCAGATGGACTCAGGGTAGGCTCTCAAGGTGAGACCATCCTCGATGAGGGCGGGCCCAGAACCCAGACAGGTGTCCTCATAAGACACAGAAAAGGAGAAGATGACAGAGAAGCCATGTGAAGATGGAAGGGCGCACCCACGAGCCAAGGACATCGAGGATACTTGTAGCTGGAGCCGGGAGAGGGGCCTGGATGAGACCTTCCCGCACAGTCTCCAGAAGGAACCAGTACCGCCCACACCTGACTTCCGGCCTCTAGACCCAGGAGAGAGCACACTTCTATCACCTGAAGCGCTCCCTGGTCCGGGGCGCTTGGCAGCCGCAGAAGAAGAACCCATAACAGGTCTTTCGGCTGCCGCAGCCTCTCCACTCAGCCTCCTCAGTCTCTGATGATGCTGAAGCCACATCCCGCGGGGCCTCACCAGCTCTGGGGAGGCACATGGGCGCCCTGGAATCGGACAGTCTGGTGGGAAGGCCCTCTCCCCTCTTGGTCTGCGTCAGCCGTCAGCTCACCCTGGCCTGTCACAGCTGCCGATGCCTTGTCGGCATTCCTGGGCTGCCACCCCCACCCAGCCTCTGAGCCTCCCCATCCCCATCTCCCTGGGGCCGCTTGGGACATCCAGCCCCCTGGGACGTCCCCAGCCACACCTGTTGCTTCACTGTCCTCAGTCAGGGCACCCTGTTCACTCCCAACAGTGTTCCCACCGGGGCAACGAGTTCAACCGGCTAAGGTGGGTTCATAAACCCCTGTTCCCCTCCCGCACCCCCTGCCAACAGAGAAGGGTCCTGGGTGACAGCTCTCAGGGTCAAGGAGCTGCCTGACAGAAGAGACCCTGGTAGGCATCGTGGGACAGCCACGTAGCAACTTCTGCTCAAGAAATTCCTCCCTACAGAGCAAAACCACAACAAATGTTACGAGGAAGCCACTTCTTAACTTGGGGCCTCTTCCCGCTCCAGCCATCTCCCGGTTCCCCCTGGCTCTGGCGACACCAGGGTCATTCCAGGCCGACTCTAACAATCACCCTAAGACACTGCACTTCCTTCTTTCCATGGTAAAATTAAAAGTTACGGGAACACGAGGGCATTGGGACCCATCTGTCCTCCCCCTTAGGCCAGCTGTGAGCTCTATTCTGCAGAGCGAGGACAGACAGAACAGGGCCGAAGCTACATGCGCAGAGATGTGGGCAGACAGGCAAAGAACATCCTGACCGGGGTGGGGACTCGGAGGGGGCAGTGAACCCAGGCTTCCTGGAAGGCAAAGAAGAGGGCCTAGGTGCGGCCCTACCTGCAGGCGACCAGAGGGGACAGAGGACCTTTCTGGCCTCCGTGGCTCAAAGGTTCCCTGATAAATGGCAGCTGAGAAGGGCAGGAGGCAGCCCCGAGAGGAGACTGACTTCAAAACCTGAAGCCATGGGCTGCAGCTCCAAGGGCTCAAAGGCTACAGGGCCCTTTAATGTACACACCCCTCCCCCTTAATCCACACACCCCTCCCCCACTGCCCCAGACGCCCCAGGGGGTCCTGTCCTGCACTGAGAACTGAGGAGCTGCTTCCAGGTTGGAGCACAGCCCCTCCGCCGACCAGAGGGTCCCATGGAGGGCTGTTCCCTGCGTGCTCCCCCCGACCCACCCCCGACCACAGAGCAACAGTCATACCATCCACAAAAAGAGTCTATGGACAAGCCGGCCAGCTCACAGCCGTCCGTGACCATGCAGATTCTTCCTCATGACTGGGCAGGGGGCAGAGCAGGACCCGGAGACCCCCTGTCAGTCTCGGCTCCACGGCACCGGGCTGTCAGGCCGGTGGTCGGGGGGGACAGCCCCTCCTGGAGAAGCTCTGGTTCCCTTCTCTGTTCTCAGCCCAGAGGGGGTTGGTCGTTCCCCAACCAGCGGGCAGTGGAATCACCCCGCTGACTACAGCAGGAACTGGTAGAAACACTTAAAAAATGCAAAAAAAAAAAAAAAGCCTAATGCCAGGGGCTGCTGGGCCCAGGTGGAGCCTTCATTAATCACACCAGAGGGACAGACAGAGCTCTGTGCGTCTCTGGGCTGTGGCCCGGGGGCGGCAGGCGGCTGCTGCCCAGGCCCACATGAGCTCCGGTCTAATTACAGGGGACAGTGACCCGAGGAGCAGAGTTCAGGCCCCGCTCAGGGCAGCACCCAGGAGTCCAGCTGCTCCCCCAGGCCTCCTGAGGAATGGAGTGGGTCACAG
This sequence comes from Muntiacus reevesi, assembly GCF_963930625.1. Lineage (NCBI taxonomy): Eukaryota > Metazoa > Chordata > Mammalia > Artiodactyla > Cervidae > Muntiacus > Muntiacus reevesi. Next base: position 8,471,479 of record NC_089266.1, on the reverse strand, counting down.
CGCATGACCCCAAACTGGCCAAGCTGGGCTGGGGAAGCTTGGTGTCTCAGTGACCGCAAAGCCCTACAGGCTCCAAGGCTGACTCGCGGGTTCAGGGGGACCTGGTCTCTACACTCAAGGACGGGTTGAGCTTGTTGGGGGGACGGGGGGGCTGGTTGGCAGAGAAGGAGGAGTCCAGAAAACCAGAAGGAGGAAGTGGATCTATTTGTAGAGTGAGACAGGCCACAGCTGGACCCCAAGAAGATTCTGGAAGGGGCTCCCAGGAGCCACCCAGCTGTTCCAAAGATCCCTGGTGGGGCCGAGCGAGGCCGCCTCCAGGACGCCTCTCTGAAGGCCTTACTGGGTACTCGCCAGAGACGGCAAGCTCCTGGCTAAGGCCACGCAACAGCCTGGAACCTGGAGAGAACCCGTGTGGCTCAGTGGTAACGAATCTGCGTGCAGTTCTGGGAGACCTAGATTCAATCTCTGGGTCAGGAAGATCCCCTGCAGGAGGAAATGGCAACCCACTCCAGTATTCTTGCCTGGAGAATCCATGGACAGAGGAGCCTGGTGGGCTACAGTCCATGGGGTCTCACAGAGTCAGACACGACAGCAACTAACACTTCTCACTTTCACTGAAGACCTAAAGCTAGCCGGGCACAGCCTCCAGGCTGGGCTGTATCACCGGGCGGAGGATCAGGAACAGGGTGACATCACCCTCTGGGGACACAGATGGGGAGGCTGAGACCCAGGGAGGCCTTCGATCAAAGTCATGACATTAAGCCCTCTAAGCCTGGTCTCTGGATCCACACCCAGACACTCTGCTGCCCCTAAGGTCGGCTACTGTGGCAGGGCAAGATCGGTGGGTGTTCTAATTCCCAGAAGCTGTGTACGTGCCCTTGTTTGGAAGGAGGGTCTTTGAAGATATAATTAAGAGCCTCAAGATGAGATCACCCTGGATTTAGGGTAGAATCTGTCTGCCAATACAGGAGACCAAGAGATGTGGGTTCAAGCCCTGGGTCAGGAAGATCCCCTGGAGGAGGAAATGGCAACCCACTCCAGTAATCTTGCCTGGAGAATCCCATGGACAGAGGAGCCTGGCGGGCTACAGTCCATAAGGTCTCTTAAGAATTGGACACGATTGAGCACGCAATATCTGAGTGTGAGGGTCCCTCCTAAGAGCAGAGACAGACAGACAGGGAGCAGACTGGAGGGATACTTTACCAGCCAGGGCACCAAGGTCGGCGGGACCCCACAGAATCTGGAGCAAAGGCTGAGCGGAAGGAACCAGCCCCGCCCACACCATGAATTTGGACTTTCTGGGCTCAGAACCCTGCGTTAAGCCCCCAGCCCGCGGTTTCTACTGTGGCCACGGGATACCTACACGCTCCCTCTGACTCCCAGCCCCTTCCTGGGCTTTGCACCCCGCCTCCCTGAGCTGACCACGCAGCTCCTGTTCTGTTCTTCTGTGGTTCCTTCCAGGGGCCGCCCAGCCCAGGTTATCAGGCAAGCACCAGCTTATTCTTTTCTCTTTACATTTGTTCTTTGAGCCTCTGAGTGTTTTCTGGCCAATACACGTTGAGGGAAAACCTCCCTAAGGACCGAATGGACCTGTCTTCTGGCACGCACTGTACCCTGGGCATCCTTGGAGGTGGCCAGCCTTAAATGTGACCCTGTAAGGAGTCCTCCTGTCCTCTGCACTTTCTTCCCAAGACAGCCAGTGTGGAAGCCTTCAGCCACGGTTGCAGGTGGACAGATAAACTAGCCCCCACCCCTGTACAGAGCCGCACTCTCAAAATAGACAACTTTTCAAGTCTGCTTCTGGCCCGCGGGAGAGGGAAAAAATGAGAAGTGAACTCCAAACCCTCCGCGCCAGAGAGGGCTCTGGGAGACCCACCCCCGCCCCACCGCCCAGCACCACCACACCACCAGCTCCACCAGCTCAGCCTGATAACCTCTGACCTGCCTGCCGGCCATGCGGGGCTCAGGCTGCCAATCAGTACCTCCCTGATTCCCACCCTCAGAAGCCCCCCCAGAAAGTCAGGCCCTTCCAGCCACCAGTGGCAGGGAGAAGGAGGGCCCTCTCATACACACGCCAAGAAACTTCCCAGGTCCCCTACATCACCAGAGACACAACCTACGCAGCCTGAAAGGCCCTGAGTTGGGGGAGGTCCGGAGCGGCAGAGAGAAAGCGCCTCCAGGAAACAGAGCTGCAGGCAGGAGTAATTCCTTTCTTAACTAAAAACGGAGAATTTCAGCCAAGTTGTCCTCAGCAGAACTGCTGGGTGCAGGAGGGTCTGGGGTGAAGGTGGCGGGGCGGGGGAGGGGGGGGAGGGGGGTCTGTGCAAATGACCCAGAGCTGGGGGCTGCCGGACAATGCATGGAGTTGTCACAAGTCACCTCTACACACTGCCTGAGCTAGGCAGCTGCCCCCTCTGGCCTCAGCACGCTGGTCTCTTCCAGCTGGGACACCCAATGATCCCATGAGGGCCATCCCGGGGGCTGCCACCGACTCCAAGTTTCTCTCATCACTCCTGCAACCACAAGCTCAGTGACTCCGAACACTTAGCATAGCTGGAGGGGCCGGGCGAGGCCACCTCCCCTCCTGGGCCGAGGTCGAGGACCAAGCTTCTGGCCACAGTCCTCTGCAGCCGAACATGCAGCTGCTGGTGCTGCCTGCAGAACTGGCCCCATAGCCTGCACGTTTGGGCTTCACTCCACTCAGCACCCCAATCCACAGCTGGAAAGAGTCAGCGGGACCCAGGGGTCCTGGCTTGGCCACCATCAGCCAAAGGAATGGGCACTTTGAGTCTCAAACTGGGATGGGAAGTTGCATTGGGTGAGTTTTCTTTTTGACAATGAACCTTAAAAAATAATATTTATTGCTCTTTTCCTGACTCTAAAAGCAATACAGAAGTGTATGTGCAATGCAGAAAATCTGCAAAACACAGAGAAACAAAGGGAAAAATACCTATCAACCCACGACCAAGATAAGCACTATCAATATTCTGGCAAACATCCTTCCAATCTTTTCACTGCGTGCATATTTGTAAAGCAGGCTCACGGAGAGACACAACTTTGGGCCTTTCTTCTGCAGCATCAGGTAGCCTACATCGCCATATATTCTTGCATTCGTTCTCCACATTCCTTTGTGGTTCTAAAGTTCTGGTTCCAGATCATTCTCAGCTCTAGCTGACAATCAGAATCATTTCCAGAGCTTGTTAGATTACTGGTCCCCGCTTCCTAGAGGTCCTGTCAGGAGGGCTGAGTGGGCCTGGCACCCCGAGAGTGTCTGGGGAGAAAGTGAGCAAGGATCTCTGCCCTCCCGTGGGCTCACAAGCCTCCTCTCCATCCCCCTCCTGGGAATCCCACAAGAAGGAAATCTAGGCATCCAACCCTCCAGGAGTCAGCCCCAGCCAGCGGCTCCACCCACCCCCCTCCCCCAAAGGCACCCAAGATCTCCACCCACCACCCTCCCCTGAAGGCACCCAAGATCTCCGTCCAGCTTCAGTGGCCACCACTCAGCCCCTGAGCCAGTCACAAACCAAAGGACACACTGGGCACTGCTAAAGCAGAGGCCCATGGGATGAGGGGGTGTCAGTCACAAGGCTCCCAGATCCGCCCAGGGCCCAGAGCAGCATCCCCTTAGAGAAGGTTGAGAGGGACCTCCCTGGCGGTCCAGTGGTTAAGACTTTGCCTTCCAGTACAGGAGGTGTGGCTTCAATCCCTGGTGGGGGAGGGGGTGGGGCTTAGATCCCACATACCTCCCGGCCAAAAAATAACAAAACCATAAAACAGAAGCAATGTTGTAACAAATTCAATAAAGACTTCAAAAATGGTCCAGATCAAAAAAAAAAGAGAGAGAGAGAAGTTCGAAGTCGCTCAGGGCCTGCATACCAACTCATCTGCTCCAGGAAACAGGCAGAGGAAGGCCCAGTGCTGGCGTCCAGGGTCCCAGCCAGCCCCCCTTCTCCTCGACTCCCAGAATAGTCATCATGTTCCTCCCAAAAGACCGTCACCATGTTGCGGGCAGGAGCCAAGCTCATCCGTCCACGTTGGGCCCTGCTGCACAGTGAATGTGCTCCCCCAAATTCACTGGTTGAATGCCATCCCTCAAGGTGATGGGGTCTTAGAGGGAGAGCCTTTGGGGGTGATGAGGGCTTGAGGGTGGAGCCCTTGTGATGGGATCAGCACTCTTATAAGAGACCCCAGAGAGCTCTCTCTCCCCTTTAGCCCTGTATCCGCATGGTGAGAATATGCCCTCTGTGAACCAGGAAGCCACCGCCAGACAATGAATCTGCCAGAGTCTTGACCTTGGACGTCCAGCCTCCAGAACTGAGAGAAGTAAGCGTAAGCTATGTAAGCCCCCTGGTCTGTGGTCTTCTTGTTACTAAATCGAGGGCCCGGGTCCAAGCCTCACGTGACTTATGAGCCTCTTAGCAGTGCTTGTTGCCTTGAATCTTTAACTCAACATTTACCGGTGCTCATCACACACCAGGCACAATCCTAAGCACTTGTTCACCTCCCAAGACCTCCAGGAGATGAGCTATTTCCCTTTCGTCCCCATTTTACAGATGAGAAACCGAGGCACAGAGAGGTTAACAACCAGCCCAACATCCCAGCACAGATGAGGGTGAAATCAGACTGAGCCAGCATGCTAAACCATCACACTGCGCTACCTCCACACCCCACCCCGCCCCCTAAAAGCCAGACTCTCGGTAACAGTACGGCACCTGCTACATGCCACACCAGCATGGCACCTGTATCGTGCTGAGCCTTGGGCGCACACCTGCACGGTGGGCCCTGTGATTCCAGCGTCTCTAACGAGGTCACCGAGCCGGAAAGCAATGAGGCCAGGATACGGGCACAGGTAGCCTCTGCCAGACCCCAAGCTCTGGCCCCCCACTGCTAGGCAGACTGCGATTTCCATTCCGGCCAGGCAGGGTCAGCCCGTGAGGTGGCCCAGGCGAGAACCGGGGCGCAGAGCACCGGGGTCTCCCTTCCAGTGTGGCCTCGGGCTATCCGTGACCTTCATGACTTGTCCACCTTGCTGGGTTCCGGGAGGACCAAGAGCCCTTGAATACCGTGTCCAGCCTCGGGCCTGGCATGTCATAGGTGCTCAAGACAGGGACGGTTACGAAGAACAAGAACCAGCACCGTCAGAGGAAGTGCCTGTGAGTGAAAAGGGAACAGCTGGAAGGGCCGGGACTTGGATCAGAGAACAAATAATTTGGAAGGGAGGCCGGAGCCCAACAGCTGGCTCCAGGGCAGCTGCTCGCAGAAGCCAGGTTCCATCACTTAAATATTAGGAGAGATGCAAATATCTGAGCGCCCCTCCCAGCCCAGCTTCAGGGGGAGGCTGCAGCCAGGGCAGGGGCGAGGTTTCCTCCCTCACTCGTGTCCCCACCCCTCCCCCAGCTGCCCCCAAACTCCTCTATCAGGGCAGGAGCTGGGGTGGGGGCAGCCACCAGGAGGGAGGGGACACAGCCCCATCTGTCCCCTCTCCTCTGCTCCGGGCCTGCAAAGGGGTGAATGAATGAGCGCCTTCCCCATCTTGCCCCCTCCCCATCGCTTCTTCTGTACTTTAGCAGGAAAGAAGAGCAGCCCCTCCAGAGGTCTTTCTGATGGAATCCTGGAGGGAAAAGCTTGCCACTCCAGACCCACCACCCTCACTCCAGAAACACATCACGTGCCCCTCTTCCACCTGGACTATATGCACCACCCAAGTCTTTCCCGGCAATCTGACCAGGAGGAAAGCTGGGGCCTAGAGCCCCTCCACACCCCGACCTATGCCTGCAGGCACAGCCTGCACCACCCTCCGCCTCAGTGCCAAGGGTACCTGTGCCAGATGTGGGCATAACGCAGTCTTCCCAACCAACTACAGGCAGAAATCGCAACGGGAGCCAGCCAGCACCATCTGCCTGCAGACCCTGCCTGGTAAACGCCTACCCAGCTTAGCAAGGGACTCTGCTTGGTGTCCCTTCCTCCAGGAAGCCTTCCTGAGCCTACCCCTCTCCTGGGCTCATGCCTGGAGCCCCAGAACGGAAAACAGAGCTAGTACTTAGCTGGCGCCCACAGTTAACTGTTGAGTAAACAAACGAATGAGCTGGCTGCCTCCCCCACCCCGGCCATCCTCCCAGCCCACCAGACACAGAAAGATTCTAGCACTTACTTCATTTTTGAACTGAAGGCAAAAAAAAAAAAAAAAAACCCCAAACCCAGTTTCTTTACAGAGCACTCCTCCCCTGACTTGTGATGGGGGACAGGAGGCAGGGGACAGCAGAAAAGGCCGCCCCTCCGGGCCTGGGATGGAGCCAGGAAAACTTGTATGCTTTTACTGTAGATGATATCGGTCTCCGGGGACTCAGGGCAGGGGCCTGGCCTGCCCCTCAGAGGGAAACTGCCCACCCACGTGGAAAGGAGGGCCAGAGCCCTGCTGGGGACTGGTTTTCTGCACCCAGGGAGGGGCCAGCCGGGCTCCAGGCTGAGGTCCCGCCTAGGAGAGTCTGGAGAACTGGCAGGCTGCTGGCCACCGAGAGTCAGAACCAGAAACTCCTCCATCTCACCGAAGACGGGGGAGGGAGAAGGTGAGGTGGCCGGAATCTGGGTCACTCTGCCTGGGCCACCACTCCTTCTTCCCGCCACAAAAAAAAAAAAAAGAGAGAGACCATTCCATCGGTGAACCTCCCGCAGGCAGAGAGGGGGTTGTCGGTGTTCCAGTGTCTCCCTTCCCATTTCCACAGGGACCCTCAGCCACAGTCTCCCACATGGAGGTGCCTGGGACCCCCAGGCCTTGCCCCAGGGGACAGTCAAAAGCCCACGGCCAGAGGAGCCATCAGCCTGCACTCCTCGAAAGGCAGAAGAGGGCTGTGGGTTTGACAACTAGAAAGCCGGACTAGAAACTCTGAGGAAGTGCCTGTGACTGGTCATAAAAGACCAGACATCGGCTGCAAAGAGCTCAGAGTTCCAACCCCTCCTTGTACAAGCGAGGGAAAAACCAGCCCCAGGAACTCCCAGCTCAGACTTGCTAAGGCCCAGGCTGCAAGACAAACTCAACTCCCTACCCCTGCCCCATCCCCCGAAAGAGCCACATAAGGTCCCCCTGGGGGGGGGGTGCCCCTGCTCCCTCTATTTGTGCCCAGGAAGACAACCATCAAACCCCTAGCCAGACAGTCCCTCAGAGGCTGCAGTAACCAGAGGACGTGTGGGGGGCTGGGGGGGTGTCGGGGTTGGGGGGCAGTCACCTCTCCTGCCTCCCCTCCCCCATCCCACCTGGACCCCCCTGGAGGTGTTTGAAGGCAGGGCTCCTGGTCTTGGGGACAGAGACACAGCAAGCTCTAAGCCATGTGTGGGGAGGGCACACTAATGTGTTCAAGGCCAGGTCCCTCGATTTTCTGAATTTTGCAATTCTTGGGCTTCTCAGATGGCATGGAGACTCTGGGAGCAGAAAAAGCTGGAGACTGCGGGGCTCAGCATTCCAGGAGGGACTGTCAGACTCAGGAATCTGAAAGAGAGAACCCTCGCAACAGAAAAAGAAAGAAAAAAGAAAGAGGCAGGTGGCCCAGAATGGGAGAAAATAATTGCAAATGAAGCAACTGACAAAGGATTGATCTCCAAAACATACAAGCAACTCAGCAGCTCAATATCAGAAAAATAAACAACCCAATCAATAAAATGGGCAGAAGACCTAAACAGACATTTCTCCAAAGAAGACATACAGATGTCTAATAAACATGTGAAAAAAAATGCTCAATGTCATTTATTGTTAGAGAAATGCACATCAAAATTATTAACACAATGAAGTATTACCTTGTACTAGTCAGAATGGACATCCTAAAAAAAAGAAAACTTACAAACAATAAATTCTGGAGAGGATGTGGACAAAAGGGAACCCTGTTGCACCATAGATGGAAAGGTAAATGGATATGGCCACTATGGAGAACAGTAAGGAGATTTCTTTAAAAGCTAGGACTAGAACTGCCATATGACCCAGCAATCCCACTACTGGGTATATACCCTTAGAAAACCATAATACTGTCAGGCGAGTGTATGCTCCTCGGTTCTCTGTCTCGTCACAACAAAAATTTAGAGTGACGGACATTAAAGCCACCTCGGCGGGTCACAGCTCTCGGGTCTTGGACAGACTGTCTTATAGCTCTCAGGTCTCGAACAGACCATGTTATAGCTCTTAAACATATCAGTGTTACAGCTCTATTTTATTTAGATAATAACAGGAAAATCCATCTTCGAGGCATGAGGGCATGTCGATCCAAAGACACGAAGAGAAGATCGCCCCATCGCGCGGGAGAGAGAGAGAAGAGAGCTTTCGCTCTTCTTTTTATATGTTTCTCTGTCCCTGGGCCTGTCTTATGTAAATTGGGCCAGCCAGGAGTGTTGTTTGTTTTACCAGAGGTTCTCACTCCAGTCCCTGGAACTTCCTTTGTTCTATTTTCGCGGGCTTTTTTCCCTTCCAGGTCTTTTGGCTACCGCCATTCTGGACTCCTTTCCCTATTCTAACTACCTAACAATACTAAACGACACATGTATCCCGATGTTTATTGTAGCACTATTTACAGTAGCGAGGACACAGAAGCAACCCAGATGTCCATCGACAGATGAATGGATAAAGAAGTTGTGTATATAGTTCAGATATACAGTGGAATATTACATAGCCATAAAAAAGGAATGAATTTGAGTCAGTTCTAGTGAGGTAGATGAAACTAGAGCCTGTTACACAGAGTGAAATAAGTCAGGAAGAGAAAAACAAACATTGTCTATTAACATATAGATAATGGGATCTAGAAAAACAGTACTGGTGAACAATAAGGATGGCAATAAGAGATGCAAACATACAGAACAGATTCGTGGACACACAGAGGGAAGGCGAGGGTGGGATGAATTGAGAGAACAGCACTGAACATGTACATCACCACATGCAAAGTGGATAGCTAATGGGAACCTGCTGCACCACACAGGGGGCTCAGCCTGGTGCTGTGACAACCTGGGGGTGGGATGGGGAGGTTCGAGAGGGCGGGGACCTGTGCATACCTACGGCTGATTCATGCTGACGCATGGCAGAAGCCAGCACGGCACTGCAGAGCAATTACCCTCCAATTAATAACTTTTTTAAAAAAGAGGCAGGTTAGAGCCTCATTCCTGGGCTCCTCACCTCCCCTGCAACTCCACTCTATGCTACGGGCGGGGGTTGGGGGGGGCGCTCGCTGTGTATACTCTCCACTCGCACGGAGGACATCCTCTTGTCCCTCTGCCTAAATTTCGGGGCATTGGCAGCACTTTAAAAACTGACAACAAACTTGAAGTTTCCAGACCGTCTCCTGGTCTAGGCTGAACGGAGCCTTCGGGCTCTGTCCAGACCAAATTAAACAGCCGGAGTCCAGAAATGCCCCCAGCGCCGGGGGGTGACTAGGGGCCAACCGCTGGGTCTGTTTGGCCAGAGAAATTACAAATCCTCAGTCTTTTGGGACCGGGTTCCACAGACTTCCAGCCCATTTCATCTCATAAGCAACTCAGCCTCCAAATTTGGGAAAAACTGAGAGGAGGTTGGAAAGACAGCCACTGTTTGATCACGTTTCCTCAGTGGTGCCGTCAAGGCAGAGCAAACGAACTTGCTTCCTGGCTGGGTTTCTGGGATGAACCCAAAAAATGACATCCCCCGAGGCCTTGACTTTTGATAACTCTCTCCCGAGAGCCCCCTGGCTTGCCCAGCACCCCTTACCCCCTACCCTAGCCCACCATTCTAAACACACCACCAGGCCTTTCAGAGTCTACACCATGACCCACTGTTACCTGCCCTTGGGGGCTGCAAGCCCATCAGAAGCACCCGGTCTGGACTGGCAGGTAGGTGGGACTCCTGGGTTTGGGGGCCACCATGGATCCCTTGAGCCTGGCTCCCAGGTCCTTGTTGTTGGCCTGCGGTCCTGTCTGTACCCCAAGGAGACTTCTATTAGCAGCCTCCCCACCCCAGCACAATGAGTAAGGGGCATTCAGCTGGTAAACAGGCCGTGGTGGGGGGAGGATAATGGTGATGCCTGAACTATGACATTTCCCTGGCTGCCGGACATTTAAGGAGAAAGAGAAGGCAAGGCCCCATTCTGCTTGGCCAGCACCAGGATGAGGGCTGTAGCACTCCTTTAGGGGCCTGCCAAGGCCATGGTCACCAGGCCAAGAAGTCTCCAGCCCCTGCAGGGTGAGAGTGCCATCTGCCCTTGGCAACGTCACGTCATGAACAGGCCACAAGGCCAACTGCTTCCACCGGCAGAACAGTCTCACTCACAAACATGGCCTGAGCAAGTACACCCACTGTGAGTCCACCCACCATGTGTCGGGCCCAGGGATTTCCGTGGCTGCCACTGAGCGTTGGGGCTCGAGCTCCAGGGGTCTCCTTTCTCTAGGCCTGGAGGCCCCAGCCCAGGCCCACCCACTTCCCACATTGACACATGGGTGCAGGGCTAACCAGCCCCTGGGGGTGGGCTCAACAAACCCAGCTCTGGCCTCCAAGCCCTGGCTTCTCCACACTGGCCCCAGAGGGGCTGAAGCACCAAGTTCCGGATTTGTAACACAATCAGGGCTGCTGGTCAAGGAGGATGTCGCGGTCAGCACACCCTGTCCCTGACACCAGCTCCCGGTTCCGACTCCCTTTCAGGAAGGCTGGCAGCCAGCAGAGGCATGGGCAGGCAGCCCGACCCCACTGTCTTCAAAGCCAGGCCGTCCAGCGTATGCCTGTGTCATCGTCTGCAGGGCGGGTCCATAGTCTACCCATCTGGGGTGCTCCGGGGTTGGGGGAGACTGGGATGACCTCCTCAGTGAAGGAACCCTGCAGGCAGCCCACCTGACCCAAGTCTCCAAGTTCTGCCTGTGAGACAGCATGACACCTCCAAATGGGATGTCGACCATGCCCAGGGAAGGGCTCCCACACTGGCCAGTAGCACAAGTATCTGCTCTGAATCTACCAACAGTATACACTCTCACTCACCACCACTCCCCGCAATCACTTAGGGACCCAACAGACCCTTGCACTCCATCCCTTCCATCACCCAGATTCCTGCATTTAAGCATCCACACCCACCCGATCCTTGCAAATACCTGACCCCCACCTCGAGCCCAACAGCAGCAGCACCCACCATACTCCCACGAACAGGAACCAGGCTCAGGCTGTCGGCTATCTCCCCAAGACGATCCTCGGACAGAGGTGTTTACAACCCCACTCAACAGAAGGGGAAGCCGAGGCTCATGGGCCAAGACTCTTTCACCAGTCGGCTGCCCTACCCATCACTTCTCTCCAAAGGTCCTCTCCTTCGGGATGCAAACTCTACCCACTTGTCCCTTTCAAACCTTCCTACGTGGACTTTCCTGGTGGTACAGTGGGTGGGATTCCATGCTTCCACTGCCAAAGGCTCGGGTTCAGTCCCTGATCGGGAACTAAGAGCCCACAGGCTGTGCAGCACAGCACCCCCTCTCCCCCCGCCTCCGCTCAGAAAAAAGACTTCCTGGAAAGATCTATGTCCTCCAGGAAGCCTTTCCAGATGGACACCCCACAGCATGGGATGTCCCTGCTCAACCCACCTCCCTGGCCCACATCTAAACCTCAGGCCCACTGATGATGGGGACCCTTCTGCCACTTGACACTTCCTCACAAGCAAGACAGAGGGTGAGTCTAGCCCCGGGCCTGGATCCAACAGCACCAGGCCAACGCAGCTGGTGGTGGTCAGGCCCATCAGAGAGCCAGCCCCTCGTAGCCACAAGCAGGTATCAGCGGAGTCCCAGGAAGGCTGACTCCTTCCATCCAGAGAGTGATCTCACACCACCACAGATCCTGTCTCCTACCACCAGGTGAGGACTGTGGGGACACTGTATTCTCAAGAGGCCTCGAGTCTCGCTGAAAAGCAGAACTCATCGCTCAAGAAGCCCAGTGGTGTTAATTAGGGGCAGATTCACACCCATCACCAAGCTAGGCCTTGTCCTCCTGGGAGGAGAGGGGCACCAGGAGCCAGCCATCGAGGGAGCCCTGGTCCAGGAGGCGTCTGGGCTCCCAGACAAGCAGGTGCAACCTGCAGAGTCTTGTCTCCCCAGGAGACCCCCTCCCTGCCCGCTGCCCGCTCCATGCTCTGGGCCCAGGGCTTGCTTGGGCTCCGGGACCCGGCTGGCAGGGTCCCATAAGGAGACGTCAGAGGACAGACGTCAGAGGTTCAGTAGGGCAGACACCTCCTCCAGGCGGGAGACGGCTCTGGGACTGGAACTCCTGGGTCCTGGGCCAGACTGCGTCTCAACCAACATCAAGGACTTTCAGGATTTTTTCAGCCCATGCAAATCCGGTTACAAACAACCTGCTGGGAAAGTAGGCCAACAGCTGGCACTTGGAAGGGCTTTGTTACACAAAGACCCGAGTTGTAATAGCGTTTGCGATAACAGATTTGGCCTGCCTTCATTAGAGAACACGCTGTCCGACGGCCCTGTACTCTACCAGCCAGGAGCCAGATAGCAGATGGGGTCACCCTTCCAGTCACCCCATCACACGGGGAGTAACGGGTCCTGAGCCCACCTGCAGCCCATCTTCCAACAGGGAAACGAAACTTTAAAAAAAATCAGTTCGGCAAAACACAAAATGTTCTTCCTGCCCCTGCATGGGAGTCTCCACCGAACCCTGAGATCCTCCTCGGAGGGAGGGCAGAGGCCATCGTGCAGGAGGCCCACAGAGGACACTTCCCCCCACCCCCCTCCACCCCAGCAATCCCCAGGAGAGACCTGAATCCACAGATGCTTCCAAAATAGGAGACAGGCTGAATCCCTGCACCACCTCGGTGATGGCAGTGAAACTTAACAACCTCACCCTCAATTCTCCAGGGTAGATAAGAGGATGAGCAGAAACAACAGGATGAAAAGAGAAGAGTGTTTCCCAGGGAAGGGAGAGGCAAGTGCCTGGGATGTGGGGCGTCAGCAGAATTTAACTGGGGGTATTCACTCCACAACCCCCCCATACACACAGCTCCGCTGGGACAGCTTTCTGACTGCCCTGCAGGGCCTGCTACTTTGGCCTGGATACTGCCATCACCCCAAACCTCCAGGGAACACCCCAACAGAGCCAGTGGGACCTAGCCGTGGGACTCCAGTCTGCTCCGGTTGAAAGTCACCCCCAGCAACCGCCGGGGCTCAAAACTCTCCAGGCCCCTGGGGCCTCCATCTTTAGCCACCAACATATGCAGCTGTCGAGGAGCCAGCATTTCCTCCCACCCCTCTGACCCTACCTTGCAGAAACTGAGATACCAAGCGGGCAGCCCAGGCAGAGGCCCCCCACCGGCCCCACGGATACAGACCAGCGCTCCTCTGGTTCCGATCTCAGCCACTCCGGCTGCCGCCCCAGGACAGTCTGCGATCCCGGCGGGCAGGCACACCTGGTCCTCCGTGACCTTGCTCGTCTGACTGTCACGAGCTGGCCCCTCTCATGCCCCAGCCCTAATGGACCAGCTCATTCCGGCCTCCCCTACCCAGCTCACTGTCCCTGGCCCGAGCGGGCTCCTCCTCCCACCCGCAACCAGATTTCCGCCTCCTCCACCACCACGACCTTTCTCTGTCCTGGCTCTGCCAGCCAGTATCACCCGCAGTTGCTCTGGGTCAGACACCCTCCTCCTGCCCTGATCTCTCCTTCCCACGTCTGTCCAAGGCTGTCACTCTCAACACCCAACTCCACTGCGAGTTCTGGGGGCTATTGGAGAGGCCGCCTTTCTGGTCTCCAAGCTGGCCATATGTACAGAGTGCACACGTAAACACACACACACACAACCAATGTGTTAGAGGGGCTCTAACTCGCCTGCCTTCAGTGCACGAGTCTGCAGGGTACACAGGGGGGAGGCTGCCGCCTCCAGGAACCAGAGGGTCCAGGCTCCGCTCCCTAAGTGAGAAATCCCCCGCTGAAAGCACAAGCGCGGGGCTGCCAACTGCCACACCAGGATGGTCTCAATGAGGCCATTGTCTCCACCAGATGAGAGGGTTGAGAAGCTGCCTGAGAAGCAGCCGCCGAGGCTGCTGGCATCTCCAGATGGGGTACTTCGGGTGAGGATGGAGTTGCACGCGGGCCCTGAGTCAGAGGCGCCAACAACTTCCAGGGCATGTACTGTGACAGAGCGCAGGACCCCCAAACCTCCTCCTCCTCCGGCTGCCTCAGGGCTCCTGACCTCCTGCTTTCATGTCAGGGACAGCAAGCTGACCTAACTCGTATAGACCTCAGGAGAAAAGAACACAGTGCAGGACCTGAAGCAGGCAGCCATCTCCAGGTCGACCAGTTCTCCCACTCAGACTCTTAGGCATGAAAGGCCCTAGAAGAGTGTCCCTTCTCCAGCAGTGCTTGGGGGCAAGTTGAAGGCAAAACAGACTTAGGGAGACCTTGAGTATGAGCACGCACCCCCAAGAGGTCAGGACCACAGGGTACAAGCCATCACAGCTCTCTAGACCAGAACTCCTCTCAGAGCTCACTGTCACAGTCAGAAAAGTGCTCCGACCAGAGAGCCAGCCCCCAGCAGGCACGTCCCTTGCACAAGGCAAGCCAGCGCTGGACCCCACCCCCTCCTGTCTCTCCACCCCCTGCTAAGCTAGTCCTGGCCCAGCCCAGAATTACAGCTGTTGGGGCTCTGCCTGGGGTCCAGCCAGGCTCTGGTCCCCAGAAGTGCCCCTGCAAACGGAGCTGACCCCAAGTGGGCCAAGTGCCCAGCTGGGCTCTGGGCCCCCAAACCCCAGCCTTGATTCTGCCCTGAGGACCAGACTGGCACCTGGACTTCGGTTCACTCCTTTCAACCCAGCCTCCCCCAGGTCGGGGCCCACCAGAAGGGTCTGCCCAAAGGCTGCCTGGGAGCCCCTCCGAGGGGCGGGGGCTCCAGATCTTAGCAGAGACAGACCCGCCCCTCCGAAATCCGGCCCCGAAGTGCTGGAGACTATTGTGTGAGCTTCCCTTCCGACCGCTTTATTCACTCCCCGGGAGGCAGGACGCAGAGCCACCGGCAGGCAGGAGGGCGCACGAAAGCTACACACACACACACACACACGAGCCCGGGAGCTGGACGTCCTACCGCATCCGGCGGGAGAAGCTCCCCACGTCCCTTCACACTTTTCTAAACCCCGGAGGGAGGAGGGGACCAACACGCGCTCCCTACCGGCAGGCAGGGCCCCCTCCCCGCTACGGCCGGAATCCGGGAGGCAGCTGACGACGTCCCCAGGCCCGGATGGGGGCAACGGGACGCGCCCCCCCTCCCTTCTAGACTCGCCGCGGCCTGGGCCGTGTCCACTTGGGTCCCTCCCCAGCCGGGATTCTCTGCTCAGCCCCGGCCCCGAAATTGATGTGGGCGGGGGTAGGGGGGTGGGAGGGGACCGTCCTGCGGGCGGGACGCGGGGGACGGGTAACTAACTCCCCCAACCCGCCCCAAGGACCAGGGCCCGCAGGCCGACGGGAAGAGCGCAACGGAGAGGACTGAAGGACAAGCCGAGAGGGAAACTGCGCGCCCGGGTCCTTCGAGGACGAGCCCTCGAGGAGACTGTCGTCGCTCGACAAACACAAACAACAATAAAAGGAAGGAAACCCGGCGGCAGCGCGCAGAGCGACCGTGGGGGCCAGCAAGGGCGCGCGGTCCCCGCGTCCCCCTAACGGGGTCCACCTCGGAGGCGACGCGGGCGGGGTGGGGGGAATCGCGCGGCGGGAGGGCGCCCCATCGGGGTCCCGCCTCCCAGTCTCGGCCGGGGGTCCTCCCCGAGGGGCCCCCTGCCGTTCGGTGGGCGGTCGGCACCCACCTTCGAAGTCCGAAATGATCCCGTCCAGCTGCGCGTTGACCGCGGGGTCGGACATGGTGGCTCTTGCGCGGCGCGGCGCGCGGAGGGCGGCGGCGAGGAGGCGCCCCGGGCCGGCCCCGGCCCTGCGCGCTGGCTGGGGGGGCCCCGCCCGCGCTCCCGCCGTGCAGAGCTGGCCGCCGGAGCCCCTCGGCCCCCGGGCTCCACTGAATGAATGGGGGAGGCAGGCGAGCGCCGTCGCTACCCGCTCCCCGCGCCCCGCCCCGCCCCCGCCTCCCGGGCGGATCAGGTTCCCCGCACCCGGGGCCCGGCCTCCCCGTCTCGCACTGGCTGCTCCGCCCGCCTGTCAAGGCCAGACCTGGGCGGGCGGGGGTGGCGGGGGAGATGGGGCCCGAGCAGCGGCCGCGGGGATCGGCCGAGTCCTGGGCGCCCGACCCGAGGCCCCCCTCTTCTCCCCGCCTGGCCCTCGCCCAGGGGACGGCGACGGACGCGGCCCCGGCGCCCTCTCCACCCCCCCTGAGGCCCCGCTGTGGCCAGATGTGGGCGGATGTGGAGGCCGGGCGGCGGCGCGGGGGCGGCGCCGGGGTTGGGGGGAAGAGATTCCTCCCCTTCCCTGGGGTGCAGGGATCCTTCTGCGGGAGGTTTTATTTACGCAGCCAAACAAAGTTCGCCGCCGCCTTCCCGCGCTCAGCGCCCGCAAGGGTTAAGCGCTCGAGCCGGCGGCCGGCAGAATCCCGGCCTGTTGGCCTAGTGCCGAGGAGTGTGGAGTGGGGGGTGGGGGGGGGGGGCGCGGGAGGGGGCGATCGCGAGTCACGTGACTCTGGGGGGAAAGGGGGCGCCGAATCCCACCCGCTCGGGGCACCCCTCCAGCTGCTCCCTGCCCGCCCCCAGCCCTCCATCCCCGAGGACCCTGCTGTACTCTCGGGGGTTGGTGTCAAAAAAGGTGCTGGACCAGCGGGGACGGAACACCCTGATCAGAACCGCCAGGGACACGTGCCACCCCCACGCTCCACAACAAGGGGCTTCCGGAAGGCTGCGCGTAGACCCCGGGTTCTCCGCGAGTAAGAAGCGGATTATTTCAAAGTATCTGAAGGCAGGAGTTGGTGGAGGGGACGGGGAGCCAGGGGCCTGCGGGTGAGGCTCCGCCCCATCTGGTCTTGCCCTCCAGGGTGAGTTAATTTCTACCCTTCTCCATCCATTCGACAAACACTGATTAAACCCTATCACCTACCAGGCAGGCAGGTCCCAGGGACTGGGGACAAAAGGATGGGCTGGGACTTGAGAAGCAACCTGGGAGGGCCTGAGGTCTGGCACCAACAGTGGGGGAGGGGGGGTCTCTTCCAATCCCCCCAGCCAGTTAGGCACTCCTGCCTTTTCTCCTGCCCCACCCCATTTCCTTAAGCCCAGGGCCTCTGCTGCCGCGAGTCAGGGGCCAGCGTGAGAATTTATAGCAGGGAAAGATGCTTCCTGAGCTGGTGGGCAACTGGGGCAATATGGTGCCCTCAGCGTGGCCTGTGAGTGCCCGAGAGCTGGTCCTGGGTCTCAGGCTGGTCAGTGCTACCCGCCTCCCAGTCCCCCACCCCCTAGTTCTAAAAGATCCCAAATGCAGTAGGGATGCTGAGCCCTGAGTGCCATCCCGGTTATTCGGGCCCTCTCACCGAGAATGTGCTAGGTTTGAGGAACTTTTTTTAAGTTGATGAAATCGAGTCCTTCCTTTTTAAGAAAAGCAGTCTCTCCCTCCCTCATGCCTTGGATATTTTGAACTATTTTCAACCAAGTGAGTTTGTGGACAGGGAACTGCAAAACCACAGACATTTCAGATGCGCGCACACCCTCTGCCTGGGAGCAGGGGTTTCAGAAATGGAGTCACCACTGTCATTAACAGCACCCTGATGGCTTCCACACCAGCCCACAGCACTACTTGTCTGAAAACCAGCACCCGGGCCTGCCTGGTTGTCCAATGCTCTAGCCACCTGCCTGCCCTGTATTTGGGAGTGTGGTGGTCCACTCCCTCTAAGAAACAGCTTTACGCCATAACCCCCTGGGAAGATGCTGGGTCCCAGAGATAGGGCAGCATCCAGCCTGGGCCATAGCATTATTCTCCAGTGTTTTTATAAAAAGCACCGGTGAGTGTAGACACACCCATGTGATTGTTCTCCCAGGGAGCTGGCTTGGAGTTCTACCAGATTCGCACAGGGTCAGCTTATAGTGTATTATTCGCTTCCATTCACAGTGGAGCTAAACATACTTATGCTTATCTCCTCCGGGAAGCCTGCCAGGGTCCACACCTCACCAAAATGCTCGCCTATGGGAACCCAAAGGACAATGGCAGGAGGGAGCAGACCTCCGAGGCCAGAATGTTGGCACGATTGTGCTCCAGAGCCCAATGAGTGCATCCCTCTGCCTCTGGCCTTCCTCCACTTAACCACCGAGGCCGCCGATACCAGGCCTCCAGGTAAGGAGATACCCCATGTTCCCTCAGGAAATCCAATGCGGCACTTGGCCACAATCCCAGCCAGGAAGTTCACCCTTGTATCTAACCAACTGCTCTAATTGTACATCATTTATTTCCTCTTTTTTTCCTGTCCTCAGAGGAGATGGGAAACAGCTGGGCACCACCCTTCAAGTAATAATTACCTCTCCAAACTGGAAGACAATCCAGTTGCTCCTTGGCCTTCTCTTTCTCGGCTTAAATCATCCATCCCAGCCCTTTAATCATCCCCCATCCTTTGATCACTTCTGATGACTGTGTCCAGATTGGGGCCTCGGGACTTTAACAAGGCCTGATCCCAGTCGGATGGGGGAGGGCTCCTCCCCACCCCCCAACCCCCTTTCCTAGGGCATGAGCAGTCAGGGCTGGGGTCTGGACAGACGATCCTGGTTGGGGCTCTGAGCAGATAAAATGAGCAGCAGCAGCACAGAGAAGAAAATGAGCTTAAATTTGGTGAGAGAAAAAGAACCGCGAGGCCTCCAAATTCTGTGATGGTAATGCTCTCCCAAGGCCATGGGGGAGGGCAAGACTGTTTGTAGGCCTAGCCTAAGGGGAAGGTATAATCTGGGGAACATCAGAGGGGCCACCTACCTCACAGGTCCACCATGAGACATGTAATGGTGAGCTCTCAAAAGATAAGTCCATTCCAAACCTCGGAACGAGAAGTGGCTTGGTGTAAGGATCTCTGAAAATGTAATGAAGCTGAAGGTCTTGAGCTAGTGGTAAAGAACCCTCGTGCCAATACAGGAGACGTAAGAGGCGCAGGTTTGATCCCTGGGTGGGGAAGATCCCCTGGAGGAGGACATGGCAACCCACTCCAGCATTCTTGCCTGGGAGATCTCATAGACAGAAGAGCCTGGAGGGCTACATACAACCCATGGGTCACAGAGTCAGATACGCCTGAAGCAACTTAGTATGCATGCACACAAGGGCTTTGAGATAAAATCACCCTGGATTAAAGTGGGCCCTGAACCCAATGGCCGGTGTCCTAATAGAAATTAAAAAGGAGAAGACACAGAGGCCCAGAGAAAAGGCCCACATGAAGTCAGAGGCAGAGATAGGAGAGATGCAGCCACAAAGCAAGTAACACTTGGGACCCTGGAAGCTGGAAGCCACAAGGTAAGACTCTTCCCCAGAGCCTTCAGAGAGAGCCTGCTCTGGGGCTTCCCTGCAGGTGCAGGAGTTAAGAATCTGCCTGCCAATGCAGGGGACACCAGTTCAATTCCCGGTCCGGGCAGATCCCACCTAACACGGGCCAGCTAAGCCCCTGCACCACAACTATCGAGCCCTCACCCTAGAGTTGAGAGCTGCAACTACCGAAGCCCACACGCTCTAGAGCCTGTGCTCCACAACAAGAGAAGCCACTGCAATGAGAAGCCTGTGCACGGCAACTAGAGAATAGCCTCCACTCACTGCAACTAGAAAAAGCCAGCGTGCAGCAACAAACACCCAGTGCGGCTAATACATAAATAAATATATATATTTTAAAAAGAAAAAAAAAAGAAATGCTTGCTGTGCTGACACCTTGATTTCAGACTTATCTCCACTTGTGAGAGAATAATTTTTTGTTGTTTTAAGCTCCCTGATGTGTGGTTCTTTGTTACGGCAGCCCCAGGACACTCCCGTGGATCTTAAATCCCCATTGGAATCATCCCTTTAGGCCAAAACTGCCTCTCCCCAAGGACATCTCAGGAGCCACAAAATCCGCAGCTGCTAGTGCACGCTGGCCGGCAGGTGGCAGCCGGAGGGAACTGGGGGCAAGTTTTCGTAAGAAAAGCTGGAGGCCAGGGCTGGTGAGAAAGGTGTAGTGTGAAGCCCTTCTGGAGATGGAAGGAGCAAGCCTGAAGGGAAGGCCCGCGGGTCCAGCCCAGGTGGAGTGGCCCTTGCGAAGCATGGGAAGAGCGGGAGGAGGAAATGGATGGGCGGAAACAGCACTCTGGCTCAGCCGGCAGTGTCCCTGACCCGCGCTCCGGAGGGGGCGTGGGGACCAGAGGGAGGGCGGTGGCTATGTGCCCAGCAAACCGGGCCTTTGGACCCCATGAAGTGGACCATCTGTCTCCTCTGGGGCAGGGGCCATATGGTCTCAGCTCTGCATGCACCTGGAGCCCCATATGGCCTCCCTGAGCCCTGGAGCTTCCGGTCCATCAGCTGCTGGGCCTTCCACAGTCCCCAAGCCCCTTCAGGCCATCATCTCGGTAAACAGCGCCACCGTTGACCTAACCGCTCAAGCCAGGCATCAAGGCATCACCCTCAAAGTCTTCCTTTCCCTCCCCTCCAAGCCATCAGAAAGTGTCTACCTCAAAAATACAAGTTTGTGTCTCTTCTACTCTGGTGTCCCTACTCCAGCCCTCCCCCTCCACCAGAGACAGGTTGTTTAACGTTTAACAACCAGCAAATACAACTGTGCCCGATACATAGCATTTGCCTGTTCCTGTGTTATAAACAGTCCCATCTTGGCCAATTTGGAGGCTACCAAACGCTTCCCTGGTGGCTCAGAAGGTAAAGAATCCACCTGCGATGCAGGAGACCTGGGTTTGATCCCTGGGTCAGGAAGATCCCCTGGAGAAGGGAATGGCTACCCACTCCAGTATTCTCGCCTGGAGAAATTCAGTACTCAAGGACAAAGATGATGGTTAAATGTACTAAGATCCTTAGAAAGTGGAGAACTTTGTATATTTACTATCTTCATTCTTAATATAATTACCTGTAAGCAATTTAATTCATACCATATACATCTCTGACTTAATTTTAACAGATTGATGCATTTTTATTGTGGTAAAATGTATATAATATAAAATTTACCGTTTCCACCATCTGGAAGTGCACAGTTCTTGGCACTAAGGACATTCACACTGCTGTACAACCATCTATTTCCAAAATTGCCTTCCATCCCAAACTGACCCTCTATTCTCATTGCACAATAACTCCCCACTTTTCCCCCTTCCTCATCCCGAGCTCTGGCAACCACCACACTTCTTGCTGTCTCTACAAATTTGACTACTTGAGGTACTTCAAGTAAAATGCAGTTGTAATACTTGCCCTTCTGTGTCTGGCTTAATTCATTTAGTATAATGTCTTCAGGATTCGTTATTCAAGGTGCACATGTTTCAGCATGTGTCAGTTTCCTGATTTTTACAGGCTGAATCATATTCCACTGTACGTATATACCAAATTTTGTTTATCCTTTCATCAACTGAAGGACTCTTGGATACTTCCACCTTTTGGCTATTGTGAATAACACTGCTACAAACATGGGTGTACAAACATTTCTTTGAGTTTCTGCATTTAATTCTTTGGGGTATAAACTCAGGAGTGGAATGACTGGATTGTGTGATATGTGTGTGTGTGTGTGTGCGCACGCGCGCATGCTTAGTTATGTCCAGCTCTTTGCAACCCCATGGACTGTAGCCCCACCTGGCTCCCCTGTCCCTGGAATTTTTCCAGGCAAGAATACTGGGGAGTTGCCATTTCCTCCTCCAGGGGATCTTTCCAATGCAGGGATCAAACCTCTCTTGCGTCTCCTGCATTGGCAGACAGACTTGATCCCTGGGTCAGGAAGATCCCCTGGAGAAGGGAAGGGCTTCTGCGCCATCTGGGAAGAAGATTGTGTGATAATTCCACAGAATTTAATTTTAAATAATAATTTGTATACAGAGGATGAGCTGGTTAAATAGCATCATTGACTTGAGTCAATGGACATGAGCTTGAGATAACTCCAGGAGGTAGTGAAGGACAGGGAAGCCTGGCATGTTGGAGTCCACGAGGTCACAAAAAGTCGGACATAACTTAGCCACTGAACAACATTTCCCAAAACGTACATTGTATGCAATGGAAATCTCATATTTTATAACATATAATTACAATCTTAATGGCGACTGTGTTTAACAACCGACTCACAAAATGTCTCAAAATTCAACAGCTGGCTCTTGTCCCACAGCTGTCCCCTCTCCCCAGCTTCCGGCAAAGCCTCCCGATGGGGCTGCTCGGCCTGCCTCTCGTTCCCTTTTGCCCCAGAACTCACGGCGAGGCTTTCACAGTGAGGTCGGACGATGTGACCCCCACAGCTTCATCCACACTTAGAGTGGATGGACTGCAGACTCCTCGCCGAGGCTGCCGAGGTGCCGGGTGCCTTGGTCTCTACCCACCGCTGCAGCCTCATCTATTCACTCGACCCCCGCCTCTATCTCCTCTCTGCCTCCTGTGCCGGACACCCACCTTAGCTGTCCTCTCCGCCTGGACGGCCTCCCCCAGGTCTTCCCCTGCTGGCTCCCAGTCTGTCATTTCCTTTCAAACATCAGAGCGACCACCCCAGGGTCCCCCAGGAGACACCTTGAGCCAGTTGCTCCTTAGCCTCCAGGCCTGCAACGGAGGCCCTCTGAGACTCCCCCAAGACCCTGTTAGACCCTGTGGAATGACAGCTTCCATTCAGTTCCCTTTGTGGGGGGGCAGGGTCACGGGGACCCCTAGCAGGGAACTGGCCTCGCGGGGCGGAAGGGCCCTTGGGCACACCGCCCAGACTCTGCGTTACTGCCAGCGCCACACAGACCAGCCCCTGCGTTCAGGGTGACAGGCAGGACGCCGTCTGCCCTGGGCCAGGCCCCCGGCCCCCGTGGCCCTTTATCGCCCCGAGACATCAGCAGCAGCCGTGCTTCTGACCACAAAGCCTCTCAGGCAGCTCGACTGTGAATCTTCCCGTGAAGCCCGTCTGTGGGTGCAGCTGACATTTGACTGGTGTGTAGGCTCCAAAACCCCCTTACGCCATCTGCCTGGAGGCTTAAATGCAACCAGAAGGTTTCACTTCAAAGGGGAATGCCATTCCCTTAGCACATGATCAATCTGTTCCCCAAACTTCCCAGTTCTCACTCCGGCCTCCTTTGCTCGGAACACTTAGAGCAAACCCTGACCACAGCAGCCTGGCCCTTATCTCGGAGGCAGGGGGGCTTTTTAAACAAAAATCTTACTCTTCTAAATCATGCTGTCGAGCCACCGAAGGAAGCTCCTGGCCTTTGGGTTCCAGGCACACAGGGCTCCTCGTCCCTCTGTGAGCCCCGAGCCCTCCAATTCCAGTTGACAGCCCCCCCAATTCAGGGCTGAATCGACTAAAGTTCCCCCTGCCTCCCAGCTCTGACAATGTGACCGAGACAGCAGCATGGCCCGCCCCTCGCATCTTTCAGATTCACGGCACATTTCCCTGCAGTGATGTTAAACCCCGTGGGACACTGGGAGCCAGGGCAGACGGAGGCGGCTGCTAACATGGGGGCAGAAGGACCTGGGGGAAATTATGACCCTGCAAGATGACTCCCCACCAGCTGAACTCAGACTGTGGCTCTGGAGAGTCATTTGTTTATTCACGCGTCCAATGGGCTTTGGATGGGCACATTCAGCTGTCTGGGATGCTGGCGTGATGAGCTATCACCCAGATACGATGGGGGAGGAAAAGTATCTTCTTTTGAGGACTCACATTTTATTCTTGATTCTTCCCTCTCTGCACCGCCCGATGAACCTCTGCTTCTACCCCAAGCCCCCTGGATCGGGCTTTGGAATGAATTTGAGTCCCCAACTTCCTAGCCACCAGTTGAGGCTGGAGGTACAGAGATGAAGTGGGGGACACAGCATCCCACATCCCCCAGCTGATGGGAAACTCCCTTGGGCCCTTCTGATAGCTCAGCAAAGTCAAACAAGGGGCCCCAGAGGAGTGGCTGGCCTGTGACCAACCCAGCCTTGAAGCAGCCAGTCACTGTGTCAGCCTGCAGACTCCCCACCCCCACCAGGGCAGCCAGGAGACTTGGCCAGGCCACATCCCCAGAGGGGACAGGCTGTCCCCAGGGCCATCGTTGTCCTGGCCTCCTTGCCACTTTTCTCCAGCAGGCGCCCTGTGCTGAGGGCTCAGAGGCTTGGAAGCAGCTCGCCACTGCTGCAGCATGGGGACAAGGCTGAGTCACCCTAGTTCCACGTCAGCAGGAACAGCAAGAACAACGGGATCCAAAGAGAAAAGAAGGGGCAACAGGGCCTCTGCGGCCACACTTATTTTAAAGTCGCCGCAGTGACCTAGGCGACATTGTCCCTGGGGAGCTGCCAGCAAGCCTGGCCCTTTGGACGGTGGCCACCTGCCCTGACAGTACCCCAGCCCACTGCCAGGAGTGGTGGCCGGTCAGCACAGGAGGGGCAGGGAAGCAAGCTCCCTGCCCCTGTCTTCTGCACCTCCTCGGAAGGTTCTTCAAGGCTTACCCTGCATCCACAAACCCTGCTGGAATCTCCTTCAATGCTGCTCCCTAATAATCTCATCCACCCTACCTTTGCACACCTCCAGTGATGGGGAGAGCAGTACTTATCATGCTGTTCACTCTATCTTTAGCCAGTTCGGGCTATTTTAAAGAGATGGGGGGTGTACTAGTTTGCATTCCCACCAACAGTGTAAGAGGGTTCCCTTTTCTCCACACCCTCTCCAGCATTTATTGCTTGTAGACTTTTGGATAGCAGCCATCTTGACTGGCATGTAATGGTACCTCATTGTGGTTTTGATTTATATTTCTCTGA
This sequence comes from Muntiacus reevesi, assembly GCF_963930625.1. Taxonomy (NCBI): domain Eukaryota; kingdom Metazoa; phylum Chordata; class Mammalia; order Artiodactyla; family Cervidae; genus Muntiacus; species Muntiacus reevesi. The sequence goes on along the minus strand of NC_089266.1, from coordinate 8,446,683 downwards.
TAATAAGTGATGTTGAGCATCTTTTCATGTGTTTGTTAGCCATCTGTATGTCTTCTTTGGAGAAATGTCTCTTTAGTTCTTTAATGCAAACTAGTACAGCCACTATGGAGAACAGTGTGGAGATTTCTTAAAAAACTGAAAATAGAACTGCCATATGACCCAGCAATCCCACTTCTGTGCATACACACTGTGGAAACCAGATCTGAAAGAGACACGTGCATCCGAATGTTCATCGCAGCACTGTTTATAATAGCCAGGACATGGAAGCAACCTAGATGCCCATCAGCAGACGAATGGATAAGGAAGCTGTGGTACATATACACCATGGAATATTACTCAGCCATTAAAAAGAATTCATTTGAATCAGTTCTAATGAGATAGTTGAAACTGGAGCCCATTTTACAGAGTGAAGTAAGCCAGAAAGATAAAGATCAATACAGTATACTAAAGCATATATATGGAATTTAGAAAGATGGTAACGATAACTCTATGTGCAAAACAGAAAAAGAGATACAGATGTACAGAACAGACTTTTGGACTCTGTGGGAGAAGGCGAGGGTGGGATGTTTTGAGAGAACAGCATTGAAACATGTATATTATCAAGGGTGAAACAGATCACCAGCCCAGGTTGGATGCATGAGACAAGTGCTTGGGGCTGGTGCACTGGGAAGACCCAGAGGGGTGGGGTGGGGAGGGAGGTGGGAGGGGGGATCGGGATGGGGAGCACATGTAAATCCATGGCTGATTCATGTCAATGTATGACAAAAACCACTACAATATTGTAAAGTAATTAGCCTCCAACCAATAAAAATAAATGGAAAAAAATAAAATAAAATAAAAAATAAAAATAAAGAGATGGGGGAACTTCTCAGGTGGTCCAGTGGTTAAGACTCCATGCTCCCAATGCAGGGGGCCCCAGGGTTCAATCCCTGGTCAGGGAACAAGATCTCACATGCCACAACTAAAGAGCCCACATGCTAAAACCAAGAACTGGCGCAGCAAAATAAAATATTTTAGAAATAAATAAATAAAAGTTTAAAAATAAAAAAGACGGTCAAGGGGGTGGGGGTAGGAAAAGGGAATGAATTAAAGCCTGCCTAACCGTAGCTTTTGCTCATGGAAGAGATAGCCATTGTACTTTCATCCAGAATACAAAAGTGATAGGATGATGCAGAGACGTGGACTATAGTTTTACTACCAGATCTTTCTGGGGGCCTGCAATTAGGGGTATCCGCCCTCTCCATAGCCAAAATGTGTGTGTGGAGGGCTTCCTGTTGGGCTGGATCTTTTTTTTTCCCACCCCGTTCCCAGTCCACCATGAATGTAAGAGGATCTTGTGTGCCCCTGGACATGCCCCTTCACCTGCTGTGACCCCCACGGGAGGAGAGGGTACCTGAGATGCAGGCTCCCCATGCTGGGCCGCAGCCCTGGGAACAGAAAGCCCCACGTGGGAGGGAGAGAGACAGGAAAAGCGGGCATGCCGGTGGGGTGAGGATGTGGGCGGCGGGGGGGCCCCTCCCAGCAATCTGGTGTTGCTTTCCTGGATAATGAAATCTCCCCACCCCGGGTGCTGCTGGAGCCAGCCAGCAGCCAAATCAACCTCAATGGACCATTTGTCCCTCGTGTGAAGGGACTTCGGGATGTAATGGGTTTGCTATTAACTCACCCGTCCCCCGCTCTTCCCCTCCCCGCGGCATGAGTCATTGGCCCAGATGACTGCCTGGCAGGGCCCTTGCCAGGAGGTTGCCAGCTCCGGTTGGGCCTGTGCAAAGGGAGAGACCAACAGTTGGACAGAGGCAGTCCAACTGGAGACCAGTGGCCTGGCGTCCACACCCCTTCCCTGGGACTGTCTACACCCCAGGCCCTGAGGCAGGGGCAGGTCCCTCTGTGTCTCCCTGGTTCCTGGGGCTCTGGGCAGCCATGCCCTTACCCATCTGTGGACCAGCAGTCTTTCAGCAGACCCTCATAGGCAGGGAGCCGAGAGGGTGAACTCGTGGAAACTGGCCCCAAGGTCCTTAGTAAAGGACCAATTACCAGTCTTCCCATCTCGGAGTAGGAGGTTTGGGGGTTCGTTGGCTTGCTTTTCATTAATACTAAATGCTCAGGTTTTTTCACCCACTCAGGCTTAGGCTCTGGGGAGGGGAGCTCCAAGCTGGCTTCCCTGCCCGGGGTCTTGGCTGCCCTCAAGCTGAAACCTTTCTAAAGACAAATGTGGACTTCCCTGGTGGTCCCGTGGTGAAGAATCCACGGGGACGTGGGTTCGATCCCTGGTCTGGGAATGACGATCCCACCTGCCATGCGGCAACTAAGTGCGTGTGCCGCAGACCCTGGGTCCATGCTCCACAACCAGAGTCTACATACCGCAACTAAGACCCAAGGCAGCCAGATAAATAGATATTAAAAAATAAATAAAGGCAAATGTGACTGGTGACCCCCCGGATACAGTGGCAGCCCAGCAGGGCCGACAACCAGGCCTTGGTCAGCTGCCAGCTACTCCTTCCCGCGCCCTGTGCTTCTCCTCGCCTTCTGCTCAGATCCGGCTGCTCTCGGTTCCTGGACAAGCCAGGCATCAGCTCTGTGCCTGTCTGACGCTGTCCCCTCCACCCGGCAAGCCCTTCCCACCCTCCTTGGCCTAGCTCATTCTCAATCCTTCTGCAGGTGCCTCCCTGAGCCCCTGGGTGGGGCAGCTCTCTTCTGGGCCTCCCCATGGGTTTTCCCAGTGGCCAGGGCAGCCTCTAACCCAGATCATTCACTGGAGGGGGACGCCAGGCAGCGGGGAATTGTAGGTGGGCTTCTCAGAGCAGAGAATCAGCACGGGGGAGTGACCGTGTTCTCCGGCTGTTGGTTAGAAAGTGAGACAGGGCACCCCAAGTCTGAGAAGGAAGGAAGTCATGAGCATCACCCCTCCCCCCACCACGCCCCAGCAATCCTGCCAACCAGATGGGCCACCTTCTCAGCACAGCTGTGCTTCAGCAGAGAGAAATTTCTCACCTTCGGGGACAGGGTGGGGACATTCCAGATGGGGCCCGTCTACCCTGGTCACAGAGCCTGTGGAGTCTGGATCTCCACGTCTGTTTCATCCACGTAGCAACAGACGTGAGCCTGACATCTCTGCTCGAGTGAGCACACGTCTGGAGCTTCGTGGTGCGAAGGGCAGGGAGCCTGCCTTTAGCTGAAGCCGCCACACAAATGGAGGACAGACCTGCACACAGATGCACGCCAAGGCTTCGGGGGGGCGTCACTTCCAAGGAGGTGAACGAGGACATTCTAGGTCAGTGAATCACCAAGTGCCCGCACATCTGGACAGGCCCCAGGCCCATCCCCCCCCACCACTGCAGAGAAGGAGTTTCACACAGCTTACATATGGTGCACAGGGCCTTCTGGGCCAGCAGGGTGTGCAACCCAGAGGCTGAGAGGTTTGACCACTTGCTAATGAATAATCTAGAACATTTATCCAGGAAAAGGTCCAGCATTGTCCAAATCTCAACACACATCCCCTTTCTGCAGAACTGTGTCACTTTCCTAGCTTCGCCCTCTCACCCCGTCTGCAAACCTCGGTTATCCAGAACACAACACAAACACCACCACCGCTAATCCTACAGATCTCCTGAATCTCCCTCAGTCATGACTGCACCTCTAGTTCTCAGCAGGAGCTGACATTCAGTTCAAGACAGAGCAAGATCTTCCAAGGAGCTCTATTCTGTTGGAACCCCCTATAAAAACAGAAATCGGTACTCAAACTTTCAGCAAGATTCTTGTTAAGAAAGGATGAACGGGACCTCCTTGGCAGTCCGATGGCTAAGACTTTGCACTCCCAATGCAGGGGGTCTGGGTTCAATCCCTGATCGGGGAACTAGACCCCACATGCCACATCTAAGACCGGGTGCAGCTAAGGAAATAAATAAAAATAAATACATATTTTAAAAAAAGAAAGGATGAAAGGCCAGGCTAAAACAGTGGCATGCTGGTAAATGTTTAACAAAGTGCTCCAGTGGACAAGGGAAAGAGTGATTTATAATGTTTGTCAATTACTGTGATACCAGTACTCCCACCATGGCTGAGTTCAAGCTACCAACGTGACCTAACTGTACACAGAATTGGCAGAAGACGTGCATACCACTGGCTGAAACTCTCAGATCACTACAGCTGATTCTTTCATCTTGGGAGAGTGGCAAGTCTATGAAGTTCTTTGCTGGGCAAAACAGCAAACCCGAATAGGGTTTAACCGGCAGGCTAATCCAATCAATGGCCCACCATCATGATGTGGGGCAGATTTCTGAGGTTGCCTCATAGATCAGGGAGAAAGATAGTGGTGGTAATCGACTAGAGATGTCTGCCCTAAACTCAGGATGGGAGATTATTGCACGGATTTGCCATTTGCCTTTCTCGACCTGAGATATTTCTTTTGCCCCTGAAGTTCAGAGCAAAGGCCACCTCCTTGGTAAACTCTTTCCCAATCTCACCTTTTCCCTGAGTAATCCCTGCCACAGAATTTACTACCATTCTGTACACACCAAGGAGTTATCAGTGTGGGTGGCACAGACCCTAATTGCTCCCCCAAATTCTGCCCTCTCTTTCTTCTCTGGTAACAAAAGTTTCAGTTGGGCACATGGCTGCTCATAAAGATACATTTCCCAGCCACCTCTGCTGCTAGGAGTGGTCACATAATTAGGTTCTGGCTATCAGGAGGGAAGTTGAAATGTTTAACTTTTAGGACACTCCTGCCCCTTCTCCCCCGCCTTGGCTGGAATGTGGACATGATGGATGGCAGGAGCTGAAGCAGCCATCTCATTTCATGAGGTGGAGGCTGCATATTGAAGACGGCAGAGTCACAAAGGAGGAACAAACTGAATCCCGGCGGCTCGGGGGGCCACCATGACTGCTTACACTTGGACTAGGAAGTGGAAGAAAAAGGAACTTCTCTCCTGCTTAAGCCTCTATTGTGTTAGTCTTTGTTATGCAGCCAGATGGCACTCCGACTGATACCATATGTGCCCATCATCCTGCTAGTCTGGGCAGGAGAGGGCAGGGCAGAGCTCCCAGCTTTATGCACTGAGCCCCTGGCAGAGTCTGTCTGACACCATAAGTGTAGTTAAAGCAAAATGAACAGACTCGTTTGCCCAAGGTTTGTTTTGTGTGTTTTGATGTTTGAAACTGGAACAGAAAGACCTGCGCTTGATAGAGGATCCATTCAGTTCAGTCGCTCAGTCGTGTCAGACTCTTTGCAACCCCACTGATAGAGGATATACGCTAACAAACATAAAACAGAGAAGACAGCACCCAGCATAGGCTGGGACTGCTCTGGGGAGTGACGTGTTGGGATAGATTGTGAAAGTCACAAACACAGTCAGATGTGTGCTGGACGGAACAGAGCTGCCAAGGAACAATGGAACTGGCAGGAACACCAGGAACAAAGCGCATGCCCAGAATATCAGGAGGTGCTGAGCCTCTGGTCAGGCAGTGGGTGCAGACCCAGGGCAGCCATTCACCAGGCTATCAGACTGAGGGCAAGTTACTGCACCTCTCCAAGCTCCCGGCGACGATGTTAAGAACAATACCTAGATTGAAAGGATTAGTAAGTGCAAAGTATCTGGCATAAAACAAGAGCTTGCTCAATGGTAGCTCTTATTATCTACAATATACAGTTTAATCCCTTTGTTTTACAGGTATGAAAACTGGACCTAGGGATTTCCCTGGTGGTCCAGTGGGTAAGACTCTGTGCTCTCAATGCAAGGACCCCAGATTCAACCCCTGGTCCAAGAACTAGATCCTTTATGCCACAACTAAGAGCTTGCATGCTGCAATGAAGGTGGAAGATCCTGTGTGCTGCAGCTAAGATCCAGCGCAGCCAAACAAATAAATAATTTTCAAAAAAAAACTAGACCTAAAGAGGCAGAATGGTTTGCCAAGGGTCACACGGCTGTTACTGACAGAACCAGGATGAGAACACTGGGTCCCTACTCCTCCTGCAGTGCCCTGGTGTGTAAGAAGTTGTCCTGGACGATTAAGGACTAGGTAATCGGGGAGAAATCTTGAAAGTGAGACTGGAATATTTGGCAATGATTGTGTACGTAATCAGGACAATCACAACTTTTTAAATTAAAAAATAAGATTGCAAGAAGGGTGTTAATTGAGCATGTGTGACTTAAAGGTCAGAGGCCCCCCGGCTTCTTCCTCCACCCATCCTCTGAGCCAGGACCTGGAGGATCCTGCAGCTAGTGTGGGCCAGCCCAGGTGCCCACTCTCCCTGCTGCCCTTTCTGGGCAAATGACAGATTCTGAGGGACTATCAGCTCCTCCCCTGATGCCCGTCTGCCTGCCTGAAGAGATGCCCCCAGCAGCCTAGTCTGGGCACCCAACTGACCCTTGCGGACATCTGGCCAGCAGCTTCTTCAGCTATGCTCTGGCCCTGCAAACATCCTAAATGCATAAAGCCACGCGAGAAGGTGTCCTAGCCTCCGCTCCCACAGCATTCAGTCCTGACCGCGGACGGTCCTCAAGCCCCGCCCCGCGGGGGGGGCCCCTGAGGCTGCACCCCGCCCCGAGCAAGCACTGCCGTCGGACCCACTCAGGTTCTGGCTGCCACAGCCCCAACCTGTGCTGGAGTCCCCACTTAGAGAACCCGAGAGAGGAGAGGAGTGGAGGTCGTGCAAGGAGGGGGAGGAGGGGGAGAAAAAGATGGAGGAGGAATAAGAACCAGAGGAAAAACAAGAGGAGGCGCTTTCCAGAAAGCCACTCTCTTCTACATTCATCCTCTCCTTTCATTCTATCATCACCTCCTTTATTCCTCACAAACCCCCAGGACGCAAACTCTCCAGTACCTCCATTTCTGTGTAGGAGATGAGGTGCGGGGAGGATAGGGGGCTTGACCAGGTGGCCAGGTACCAGAGGTGCTGCTGGGACGCAGGCTCCACCTGTCTGACCCCCACATCCACTGGCCCGGACCTTAAAAGGCTCCAGGGCAGCAGGGGACTCGGCTTTGAGCCCCCACAAGAGGATCTAAAGGACAGGAAGACTGGACTAGAGGCCAGGCCAGGTGCAGTCCCTGTGATGATGCTTGGGAGACGCTGCGGAAGGGGCGGGTCATGGAGGGTGCTCACAGTATCCATGCAGCAGAGGGATAAGCGAGCCAGAGGCAGCATCAGTTCAGTTCACTTCAGTTCAGTCGCTCAGTTGTGTTTGATTCTTTGCGACCCCATGGACTGCAGCATGCCAGGCTTCCCTGTCCTTCACCAACTCCCGGAGCTTGCTCAAGCTCATGTCCTTTGAGTCAGTGATGCCATCCAACCATCTCATCCTCTGTCGTCCCCTTCTCCTCCTGCCTTCAGCATCAGGGTCTTTTCCAATGAGTTAGTTCTTCGCATCAGTTGGCCAAAGTATTGGAGTTTCAACTTCAGCATCAGTTCTTCCAATGAATATTCAGGACTGATTTCCTTGAGGATTGACTGGTTGGATCTCCTTGCAGTCCAAGGGACTCTCAAGAGTCTTCTCCAACACCACAGTTCAAAAGCATCAATTCTTCAGCACTTAGCTTTCTTTATAGTCCAACTCTCCCATCCATACATGACCACTGGAAAAACCATAGCTTTGATTAGACAGACCTTTGTCAGCAAAGTAATATCTCTGCTTTTTAATACTCTGTCTAGGTTGGTCATAACTTTCCTTCCCAGGAGCAAGTGTCTTTTCATTTCATGGCTGCAGTCACCATCTGCAGTGATTTTGGAGCCCAAAAAAGTAAAGTCTCTCACTGTTTCCATCTATTAGCCATGAAGTGATGGAACCAGATGCCATGATCTTAGTTTTCTGAATGTTGAGTTTTAAGCCAACGTTTCACTCTCCTCTTTCACTTTCATCAAGAGGCTCTTTAGTTCCTCTTCACTTTCTGCCACAAGGGTGGTATCACCTGCATATCTGAAGTTATTGATACTTCTCTAGGCAATCTTGATTCCAGCTTGTGCTTCACCCAGCCCGGTATTTCGCATGGTGTGCTCTGCACAGAAGTTAAATAAGCAGGGTGACAAGAGGCAGCATAGCTTCCCCCAAACAAAGCTGGGCAGGTAGCCTGCACCTGGTCTTGGGGGATAGGAGTCCTTTTTGGTGGCAATACCCCTAGGTCTGGGAAGACCCTCCCAGCAAGCAGTGAGGACCATACCATGCGTTGTTCAAAGATTCAGATGCTGGTTTTCTCCTGAGGATGGAAACCCCAAACCTCAACATGTGCTTCTAAAGCCTCCATGGATTTTGCACGGATCCCATCAAGTCCCTCGTTGTGAAGTCTTTTCAACCGCTGCGGACACCGTGGGTGGGACGCGGGTCTCCACGGACCAGGCAGGAGCATGGGATGGGCACGTGACCTCGGAGCCACCATCAGGCTCTCTGCACACAGCTGTGCGACACACATGAACGGGGCAGCCGGGACACAGACAAGACCCCTCAGTGGCCAGCGTTGCAGAGCAGAATCCTGGCAGCCACTCACAGGGCTGAGGGAGGGCGGGGGGTGCATCTGCACAAGCTCTTCGCACACGTGTGGCTGACAATCACCCCCACACCCGGGCCCGGGAATCTGGCCCAGAGCCTGCCAGCAACAGGGTGCTGGTAATCCCCAGCTGCTTCCCTGACGCCACTCGGAGACGCTGTCCAAGGCGGAAAGGCGAGAGTCACTGTTTTCAAGGTCACACACCCAAAGAGGGACATGGAACCAGAGGACAGAGACAGGCATTTGGGCCAAAGCCATCAGCTCTCGGTCACGTGGGTCAATGGGCGAGCACAGACCCATTCGTTCAGCACTTTTATTGAGTAACTACCAAGGGCCCAGCAGCTCAGAGCATCTGGATAACCCAGCTCCTAGGAAATATCTCAATCCTTTCCTAGGCCTGATGTCCTAGGAAGAACTGGGCTTTGGGTACCACACGGACCTAAAAGAACTCTTGGCTTGGCTAAACTGTTGGCTGGAGGAGTCCAGGCAAGTTACTCAACATCTCTGAGCCTGTTTCATCGTAACACAGTACCCGTGCCTGCTGCACGCAGTCTCAGCAAGATGATGCCGGCAGGCACCCAGCACTGGCCTGAGTCCCAGGACTAGATGGATCCCTCTTTGAGGAAAGTGTGGCAAGCAGGCGGCAGGCCTTGCACGGCGCTCTGCTCCCAGTGGGAAATACTCAAGTGATGATCCATCCAGGCTCATCCCAAGGCACTGGGAGGTCGCAGCAGGAGGCAGGCTGGGCCCCTCCAGCTGCTTCCCCTGAAGTTTGCTCGAGAGGGGAAATTAGCACCTCGAGCGCCTTTTCCTCCACAGACAGCTGCCTGGATCCCTGAGCAAGCCCGCTGGCCAGGCAGCCAGCTCCACAATGGCAGGAGGGGCTTGCGGGGGTGAGTTAGAACCTGACCAGTGACCTCCAGGGAGGAGGGGGTCATTCAGCCCTCCCCTCCAGCTAAGGAGGGTCTAGGCTGGGCCGGGTCACTGGGGAAATCCACTTCCTGGGAGCGGGGCCAGACCAGAGGGACCAGGCTACAAGGAGGTCCCTCAGTGCCTGAAGCAGGACAGGGCCAAGGGAAGACTGCATCCTGACCAGGGCCCTGACTGGTGGGACACTGCTTCATATCAGAGGAGAAAGAGCAACCAGGAGAGAGCATCAAGCGTGTGAGTGTGTATGAATGGGGCAAGGGTATGGGTAAGGGAGAGACAGGAGTAAGTCCCTGACTCCTCTGCGCCTCTGTTTCCCCATCTATAAAATGGGGCAACACTACCTACTTCCAAGAGCTGTCATGACACAAAAATCATTAATATTTATTACACGCTTAAAACGGGGCCTGGCACAAAACCACTACTCTAGGTTTCCTAAGTAAGTAAAAATAAGACACATGTGGGACTTCCCTGGTGGTGCGCTGGTTAAGACTCCACGCTTCCACTGCAGGGGGACGCAGGTTCAAGAGGGACACCGGTTCAATCCCTGGTCGGGGGACTAAGATCCCGCATGCCTCAAGGCATGGCCAAAAAAGAGCAAAGGCATGTTATCACGAGCTTAACAACACAGCTTGCATATCATGGGCATCGATAGCTAGTGGTCTTGAATCCTCCCATTAGAACCAAGACAGCCTCGAGTGCTGAGCCTTGTTCCAGGGACCCTGGAGCAGGAGGGTCTCTGACTAGAAGGCCCTGTCTCTGATTAGAGCTGCTTCAAGCCCCTGGGTGCATGTGCGTGCGTGTGTGCATGCGTGTGCATGAACATGTGCAAGGCACAGGCATGTATTCATATACAGACAGGACCCTCTGCACGTGCTTACTCAGAACCCATCTGACACAGCTCTGAATTATGGTGTCGGAGCCCAGTGAGTGGGCCATGGGGCTGAGGCTCTGATTCCCTAAGAACCAGGCGAAGTGACCTTCTTCCACAGGAACCAGGAGAAGCGAGCTTTTGGTCGGCACAGGCAGCCAAAGAGAAAGAGCAGGTGGTAGGATCAAGCCCAGCCTGATGCCCAGCCCTAGAGACAAAGCAGAGTATGCGGATATTTTCAACAATATTATACTTTGAAATTCAAGTTCTCATAAAATAATAGATTCCCGGTATTGGAAAGAACCTGAGGTCCCTTCTACAGCAATCCTGAACAATCTTTGCACAGTCCCTGATTGAATACTTCTTGGCTTGGGGGAACTCACTACCTTGCAAAAGAGATCACTCCACTGTTAGAAAGTGAAACCTGTGAGAAAAATGCCACTTTCTGTTACCTTCCAAGTATCTGATTCTGGTTTTCTGTCTTAGAGGAACTCAAAATAAGCCCTCTGTGGGACTTCCCTGGGGGTCTAGTGGCTAAGACTCCAGGCTCCCAATGCAGGGGGCCTGGGATTCAATCCCTGGTCAGGGAAATAAACCCCGTGTGCCACCAGTAAGAACTCACATGATGCAACCAAGGCCTGGCACAGCCAAATAAATAAATATTAAGAAAAACAAACTCTCTGCTTCTTCCACATGACAGCTCTTCCAATAGTTGGAGACAGTGACCATAGCTCTCCTCTCTGCATCTCCCGTCCAGATAATCACCTTGACCTTCTCTGACCCATCTCAAATGGTCTCCTAGGGTCCTCACTGTCCATCCACAGCCTCCTTCAGCACTGAGTCCTGGAGAGGCCCCTCTGTAGCCAGAGCCCACTGCAGATGGAACCGTGTCCCCCCAAAACATGCTGAAACCCTCCTGCCCAGAACCTATCAACATGACCTCATTTGGAAATGAGGTTTTTGCAGATATGATCAAGATGAGTGCATCCTGACTTAGGGTGGGGCCCCACACCCAGTCTCTGCGCTTGTTCTAAGAAAGGGGGTGATTGGACTCAAGCACACCCTGGCGACACGGCCCTGTGGGGGACAGAGGTAGAGCCTGCAGTGACCCAGCCCGGGGTCCAGGAGTACTGACAGCCACCAGGAGCTGGGAAGAGGCATGCACGGGATCGCTGAGCCTCCAGGAGGAGCCAACGCTGATTTCTGCTTTCAGAGCCCCTGGATTGTGGTCACTGTTATGGCAGCCATAGTATCAACCCAGGGCTTGAGCAAGGGTGGCCCAGCTGGCCCGGTGTCTCCCTGCCCCACTCCCCCGACACTGCAGCCAGTCTGCATCTGTTATCTTGTCTCATTGGCAAGATGAAGGGGCGGGTCACCCTGAGTCCTGGTCAGCAAGCATCCGTGGATCTTCCCACGTCCCCAGTAAGGGCAGCCCCACCACTCGAGCACCTGCTGTCGGGGGTCTCCCGCCGTCCTGGTTCCCCCCGATCTGGCTCACTCTGGGGACCCCAGTGCCCATCCTGCACCCCACCGGATCCTGGGGTCTCAGGACCAGCCCAGAACCTGCATCTTAGCAGGTCTCACAGGTGACTTCATCAGTCAGCCTGAGGGGCTCTGGGCCAGATAATCTTAGCCCAGGACTCCAGGACAAGGGCCAAGCTGAAGTGTGACCCCTCCTGAACTCGAGAGACTCCCAGGGGCACAGGCGGGTCTCCTGAGCCCTCCAGAGCTGGGAAATGCAACACCAGGACAGGCCCTCAACTGCACTGGACGCTTCTGGCAAAACCTACTCTTCTGAGCGTGAACTGTTCCCACCCACCTCCACTTTCTGTTCCTTTGAATGAACAGCAACAAAAAAACATGACTTTGTGCCAAAGGTGGGGCCGGAAGTTTCCCAGAGTCCAGTTTCCTGTCAGGCCTAGGTACAACCCACAAGAAAGGTCTGTGTGTGTGTCTGAGTGCACACACGTGCATGTGTGTGTATGTGCGTGAGCGTGTCCCGCCACGTGCAGCCTGGGGAAGGGTGGAGAAGCTCATGGAAATTCTTACTGGTGTCAGGAAGATAGAAAAATGGGAAATGAGACTGTGTGCGCGTGCGCACGCACACACACACACACACACACACACAGCCCAGAGGGAAGGTCTTACTTTCTTTCACCTGGAAAGATCTCTGGACTTGGGAAACAAGACTGGATGAAATAGAAAATAACACAAGTTGCAGGGGATGTGGAGAAATTGGAACTCTTGGGCGCTGCTGGTGGGAATGTCAAATGGTGCCACCTCGACCGAAAACAGTTCGGGGGCGCCTCAGAAAATCGAATGTGGAATGACCACTGTTGTTTGTGCTTATTCGCTCAGTGCCACAGGACATGCCCGTGGAAGATCTGCCTTGAGTGTCTCCGCCCTCCGTCCATCAGTCCCCGCCAGGTGTGGAAGGCATTTCTACCAGTTTCCGCTGTGCTCCTAGTCTCGCCCCCATCTCATTTCCTCCTCCAGGCTCCTGTAATCCCTCAGCTGCATGCTCCAACCCCCACCTTTGCACTTGGGTGTGAACCATTTCCTCTGCAGGCACGTGCACACATACTCGGTGCGGGAGTGCAGGGGGGTGGGGTGCAGGGAGGGGCATCTTTCTGCAGAGCAGAAGGGGCTGCTCTTCCTGCTCGCCGGGGCCTCGTTCCTCCTGACACAGCTGCACCAAGCTAGCAGCCAGCAGGCCCCCCAGCCCCCCAGCCCACACTGGGACACTGGAAGGCGCATCCTCTGCACCAGCTCCATCCAACCTGCCCACATCCTCCAGAAGTTTCTCAGCCACCCAATAAGCTGCTGGGCAGACCAACTCCAGCTTCCCAGATGGCGCACTGGTAAAGAATCTGTCTGCCAGGGCGGGAGATGCAAGAGACATGGGTTCAATCCCTGGGTCAGGAAGATCCCCTGGAGAAGCAAATGGCAACCCAGTCGAGTATTCTTGTCTGAAGAATCCCATGGGCAGAGGAGCCTGGCGGGCTAGAGGGCTCCCACGGGGTCACAAGGAGTCAGGCATGACTGAAGCAGCTTCACACACATGCATGGTCGTTTTATAGCTCAGTGGGGAAAGAACTTGCCTGCAATGCAGGAGACACAGGAGGCTGTGGGTTCAATCCCTGTGTTGGGAAGATCCCCGGAGGAGGAAAATGGCAACCCACTCGAGTATTTTTGCCTCAAAAATCCCATGAACAGAGGAGCTTGTAGGACTGCAGTCCAAAGGGTCGCAAAGAGTCAGACACGACTGAGTGGATAAGCACGAAAAACAGTGGTCAATCTATATTTAGTTTTCCGAGGAACTCCCAAACTGTTTTCCATCAAAGTTGCACCATTTGACATTCCCATCAGCAGGGCCCAAGGGTTCCTATTTCTCCTCATCCTCCCCAACACGTGTTATTTTCTGGTTTTTTGTTTTGTTTTATTATAATGGCCTTTCCAATGAATGTGAGGTGGTGTCTCACTGCAGAATTGATTTGTGTTACCCTCATGATAAGACTTCCCTGGTGGCTCAGACAGTAAAGCATCTGCCTACAATGCAGGAGACCCAGGTTCCAGCCCTGGGTTGGGAAGATCTCCTGGAGAAGGAAATGGCAACCCACTCCAGTATTCTTGCCTGAAAAATCCCATGAATGGAGGAGCCGGGTAGGCTACAGTCCATGATGTTGCAAAGAGTCAGACACAACTGAGAGACTTCACTTTCTTTCACTTTCATGATTAGTGATGTTGAGCATCTTCCCATGAGCCTGTTGGCATCTGCATGTCTCCATTGGATAAATGTCTATTGAGGCCCTTGGTCAATGTTTTAATTGGATTGTTTGTTTTTTTGTGTGTGATTGAGTTGTAGAATTTTTAATATAGTCTGGATATGAAATCCTTATCAGCTATATGATTTGAAAAAAAAAACATTCTATGGATTACCTTTGTGTTCGGTTGATAACCATCTTTGATTCACAGAAGTTTTTAATTTTGATGAAGCTCAGTTTACCTATTCTTTCTTTTGTTGTCTGTGCCTTTCAGTATCAAATACAAGAAATCATGGCCAAATGCAATGTCCCAAAGTTTTCCCCTACATTTTCTTCTACAGTAGTTATTTCTTGTCTTTGCTGTTTCTACGTTCTTCAGAGTCCTCTTTCAACTTTGCAATAGTTAACCACCTTTTACCAGTTAATAATTCTTTACTTTTCACTTTGCTGTTCAAATTACTGGTGTGGTTTCTGTTTCCTGCCTGGGCCCCAACTGATACACCAAGTAAGTAGAAGGAAGGAAGTAATGAAGATAAGAGCAGAAATCAAGGAAATGGAAAATCGAAACAAAATACAGCCAAAAGTTGGTTTTTTAAAAGATCTACAGATCAATAAACTCAGAGCTAGACTGATAAGAGAGAGAAAAAGAAATGAAGACCGTAAATTTTCAATATTAGGAATGAAGGGTTATCCCTAAGATCCTATAGATATAAAAAGTATAAAAAAGGAATATTACGAACAACTTTATATGAATAAACTCAATAACTTTCATGAAACAAATTCCTTCCAAATAAAATTGACCAAAACTGATACAAGAGGAAGTAAAAAATTTGAATAGTTCTCTTTATATATTAACCATATGTTTAAATAATATTTAATATCTAATTAAATATTTATTTAATATATTTAATACTTTTTTTTAGATGCACTGTGTGGCTTACAGGATCTTAGTTCCCTGACCAGGGATGGAACACAGGCCCTCAGCAGTGGAGTCCTAACCACTGGACCACAAGGGAAATCCCTAATATACATTTTAAAATTAATTTTGTAATAAAAAAAAAAACTTTCCAAAAAGAACACTATAGGGAAAGATGGTTTCCTTGGTGACCTCTATCAAACATTTAATAACATCAATCTTATACAAACTTTTACAGAAAATAGAGAAGAGAGAACACTCTGAACTCATTTTATGAGGCCAAAATAATCCTGATCAAAACATCACCAAAACAAACTATCAGAAAATTCCACATCAGTATCCTTCATGAATCTACAAACATACACACATCCCTAAAAATAAAAAATAAAAAGCTAGGCAAACCAAATCCAGCAATACATAAATAAACAATTTGTCAGTTGAGCATCCTAGACTTAATCTAGGAAGGCAAACTTGGTTTAATATTCAAACCTCAATCACTGTAGGACTTCCTTGGCTGTTTGGTAGTTAAGACCTGATGCTCCCACTTCAGGGCGATGGGTTCCATCTCTGGTGGGGGAACGAGGACCCCTTACGCTGCAGAATGCAGTCAAAAAAACCAATTCAATCACTGTAATGTATCTTCAATACGAATAAAGGGGAAAAGTGATCATTTCAACAGATACAGGAAAAGTATTTACTAAAGTCAACACCCATTCTTGCTCAAAACTCTGAAAAATTAGGGATAGAAAGAAATCTCCCCAGTCTGACAAAAAGCAAGTATGCAAAATCTATATTTAATATGATACGTTCCGACACAAAGCCAGGATGTCCATGTACCACTTCTACTCAACACTGTACTTGTAGTTTTGGCTACTGCAATAAGGCATGAAAAATAAAGTCATCAAGATCAGAAAGAAAGAAGTAAAACTGACTATTTTCAAATAACATCATTGTTTACTTAGAAAATCATGAAACATCTATAAAACAAGTACTAGAATAATAAATGACTTTGATAAGAGCATAGGATATAAGATTTATATATAAAAACCCACTGCATTTTATATAATCTTTATACATTAGCGGCAAACAGCTGCTGCTAGAAAATGAAATTTAAAATGTATATTCAATTTATAATAGCACCAAAAAGAAGTTAGAATAAATTAAACTTTTGACATGAAGAACTTTTCATTGAAAATGACAGAACAACATAATTCTGTAGAGATTAGAGATATATAAAAAGATCCTTAAAATGGAGATATTAATTAATTAAAAAATTTTTTTAATTAGAAGACTCAATGTTATTAAAACATCAGTTCTCCTTAAGTTGAACTACAGATTCAATGCAATCTCAATCAAAATTTTCAGTATTTTGTAGAAGCTGACACTTTATGTCTAAAATTCATAAGGAAACTCAAACCACCAAGTATTCTTGGCCCAATGCAATGTTTGGATATATTGTGAGATCCTATTTCAAGGCTTATTTTTCAGTCACATTAATCAAGATAGTGCAGTACTGGCAAGGAAAAAAAAAAGGACAAAATACCAATAGAACAGGAAAACTGAAATTCAGTCACATATATAAAATTAATTGATTTTCAACAAGAGTGCCAAATAATTTAATGGGGTAAGAACGTCTTTTCAGCAAATGGTTCTCGAACAAATGAAAGTCCACACAGAAAAGACAACAAAATGGACCTTAACCCCCTATGTCTTACCATACAGAAAAATTAACTCAAGATGGTTGCTGAACACAACATAAAAGTTCTAAGCTTCTAGAAGGGAACACTGAAAATACCTTCACCACTTGGGGGTCAGCAAAGCTTTCTTAGAAAGAGCACAGAAAGTGGTAACCACAAAGAAGTAACTTCGTTAAATTAAACTCAGCAGTGGCCACACGACCGGAAAAGGTCCGTTTTCATTCCAATCCCAAAGAAGGGCAATGCCAAAGAATCTTCGAACTACCGCACAACTGCACTCATCTCACACGCTAGCAAAGGAATGCTCAAAACTTTCCAAGCCAGGCTTCAACAGTACATGAACCATGAGCTTGCAGATTTAGAAAAGGCAGAGAAACCAGGAATCAAATTGCCAACATCTGTTGGATTACAGAAAAAGCAAGAGAGTTCCAGAAAAACACCTACTTCTGCTTTACTGACTATGCCAAAGTCTTTGACTGTGTGGATCACAAAATAATGTGGGAAATTCTTAAAGAGATGGGAACACCAGACCACCTTACCTGCCTCCTGAGAAATCTGTATGCACGTCAAGAAGCAACAGTTAGATCTGGAGGTGGAACAGCAGACTGGTTCCAAATTGGGAAAGGAGTACATCAAGGCTGTATATTGTCACCCTGCTTATTTAACTTATACGCAGAGTACATCATGCGAAATGCCCAGCTGGATGAAGCACGAGCTGGAATCAAGTTTGCCAGAAGAAATATCAATAACCTCAGATATGCAGATGACACCACCCTTATGGCAGAAAGTGAAGAGGAACTAAGAGTCTCTTGATGAAAGTGAAAGAGGAGAGTGAAAATGTTGGCTTAAAACTCAACATTCAGAAAACTAAGATCATGGCATCCGGTCCCATCACTTCATGGCAAATAGATGGGGAAACAATGGAAACAGTGAGAGACTTTATTTTGGGGGGCTCCAAAATCATTGCAGATTGTGACTGCAGCCATGAAATGAAAAGATGCTTGCTCCTTGGAAGAAAAGCTATGACCAACCTAGACAGCATATTAAAAAGCAGAGACATTACTTTGCCGACAAACGTCTGTCTAGTCAAAGCTATGGTTTTTTCAGTAGTCATATATGGATGTGAGAGTTGGGCTGTAAAGAAAGCTGAGTGCTAAAGAATTGATGCTTTTGAACTGTGGTGTTAGAGAAGACTCTTGAGAGTCCCTTGGACTGCAAGGAGATCCAACCAGTCAATCCTCAAGGAAATCAGTCCTTAATCAGTCATTGGAAGGACTGATGCTGAAGTTGAAACTCCAGTACTTTGGCTACCTGATGTGAAGAACTGACTCACTGGAAAAGACCCTGATGCTGGGAAAGATTGAAGGCAGGAAGAGAAGGGGACGACAGAGGATGAGATGGTTGGATGACATCACTGACTCGATGGACATGAGTTTGAGCAATCTCTGGGAGCTGGTGCTGGACAGGTAAGTCTGGTGTGTGGCAGCTCATGGGGTCACAAAGAGTCGGACATGACTGAGCGACTGAACTGAACTGAACTGAACGTAAACTTCAGCAAAATTAAAATTACAAACTTCTGCTCACCAAAAGCTATATTATAAAGAAAGGAGTAGGGATTTTCCTGGCGGTCAAGTGGCTAAAGACTCTGTGCTCCCAATACAGGGGACCAGGGTCCAAATCCCTGGACAGGGACTAGATCCCACATGCTGCAACTAAAGCTCCTGCATGCTGCAAGTAAGACTCCTGTGCAGCCAATTAAACAAATATATTTTAAGAACAAAGGGGTAGGCAAGCCACGGAGTGAGAAAAAAATATTTGCAACTCATGTATCTAACAAAAGACCAGTATCCAGAAAGAATTTAAGAATAACCCAATTTTAAAATGGGCAACAGATTTGAAAAGAGATTTCACAGAGGAAAATATATGGAAGGCCAATAAGCACATGGAAATGTGCTCCACAGCCTGAGTCATCAGACAAATGGAAATTGAAGCCAGAATGAGATACCACCACACACCCAGCAGAAAGACTACACTGTGAGCCAGACAGCACCAAACGTTGGCGAGGATGTGGAGCCTCCGGAATGCTCAGACGTGGCTGGTGGGCGTGCAAAAACACAACAGCTGCTTGAGGCAAAGAATGTGGCAGCTTCTTACAGATCGAACCACATTCCTATCCTCTGGCCCAGCACAATTCTACTCCCTGGTATTTACAGAAGAGACATGGAAGCATATGGCCACAAGAAACCTACCCAAGAATCTTTATTCATGAGCCCTCCAAAACGGAAATGGCAAGGGGCCCGTGAACAGAACGGCTAAATGTTCACGCAATGAACACTACGCAGCAATCCTAGAACAGCTACTGTTACCTGCAGCAACATGGGTGCATCTGAAAAATATATACATATTCAAACTGGCAAAATTAATCTACCGTGGCAAAAAAAAATTAGAAGTTAGGGAGGTGGAGGCAGAAATTAGCCAGGAGAAGGATTCATGCAGGGGTGATGGTGATGCTCTATATGCTGATAGGACCTGGGATACAGAGAATAGTGCTGTTATGACCTGCGCATTTCACAGTACATCAGTTTTACCTCAAAGAAAGAAAAAGAACCAGAAGCAAACACTGGACTCTGGCTGCCGTTGTTGTTATTGTTCTTCAGTCGCCCAGTCCTGTCTGACTCTTTGCGACCCCGTGGAATGCAGCACGCCAGGCCTCCCTGCCTCTCACCATCTCCCGAAGTTTGCCCAAGTTCATGTCCGTTGCATCGGTGATGCCATCCAGCCATCTCATCCTCTGAAGCCCTCTTTTCTTTCTGCCCTCAATCTTTCTGATGGCAGACACGGACTCTGATGAGTGAGAGGCAAACTGAAGTGTTTACAGGGTCACGTGAGCCGCTATCAACAACTGATTTTGAAACGCATCCAAAAAACCACATGGGCTGTTGGTGGAGAGAGGGATGGGTGTGTGACGAAGCCAGGAGCAGAATGAGCCCTGAGGAATCTAGGTGGTGGGTGTGGGGGTGTTTGCACTGTAATTCTTTGATCTTTCCTGCGTGTCTGAAATTTTTCATAGTAAAAAGTTGGAAAATTTTAAGAGACTGGAATATATCAACCAAAAATAGAAAAGCAAGAAGAGGTAGCAGGAGACCCCTCCCTGAAGCCCTGAGCTCTCAAACCTCCCTTGTCTGGTGAGGGTTGAGGACCACCTTCTGGGAGATCTGCAGTGTTCCAGCCCCAGTGCCAGGGTAGGGGCCAGCCTCACAGTACTTCTCACCTCCCCACCTGTCACTTCCCTCGTAGCAGCCAAGTGAGTGGAAATAACACCAGGACAGTGTGCACGTGCCAAGTCACTTCAGTTGTGTCTGACTCTGCGAGCCGTTGGACTACAGGCTCCTCTGTCCATGGGATTCTCCAGGCAAGAATAGTGGAGTGGGTTGCCATGGCCTCCTCCAGGGGTGCTTCCCGACCCAGGGATGGAACTCGTGTCTCTTGGGTCTCTTGCCTTGGCTCTTTACCACTTGGTTCTTTACCACTAGCGCCACCTCGGAAGCCCCACCAGGGCTGCCTCTTCCCACAAATTTCATGAAAATGAAAACCCAGCAGGAACTGGGCTCTTGAGAGCCTGCACCGCCACCTCCTGGAGGAAAGGCTGCTTGCACCTGAATTCCTGCCCCTTTTTGGGTCTGGCTTCACAGCGGTCCCCTCGCTCACTCCCAGGGCTCAGCCAGGCCCTCGCCGTGGTAAATCTGGGGGTGAGATGTACAGAAGATGCATTCCTCCAGAACCTGGGCCCCTCGGTCCACAGCTCCTGAGGAGGTGTGCTCTCCCCGTCCCCTCCTAGCTGCTCTCTACAGGCTGGGGGGAGGCGGGTGCTACAGGGAGATCCTGGAGGTATGCTCCCCCCACCTTCGAACACACGTCACAAAGGCACAGCCCAAGACCGCTCTCTCAGGGTGATGAACAAGTCCCCAGCCTGCTATCAATCCCAGCCCCTTCCCTCTTTCTTGGACACGGGCCATATCAGGATTGATGGTGGTTTAGTCACCGCACTGTGTCCAACTCTCGTGACCCCATGGACTGGAGCCCACAAGGCTCCTCTGTCCATAGGATTTCCCAGGGAAGAATACTGGAGTAGGTTGCCATTTCCTTCTCCAAGTGTTCTTCCTGACCACGGGGTCAAACCTGGGTCTCCTACATTGCAGGTGGTCTCCTGCATTGCAGGCAGTTTCCAAAAAAGAACCTGAGGCACAGAGAGCTGAAGTCATTTTCAAAGGATCGGACAAGTAAGGTGTAATGGGAGAGGACTCTTCATCTCAGCCAGACCTTATGCTTTTTGTACGATAACACACTGCACCCCCATGAAGTCAAAGATGCGTGCGTGCGTACTCGGTCCCGCCCAACTCTTTGGGACCCCGTGGACTGTAGCCCACCAGGCTCAGGATTAGGACACTCTAAAGACCCTTGAAGTTGGAAAAACACTGAGAAGTCATTCTAAAGATGTAGTTCTTGGGACTTGCCTGGTGGCCCAGTGGCTAAGACTCTGCACTCCCAGTGCAGGGAGGCCAGATTTAATCCTTGGTCAGGGAACTAGATCCCACACGCCTCAACTAAGAGTTTGCATGTCTCAACTAAAGGGCTCACATGCTGCAATTAAAGGATCTTGTACGCCATACCTAAGACCCAGAGTAGCCAAATATATATATCCCAGGTGGCGCTAGTGGTAAAGAATCAACCTGCCAATGCAGGAGATGCAAGATATGCGTGTTCAATCCCTGGATCAGCAAGATCCCTGGAGAAAGGAATGGCAACCCACTCCAGTTCTCTTGCCTGAAGAATCCCATGGACAGAGGAGCCTGGTGGGCTACAGTTTATGGGGTTGCAAGGAGCAGGACACGACTGAGCGACTAACACCTTCACTTTTCATATATTTTTAAAGATATAGTTCTTTAGTTATTATCAAATAACAAGATGTTGACATCTCCCAGGGTGGGCATGCCTGAATGCCCTGCATCCTTGGATGGAATAAGCCACCTGGAGAGGCAGCTGAGCCCAGTGGAGGGATAAACCAGTCAGGGCTGGGCTGGGCTGGGCTGGGCGGATGGTGGGGGGCAAAGTCCAGACTGAGGTGCACCAGGGGAAGAGGAGCAGAGAGAGACACGGGCCTGAGCAAAGCCACGGGAAGGGAGGCCTCGGGTCGTGCACTGAGCCCCGTGTGCCCGACGGCCACACTGTGCCACCCCCCATCGGTGCCCTGGGGGTGGTCAGGAGTCTTGCTGTCCTAGTAGCAAGCGAGGCTCTTGAGGGGAGCGGGGTATCCTATCAGAGAGGCTCCTTGATCTCCTCTGTCCCCATGTGGCTCTCTCCAGGTGAGCAGCAACGGAGTCAGGAAAGGACAGAGGGAGAAGGTAGGACAGGCTGCCGCAGGGTCAACTCTGAGATGCCCCGAAACAGAAGCCGGGGGAGCAGCAGCTCAGGCCACGCCAGCAGGAGGGGGGGTCGGTGCCCTGACCCGTGAGCCGCATCACGGTCACACCTCCCCGGAACCACCTCCTCCCTGACCCACAAGCCCTGGGGGCCGCGGCCAGCAGTGCCGGCTGGGTGCCTGGGCTCCCCGGGTGGCTCCGTCCTGCCGCACTAGCTCTGGATGCAGGACGCGGCCAGTTCCGTGCGGAGGAGCTCTGTGCAGGCTCGAGGAGGCGCCGGGAGCAAGAGAGGAAGGTGCTCGGCACACACAGAGCACCAGCGCCCCCAGGTTCCCAGCACCGGCCTCTCTGGGTGACACGGGACACGAAGGGGACACTGTGGACCCTGGGGGAGCGGTGGAAGGTCTGAAGGAAGAGAAGCAGGAGGCTGGGAGAGTAGCCGGAGGCCCACTCTGGACCAAAGGAGAGGGTTGGCCTCGGAAGGGAGAGAAGGGATGCAGAGGCGGGTGAAGAGAGGTGGGAGAAGGGGGTCCCGGTGGGACCAGCGGCTGGGACAGAGCAGGAGGGGGACGGGCCGCAGCCCAAGGTCACACTGGCTCCTCAGTCCCCCCCAGCTCCGACTGCCTGGCCACCTCTCCTCTCCTGCCTGCCTCCCCCAGGGACCAAGCCAGATCTCCGGGGCCTCGGCTACCGCTCCATCACGGAAGGAGGCTCTGACTCACCCCAGTTCTGAAGGCCGGTGGAGAACATTCTGTATTCCTGAGCCTCCCCCAGAGTCAGGAGCCCAGAGCTGGGAGAAAGTTCAGAGGCTTCAAGCGGACCGGTGGGATGGGACAGCATCCTCAGACACACTGGGCACACAGGGCCACGATCCCACGTGGGGGGCATGGGCAGGCATGTAGGCTCAGAACCCAGGCCTCAGGCCACCCCTGCCCCCTCTGCCAAGCATCCAGCAAACCACAGCCTCTGCGCTCAGAGACCGCAAGCACTCCATCCTAAAGACAAGCAGTGGCGGGCCAGGGCGGGGCGGGGCTGGCCACCACGTCAGTGCGTCCAGCGGCCTCTCCAACCACCAGGGTCCACCCAGCAATCAGAGGCCCCCCCGCAGCTGCTAGAGAGATGGTCACGGCCACCCCTCCGGGCTCCCTGGCTTCTCCTCCCTGCCTGGCAGCCACTGGGCACTCGGGTCCTGTCGCTTCCTCCACGTGGCACCCATCTCACCACAGGAAAAAAAACAAACCATCACCAGGGCCTCCGAGGCCTGGCCTGACCTGAGTCCATCTTGCTGGACTCAGACTTGCCTGTTTCCTCCAAAAACACAGTCCAGCCACTGGCCCCTCCACGATGTTCTGACCTCTGGGCCTTTCCATCTGCTATTTCCTTTGCCTCAATGCCCTTCCTCAGGATCCTGGCCTGCTCAGGTTCTTCTGGACATGTACATTTCAGTTCAGTGCCACCCTCTCAAGGAAGGTGTCCATCAATACACATCAATACACACATACACACCCGTGCACCTAGTAACAGTCACATCACCTATTCTTTGCTTTTCCATCTCAAGTCAAAAATTGGTGTGTTTTTTGGTGAGTTGCCTGACAGCGATTTCAGATGACCAGTTCCAAAGAAGCAAGGGACTGGCCGTCCCTTGCCCCTTACTTTAGGCCAAGTACCTAGGAGATGCCTGAACCTAGCAGGACCTCCATAAATGTTTGCCGGCTAATTGGGACGACAGCTGTCAGTAGTTACCCTGCAAACAGGAATTTGGAGATGTCATGACCTGAGATGAACTCAAAGGTCATGACCTGAGATGGACAGACAGAGGTCACTGATTGGTCACTCGCGCTGGCAGCAGGGAGAACCGGGACCGCGGGGAGCAACAGGTGCTAGAGTACAGGTTGCTGCCATCCGGAGCTGGGCGGCTCTTCACACCAGCAGACAGGCCCAGCCCCAGAGCGTTCTCTTTACTGTCTGAGCCACGAGGGAAGCCCTCCAAAAGCATTTTCAAGTTTTCATAGTAAACTTTCAGAGCCGGTGCTTCTTTGCTAATTCCAAGGGGTGTGTTGCTTTGTTTATTCAGCTTGCTCAAGTCAGAGTTTCCTCGTTTGTTAAAAAAAGAGAAGAAAGAAAGAAAAAAAGGAGAGAGCATCAGAAGGTCTAAGGCAGGTTCCAAGCCCAAAGGCAGTGGAGGGGTTCTCCAGGAGCTGAGACCTGCATTGCTAACTGTCCTGAGTTCCAGTGAGGCCACTGGTTAAAGGAAAACTCCCTCATTTCTCCACTGCGTCCCACCCCCACCCCACGCCCAGCCCAAGGGGAGCGGAATCCACCACTGCAGAATCCACGTGAGAGCGGTGGAGGCAGGACTGTGGTCCGCGGGACTTTGGGCAAAGCGCTTTCGGTGGTGGCTTCCATTCAGAGATTCGGGCCCAGATGGGAAGGGAGACCACGGGGATGACCAGCTCTGAGCAGACGGTCATCGCAGACGTAAGGCCAGGATCGCAGAAGCAGAGAGGAACAGGGCTGGAGGAGGCAGAACATCACAGACACAGCCAGTCCCACATGCAAGCTGGGCGGTGAGGCTACCGAGAACAGAAGGCCCGCCTGACAGTGGGCAGAGCCCATGTCCAGCCAGGTTCTGGACCACAGCGGAGGCTCCCTGGCTGGCCTGAGAGGGGATGGTCAAGGCCAAGTCCAACCCAGAATCTCCCCCACTTCCTGCCACCCAATGCAGTAAACTTAGGTGTGAGAGGGGAAAAAAAAAGTAGTGAATCAAGAACCCAGGACGTGAACTTGGAGCCTTACCTCACACCATGTACAAAAAAAACTCAAAATGGAGCAAAGGCCTAAATACAAAAGCTAAAACTACAAAACTGTCAGAGAGAAACACAGGGAGAAAGCTTTGTGACATTGGGTATGACACCAAAAGCATGGACATTAAAAGAAAAAAATAAATTGAGTTTCATCAAAATTAAAAATTTGGGGGAACTTCCCTGGTGGGCCAGTGGTTAAGAATCCATCAGCCAACGCAGGGGACTCAGGTTCTATCCCTGGTCTGGGAACTAAGATCTCCCATGCCTCGGGACAACTAAGCCGGTGTGGAGAGGCCACCGCAATGAGAAGCCCGCACACCGCAACGGAGAGTAGCCCCCGGCGGCCACAGCCAGAGAGAGCCTGTGGGCAGCAGTGAAGATCCCGTGCAGCCAAGAACAAACACATAAAATTTAAAACGTTTAGACACCAGAGGAGACGATCAACAGAATGAAAAGACAACACACAGAATGGGAAAAAAATATTTACAAATCTTATGTCTGATGAGGAATTAATATCCAGAATATGTTTTTAAAAAAGCACTAGGACTTTCTTATCAGTCCAGTGGTTAAGACTCTGGGCTTACAATGCAGGGGGCTCAGGTTTGATCCCTGGTGGGGAGGAGCGGGGATCCCACATGATACACAGCGCGGCCAGAGGGTGGGGCGGGGGGAATTCTACAACTCAATCACACACAAAAACAAACAGCCTGATTAAAAAGTTGACAAAGGGCCTCAACAGACATTTCTCTGAAGACATACAGATGCCAACAGGTACATGGGAAGGTGCTCAACATCACTAATCATTAGGGAAACGCAAATCAAAACTGCAATGCAGTACCCGCTCACTGCTGTTAAAACAAATAACAGAAAACAACATGCGCTGGGGAGGCTGTGGAGACCCTGGAACCCATGTATGCTGTTGCTGGGAATGTAGAATGGTACAGCTGTGGTAAAAAGCAGAATGGAAGTTCCTCCCAAAATTACACATGGAATTACCATGTGGTGGTTCGTATGGTAAAGAATCCACCCTCAATGCAGAAGACCTGGGTTCAATCCCTGAGTTGGGAAGATCCCCTGGAGAAAGGCATAGCAACCCACTCCAGTATCTGCACCTAGAGAATCCCATGGACAGAGGAGCCTTGTGGGCTGCAGTCCACGGGAATGCAAAGACACGACTGAGCGACTAACACTTTCACTTACTTTCTCCACGCGATCCAGTAATTCTCCTTCTGGGTGTGTATCCAGAAAAATCTGAAAGCAAGGACCTGAGCAAATACCTATACACCCAGATTTATGGCAGCACCTTTCATAAGAGCCAAAAGGTGATTCTTGATAGACCATGGTTAAACAAAATACAGTCTATCCATATAATGGAATATTATTCTGCCTTAAACAGGAGGGGACTCTGACACCTGCTACAACATACAGGAACTTTGAAATCATAAAATGAAATAAGCCAGTCACAAAAAGACAACTATTGCATGGTTCCATTTATATGAGGAACCTGAAATAGCCAAATTCACATAGACAGAAAGCAGAAGGGTGCTGGGCAGGGCCAGGGAGGACAGGGGAATGAGGAAGCAATGTTTAATAGAGCTTCACTTTGAGAAGATAGGGGCTTCCCTGATAGCTCAGTTGGTAAAGAATACACCTGCACTGCAGGAAACCCCAGTTTGATTCCTGGATTGGGAAGATCCTCTGGAAAAGGGATACACTACCCACTCCAGTATTCTTCGGCTTCCCTTTGTGGCTCAGCTGGTAAAGAATCCACCCGCAATGCAGGAGACCTGGGTTCGATCCCTGGGTCAGGAAGATCTCCTGGAGAAGGGAATGGTTACCCATTCCAGTATTCTGGCCTGGATAATTCCATGGACTGTACAGTCCATGGGGTTGCAAAGAGTCGGACACGACTGAGCAACTTTCACTTTCACTTCACTTTGAGATGATGGAAAAAGTTCTGGAGATGGATGAATGGCTGTACAACTACGTGAGAGCAGTTAATGCCTCTGGATTATACACCTAAGGATCATTTAAAAGGTACGCTTTATATCACTTGATATCTCTTACATGTGGAGTCTTTAAAACGGGTTGTTGCTGTTTAGTCGCTAAGTCCTGTCTGACTCTCTGTGACCCCATGGACTGGAGCCCACCTGGCATTTCCCAGGCAAGAACACTGGAGTGGGTTGCCATTTCCTCTTCCAGGGAATCTTCCCGACCCAAGGATCAAACTCACATCTCCTGCATTGGCAGGCAAGATTCTCTGCCACTGAGCCACCAGGGAAGTCCTAAAAAAATGGGTGCAAATGCCCTTAGTTAAACAGAAATAGAGTCACAGATATAGAAAACAAACTATGATTATCAGGGAATAAAGGTGGGGGTGGATAAACTGGGAGACTGGGGTTGACATACACACACACATATATATAATAGACAATTAATAAGGACTGGGAACTTAGCACCCAGAACTCTACTCAATACTCTGTAATGGGATTCCAGGGGCTAAGGTTCCATACTTCCAATGCAGGGGCCCAGGTTCAATCCCTGGTCAGGGAGACCAGGTTAGACTGCCCATGATGTTTTAAGATCCTGAATGTCACAATGAAGATGAAAGATCCCACATGCTGCAACTAAGACTTAGAGAAGTCAAATTAATTAATTAACTAAAATAAATATTATTTTAAAAACTACTCTGTCATGACCTACTTGGGAAAAGAATCTAAAAGAGAGTAGATTATATGTATAACTGTAAACCAGAAATGCTATATACCGGAAATGACTACAACACTGTAAACCAAATATAATAAATCTTTTTTTAAAAGGTACATCTTATATTGTGTACATTTTGCCACAATTTGTTTTAAATGAGTCCAGAGCCCTGGGCACCCGAGGTCCTTATACTACAGAACGACTACAGGGACCACAGAAGTGGTCAGTCCCAATCTCACGCTATATTGTTATTGAAGGCGGTTCTTTATTGTGTAACAATGTGATGGTCACGCCATTCCTTAGTAGGACTTTACATTGAAATAAATGCTCCTATCAAGAAAGGTTTTGGACAGACCTATTTGGGGCGCAAAGAAAAAGCACTAGAAAGCACCATGTGAAGGTGACCTCATCCGGCAGGCTGACCCGGGTATCACACTGTCCCAGGTCCACTCTGTCCCCAGAGCCCGCCCCAGGCCTCACCCCACCAGCAGGGGATACAAGGCAGCTCCCAGCAGGAAAGTGCCTGAAAGTGAGGCAGGCAGGCTTCTGGAATTCTCACGGGGCTGGGCTTCCCACACCACACCAGGGGTAGGGGACCCAAAGGCAAAGGCTTGCAGCCAGACTCAGGGACTTTAAGGGATCTTAGGATATGGAATTATCCTGTGCATCCAGGACATATGATAACTGGAGTGGGTTGAATGGTGGCCTCCTCAAAACTCATGTTCACCTGGAATCTGTGGACATGGTCCTGTTTGGAGAAAAGGGTCTTGCTGATGTCATTAGGATAAGGATCTGGAGTTTTGGTCATGCTGGATTACATGTGTGCTCAGTCCCTCAGTCCTGTCCGACTCTTTGCGACTCCACGGAGTATAGATCGCCAGGCTCCTCTGCCCACAGGATTTCCCAGCAAGAATACTGGAATGGGTTGCCATTTCCTCCTCCAGGAAGGGAATGACCTTTTCCCAGAGATCAAACCCACATCTCCTGCATCTCCAGCACTGGCAGGCAGATTCTTTACCACTGAACCATCTGGGAAGTCCCAATGGTTTACTGTAGTGGGCCCTAAATCCAGGAACGAGTATACGAGAGAAGCAGAGGGAGATCTGAGACACAGAAGGCTGTGTGACAACAGAGGCAAAGACTGGAGTGAGCATCCAGCAACCAAGGATGCCAAGGAGCACCAGTCACCACCAGAAGCCAGGAGACTCACGGAGAGGATGCTGTCTCAGGGCATCCTGAAGGAACCAACCCTCCAACACATCGACTTGGGACTTCTGGCCTCCAGGGCTGAGAGAGGATCCACTGCTATCACTGCAAGCTCCCCAGGTGCTGGTACTTGGTTACATCAGTCCTAGGAAACCAAGTGGTACTGGATACCACTACTGGATACTGGAGTGGATAGCCTTTCCTTTCTCCAAGGCATCTTCCCAACCCAGGGATTGAACCCAGGTCTCCGGCAAATTGCAGGCAGATTCTTTACCAGCTGAGTCACCAGGGAAGCCCATGAATACTGGAGTGGGTAGCCTATCCCTTCTCTAGCGGATCTTTTCGATCTAGGAATCGAACTAGGGTAATCAAGCTCTGGCAACGTGGGTCCAGGACACTGATGACCGCAGCGAGTCAAGGGTATGAAGTGCCCAGGGACCCAGAGACAAGAGGGGAGATCAGAGCAAGGCCCAAAGCATGCTTCCCATGACGGGAGGCTGTCCAGACCCCTGCCCGCCCCACAGCCGTGACACAGGACCTCCTGAGCAAGTCAGAGAACCAGCTCACTCCTCCTGGTGAGCCAGGGACAGTCATCCAGTGACAATGCGACCCGGCCCTCCCCGCCCCCCAGACCAGCCTTCATGACCAAGCAGAGAAACGTCTACATTCTCTGCCGACAGCTCACCACGCAGCCATTCCCAGCCTCCCCAAGGCCCAGCTGAGTTAAGTCACTGCCCACCCCCCACCTCCCCGCCCCAGTGGAAAGTTCCCTTCCTGGAGATTCTCCCTGCTGAAACACAAGCGCTTGGAACAAGATAAAACTGCTTGATTTGTAAAAGCCACAAAGCCAGTCCAGAACAAGGGAAAAAACGCCGACCCTTGGCTGGAAGGAGCGGCCAGTGTCTCAGCGGCCAGTCACTGCTCGGTGACTCATCCCGGCCTGCTGACAAGCCCTCCGGCATCTTCCCAGGGCACGGCCGCAGTCTCGAGGGAGCTGGAGGCGGCGTGGCTGCCGCAGAGGACCCGGGGCCCCCGGGGCCCAAATCCGGCAGGAGTTGGTGCTCCCAGGAGACGGAGCATGGAGACCTGAGGTCTCCTGAGGCAGCCCCTACCTGCCTCAAGCCCCCTCCCCACCAACCCCTCCTGGACGGCTGCTGGGCGGTGGCCAAGAGTCAGCCAGACCCTCCTTAAATGCCAGCCCAGCGGGCCATGAGCAGGAAGAGCCGCTTCTGGAAATTGGCGGGTGAGGCGTCCGGCCAAACAGGCCTCCGTCCACACACGCTGGGCATCGTGACTTGGTGTGCCCGTTGGGGAGGGAGGCAGCTACCTCAACTGCTTAATGGGGTCCCAGAGGGGCAGGGACCATGAGCGGCAGCCCCGCAGGAGACGGAGACCCCCAGAATCAGCTCAGAGCCCACTGCTGGGGGAGCAAGGCCTCGGGGCCCTGCTGCTCCGTCTCCCCCACTTTACAGGTTACGAAATGGAGCCTAGGGCTGCAGAGACTTGCTCGAGGTCCCAGCAGGAACAGGGTAGAGCTAGCTTCCCCGGGGACTGCTGAAGCTCTGAGTTACAATTAAAGACCAAGGTCCGACCAGGTTTGAGGAGCTTGAGGGGACAGCTTGGGGACGGCCTTTTCTGGAACCAGGTTCCTAACCCAAGGTTTGAAAGAAACAAGTGTCTTTGGATGAAAATGCCTCTAAATGAGGATTTCATAGGAAGTCCCAACTTTTCCTCAGGCGTAGCCCAGGGGAAGGCCCCCGTTCCACTTCTCATCATGAGGGCGTGGTGCTCAGCGAGGCTATAAAGGCACAGAGCTGAGAGTTTATTCAGTTCCTGAAAAAGCTCCTGGAGTCTGCTCAGCCTGGGAGGTTCCAAGACGTTGCCACCACTTCAGACTCCCCAGAGACCCCTTCCTAGCCCTGTGCTCTGGCTCTCTGGCCACCTGTCTGTCACCCAGCTGGGCCTTGGCTTGGTGATCCGCGAAAGTGAAGGCTGAGCGGGAGGCCCCGGCCAACCAGGCCAGCAGAGTGCCCATCGTCCCAAGTCCTGCACCCAGCGGCCCCTGCCGAGGCTGAGAGCAGGGAACCCGGCCCCCGCCCCGTCCACCCCGGCCGCCCCACGCCACTGAGCTCAAACACGCGTGAGGTGCGGTTCCACCAGCTGTCCCTTCTGGCGGTCTGCGGGGCCGCCCTGGCCCCCGCGGTCGGTCACGGTGCCCGTCGGTGCCTGCCCGGCGGCACGGGTGCGCACATACACCCACCGCCCGTCAGCAGCTCCCCTGCCCATGGGCACCCCATCCGCCCTGACACCAACTGGGATCTGACCGGCCCCTGAAGCAGCAGGCAAGGGGCCGCCTTCGGAGGAGCCATGGAGACGTCTTCCTCCCCTGGGGCTTCTTGGGGAGTCCCCACCTTTCCCCCATACCGCACGCAGTGACAAACAGCAGACCAGTCCGGTGACACCTGTGGAGACACCCAGGGGCCGGCTCGGAGCACCTGCAGCCGGGACACCGATGCCCAGGATGTCTCAGCCTGCACCGTGTACCCCAGCACCTGGCTCGAGGGGTGCGCCACAAGCAGCACGCTGGGGAATGAATGGGAATTACTCCTGATGACGTCAGATGCTGGCCCAGGACACACGCCTGGGAGAAGGCTCTCAGGAGGGCCACCTGGGAAACAGGGGCTTCTAACCAGGGTGACGAGGAGGGGTGGCCTCTTTTCTCTCCACTTGTCAGTTCTTGCCCAGTCCTGACAGGGCTGAGCCCACTCGGTGCGGGGCTACCAACGTGACCCCTTAACTCTAAACTTAACTCAAAAACACAGGCCGTGTGGGGTACGGGGACCACTCCAGGGATCTGGAAGCCCCCTCCAACCCAAGAGCCAGCCGTCTGCCCTCACGCCTTGCCCCCCCCATGACATTCAGATGTTCTAATCAGTGATTCTACCCCAGAATCTGAGTAAAGCCCACAGAGCCGGTCTCTCTGTTCTGAAACGTCCCATCCAAACAGGGATGCTCACTGCTACCCTCCCTGTTCACTGTGCCCAGGTGAGGACAGGACCCAGATGATGCCAACCTCCACAAGTGGGGGTCACCTTGGTCAACTCCCCCAAGCTTCCGGCAGAATAGGAGGAGTTCTGTCCGCTGTGTGTAGGCATACACACACACACACACACACACACACACGCACACACGCGCATACACACACACGCATCTGCACATCTTGTCTGGGCACTTGGAGCTCCCAGCCCTGTAATCAACTCCCAGGAAGGCACCAAAATGCTATTTCAGGGAGGAGACCAAGGCGGCCTTGAAGACGGACTTTGGCGAGCAGCGGACAAACAAACCACACGGTGGACAAACAAACCACAAGCGGCGCCCCGGTGCCGCCGGACTGGACCCCAGCGCCAGAGTTGGGTCCCCCCCACCCGACCCTTTCCCGGACTTCGGCGCCCACAGTCTCAGCATTCACAGCCATCTTCAGATGCAAAAGTAGCACGTTGGGAAATGAAAGAGAAATAGTGAGGGAAGGGAGAGCCGAGTTTAAATAAAAGCCAGACTTAGCAAAGCTTCGCTTTTGGAACATTATGGAACATTATGTCCCAGGATCTCAGAACAGAAGAGAGGAAAAGAAATATGCCCGGAAAAATGAGCCGAAGTGACCCCTGGTGCTTATGTCCCGAAACATAAAGAAAGTTTCGAGTTAAGGGGAAGGGGCAGCGCGGGGCGGGGAGGAGGGCCCCTTGCCTACCTGTGATCCGGTCTCTCTCCATCATTACGGATATATTTAGCAGCAGGCGGGAGTCCCAGCGTCCCCCTTTCCAGAGACGTCCTCCCCTTTCTCACCCCGTCGCCCTCCCTCTTTCTGCCTCCTCCTCCTCCTCCTCCAAAAACACTCTTTGTCTGGTCTAATTTCTTCAATCTGTTGCAATCACGAATGCATCCAAATTACCACATTTCCATGTGCTGATCATATGTTTGTGCTCCAAACTGAACTAGCATTGTCTCTTGGAACCGGGAGGGGAAAGGGAGCGAAGGAGAGAAATAAAAAGAAGAGGCGGGAGTGCGGGCCGGACGTGGGCCTTGAAAGGCTCCCGCCGTCCCCGGGGTCCTCCGGGCCGAGGACCGGCCGGCTGGGGCTTTGTGCGGTGGCTCCCGAGGTGCGGCGGCGAGTGGCTTCCGGCGCCTTCTCTCCACCCCCTCCAGCCCCTCCGCCCGGGGCTTCTCGTCTGGCTGCTCCTTTTTAATATCCACTTGGAGAAGCTTAACTTAGCCTCTTGGAAACCAGCTCACAGAGTCAAATTCCTGGCGACTCGCAGTCTTTCATTCCGCCCCCCGGCCCGCGATGCTGCGATTTCCTCTGGTTTGAGCCTTTGCAAAGCCTGATTCCTGCCTGCCTGCCTGCCCGCCTGGGCTCCCCTCCACCTCCGCCGGCCCTGAGCCCCCACCCCGGCCTGGCCGGAAGGAGGGGTGGGCGCGCCCCAGGCCCGCTGCCACAGGGACGGTTCAGGAACACCTGCCGGGGATGAGCCGGAGAAGTGCCCCCCTGCAGACGCCCGGGTGTCCCGTCAGCCTGCTGGGACAGAGGAGGGGACAGAGGAGCTGGCCGTCCCGCCCCGGCCGAGAGGGGAGCGCGGGAAGGAGACTTCCTGGAAGATTCCTACCCCTCGCTTGTGAGTCAGTGAGTCTCCAGCCGTCCCCTGGGAGGGCGCGCAGTTCCTCACCACATATTCCCCAGACTCAGCGCCTCTCTGGGAGGAGGGGACAGGGGCCTGGCCTGGCTGGGGGCTCAGCTGTTGCTCGGGTCTCGGGGGGGCTGGTCACCTGGCAACTCGGAGCGGTGGGGAAGGGCAGCACGTGGTCAGAGTGAGGGCTGGGGGTCAGGGGTTGGGGGGCGCTGGGGCTGGGGGCATCTCCTCTGCTCTTGAAGTTTCATTCACTTCAAGGGTTCAAACTGGCAGCCCGCCACCCAAGGAACACAGAAACAGGCTGTGTTTGCCTGCCTGACCCTGCCTAAAGAAATTGTTGTATCCGTGCCAATGCTGAACACTTGGGCAATTTCACTGAGAACTGCAGATTTTCCTCTTCTCTTGGAAAAGGGAGGGCATACAGTCACACCGAATGAGCCCTCCTGTCCGGTCTCACGGGGCAGGATTGAAGAGTGCTTCCCTCTTTAGATGAAACTGCCTGTTTTTGGTTTGCTGTGGTCCCCACAGCAAAATGATGCACTCAGTCTGATTATTTGCCGGCCCCTCCCCTAATGTGGCCTCTCAGCTTGAGGTCTCTGCCCCACGGCCACACGAGCGATGTGTCACCAGAAGAGGGCCACACACCATTCTCTGTCGGATGGCTCCCTCTGCCCAGGGCAGGATTCCAAATGCAGTTTCCAAGGTATCAAGGGAAGGAGAAGAGGACGACAGAGGATGAGACGGTTTGATGGCATCACCAACTCAATGGACACGAATTTGCGCAAACTCGGGGAGACAGTGAAGGACAGAGGAGCCTGGCGTGCTGCAGTCCATGGCGTTGCAAAGAGTCTAACATCAAGAACAACAAAGTTGCAAGGGCATTTTCTTGGGCGTGGGAGTGGAGGCCAGCACCTTCTGGGAGACACCAAATCGCAACTCCCAGCAGAGCCTGGAGGACAGCTCCAAAGGCAGCCACCTGCACGGTGAGGAGAGGTGTTTCGGGCAGCTCGGGGGCACCGTGTAGGCTGAATAATGCCCCCCCCAAGATCTCATAACCTAATCCCCTGAACCTGTACATGGGAACTTGTTAACAGAAAGAGTCATTGCAGGTGCAATTAAGTGAAGGATCTTGAGATGGGGGACTATTCTGAATCACTGGTGGGAGGGGGGTCCTAAATGCCATCATGTGTACTCAAGAAGGGGGCAGAGGGAGATCTCTCACACACACTCACACACACACACACACACACACACACACACACACACAGAAGGGGATGCTCACACAGAGCAGACAGAGATGCGAAGATGCTGGCCTTGAAAACCAGAGGGATGCAACCACAAGCCAAGAAAGGCCGGCAGCCCCAGAAGCTGAAAGAGACAAAAATAGCTTCTCCCCTGGAGTCTTTGGAGGGACCCGGGCCTTGCTAAGACCTGGGTTTCAGGCTTCCGGCCTCCAGAACTGTGAGAGAAGACATTTCTGCTGGTTTCAGCCCCCCAAGTTACTGGTAATTTGTTATTTCCAGCAGCCACAGGAGACTCAAACAGGTACCAAAGACGGACAAAAGAGCCAGGGCTCCCTGCGCAATGCTTTCTGGTGAGTATAATTCACTCTAACGCATTAGAATAAACCCACCACCAACTCAGTTAGAACAATCGGAATCATGGAGGGTTTTTTGATGTGATTACTTCACCTCTTTACCGATTTTGAAAAAAACTATTTTTGATTTTTTCTGATTATACATGTACTATATGCTCATTACACTTGGGAACTACAGAAAACAGATTTAAAAAGAAACCTCCCAAAAAAAAGAAACCCCTTTAATGCCACAGGGGGCTGTGTGACTCCAATCCCTACTGCAGCGAGCAGGGTCAGGAAGCCCCCACGAGGCAGCAGACCAGTCCTTGGAGTCTCTTCTGTCCTGCACTATCTCCCCGAGTTTGCCAGCTGGCAGGGGTGGCGGGCGGATGGCTGGGCCAGGACGAGGAGCGCAGTCATGGCCTCGGGTAACCTGGCCACTTCCTGCAGGCGCCAGTTGCACACGCCGTGGATTTTGCTGCTGCGGTCGGTGCAGCTGCTGAACACAGCTTTTGACCCTGAGTTCCACCCCTCCCCCGGCACAGTCTGGCTCAACGTCCAGTCCCGAGTCATGCCTAAAACGCCAAGCATGCTGGCCCAAGCGGAGGGATAATTGGAAACTGAAAACCTGGCAACACCGATTGGCTCCAACAGGGCTGTGTTAGTTACGAGCCGAGCCGTGCAGAGGCCCGGCGCAGAGGCAGGGTGAGGCCAGGCAGGGGAGAAGGGGCAGCCGACCCCCACCGCTTACTGAGTCCTGGCCTCGTCCCCAGCATCAGCCACTCAGGGGGCGACTGGCCAGGTCAGGGCTCCCCGAGTGACTCCTCCCTCCAGCAGAACACGGAGGGAGCTCTGTGGTTATGAAAACCTTTGTCGTGGTCTTAGATTCACCAAGCACATGAGCGCAGTAAACCAGCGGGCAGTCCCAGTGAG
Source organism: Muntiacus reevesi (assembly GCF_963930625.1). NCBI lineage: Eukaryota > Metazoa > Chordata > Mammalia > Artiodactyla > Cervidae > Muntiacus > Muntiacus reevesi. The sequence continues at coordinate 8,410,703 of NC_089266.1, read as the reverse complement.
GGGGTCAGCGTTTGAAACAAGCACTTCTCCAAGTCGACCGACGCCTGCTGTTCCAGGGAGGGCCTCCCCCCACCAGGCCACAGCTTTGGGGACCTCCCCTTATGCCAGTCAATGAGTCCCAGCTCCCAGCCGCCTGAGCCCACCCACATCCTGGGGTTGCCCAGCAGCCCCTTCCAGACAGTTCTTAAGGCAGTATCTCTACCCTTGACCTCTGCAGACCTGCCCATGTGACCTGCATACTCCCTGCCACCTTCTTTTTGACATCACCATCATCAGAGAGGGGCCCAGGGCAGGTAAGGAGGAAGAGTGAGGCCTGCTTTATCTGTGAGGACAGTGCTAAGTCCTCTTCCAAGAAGCTCCCAGCTGGAGGGGACACAGGAGTAAGAGGCGATGCCAGCAAGCCCTGAACTTCCAACACAGTCCAGGAGGCCTGGGCTGACCCAGCCATGAAAAGGGGGCAGGCGCTTCAGGTAACTCTGACACGTGAGCAGCAGAGGCCTTGGGAAGGGGGTCCACAAGAGGGACACAGCCTTGTTCCTGGGGCCCCTTCTGGGGAGGGAGGAGAGGAATCTAGCTGAAAGGACACTCTCTGAGGCTCTGGGCTCAGATTTCCTGCCACCTCTCACCTCCCCCACCCCTCATGCAGGTACCTTCTTTGAGAATCCTCCATAATTACCTCCAACCTATGAGAGACATGGCTTCCCTGCTGGCTCAGTGGCAAAGAATTGGCCTGCCAGGGCAAGAGACACGGGTTCTATCCCTGGGTCGGGAAATGCCCTAGAGAAGGAAATGGCAATCCACTCCAGTATTCTTGCCTGGGAGATCCACGGACAGAAGAGCCCGGTGGGCTGAGCAACTAAACAAGAACAACGTGGGGGATACCAACCCCTCACTTTAAAAACAGACTTTTCCCTTCATTTCCGGCTCATCCTCAGACTCAACCACTGGAGTGCGCTTTCCTGAGTTAAAAATAAAGAAGCTCCATCCCTCCGACTCCCTCCCACTGACCGTCCTGCAGTCACGGCTACTGTACCTGCCAGCAGAGCGGGCAGCCGGCCGAGACCCTCCAGGGCCGGCCCCAGTCTGGCCGCCTGCAGCCTCCCAGAGCAAGACGAATTCCGGGCCTGGGGCCGGCCGCATTCCTCTCCGGAATCTTCTCTCCACTTTTTATGGTGCCTCAAGTTTCGGCCGTTCCTAAATAAATACGATCCAGCTACTCTCTGCCCTGGGGACTGCTGCAGGGTTTACTGGTGCAAACAGCCTGGGCCGGCCTGTTGCTTTGGGAGTTCTTCCAGGTCAGCGTGGAAGGAGATCTAGACAAGGGAGAGAGACAGCCCGGACGGGGCCAAATTCCACCAACGGCCCTCGCGCTCAGTCATCCGTCCCCGTCCTGCTGGAGCCGGGAGCTGGCGCTGTACTCCTAAAGGCCCCCAGCTCCCTGTGCAGAACAAGGGGGGATCCAAGAGTGTGGGGACTAGTGTCCTTGGGAGAGTCTGTCCCAAGACCCCTGCATTTAAACTCTCCAGAACACACCAAAACTCCCCCAAAGGCCTGGGGTCTCTCACTTCCTGCTGGAAATCCCAACATTCTGCCTGCTCAGTGGCACCCAATAAAGGCTCACAGGAGGAACAAGGGATCTGAGGCTCTGGTGTGGAGATTAATCCAGACCAGCCCTTCCCCAGAGAACTTTCTGCGCTGATGGAGATGCCACAGTCTCTGTCGTGTTCAATGTGGCAGCCACGTGTGGCTGACGAGGGCCTACAGCGTGGCCCGTGCTACTGAGGAACTGAGCTTTTAATTTGTGCTAAATAAATGAGTAAATAGCTACTGTGCCTACTGGCCACCCCATTGGGCTGGGTCTGCCCCTCCTCCGCCGCCTCTCTGGAGACCTGGCATTTTCCGTAAGCCTCTCCCCCATAAAGCAAACAAAGAGAAAAGCTCCTTCTCAGCCAAGGTAAAAGAAGACTGATGTTTCTATTTTAAATCTGTTTTTTTGGCCAATCACACTCCCCCGGCCCCCCACCCTGCTTCTCCTATCAAGTTCAGTTCAGCAATATTTACTGACTGCCTGCCAAGCGCCATAAGAGCACCCAGCCCTACAGGATGGGAGGATAGAGCAATGCCCGCTGCCCACCTGCTAACGGGATTGACAGGCGGGGTCAAATTACCAAATTCCCCTGGAAAGAGAATAGCTTCCAGAGCTGTGACCCCTTGGAGCAGCGAGGAGAGAGGCTGGACAGAGGGGAGGCCGGCAGGGCTGGGGGGCATTAGGCTGGGTTTACCAGGTGGCGCTAGTGGTAAACAACCTCCCTGCCAATGCTGGAGATGTGAGAGACGCGGGTTCGATCCCTGGGTCGGAAAGATCCCCTGGAGGAGGGCATGGCGACGCACTCCAGTATTCTCGCCTGAAGAATCCTGTGGACAGAGGAACCTGGCGGGCCACTGTCCATGGGGTCACAGAGAGTCAGATACGACTGAAGCCGCCCAGCACGCACGCACCTTTATTCTGTGGGGAGGAGGGAAGCGAGGACCAGTCAGAGGACCAGGCCCAGATCTGCTTTAACGAATCCCGTGCGTGGAGCCCACTGCCCAAGCACAGGCACACAGGTGGGACTTAGTAAAGCCCCCCAGGACGCTGAGTAGACAGGGAGGAGCCTCTGGTGGGGAGAAAGAGTGGGGATGGGGGAGACACGGGGAGAATCACGGGAGGCCCATCCGAGGGCCACAGGGGGTGAGCCGACAAGCTCTTGGCAGCCTGTTGATCTAGGGGTGCTGGGGGCACGGAGGTCAAGGACGACACTGAGATGTTCGCTCGAGTGCCTAGGTAGATGGCGAGGCCGAGACATGAGAAATGAAGGAGAGGGTGTCAGCGGATGGGGCAGGGGATAGCAGCTGGGGATCCCTGTGGGGGCCCAGGCGTCAGGTGAGGTCTCTTCGTGGACCAGCCCCGCCCCTCCACAAAGGACACTCCCCCCTCCCTTGGTGACAGGGAGCGGGGGTCTTCTGTGCTGCCCTGGAGAAAGGGTGGGCAACGAGCCGTACAGCCCCACCCCCCTGCGGCGCTTACTGTCCACGGGTGGCGGGGGGATGACAGGCAGTCAGCGCAGCTGAGTGACAGGACACTGGGGTGGGCCCTTCCCCGCAGGGAGGGGTGTGTGAGCCGGGGCGGGAGGGGGCCGCAGGGACACCAGCCGGGGGCTCACGTTGGGCACCCCCTGTACGGACAGAGCCACAGCCCAGACAGTGGCATTTTAGAGACTGCCTTGCGTGGATGGGTGTAGACGACTCTCGACCTTGGAGGGAAGGGGCGCTAGCTTCCTGCAGCTGCTTTAACAAATCACCACAAACCGGGTTGCTTAAAAATAACAGAAATTAATTCTCTCACAGTTCTAGAGGCAGAAGGCCAAACTTAAGGTGTCAGCAGGGCCATGCTCCCTTCAGAGGCTCTGGGAAAAAATTCTTCCCTCTTCCGTCTTCCCGTGGCCCCAGGCATGCTGTGGCGTGTGACTGCAAAGTTCCCTTCTCTGCTTCCGTCTTCACGTGGCCTCCTTCCTGTGTGTGCCTCTCTTCTTAAAAGGAGCCCAGTCGTTGGATTTAGGGCCACCCTACTCCTCTATGACCCCATCTCTAAGCCCTGGACCTCTAAAAGCCCTATGTCCAAGTCAAGTCGCTTTCTGAGGTTCTGAGTGACTATGAATCGGGGGTGGTCGGCACTGTTGAACCCAGGACAGAAGGGACGAGGGTGGGCCTGAGGACGAGGCCACCACCCCTGGCAACATTTGAAGGAGGAAAAACAGGACCCAGCCACACACCGGATGTCAGGGCGGAAGGAAAAGGCCCCAGGGATCCCAGCCCGGGGATAGACCAGCGTGGGCCGGGCAGCGGAGGTGAGGAAGCAGACAGAGGGGAAATGCCGTGGGTGCCGCGGGAACCGGGGCGAAATTCGGCAGGTCTGGGAGGTGGCCGCTCAGGGTGGCTACTCAGGGCACAGAAGGGGAGAGCAGAGTGGAAGCCACGTGGAAGCACCCAGGGCAAGCGTCCCCAGAGCCCAGGCGATTTGCCCGGGGGAACACACACATGCGCGGGACCCAGGAGAATGTGCCCAGCAGTGTCTGCAACAGAAGAAACCTTCCATGGGCCCCTAGTATCTGGCCAAGGGGGAGAAAACTCTGCCTCCCCACACGGGGGCACCCTACCCACCCGCGGTCAAATGAATAAACAAGAGCTACGCTGGTAGCTCAGCTGGTGAAGAACCCACCTGTAATGCAGGAGACCCTGGTTTGATTCTTGGGTCGGAAAGATCCCCTGGAGAAGGGATAGGCTACCCACTCCAGTATTCTTGGGCTTCCACGGTGGCTCAAATAGTAAAGAATCTGCCCGCAATGCAGGAGACCTGGGTTCGATCCCTAGGTGGGGATGATTCCCTGAAGCGGGGCATGGCAACCCACTCCAGTGTTCTTGCCTGGAGAATCGCCATGGACAGAGGAACCTGGTGGGCTCCAGTCCATGGGGTCGCAAAGAGTCGGACACGACTGAGCGACTAAGCATAGCACAGCACAAGAATTACACAGAACTATATGGTAAGTGGGCAAATCGCAAGGTCGTCTCATCTCGTGGAAAAGCAAAAGGCAGCAACACCCTTGTGCACGTGATTCGACGCTGCCGGTGTCAGGAGCAGACGGCGTGTCGGCTGCAGACACACAGCACACGGTGCAGACACACCCGGCAGCGAGCCGTCGTGAATTCAGATGGGCTCTCACCTCAGCGGGGACGAGGGTCACCCAAGCGCTGGGGCTGCACCTGTAACACCTTATTTCCTCCGCGGGATGCTGGGCATACAGGTGTCATTATATTCTTCACATTTTTAAAAATCTATTTATCACATATTTATTTATTTGGCTGTGCCAGGTCTGTGTCTCTGGCACATACTATGGCATGTGGGATCCAGTTCCCTGACCAGGGATCGAACCCAGGCCCCCCGTGATGGGAGTGTGGAGTCTTAAACGCTGGACCACGAGGGAAGTCCCCTTCACATTTTTTAATACGTCCAACAATTCTTTTTTTTTTTTTTTTTTACAAAAAGGACATAAAGTGAGTGAGCTGGCCATAGGGTTACCCATGGGTAGTCTGATCTGATGGGCTGTGGGGCTCGTGCCAGAAACAGCCATCCCTACCTGTCTCATGAACCTGAAATAAAGGAAAAGGCATCACAAAGAGGGCCCCTGGCCTTCTGGGGAGGAGATGGCGTGTGGGGTCCAGACACAGGGGATCAGGCAGAGGAGGGGACAGAGGAGAGGAGGGTGCGGCAGGGTCCAAACGGGGGTCCTTGTGAGGTCAGAGGGTCTGAGAGAGAACCCCGCCCGGACCCAGGTCTTAGCCGCAGGGAGGCCGGGACTGGAGCCGAGAGCCGGGAAGACGAAGGAAGGGTGTCTGGGCCGGAGCCCGCAGAGGCCCCCAGAGACAGGATTCTGTGTGTCAGCAGGCGGCTCCATGTGAAACCCAGATCACAGCTTGCAGCTTCGGGCTTGGGCAAATTATGCCTTAGGCTTCCAAGCGGAGCTGCGGTCACGGCTGCCAAGTGCTGATGGCACAGAACTGTCCGCCTTGGGCACAGGGAAGTAAGGGCCAGAAGCAGACTGCGTCCACGCAGCCCAGGGAGCCAGCCTCCCGAGACCTCACTCCCGGAGCGCAGGGGCCTCCCCCAGCGCCGAGACGGAGGGAGATGGAGAGGCAGACAGCGGCAGAGGCGAAGAGCTCCGAGAAAGGCTCCCAGGAACAAGCAGCAGCTGGGCATCCCAGTGGTTAGCGGCCCATGTCTGCAGTGGGGCGGAGCTTCCCCTTAACCGCGGACGTGATTCATTCCCCGACCAGAGGCCTCCGGCCTGCGTCACCCTTCCTGTCCCTCCCACACCCTCGTGTGGACGTCCAGCCTGCACGTCCCTCGGCACCTCAAGCCCCATCCCTGACCCCACTCCCTGCAAAGATCCACCCTCGACCACAGCTCAAGCCTAGGGGTGCCCAGACCACTGGCAGGCATCACCTCCAGAAGACAGACCTGGGGAGAGGTTGGGCTAGCCCCTGAAGTGGGCCCAGGAACATCTGAGTTCCGAATTCTGGGGTCCCAGAGAGCCGGCCTGGTCTGGAACTGTCTAATTTCACAGCCACCAGCCACATGAAGATACCAAGTGGGAATTAATACAAAATAAAATTAGTTAAATTCTATGCAGATGAAAGAATAAAACAGACAACGTACATTTCAGGTGCTCCACTGTCACATGTGGCCAGTGGCCATAGTCCTGGACGATGCAGATATAGAATATTTCCACCGACACAGAAAGTTCTGTGATCCAGGGGGCGTGGGCTTTGGTGGGACAACTGCTATGTCACCATGATGTCCCTCTGTCCATCCAACCTGGGGTCTGGCAACCAGCAGGCCCCAGCACACCCCTGTCATCTCTGAGGGGGATAAGTCCCTTCACCCCTGGGCCCCAATGTCCTCTGACAAGAGGCCATGGATGGAGCCCAGCCCCTGGGCCTGGCCACTGGATGTGACAACAAAGATGCAAGATCAGCTCCTGAGATGATCACGCAGGGCTCAGGTCTGGGAGGCCGGAGATGCCCAGAGGGGAGAAGTCACACAGACCCAGCGGGGGCACCAAGGTTGAGAGGTGGAGCCCCGTACTCCCTCCACCCCCTCCATCCCCACCCCTGGACCCAGGCCAGGTGGTGGTTGGCAGTCTTCAGAGCCCATGAGCAGTAACTCCTGCCCCCAAATGAACCAAGCGGACCAAGGCTGAACTAGCCACTTACCCGGGCCAGTTGGGTCACCAAGCTTCCGGAGACGGCCACTGGAGGTCCGTGTGACTCCTAAAGACAGGGGCAGAGGGCAAAGGTCACCCAAGGCCACCAGAGGAAGGTTAACACTGGGCATATCCTCACCTCGGCTCCTGGCAGGGGTTTCAGAACCAGAAACCCACCCCTTGTGGGGCCAGAGGCCCTAGTCCTCCCAGGTAACACCTGGCCCCAGCAGCCACCTGCAGAAACATCCACCACCATCTGGATGCGAACCAGGCACTGGGTCAAACCCTTTATATACATTTTCCCACCCGACCCTTATTACTCCATTTTGCAGATGAGCTAACCAAGTCTCAGTGGGGTTGCATCACTTGTTGGAAACCACACAGCTATGAAGAGTTGAGGCCAGAACAAAGTGAAGTCCATCGAACTCCAAAACCTGGGCTGAGCTCCAGGGTGCCGGCCGCCAGGACTGTCTGCAGAATGGACAGGTGCTGGCATGGGTCAGGCGCCAGCCGGCTCCCTGTCTACCTGCAACTAACCCTGTCTCCCTGGCAACCCGCGTCTACCCTATGGGGAACTGGGGTTTCCCTGTCCTGGGTCTGTAACAGGGGTTAAGCCGGGCTGGACTGCGGACAGTGGGGGACGAGCTGTTCTCCTCCCTCCCTGCCCCCCAGGAGGGAGCCAGAACAAAGCTCCGGATGAACTCGGCCTCCTGCCTCTCTGCACACACCCCTCGGCCCAGCGCTTGATCCCTGGGGAGGCTCAGGGCAGGCAAGTCCCAACTCGAGCAGATTTGCTGAGGTGCTAAGCTGACCAAACTCGAGAGGTTTCTAAGAGGGAGAGGCAGGTGGCTGTCCTATTGCTGCCAAGGTCGTGGTGCCCTGGGGTCTGCTGTCTGGGCGACCAGGGCAAGCTGCAGAAGGCAGTGGGGACACTCATGCTGGCCCAGCAGAAGCCTTCCCCGTGGACAACAACACACGCAGGAGAAGAGCCTGCAGCCCAGGATGGGCCCGGGCTAGACCCGGACACCTATCTGCAGCCTCCGCCGTCTGACACGCACCCAGATTGCTAGAGTCAGGCATGCCAGCTCCTCCCCTGCAGTCTGCCAGGGGGACTCATTCATTCATTCATCACTTATTCCACAAGCCCACTCCTAAACTATGACCGACCAGGAGTGAATGCAGTCTGCTTTGTTTTGAAAGTTTCCAGAGTCCTGACCAGGGCAGCCTGCAGGCCTGGTCTTCCTGTCCAGCTCCCAGGACGCAGACAGTCCTCACGTCTGCAGGATGACTCAACAGCTGACAAGATGGGAAGAGGGCTGTCCTTCAGGGCCTGGTGTTGGCAAATACCTGCCACTAAGCCCTGGCCTCCTTCCAGGCTGGGGAAGACTCCAAGACGGCCCCAGGTTGAGCCGAACTCACCTATCGTACAAATGGGCGTCCCTGGTGGCTCAGATGGTAAAGAATCTGCCTGTAATCCGGGAGACCTGGGTTCAATCCCTGGGTTGGGAAGATCCCCTGGAGAAGGGAATGGCAACCCACTCCAGTATTCTTGTTTGAAGAACCCCATGGACGGTGGAGCCTGGCAGGCTACAGTCCATGAGGTCACAGAGAGTCAGACACGACTGAGCGACTCACACACACACACACACACACACACACACACACACACCATGTAAACAGCACTGCAAGAGACACACGTGACACGCGGTTCCCACGGGCGGTGAGCACTGGGAGCTGGGGTGACTGGTGAGGCTTTGAGGAGATGAGGACTGGAGGGTCCTTGTGGACACTGGGCCCCCACAACCACTTCCCGCGCCAAGGCTCCATGACAATCATGGACTTTAGGTCCATTCTCCTACTCACTCAATGTGACAGGCCCATGAGGCAGGTGCCACCACCCCCATTTCACAGATGAGGGAAGTGAGGGTCAGAAGCCCTGGAGCTGTCAAAACTCCCACAAAGCCCCTGGCCCCACCCCAGCCATAACAGAGACCGTGATGGTTGATTGTACGTGTCATTTTTAACCGGATCACAGGGTGCCCAGATACTTGGCTAAACACTATTCCTGGCCTTGTCTGTGAGGGTGTTTCTGGACGAGATGAACATGTGACTGGTGGTCTGGGAGAAGCAGAGCATCTCCCCAGTGCGGGTGGACATCCTCCAGTGCCACGAGGGCCTGAACAGAACAAAAGGCAGAGGAAAGGAGAATTCTCTCCCTGCCCGACCGCCTGAGCTGCAGCCCCCGGTCTCCTCCTGCCCCAGGACCAAGCACCGCCTCCCCTGGGCTCTCAGTCCTCAGACTTGGACTGAATCCACCAGCAGCTTCCCTGGTGTCCAACTTGCAGATGGCAGGTGGTAACTGCATGAGCCAACTCCTCATCACTCCCTCCCTCTCTCCTACTAGACCCGTTGTTCTGAGGAACTCTGTCGCTGGCCTCACACAGCAGAGACGGGAGCATCCTTCCCTCGGCGCCCACATGACACTGATGAAACGTGATAAAGGCAAATCATCCTGCTGAGTGATAAAGGCGAATGGTGATTCCAGGCTGGCGAGGCTGGATGGACCACAGCCTCCTGTGGGGGCGTGAGGGGCCGGCATCCAGCTCCCAGAATGCATGGTCCCTTAAAACCAGCAGAGGACAAACCTGGAGTGGCTCTGATTCAAGGGCTGGGGGGAGAGGGAGGTGGAGGCAGGCGCTGCCCCAGAGGCTGCTGAGAGGACAGAAGAGTGAGCGTGGGTACCCCTGGTGCCAGCTCCAGCCTCATCTCCGTGATGGCTGTGACCTCCTTCCACACCCTAACAGGGAGCTGCACTACATTCAATGACACATGAGAATTCTCAACATCTGTCCCACCCCCACCCCTTCAACACACACTCACACACAATGAGCTGCTTAGAGGTCAGTTGTCGGGGCTGAAAGTGGCACCAGTGAGCGACAGCTGAGCCCACGAGCCCAGTGAATCCTCGATATGGAAATGGCATGGTGAGGAATGGAGAAAGACCAGACCCCACATTCCTGTGGATCGAGTCACTTCCGGTTGCACCTCCCCCCAAGCCAACTGGACACCCACCCTCCTGGACAAAGATTAAAAAAAGAGAGAGAGAGAAAAGGATCCATTCAGGTTAAACCCCAACCCCAGGCATCTGACCCCCAAGAATCAAACCCACGGTGGGGATGGAGCCATGTTAATAAGGAAGACAGCCCGTGTCTCAGATTTCTTGGGTGGAGTTATGGTTTTATTTACACTGTTTATTTTTCAGATTTCCCGAAATGTATGGCTGGTGCCAGGCAGCCCCTGGCACAGAAAAGATGCCAGGCCTACTCCCTTAAAAAAGAAAGGGAGGCAGCCACCCGAGGTTCCCGAGCCCAGGGCCGCCTCCACCAGAGCCCTGGAAGAAACCCCAAAGCTACAGCAGCTGAAATTCAGTTCGTCGGACCTAACTCCTCAGGTCTGTGTCCGAGACCAGTAAACAGGTAGCCAGAAAAGCCTCCAAGACATAGAGTGGCTCTCTCCAGGGGAGAACACAGTTGTTTTATGTGATTTTAAAATAAAACATACTCAGAAAGAGCAGAGAAGATTTGAAGTTCAGCTCTCTGGCATCATCCCAAACCAAATTATTTGAGTTCTCAGAGGCCAGGGCGGCAGGAAAGCCTGCAGTCAGATGAACAGGGCTTGAATCCAGACCTCGCCAGGCACTCACTGCGGGCCCCAGAAATGAGCTCCGCCTTTCCAAGCCTCAGCTTTCCCATCTGCAGAATGGGGACAGAGATGGTGATTACTCACAGGTGACTAAGATTAAATGAGGTCACACACTGCCGGCACTTAGCACAGTGCCTGGCACAAATAAACACTCAATAGATATCATTTTTAGGATATCAATGATACACTAATATAAGTTATTATTATAATAATTATTGGGACCCCTCTGGTGGTCCAGTGGTTAAGAATCCACCTCCCAATACAAGGGACACAAGTTTGATCCCTGGTCAAGGAGCTAGATCCCATATGCCTCAACAAAGACCGAAAATCTTGCGTGCTGCAACTAAGACACAAAGCAGCCAAACAAATACATTTTAAAAAAGAAAAGAGGCTTGGCTGTAGCCCTGTTTAAAAATATATATGTATAATATGACTAGAGAAGGAAATGGCAACCCACTCCAGTATTCTTGCCTGGAGAATCCCATGCACAGAGCAGCCTGAAGGGCTACAGTCCATGGGGTCGCAAAGAGTCGGACACGACTTACGGACTACACCACCATATTATATGACAGCCACATACACACACCAGCCTGGACCCAGGGGTTTACAGCTGCACATTAACAACCGTTGGCTGCCCTGTGCTTATGCATTTAAACAAAATGTAAGTTATAACCATGGAGAAGGGAACGGCTACCCACTCCAGCATTCTGGCCTGGAGAATTCCATGAACTGTATAGTCCATGGGGTCGCAAAGAGTTGAATATGACTGAGTGACTTTCACTTTCAAGTAATAACCAAGGGACCTTGCATGTTGCAGCCGGGGTGCTGCTACCCCAAGAAAGGCTACCAGGAGCCCTGTTTGACTCCCTGCCAGCTAAGGGAAGTTGACAGCCCTCCCAGCCTCCAGGATGGACTGCTCATTAGGGGAAGCCAGGACAGGGTCTGTGATCCAGAGAAAACAGGATTTAGGGGCTGTGAATCCCAGTGCACTCCCATACTTGCCCCTCCACCCCCAGAAACTCCCCACCTGGCACCTGTGCTCACCTAGGCAGGGCCAAGGCTATTTCCCAAGTGTTCACGAACTACAGGCCAGTGACGAACACTAGTCAGGTTTCACACATGGAGGCCATAAGATTAAAATACACTCCGGGACTTCCCTGGCGATCTAATGGTTAAGAATTCGCACTTCCATTGCAGGGAGCGTGGGTCCAGTCGTTGGCAGGGGAACTAAGATCCCACATGCCACGCAGCACAGCCAAAAAACAAACCAATTAAAAAGAAAGAAACACTTCTGATCAGATGAGGCAAGAGACAGGAGGAAGCAGTGAGTGAGGACGGGACTCACTGCTGCTCCATGTCCCAGAGAGAATGACAACGCAGCGTTTCAATCAGGCAAGACGGTGGCCAGACAGGGAGATGGGGCTCCTTGGTCCTCGAGAGAAAGGGGGTGGTCCTGGGCAGGGGGAGGATAGCTAGGATGCTCTGGTAGCGTTGCCTTGTAAAACTACCAGCAGGGTGGAGAGCCATGACTGTAGCCTGATGGCAGAGCCCACCCCCAGGTAAACAGCCCTGCGCCCTCCCTGAATCTTCACCATAGATCGGCCAGGTGTCCCTCAACCAGGCAGACCAGCGCTGGCCCCCGAGTCTAGGGACCTGCATGCCTATCTCATGGGTGTTCCCCATGCATATAATTCGGGGAGTCGGATAAGAGAGCGAAGGACACGGTTCCTGTGAAGATCTCTTATTTTTTTCCTTTCAGCCAAATTTTATGACACAATCTGGAAAAACACAAGATTAAATGGGCACTGAGAATCTAAGTAGACTCTGAATCTAGTGCATTATTGTTTAGTTGCTGAGTCGTGTCTGACTCTTTTGTGACCCCACCAGGCTCTTCTGTCCATGGAATTTTCCAGGCAAGAATACTGGAGTGGGGGTTGCCATTTCCTTCTCCAGGGGATCTTGCTGACCCAGGGATTGAACCCGTGTTTTCTGCACTGGCAGACAGGTTCTTTACCACTGAGCCATCAAGGAAGCCCAGTATATTATTATTGTGTCGGTGACAGGGGACTTCATGCACCATCATCTTCTCCTATTGGGGTCGCAGAGCCACTGTCCCACCCAGGATCGGGGTGGCTGTCCTCAACCCCTCTGATGTCTCACACAGCCCAGACACCTTAACCCGAGGAGGGGGCAGAGCAGGAATCAGGCTGTCCCCAGGGCAGGGTGACGTGGCCACACACACACGCACACACACATCCTTTGCTCCAGTCACAACAATGCACGGGACTGGGCAGCCCTTCCCAGGTGGAACGTCACCACTTTCTCAAAAGGGAGCTTTGCAGGAAGGGACACGGTGCAAACTGAAGCACAAACACCCATTTTCAATAACGACAGGAGATTATCTGCAGAAAGGAATCAATACTCAGTTTTTTCTTAAGAATCACGCGAGTCCCTCCAGAAAGGACAAAGTCATTCGGACCTTGGCCAGGAGCCTCCTGCCGCTCCGGCTGCCCCCAGGACCACAGTCTTCCCCTTCTCCCGAGAGGTTCACAGAGGCTGTGCTCACAGAGGCTATGAAGAGCTGTCTGGATCAAAGCCAAGGGCCTCAGCTGGCAGTGAAGAGTCCCATTCCAGGCTTATCTTCAGAGGAACCTGAGATAAGGAGATAAGCCTCCTTCCTCTTGTCCCTCCTCTGCCCTTGGCCTTTGCTGCCCACTGAGGTGTGCACTCAACAGGTGAGCAGGGCAGCCTTCCTCCTCCCTCCAGGCTGGCAGCTGGGGCTGTGGATTAAAGGGAACCTCAAGGATTCATCCACAAGGTGAGGAATCCTTCTGTCTTAGTGACCTGCTCCAGCATAAGACTAAATACTGCAGAAAGTTCCGTTTTCAGCAAAGCCTGGGGTCTCAAAGCCACAGGATCTAGTCCCTTCTCTGACTTCCGCCCTGACCTGCCAATCCCCTTGTCAAATGGAGGGGGTGCTCCTGGGGGAGCCTAGCCCCTGATGCTGACGGCTAGGGTGGGGCCAGGCAGAGCCACACCCAGGCGAGAGTAAGAGACGCCAGGGTGCAAATCCACCTCCAGCTCTCACCGCATCTTCCGGCAAGTTTTTAGTCTTTCTAAGCCTCAGCTTCTGCACCTACAAAATGTAGACTCATGAAATTATTAGTGAGCATCTCCTCTGCACCGGGCTCTGCGTAAGGAGATGGGGACACAGTGGTGACCAACAGTGAGCTGGCCACTCTCTTAGTGGCGCTCCCGGCCCAGCGGGGAGGCAACACCGATACCACAGGCCGAGGAACTGCCTGCAGCTCTGGCACGTGGAGGACCCTGCCTCATCACCACTAGAGGCCAGGCGCATCGCCTGACATCACTGCTGATCAAGAACGCACGGGGCCCTTGGGCGTCTGCACTCTGGGTCCCATTCACATAAAAGACCCTGCCATCCAAAATGCATGATACTTGGGAATTCCTTGGTGGTCCAGTAGTTAGGACTCCATGCTTTCACTGCCAAGGATACGGGTTCAATCCCCGGTCGGGAACTAAGATCCCGCAAGCTGAGCAGCACAGCCAAAACAAAACAAATAACAAAAAGCATGACAGCTAAGTCTGAATTTCAGCTTCACAACAGATAATTTAAAGCAGAAATGTACCCCCCATCCCTCTCCCTGCCCAGGCTCTCTTTGGTGGCAGAGGATTGACCTCTGCTGGCTGAGGTCTCCAGGTCCCCAGGTCCACAGCCTTTCGGCTGGATTCCACCTATAGGAGGAGACTGGAGGGAGCCAGCCAGGGAGAGCCAGTTCCCCGGCTCTCAGCCTCGGAAGGTTTCTCCAACGGCAGATCTTGTCTACTCTGCAGCTGAAGCTCCGGCTGGGCAGGTTCCCCTTCGTCCAGCCGTCCATCAGGTTACCCTGATCCCTGGACTCTGATAACACGCGTTCCTCCCTCTGATCCTCCGATAGGGGTGGACCGGAGTAATGGCTTCTCCCCCACTGATCTCTGATTGTCTCCAAGAAGCTAAGAAACATCAAACACCAAGGTCCTTAAGTTCAGGTATGTCCCATTTCAAGGTAGTTGACAAGGGCCATAGAAATTCGTTCACCCAGTCAAGGGTTTATGCAAAATTTGCAAGATGGAATAAATTTTAACCCCAATCGGTTATGATTGCTTTCTCCTTCTCCTCTGAGTTCCTGCCCACCATCCTTTCTCCTGGGCACAGTACCAGTGGAGGGGAGTCTGGCCTTTGGGGGCTCCTGCTAATGAAAAGTTGAACTGGGAGAATAGTTTGGATTTTCAGAGGGCTTTATTTACAAGGTTTACAGTTATTTCCATGAATACTTAAGTGACTGCTCATCACCCCCATGTTAAGGCTAGGAATACTCCTTCTACTTACTTTCCCAAATCTGTCTAGTGTGCAAAATCTGAAGGAATAAGATAGGAATGTGTCTGCTGTATTTAAAATGGATAACCAGCAGGGACCTACTGTATAACACACAGAACTCTCCTCAATGTTATGTGGCAGTCTGGATGGGAGGGGAGTTTGGGAAGAATGGATACAGGTATATGGCTGAGTCCCTTCGCTGTTCATCTAAAACTGTTACAACATTGTTAATCGGCTATAGCCCAATACGAAATTAAAAGTTAAAAAGTAATCATAAAGTAAATGGAAAGAAGATATGAATGCGTCCTGCAGTGCCTGGTGCCAGAAAAACGTGGGCAGTGTGGGAGAGCAAGACTTGAAGCATATGGAGCCAGAGGCTGCTGGTGACTCTTGTGACTTCATGGACTATCGTTCGCCAGGCTCCCCCGTCCTTGGGATTTCCCAGACAAGAATACTGGAGTGGGCTGCCATTTCCTTCTCTAGGGGATCTTTCCGATCCAGGGATTGAACCCTGGTCTCCTGCATTGCAGGCGGATTCCTACCGACAGAGCCACCAAGGAAGACCTAGCCAGGGGCTGGTCTATGGGAAGTTTTTCCAGTCACCAGATAAAACGTTGGAGGCAGAGAATCCAATTCTCTTCATCTCAAAACAGAAAGTATCTCTGGTTAAAAAAAAAAAAAAAAATGCAATAATGTATCACATAAAGTCGGGGCTTCCCAAGTGGGAAGAACCCACCTGCCAATGCGGGAGACATGAGACTGAGGTTTGATCCCTGGGTCGGGAAGATCCCCTGGAGGAGGGCATGGCAACCCACTCTAGTATCTTGCCTGGGAAACCCCATGGACAGAGGAGGCTGGCGGGCTACAGTTCACGGGGTCGTAAACAGTCGGAGACAACTGAGCAACTGAGCACGCATGCACACCACAGACAGTTACAAATGCCCCGTACTTGTCTCTTTCTTTCTGGATGGGAATCACATCAAGATGGAATTTATCAGAATTCTTGTGTTTATAGGATGAAAAATTGCAGCAGGTGCCGCAAGCTCTGAGTTAAGGTACCCTTTTTCACACATCCCAACTACCAAAAGTAAAAACTAAATAAAAAAAAAATTATTTGGTCACGCTGCACAGTATGCAGGATCTTAGTTCCCCAACCAGGGATGAAACCTGTGTCCCCTGTATTGGCAGGGCAGAGTCTTAGTTCCTGGACTGCTCCCCCCAACCAGGGAAGTTCCTAAATTTTGATTAAGTAAGAGATGAATTAACTTTCTATTCTCTCAATAAAAAACCATATTGCACAGTCATCATATAAAGAAGTGATCAAGCAGTATTCAGCTAAAAAATGTAGGGAAATAAATTACTCTGGAGACAGGACAAGTAGTTGACTGATTTTAAAAAAAATGCTAGCTTTCTGAATTGGGGGGATGCTTCTGAAATTTGTCCACTGTTTAAAAGTTATAATCTCAAATTTCTTTTCTCATTCTAAATAAATAATTCCATGCGCATCGTTAAAGAGCTGTGTAAACCCCACACACAAACCTGGCTGCCTCTCTGTGCCCTATATAGCTTCTCCATCTTCTGTACATGTACGTCCTTCTGTTCTAAATCCTGGAGTGATTTTTGTTTCCCGGTTAGACCCTGGCTCACAGGCCATGAGCAAACTGTTCATGTGAGAAAGATGAGCAGACTGACAAAGTAAGGCCAATGGACCAAAGGGGAAATTGTGGATAAGGTGGAGGATGGTTAGAGATCAGAAACAAATGACAACAACAAAAGGAGCAGCAAGGGGACACCCCAGAATATGAGGAAGGCTGACTCATTCTTTGAGTCCTGCTTACTGGGCAGCAGGTCACCAAAGAGGCGGGCGTGTCTCACTCAACCTGTCAATGCTCGTGAGATTAAACCCAAGGATACACATAGGGAGGTGCGATCGGGGACTGAGGGGCAGAGGCCCTGGGAGGGGAGACGGGAGGTGAGAGAATAAAAGAACAGCCACGGAGGGTCGGCCGGACAGACAGCACTGTGGCCTGGCCTGGGGAGCCTGAAGGTTCCAGAAGAAACCGCGGCCCAAGTAACCTGGCAGCAGAGTGAATGATCTCCAGGAAGGCGGCCCATCTCTAAGACTAGGGCATTCAGGCTGGCCCAAGGAAGCAGGGAAACCCCCTCCTGCATCCTCTAGGGGCCAAAGAAGAGAGGGAGAGGAGAGGCAGGGGGTGGGGAGCAGTTGGCATCAATGCCAGCCAGAGAGAGGAATCGCAGATGGTAGGCAAAAGGGCAGGTCTTTTAAAGGACAAGAACCCTGGGACTTCTCAGTGGCTATAAGCAGGCTGATAATTGGGGCAAATGGCATTTTCTATTCATTAAACTTCTTAATAAACTGCTGGGTTAAGAATACTTGTTTGGGACTTCTCTGGCAGCTCAATGGTAAAGAATTCACCCGCCAGTGCAGGCTCAATCCTTGAACTGGGAAGATCCCACACGCCTCAGAGCAACTAAGCCTATCCACAATTACTGAGCCTGTGCTCTCAGAGCTGGGGAATTGCAACTACTGAGCCCACATGCCCCAACCACTGAAGCCCCAGCGCCCTAGAGCCTGTGCTTCGCAGCAAGAGAAGCCGCCACAATGAGAAGCCTGCACACCACAACTAGAGAGCAGCCCCCGCTCCCCACAACCAGAGAAAAGTCCGTGCAGCAACGAAAATCCAGCACAGCCAAAAATAAATAAAGACAATTGTATAAAGAAAAGAACACTTGTTTGGTTTCTGGAGCCATCCCAGGAATGCTGGAAAAGGGAATCATCTTGGGCAGTATTTTATTAAATTAATTGCCTCCAAAAATTTCCAGTATCCAGCCAGTCCACATCTCACCGCTATAAGCACGGCTACTGTTCACATCTCCAGCTCAGCACGGCATTCTCGGTTCAGGATCACGGACACCCGTCACCAAGGAAGAGCGCCAGCATCCGTAGACCGTTTAGGCACTCTGGTGAGAGGATGGCTAAGTAAATTCAGCAACATCCACTCTGACGAGCCACTCAAACTGTAATTAGGGAATCCATGCATGGGATCTGATTTTAATGTGAAAAGAACAGAATTAAAAATTATCTGTACAGAGAATATGCAACTCTCCGAAAAAAACATTACATCTCTTTGCTAATCAAACAATACGACTGTGCGTGTGGAAACAAGTCCAAAGGGAACACAGAAATCAATGTTGTAAGCGATGCGATTGGAGAATCTGTCCTTTTAATTTCCTGTTCACATTGTTTGGTAACAAGTAACGAACAAGATTACCCGGGGCTTCCCAGGTGGCTCAGTGGTAAAGAATCCGCCTGCCAATGCAAGAGATGCCAGAGATGTGGGTTCCATCCCTGGGTCGGGAAGATTCCCCCGGAGTAGGAAATAGCAACCCACTCCAGTGTTCTTGCCTGGAAAATCCTGTGGACAGAGGAGCCTGGCAGGCTACAGACAATGGGGTCGCAAAGAGTTGGACACGAATGAGTGACTAAGCATCACCACAATGAACAAAACGAACAACCAAATACAGAGAAAAGGGCAAGAGAGAGAGAAGAAAAGTAAAGGCATGGGCTTGGCAGCTAGAGCGTCAGTCCCCAGGGACCAGGAAAACACTGCCCCCAGGAAGATCGGCTCCCCACGGCTCAGAGTTCGGTCACCACCCCTCGGGGCCCCTGCATGGACCGGAAGTCTACCTCCCCCGCTTTGGCCCCCACGATGTCATTCCACCACCTGGCGTTGTCCCCACGACGTCGACCCTGAGTAACCTCTGCACAAAAACCCAACACCTGCGCCTGGGTCCTGCATCTAGAGTCCAAGTCACTTGTTCATTAGTGAGGTTTGCAAACCACCACTCCCCCTTATCCTTCCGAGTTGATTACCACAGTCCTTTGGCTGGAAGATGACAGGGGTTGCGTTTAACCCACTTGCAAGTGGCTTTGGGTTACAGGAGCCTTATTCTCTGGCTGAGCCCCGATCCTGGTGGAAACAAGAGGCACAGTCCAGGGGAGGACTGTGAAAGCCCCAGGACGTGGATCAGATTGATCCGCAGGACAAGCCCGAGGCGGCCTGCCAGTTCGCCTCTGCCCAGGTCTGCCCAGCCCCTCCTGGTAACCATGCTTGCGGCAGTGATCCCCAGCCAGTCTGCCCCAACACGCCTGGCGCAGCCGGGACAAGGGACCCAGGCACACTCTCAGGGAGGTCTACGGTGGACGCAGCCAGCCCCTGGTTCCCAGGTACAGCCTTGAGAGGCCGAGCAGGGCCCAGTCACAGCCCAGGCTTCACGGTACACCTACCCTTTAAGAGTTCTGGGGGGAGCAAGGCCTCCCCACGAACCAGAAAGAAGGCAAGGCAACCCCCATCTCTCATGGGGATCCCTCCTGCCTCGGTCTGGCCTCTGAAACCCTGGGCCGGGGAGGGCACTACTTCCTGGGGAGGGGGTGATCTGGCCCTTCTCGCCCCACCCAGCACTTCCAGGGGCCCTTGGGAAGCTGGGGGCCACACACACAGGCCAGAGCAGCCATCCAGGGTTCCTCTCCCCCTTCACAAAGCCTGCATTTCTCAGAGGATGACCAGGACCCGAGTTCCGTTCAGAGAGGGCGGGCAGCCGGCTGCCCCGTGCACTGGGATCATCTTCCTCTCCCCCTTCCTATCCCAGAGGCTTGCAGGCTGCCAGCAGTCACGCTTTGCAGAACCAGGTCAGATTAGGCCCGGAACAAAGCTCGGTTGTTGCAAGGTTTCCAAGAGGCCACTGACAGCAGGACGCCTGGAGCCGCCTCCCCCTCCCCCAGGTAGCACCTCAATGCCCACCACCCCCCTGCCCCGTTCACGTGGGCTGCAAATGGACCCGGCCCCAGGGTGGGGACAGGGAGATAAGGCAGGGAGAAACTGGGCTGGGAGCAGAAGGCCACACTCAACCCAGGAGACCTGAGGCCAGGACGCCCTTCCAGAGCGGTGCAGAAAGCCACCAGCCTGCAGGAAGGAGCCAGCCCTCAGCGATGCCCGGCACACTCTTCTAGGAAGAATAACTGAACCTACAGGGAGGCTCGAAACAGGCCAGGAACTTGCAAAATGGATACCCCCAGCTCAACCAGATGCTCCAGCAAAACCATGGGTACTCTGCCTCTCAACAGAGTTTCTGGGCCCAGTTACAGCTGCCCAACAGGGAACGGGCAGGCTGACCAGCCACCGGCCTCAGGGATCCTTCAGTCCTGTCAAACTCAGGGCCCGATGGCCCCAGGCCTGACCTCAGGACCCCCGGTCCCAGAGCCCTGTGACCAGCAGGACAGACTCCCTTCCACCAGTGCGTCTGGATAGGCAATCTCTTGTAGCTGCCACGGGGACTCACTGGCCAAGGTCTCCACTGGAGCACTGTGGGGGCTGTAACCTTGTATGCACCTCGTTGGGTCCCCAGGGGGCATCCCCGGCCACTCATACCCACAGATCCCCCATAAATCCCCTGGCGGTGCCTGTGGCTGGGGTGTTCCAAAGTTACAGCTCCAGGGACTTCCCCGGTGATCTAGTGGTTAAGAATTCACCTTGCAATGCAGCGTATGCGGGTCTGAGCCATGGTGGGGGAGCTAAGATCCCGCATGCCGCAGAGCAACTAAGCCTGCAAGCCACAACTAGAGAAAGCCCGCATGCCATACGGAAGACCGAGCATAGTCCAAAAAAAAAAAATTATAAAAAACAAAGCAATGGCTCCTGTAGGGAATCCAGCATGTCACCTCCCTCCCCACCCACCACTTATCCCCCCACCTGCCCCCTCCTTCTGCCCCCCCAAGGCCTGGGCCTCTCTCTCCAGCCCCCCTCCCCCCGAAAGGCCACCAGTGGGATCCGCCCAGGAACTGGTGCTCAAGGCCCCGGGGGCCGGGCCCAGTGCTGCTGTGTGCTGAACTCTTCTTATCAAGTACATCTTAAGCAAACTGCAGAGCCCACGCAACGCTGCTCCAGCTCATGGACAAACAGCGGTGCGTGCAGAAACAAGGTCCCACCCCCAGGTCCCATCCCTGTGGGGCCTGGGATGGGCAGGGACGCTGGCCCAAGAAGCTGGGCGGAGGATGGTGGGGGGTGCCTTTTCCAGCTGTCGGGGTCCCTGGTGAGATGCCCTCTGCTGACACACACGGGAGCGCCAGGCACGTGGCCGGCCCGTCCTTCCACCTGGATGTACATTCCAGACCGCTGCCCGTGAGGGGGCAGCTTGTGTCCCTTCTGCACCCGGGCTCACCCAGGGGCTGGGTGGCCTCAAACTCAGGTGCATTGCCAGGTGCGTGGCACTCCGTGTGTGGAACCCCTCAGGACAGGCAAGTGACTGTGGGTCATGGGGAGAGGTGAGCGGAGGGGTGGGCAGATAACTGCCAATAGGCTGGGGAGGGAACGGGCTGCAGGATCAGGCTCCAGCAGCTCCCCAAGGACTGGGAGGGCCTCTGGGTCCGTAAAGGTCTGGGACCCTCGGCACCAGTCCAAGGGAAACACAAACAGACCGCTGGAGGTGGCTCTTTCTCTCTGCCCAGGTTCCTGCAGCAGAGCAGGCTGGGACCTGAGGAGGCAGAGGTGTGGCAGCCAGAGGCAGGCGGAGGGGCAGGGAGAGACGGGGAAGGAACTGGCCTTCCCCCCTCCCTGCCCCGCCCTCCTCGCCCTCACCCCCGGCTCCCGCTCCAGGACTTGCTCCTCTCCTCTCCGCTTCCCAGAACACAGCTCCCGGGGCGCTGGGCGTGGGGAAGGCTGCTTGCCGGGCTAATCTCTCTAACTGCAGCCTCCCGCCCTGCCCAGGGCTCTGAGTAGCAAGTGTTCGACCTTTGGTAGGCCAGGTACCGCTTCGGAGATCTGAAAGTCACCAAGTATCTCCAAATGATCCCCCCGGCTGGATTTTATTTCCCATTTCTGTGGCTTGTGGACCTCAGCTAAGCACCCTCAGCACTGAGAACTCCCAGGGGATCCGGGGCCACTGAAAGGCACAGTGGCCCAGTATGCAACCAGACGTCCCCAATTCAGCACACTGGAGAGGTTCAGACAGCAGCCCGCTCTGACGCCCAGGGGCTGAGGGAGACGCCTGGGCCACAGTCCTGGCCTCCAAACCAACAGAGGCCCAGGGAGGGTGCCAGCAGCCCCCTCGGGCATCCTGGCAAAGCTGGTGACACCCAGCCTCCTTGTGTGTGCTTCCTGTGGGTGATGAGGACAGTGAAGCAAGCTACGGATGGCGCAGGCATTCAAGCCTTTCACGCATGAGCTCATTTCATCGTTACAACAAGTCAGCACTGCCCCTGTCTACCAGATGAGGCAAACGAGACACACGATGAGATGGAGGAGGTGCCAGCCTACGATTTAATTCCGGGAGCCCCTGCTGTGAGCCACTGGGCCACACTGCCCGCAGCTCTGCCTGGACGGAACGTCGAGTGAGGTGCATCCAGGAAGTGCCTGGAGCAGAACTGGAACTGCCAGACACAGAGCTGTTCCCACGCACCCCCCTGACATCCTGCAGCTTCAGTGGGCACTCATTCTGTTCCCCACCGAGAAGGACCCTCTTTATTCTCCACCTTCTCAAAGCTGCTCATTCCTCAAGGCCCATTTCAATCTCGGCTTCCCCAGAAACCTCCCCTACCCAGGGCAAACCAGTAGTGTTTGGAGACTGTACTGCTGAGGGGTGGGGCGGGCACAGGGTGTTAACTAGCCAGGTTAACACCCGGCATCCTGCCTCCCTGAGAACGCAGCTTGCTTGCAAACAAAGACCACGTCTTTCCATCATCTTTGTACCCTCGAGGCCCTGGCTCTACAGGCTCAGCGCATAATGTGTGTCCCGGGAGTGTTTATCTAAGGCACTCAGGGTCCCCTCAAACACTTTTAAAATTCCTCCCTTTTCAGAGACTCGTGAATGCTCAAGCCAGCTCTACTGACAACATATTTGACTTCTTTCTTTCTTTCTATTTTAGCGTCTAAACAACATTTATTATTCACTTGGCTTCGATGGGTCTTAGTTGCAGCATGCAGGATCTAGTTCCCCAACCAGGGATCAAACCCAGGCATGCCCCCTGCTCTGGGAGCACAGAGTCTTAGCCACGGGACCACCAGGGAAGTCTCTTGATTTATTTCTGAGCCCACAAATAGGTCCCAAAGGAATAATCCCACTCAATCCAGGTGAAAAATAAAAGCACTCCTGGTTGGCTGTCCTTGAATTTTTTGACGCTGGGAATCCTTCAGTTTGATGCTTTCCCTAATTTCAGGGCACTGATGCTACATGGGAGTCAGAACTGGACCCCCATCAGAAGGGGACCAAGCGGCCACCCCGCCCCTGGGCCAGCCCCCTCCAGCCCAACCCCACACAATGGCAACAGAGTGACCCAGCTTGCCTTGGACCATCGCCAGGAGGAGAAGCTGGAAGAGGTCCAAGCTCTCCCAGGCCCGTCCTCCGGGGCCCTGCCCCTTCAGGCAAACACCGGAGACAGGGAGGCCGCCTCTACAAGAGCTGGTTCCTACCCACCTGTGAACACCACTCTGAAACCTTCCTCTTTTTTTTTCATTTGCCAAGGCAGGAGGGAGCAAGCGTGGAGAAGACACATCCAGCCTGCCTCAGAGGCCCTCTGGCATCTGTGTAGGAGGGTCTCAAAGTCCCCCCAGGAAAAGGCCAGCTCACTGGGGGGACTCTGGTGGCCAGATTGATCAGCAGAAGGCAAAGTGTGAAGAGCCAAGGGCAAGAGCCAACTGGTGTCCCTGGGCCACACCAGGCTGCCGAACTCAGGGAAAGGGCGATGCCCACAACCATCTCAAGTATTTGGAACCCGCTGGGGAGAGAGGCCGAGCGCCAAACCCTCGCCTATGCCACCTGGAAGCCCCCTCTTCCCCACCATTACATCAACGCCCCCACACTCCTGAGAGGGAGCTGTGTTCAGGATGGGTGAGGGCCATGCTGTTTCCAACAGGGGGTGAAAGTTGAAATTCGAAGCCACTGACCCAGAAGGCCATTTTAGGGGAAGTTCTGAGTAATTCTCTTTGAGACGAGTTATTCTTTATTACTTGTTTTGTTTCTGAAAAAATGGAAAGCAGGAGAAGACTGGGAAAATGTCCCAAAGGCAGAGGGATGGCCCAAAAGACTTCTTCAGCTCCAACTAAATACCACGACTCTATCTTCTTATCAAGAAAAATTAATTCATGAGTCCTTGGCAGAAAACTTCATGTCCAAGTAGATTAAGGGGAAGAACATGAGGAGAAATTTTGCAGGGTTAGCAGAAGAGATGCCGTTCATAACTTGACCACTGAGGAAGACAAAGGATCTGGCCTGGATCCTTTGGGGAAAATCACAAATTAAAAAAAGGAAGGGAAAAAAGAACAGATCTAGATTCCCCTTAACCAGACTCTCAAGGCTTGTGACCTCAGTTTACCCATCCTCAAAATGGAACTTCAGAGGACCCAAGGGGAAAATGCTTATAAAGGATCCTGAGTGCATGGTGGGAACTGGCCAGGCCCCTTCACCTGTCAAGCCTGCTAGTGAAGCTGGGATGCCAGCAAACCAAAAGGCATCCTGACACCCTAAAAGTGAACCCCAATGGGCTTCAGGTGTAGCTGGATGGTGCCATTTGGGAATTTCTGGTGCTCCACTGGCTAGAGGAATAACAGGAATTCACCTGAAGAAAGGATGCTAAGACCTGGACCACCAGACTCAGAAGCTGACCCCAAGGAAATTCTCTACACAGCCCCCTCCCACGCACACATAGGCACGGAGGGGGACCCAGAACGCCCGGACTCTCGGCCCCTGTCAAGTCAGCGATTCCGGAGAAGGTACAAGGCGGAAGGAGGGTGAACAGGAGGGACGGCCAGCCCAGGGCAGCGGCTCCCACGGTGGCCCCCTCCGGACACCTGAGCGAGTAGTGGCCGACAGACGGGGGCAGGAGACTCTCCGCCAAGGTCAGAATCGGGGCCCAACAGTCTTGGGGGTCAGAGAGTTCGAGCACCCGGACTCCCCAGGGCACCAGTGGCCGAGACCCTGGAGCGGCGACGTAGAAGCAGAGGAGAAAAGTGTGGCGGGGGTGCGCCCAGCGTCTGGTCAGCGACCCCGATTCGGGGCGCAGCTGCGTCAGCTGGCCGGTGGGACGCCCCACACCTCAAAGCTTGCCCCGGGACCCCGACCTCCCCCCGGCTCCGGGCGCGGCGCCCACCTGTGTAAGACTTCTTCATGGTGCCGTCGCGGCCGCCGCTCCCAGCAGTGTGGCGGGGAGGCCGCGGGGCTCGGGCTCCCAGGTCGCTAATCCCGGGCCGGGAGTGGGAGGGGTGAGGGCCGGGAGGAGGGGTCGGGCCCGGCCCCGCCCCGGCCCGGCCCGGCCCGCCCCGCGGAGGTGTGCGCCGAGCCCCGCCGCGCGCACTCACACCTGGCGGAGCCCCGCGCGCCGCGCATCCCGACCCCCGGCCTGGAACGCCAGCCCCGCGCCGGGTCCTGAGCGCGCCCCGGTTCGGCCCGGGGGCGGCCCCTGCACTGCGGCCCCAGTGCAAGCTGTCCGAGGGTGGGGGTCGCCAAGGTGGCGACCGTCCCCAGCAGCCACACCCCCCCGGGCTCGAACGGTTCCTTCCGGGGCGTCGCCGGCACTTTTCCAGTCCAGAGTCTGGGCGAGGCGGGGCCTCGCCAGGTGGCAGCGGGAGGAGGGGCGCAGGGAGCGGCCTGGGGCCGGGTGGTGGTCCTTCCGCACAGCCCGGGGAGGATCGGAGTCCGCCGGCCGGCTAAGTGGACCGGGCAGGACCGGGCAGGCGAGGTCCCTACCGTATGTGCCCCGCTACTTTCCTGATAATCCAGAGGGCAGACTGCCTTGACTGCTTGATGAACTGGGGCCTCAGTTACCTCATCTGTACAATGGGTACGTTGGACCAGATGATAAATTCTGTTCCATCTGAGAAATATCGAACACCTTCCCGGCACCAGGTACTGTGAGCGGTCAGGGCCTCGATGTTGGAGCGCAAATAAGAGGGCACGCGTCTTTATATGCAGTGAGGAGAAATGTGAGTTCCTGATCAAAAATTGTACAGAATTCTCTCTGCTTTTGTATCCCTAAAGAAGTTTTCCATAAGAAAATGATTTGTTGTTTTAATACAGAGGGGAAAGTGATGAATTTTGCCTAGCGGGCGTTGTCAGAGTTTTACTGAGGTAACTCCAAAACAAGGTTTTAAAGAATGAGCAGGAATGTGCCAGGCGGCCGAGGTGTTCCTGGAAGAGGGAAGGGCGCGGCCTCCCAGAACCTGCGGAGACAGATACGCAAGGGCCCGCGCGCTCCAGGGATGAAAAAGGGAGCAGAGGAAGCGATTCCGGAAGCGCCCCCAAGCTCTCAATCCAAAGCCTGTACGGAAAACGGAGGTAGAATTAACATCACTAAAACACCCTCTTTCCTTTTCCCTCTCCTCAAAAGTCCAAAAGCATTTCCGTTGCCTGCTAGAAAGTAGAAAACCTGCCTAAGTAAGAATTGAGGCACACTTGATTCCACCAGATTGTTCCACTTGCTCCCTTTCTTAAGAAATCTGTCCAGCCACAGGCCTGCAGGTCAGGCCATGAGACCCGTCCCCCACCCTCTGGCTAGACTGTTTGGACCAGAGTGGACGCTGGACTCCACCTGGGTCAACCTCTGGCTCCTTATCTGGGGACCTGGGGAAGAGGCAAGGGAGGGGAGAAGCCACAGGCCTGGAAACTGGAGATGAATTGTTAATATCTGTCCTTGGTTTCTGGGATAGCCACACACGCTCCCCCAAAGGCCACTTGCACAGGCTCCTGCAAATTTCACTCCAGCCAAGGCAGAAGACTGAGTTCTGTCCTGATTCTGGCCAGTAGACATGATGATTGCACCCCCGTACCGCCTGACCTTCCCACGGCCCAACTGCCTATCAAGAATCTGTCTAATGGGCACATTAGGGGTTGGTCACTTTGCTTAGCTCAAGTCACAGGTGGTCTGGTGCAAATGCATCCTCTGAGCAGATAGATCCTGGAGTCATGGAGGACCCTTGGGTGTTCTCTGAGTGCAGTTGGCCCCTTCATGCTAGCATTTCAGCCTGTGGGTTATAATTCACAAGTACTTGGGCACCTAGGGACGAAGACCCATGTGCTGTACTGACACCGTGTGTGTGTGTGTGTGTGTGTGTGTGCGCGCGTGCGCTAACGCGTGTGTGTGTGTGTGTCTGTGTGAGCACTCAGTCATGTCCGATTCTGTGTGACCCTATGGACTGTCGCCCGTCAGACTCCTCTGTCCATTGGATTCTCCAGGCAAGAATACTGGCGTGGGTTGCCATTTCCTACTTCAGCAGATCTTCCCAACTCAGGAATCAAACCCACGTCTCTGCCATCTCCTGCAATGGCAGGCGTATTCTTTACCACTGAGCCACGGATGGGGAACTAGTGATACTGCACATACAAAAAAATGCCAAAAATCTGAAGGAAAGACAAGAGAAAGAAGGAGGAGGAATGAAAGCCTTTTCAGGATGCATGAAGGTTAATAGTTTAAGCATGAAATTTTAATTTTATGGACAACTCTCTTTAAAATGTACGATATAATCACTTGCCTCCGTGACTTGTTTTTCAATCGCTAAGCCATGTTGACTGCAGCATGCCAGACTCCTCTGTCCTCCACTATCTCCCGGAGTTGTTCAAATTCATGAGTAGAGTATATCAAATGTTAATCATTTTCTCCTGGCTCAAGGTCATCATAAATGACACATTTAACTGTTACAGACTCACATGTTGCTCCTTCAACATAAACGCTTTCAGATAGATTTTTTGAGGATCTTCAGAGGATGCCTTGCAGTAGGTGTTGCACCTCTCAAGGGGAATCCACCCACTGCATCCTCATGTGAGGGTAGAGAGGGCTTAGCTCAGGAAGCTTTGTGGTGCTGAATGAAAGAAGCCAACCTGAAAAGGCTGCAGAATATATGATTCCAGCTCTACGACATTCTGGAAGAGGCAAAACTACAGAGACAGTAATTAGTAGTTGCCAAGAGATGGGAGGAATGAAGAGGTGGAACTCGGGGATTTATAGGACTGTACGACACTAGCGGTGGATACGTGACCGGAGACATTGATCCAAACCCATAGGATGTACGACACCTATGTAACCCTGATGTAAACTATGGACTTAACAATAACTAATTAATAAATTAATAATAATAATTGGTAAAGAATCTGCTTGCAATGCAGGAGACCCCAGTTCGCTTCCTGGATCGGGAAGATCCCCTAGAGAAGGGAAAGGCTGCCCACTCCAGTATTCTGGCCTGGAGAATTCCATAGACTGTATAGTCCATGGGGTCGCAAAGAGTCAGGCGCAACTGAATAATTGATAATCAAATATCAATACTGGCTCATCAGTTGTAACATGTAACATGTACCACTCTAATGCAACGTGTATCATAAGAAGGGAGACACCAAGGGGGTGGTGCATATGGGAACTCTGATTCATTACATTTTCCTGTAAACCTAAAACTGTTCTCTCTCTCTTTTTTTTTTTTTTTGGCTGCACCGTGATGCACACAGAATTTTAGTTCCCCAAGCAGGGGAACCTGCGCCCTGCAGTGAGAGTGATGAGTCCTAACCTTTGGACCACCAAAGAGTTCCCTAAAACTGCTCTTTGAAAAAAAAGTCTATTTAAAAAAAAATGTTTGTGGGTAAGGTTTTTTTTTTTTTTTTTGTGGGTAAGGTTTTTATCTCATGGAGTGGATTTTAAATTAACATGTAAGCTTTTAAGGAATTACGTTCTTGGACTCAGAAGGATGAAGGCAGGACAAAATGAAAAAGAGGCTTTTGGACTCAGTCTTTTAGAGGAAGGACGCTGGCTGAGAAAGTTATTTAGTTGCAAACTCAGTTTTCCAAAGAAAAAGGAAGTGTGACTCAGAGGACTGAGCCAAGACTGGGAGAACAACCCCCCAGGGCTAAGTCCTTGAAGAACCCTTGTGAGGACCCATCTGCACAGATTTACAGGGTGAGAGCCTGCACCCGGAGTCTGAGCCTACACCACGATAGCTGAGACTTTCAGGGTCGGGTGAGGATATTTTCCATGTGGGAAGGATGTGAGTTGTGGCCATGGGCAGGCTGTGTCAGACTATGTTTTCCCAAAACCGTCACAACGTCATCTCCTAACCCTTCCTGCTCCCTCACCTGTGAGCTTGGCACTGTGTCCCTCTGTGTCGCCTTCCTTGCAGCTGGGAAGGCTTGTTGTTTGATTGTAACCCTTGACCTTGGAGCCCTGAGCCACTCAGCAAGGATCTGTTCACCCAGAGACCTCTGTATGCAAGGAAGCCCAGAGCACTGGGGGTCTATGAGTTACCTATTGCCACATAACAAGTTAGCACAAACTTAGTGGCGTAAAATGACATGTTCATCATGGCACAGTTTCTGTGGTCAGGAACCCGGCCACCAGTTAGCTGGGTTATCAGGTTTACTGCATCTCCCAGACTGCAGCTGAGGTTATTGGCAGAGGCGGAGTCTCATTTGAAGGCTCAGCTGGGGATGTGTCCACGTCCAAACTCACGTGGTTATGGGCAGACTCGGCTCCTCAAAGCCTCTTAGATGGAAAACCTCAGATTTTAGCTGACTAGATCCGAGTTTCTTGCCACAGGGGACTCCCAACTTAGCAACCTGTCCATCAAAGCCTGTAAGAAAGATGGGTCGCTCAGTTGTGTCCGACTCTTTGCAACCCCATGGGCTACAGCACACCAGGGTTCCCTGTCCTTTACCACCTCCCAGGGTTTGTTCAAACTCATGTCCATGGAATCGGTGATGCCATCCAACTGTCTTATCCTCTGCCGCCCCCTTCTCCTTCTGCTCTCCTCATGCCCTCAGTCTTTCCCAGCATCGGGGTCTCTCCCAAGGAGTCGCCTCTTCGCAAGAAAGATAGTCGGCTGGCAAAATGGGCATTACAATCTCGTGATCTGTTCATGGAAGCGGCCGCCTGTGAATACCAGGAGGTAGAGTTCACTGGAACCATCTCAGAAGCCATCTGCCACGGGGCGGTCACAGCAGCCGCTCAGGTGGGCAGTCCTGGACTTTAAGTCTTCCCAGCCCAGGTGCAGAAACGTGAGCACAGAGCCTTCCTGGGGTCCCCTTACTGTACCTTTTCCCATCTTCCTGCCCCAACCACGACCTCTGCTGTCTGCCTCCATTTCTGAGCTCTGTGGCTTCTGCTCACTTTTTCTTCTCTCTCCTGTCAACTTCTTTCTGGCCCTTTCCCTGACCGATCCCCCCCAGGATTCCAGGCCCGAATGGTCAGACTTGGCTTTGGCAGGCCACCTGGGGGTCACTGCTTTTGTCTCCTGCCCCCAGAGGGGCTGGCTCACGCTGGGCGGTATGGCCACCTTTGCCTGGCCTCAGCTCAGCCCAGCCGCCCTCTCTGCTTGGCTCAGCGTCTCTGCTGAGTCAGACTCTTCTCTGACTTGTGGCTGTCCCCGAGCTTGAACTTGTCAGATGACTGGGGCCTTGCTGTGTGTGTACGATTTACGGTAAAGGTGTGGCTCTACTAACATTCTCCTGTGCAATGTGGGAGTGTATCTGCCCCCAGCTTTCCAGAAAGCACTTGGCAATGAAATTTAAATGACTTTAAAAAGTGCCCAGGTGCTTTGTCCCAGTGATTATACTCTTCTCGTTGGTTGATTCAATATATATTTCTTGATGACTCATGATGGTCCCTGCCCTCTAAAGCTTATACTTTAGTAGGGGAAACAAGCATTAGTCAAGTAACCAAATAAGAAGGTACAGTGAGGACTTCCCTGGTGATCCAGTGGATAAGACTCCATACCTCCGAGGCAGGGGATATGGGTTCGAACCCTGGTCAGCGAACTAAGATACCACATGCCACAGCTCAGCCAAAAAATAAAAATATAAATAAAATATGTTGTATGCAGTTTAAGTTTTATGAAAAAGAAGACGGTACAGTGAGGGTGTACACTAAAAGGTTCACATCTGGGGTCTAGGGTCTGGGGGAGCGTCTTTGTAGAAGGGGAGATTGGGCTGAGATCAGAAAGGTGAACAAAAGTTAACCAGGAAAAGCAAAGGGGAAAGAGTCTGCAGGCAGAGAACAGCCTCGCAAGGCCTTGTGGTAGGAAGAAATATGGTCCATATAAGGAACTCAGATACAAAGATGATAACCACTCTAATAGCAGAAAGAGAAGAGGAACTAAAGAGCCTCTTGATGAGGGTGAAAGAGCAGAGTGAAAAAGCTGTCTTAAAACTGAATATTCAAAACACTAAGATCATGGCATCCAGTCCCATGACTTCATGGCAAATAGAAGGGGAAAAAGCAGAAGCAGTGACATATTTTATTTTCTTGGGCTCCAGAATCACTGTGAACGATGACTGCAGCCATGAAATTAAAAGACACTTGCTCCTTGGAAGGAGAGCTATGACAAACCTAGACAGCTTATTAAAAAGCAGAGACCTTTGCCAGCAAAGGTCCATATAATCAAAGCTATGGTTTTTCCAGTAGTCATGTACAGATGTGAGAGTTGAACCATAAAGAAAGCTGAGCATTGAAGAATTGGTGCTTTGGATTTATGGTGCCAGAGAAGACGCTTGAGAGTCCCTTGGACTGCAAGATCAAACCAGTCAATCCTCAAGGAAATCAGTCCTGAATATTCATTGGAAGGAGTGATGCTGAAGCTGAAACTCCAATACTTTGGCCACCTCATGCAAAGAACTGACTCATTGGAAAAGACCCTGATGCTGGGAAAGATTGAAGGCAGAAGGAGAAGGGGGCGACAGAGGATGAGATGGTTGGATGGCATCACCAACTCAATGGACATAAATTTGGGCAAACTCTGGGAGATAGTAGCTGACTGGAGCCTGGCATGCTGCAGTCCATGGGACTGCAAGGAGTTCCAGAGGACTTAGCGATTGAACAACAGGGCAGTCATCAGATGGGGGCAGGGAGGGCACACATCAGCCAGGGCTGGACCTTCGAAGGACACACCTTAGAAGGCGCCTCTGAACTTTGGCCCTTGTCCCCTCGGGCTCGCCTCGCCTCCTCCTCCTCCTCTATCCCTCTGCTGCCCTGCGGGAGGAGGAGCCAGGATGAGTTTTCTGATGGGAAAACTGCAGCCCAGGAATGAGGGAGGGGAGGGGTGGCATCCTCGCTGATATTTCACCAGTGACTTCAGCTCAAGGGGAAGCTGGGAATCTCTGGGAAGCATCAGTAGGAAATGGCAGGCCACCCCGTGTCTTGGGTCTTGTCTTCATCACGGCCTTTCTTGTTCACTCCACTCCACGGCAAGCCCATTTACAACCGGCCCCCGACCCCTCTCCACCGCACCCCTCCCCACCCCCACCCCCGCCACCTCCCCCAGCCCACACCGGTGTCTTTGCTCCTGATGTCTGCTCCCCTTGGAACACCCTTTCCAGGCAATCAAATTGGGTCTTTGGAACCGGATGGAGTTTCTCCTCCCCCTCCTCCCCACCCTCCCCCCACCCCTCCCCCCTCTCCCCACCCTCCCCCCACCCCTCCCCCTCCTCCTTCTCGGTGGGGCTTCTCCTCCCACTGAGCTGTTTCCTCTGCCCTTATCTTCGTAGCCGGGTGAAGCCGGAGTTATCTGAATCCATTGGAATCTCACTGGGAGCGAACGGCCACCCCCACTCAGCCCCGCCCCCGGCCCATTCACTCGGAGTCTCTGGGGCGGAGATTTCTGCAGGCTCCCTGGGCTGAGCCCGCCCGCCTACTGGCGGGAAGCCAGAGGTCCGGGCTGAGGTCCCTGCGCCGCAGGCTCTCAGCACGGTGCCTTCCTGCTGGAGCCCAAACTCCTGTGCCTCAGCTTCCTTGTCGGCCTCGAGGGGATAAAGATGCCTGTCCTGGGCGGTCCTGGGGTTGTGTGGTGACCCAAGTGGCGTCCCCAAGTGGACGGTGAGCGAGAGGGCAGGAGCCACAGCTTCCTCGGTGCTGCGTGCGGAAGGGGAGGAAGGGCCGCCGGTGGGAACCAGGCCCCAGGCGGAGAGGAAGGCCAGGTGTCTCCACTTATCATAAGAGTCTCCAGAGTAAGTGAATGTTCACTGGCTTTCATTTAAAGCATAAATAAATACAGGGCCTGCCAGACAGGGCCAGTGGGAGTGTTGAGAAAGCGCTGGAAGCCCTCAGGGGCTGCGGGCGGGCGAGGTCACAAGGGGAGTCGGGGAGACACAGGAGTCCCCATCCCATGCTCTGGCTCGCCTTGGCCGGTCCTCATGTTCTACATGTGCCCCTCAAGGGGACTTCACTGGCGGTCAGCTGGTTAAGACTCTGCGCTTCCTCTGCAGAGGGTTTGGGTTCGAGCCCTAGTCAGGGAACTAAAATCCTGCGTGCCACATGGTGCGGCCAAAAAATTAAAAGTGCCCCTGGAGAAGTTGCGAGATAAAATACAGGATGCCCAGTTAGATTTGAGCAAAATATAATTTTTGTAGTGTAAGTATGTCTCATGTAGTATTTGGGATACACTGGTGCTAAGACATGATTGTTTATCTGAAATTAGAATTTAAATGCGCATCCTGTAATTTTACTTGCTATATCTGGAAACCCTGTATTCTCAGTCCCCAGACCTAGACACGTAGTCCCGGAAGGACGTTTTGACCATCCCCCACTCAGGGTCCCCAAACACCAGGCTGGGGACGGGGCCAGCCTGTGACAAGCCCTCACCCTCAGAGGCAAAAGGAGACCAGTGAGCACAATGCAAAGAGGTGAGGTTCTGGGGCTTCGTTTGGGGCCTTTTTTTTTTTTTTTTAAACAAAGCTGAAGATGTTCAACCTCAGTTCAGTCACTTAGTTGGGTCCAACTCTTTGGGACCCCATGGACCGCAGCACGCCAGGCTTCCCTGTCCATCACCAACTCCCGGAGTTTACTCAAACTCATGTCCATTGAGTCGGTGATGCCATCCAACCATCTCATCCTCTGTCGTCCCCTTCTCCCACCTTCAGTCTTTCCCAGCATCAGAGTCTTTTCAGATCAGTCAGTTCTTCACATCAGGTGGCCAAAGTATTGGAGTTTCAGCTTCAGCATCAGTCCTTCCAATGAATATTCAGGACTGATTTCCTTTAGGATGGACTAGTTGGATCTTCTTGCAGTCCAAGGGACTCTCAAGAGTGTCCTCCAACACCACAGTTCAAAAGCATCAATTCTTAGGTGCTCAGCTTTCTTTATAGTCCAACTCTCACATCCATACATGACCACTGTAAAAACCATAGCTTTGACTAGATAGACCTTTATTGACAAAGTAACGTCTCTGCTTTTTAATATGCTGTCTAGGTTGGTCATAGCTTTTCTTCCAAGGAGCAAGTGTCTTTTAATTTCAGGGCTGCAGTCACCATCTGCAGTGATTTTGGAGCCCAAAACAATAAAGTATCTCACTATTTCCATTGTTTACCTGTCTATTTGCCATGAAATGATGGGACCAGATGCCATGATCTTAGTTTTATGAATGTTGAGTTTTAAGCCAACTTTTTCACTCTCTTTCACTTTCATCAAGAGGCTCTTTAGTTCTTCACTTTATGCCATAAGAGTGGTGTCATCTGCATATCTGAGGTTATTGATATTTCTCTTGGCAATCTTGATTCCAGCTTGTGCTTCATCCAGCCCAGCGTTTCTCATGATGTACTCTGCATATAAGTTAAATAAGCAGGGTGACAATATACAGCCTTGACGTGCTCCTTTTCCTATTTGGAACCAGTCTGTTGTTCCATGTCCAGTTCTAACTGTTGCTTCTTGACCTGCATACAGATTTCTCAGGAGGCAGGTCAGATGATCTAGTATTCTTATCTCTTTAAGAATTTTCCACAGATGTTCAAAGGACTGGTCTTGTCTTTTTTTTTTAAGATTTATTTTTTATTTATTCATTTATTTATTTTATTTTTGCCTGCGCTGGGTCTTCGTTCTTGTGCACTGGCTTTCTCTGGCTGTGGCTCTCGGGAGTTATTCTTCGTTGCAGTGCACAGGCTCTGGGCACTCGGGCTCTGTAGTGACACGTGGGCTCAGTCATCCCACGGCGTGTCAGACTTGGTTCCGGACCAGGGATCGAAACCATGTCCCCTCCATTGTAGGTGGACTCCCCACCACTGGAGCACCAGAGAAGTCCCAGAGAGCTGGTCTTTATCCTGAAAATGTCCCTTCCTCTGTGTACAGATGTCTACATGAGAAAAAGTCCTTTAAAAAAATAAACAATGATAATAGGAAGTAGCATGTGTCTTTTTTTAGATATATCTTTTTGTCAACATTAAAACATAGTCACTCCATCTTAAAATCTCCAATTAACAGGACTTCCCTGGTGGTCCACTGGCTAAGACCTCGTGCTCGCAAATACAGGGGCCCGGGTTCGATCTCTGGTCAGGGAAGTAGATTCCACATGCTGCAACTAAGAGTTCTCAACCTGCAACTAAAGATCCCACATGCCTGAACTAAAAAACATCCCACGTGATGCAACTAAGATCCACCATGGCCATGTAAATAAATAAGTAAACTTTTTTTTTTTTAATGTCCAATTTAAAAAGCAAACAAAACTGGATTGTGAAATCTCAAAGCCAGGGGAGGTAAAATAATTGTCCCCATACCAGAGTCAGGTGGGCGTGTGCCAGGGCCCCAGGCTCCAGCCTGACAACCTCCCAGCCTGAGCCCCTCCATGAGTCCCTGTTCAGCCCCTCCTTTCCCCATTCCCAGCCAGTCCTCCAGGCAACACCTGCTGCCCACCCCACACCTGCCTCTCAGAGCTGTTCTCCTACCATGGGAGTGCGGCCTGGCTGTTACCTCCGGCTGTGTTTCTTCCTAGCCGGGATCCTCGGGAAAAGCCCTAACCTCTCTGATCTTGCGTTTTCTTGCCCTTGGGATGGAGACAATGACCCCGGTGCTCAGGACCGGGGAGAGGCTTCACGGGTGTGTCCACGTGCTATGTTCTTCACGTTGCACACTTATAGTCTGTGCAGCTTTCTAGTGTCAGTGCCACAATTCAATGAAACCGTTTATTAAAAATTAACAGCTAAGTTAAGCCTCCATTAGCAAAGAAGCTTCCCAATTGAGAGAAGCTGACACGCTTTATCTTGCTTGGAAATGTTGTTATTTGTTGTTGTCATTGCCTCCAACTTTTAAAAGGGAGCAGTAATTTATTACTTGTTGCCTGCATGCAGCTGGCAGAACCCACCACTAAGGAATGAAAAGATCTTCAGCTAAGCTCACACTTAGGGCAGTTCAATGAGGTCTTATTTTTCAAAATTAACCTTCAAACCCATTACATTCCAGGAAACTAAAAATTTACACTAGTTTTCCATTTTTAATGGGCTTACAATAAAAGGAAATATTTACAGCTCAAAATAAATTCAATGGCACTTTAAGTTCATTTTTCAAGTCATCCCAAATAGACATAAGAGACAGAGAAAGACACATAAACCATGTAAAGAGAAATTTGAAAGACATAAGCATAATAAAAAAAACAAGATGCCCATCTCCATGTAACAGTAAACGAGGCAAGGTCTGGAGCCACACCCAGCCCTCTCAGCTATGCATGCGGACAAGTAGAAGGAAGCAACCATCGCTTCCAAGCCGTGACACCCAGGGACTGAGCAACTGGGTCCCCAACATCCCTCCAGGAGATGGATTCTCTGAGCCAACAGGAAACGCCTTCATTGTTCTCGAGTGGGACCACCAGGAGGCCAAGTGGAAACAGCTGGAAAACCGGAAGGCGGTGGGATGGGGGAGGATTGAAGAGAAAGAAACATCTACTCAAGATGAGTCTAGGGACTTACCCAGGGGTCCGGTGGTTAAGAATCCACCTTGCAATGCAGGAGATGCAGGTTCAATCCCTGGTCAGGGAACTAAGGTTCCACATGTTGCAGAGTAACCTAGCCCATGAGCCACGACTACCGAGCCTGCACACTCTAGAGCCTCTGCTTCACGACAAAAGATCCCACGTGACGCAAGTAAGACCCAGTGCAGCTGAATAAATAAATACATATTATAAGTAAGACGTCTGAAAACCCGAGCCCCAAAACGTGGGCAAAGCTAATGCTAATAGAGACACTCAAGGAAAATCAACCATGGAGATATGAAATCACACCATGATTTCCATAAGAAATGCAAATAATAGAAGAATCTGAAAATTATATGTAGGACTATCAAAGAAAGTTTTAAAATTATGAAATCCAAACTAGCTTAAATGAAACAAATATAGGTGGTCATGAAAGAGAATCAACTGGAAATCCCAGAGTTTTCGGGGTCTTAAGTCCCTGACCAGGGATGGAACCTGGGCCCCAGCAATGAGAGTACTGAGTCCTAACCACGGGACTGCCAGGAATTCCCACCAAAATCTTTCGAACCCAAGATTCAGTGCAGGATAAATAAACATCAGTTCATACTCACATACTTAAGAGTGATACTATAGCACATCCAAGAATAAAAAGAAAACCTGAAAAGCTGTCAGAGATGAAAAGACAGATTATCCAAAAAGAAATGAATAGATTTTAGCAGATTTCTTATAGTCCGAAGCAGTATTTTCAAGGCCTAATGGAACACAACTGTCATTCTAGAATTCTGTTGCAGTCAAACTATCATTCAAGAGTGAGAACAGAGAACAGACATTTCAGACATGCATCTAGAGTTCCCCTACCACAGACCTCCCCCGAGAGGACCATGGCAGGGTCAGGGAACAGAGCTGGGAATGGCTTCACGAAATGACAAAACAGGACAGAAATAGTACAGACTGTGGGGGCGGAAACAGAGGGGTGATATGGATGATGTTGGTCGTGGAGATGGAGGAGGTCATGGGGACAGGCAAATGGAGGAGATGATGAGAACAGTGGAGGTGATGAAGATGGGGACGATGGCGGCGGAGGAAGGGATAGGGCTAGAGAAGATTTAGAAGGTCACAGGGATGGAGGAGGTGCTGGAATGGAAGAGGTGATGGAGGCAGAGATGATAAGAGTGGAGGAATCCATGGGGCAAAGGAGGTGATGAGGAGGAGGGGATGGCGGGAAAGCAGGTGACGGAGCCACAGCTGTAGGCTGGAGTGGACTTCACAGGGAAGGTGTCCGGCTTTCTGAATGGACGCAAACAGCTTTATTTTCTCCTTTGTCACCCTCATTGCCTGTTAGGCAGCTGGAGAAGCTTTTCCTTCATTTTCAGCACCCAGAACCACCTCATCTTTGTGCATCTGGACTCACTGTGGCATATTCAAACAACCAGACTGATCCAACCTAAAGTGTCAATGTCACACTCCATTCAAAGGCGCAGGGCCTGAGATGGGCCTGCTCTTCACCTCCTGGCTGCCCCCCACCCCTCCACATCCCCTCTTCCGTCACTCTGGATTCTGACTCCTCTGCGTGGCTGGAGGGAGAAGGAAAAGGGGCAAGGCCGCTCAGGGGGTGCTGGCACGGTCTCCTGCCCGTTGAGTCCTGAGTCGGAGTGGGTGGGTATTCAAGCACGGGCTCTGCGGTGGAGACGCCGTGGGGACCCCTCCAGGCCCCACCGCAGCCCCGGCCGGTTGTTCAGTGCATGCAGGCAGCCAGCCCTCCAAACACCCCCAACCTGGCCCACCCCGAGGTGCCACGGGGAGAACTGTAGAAATGCAGAGTGTGGCCACCCAGGTGACCTTCAGAGCCATTGCTGATCGTTTCACACAAGGCCAAGCCTCCCAAGGACACCCCACTTCTCACGTCCCCGGGCGCAGTTCTGAAGCTCAGTAAACGCCCAGCTGAGGGTCTGACCTCAAGGACTGCCTCTGTTGGCTGCGGTGATGGTGGGGGGGTATGTCCTCCCCTCCCCCACCCCCCACCTCTATTCCTAAAACCTTGCCTCCAGCCAAGCCCTTGTCAGCTTCTAGCGTCCTCTGTGCTCCTGTGGCCTTGACTTGGGCACTCTGCGCTTTGAAAAGGGAGAGTTAAAGTCACTCAGTTGTGTCGGACTCTTTGTTACCCAATGGACTGTACAGTCCATGGAATTCTCCAGGCCAGAATACTGGAGTGGGTAACCATTCCCTTCTTCAGGGGATCTTCCCAACCCAGGGATCGAACCCGGGTCTCCTGCATTGCAGGTGAATACTTTACCAGCTGAGCCACCAGAGAAGGCCAAGAATACTGGAGTGGGTAGCGCATCCCTTCTCGAGCGGATATTCCCGACCCAGGAATCAAATCAGGGTCTCCCGTGTTGCAGGCAGATTCTTTGCCATCTGAGCTGTGTGCTTTACAGGCACTAATTCATTGAAGCCTCATCACAGGCCCATTTCACAGATGAGGAAACAGAGAGGTTAAGTCACCTGCTCAAGGCCACACAGCTGCTCACCAGCGCAGCCTTAACCCAGTCCCGGGCAGCACTCCTCCTGGCACTGTGCTTGTAACCACTCTGCTGTCCCGTCTGGCCCTCCGCTGGACCACTCTGCAATCTCTGGGCAGGTCTGGAATGGAGTGTCCAGCCCCCCATCTGACACGTGCAAGCTCTGTCTTCTCTGCTTCCGGACTTCACCCAGGCATGGGGGGAAACCGGTTGGATGTGGGAGCCCAGGCGTTCCTGGGGTGAGGGAATAAAGGAGTGGTTATTCTTAGCCTGGACTCTTAGCATCCTATGCACAGGCAAGGCCTCCTGGGGACGGGCCTCTGGGCTCTAACCCTCTAACCGCAGGCACTGGACTCAGCGGATCATCATCCCAGCGCCTGTGCAAGGCATCTGCTGACCCAGCCCTGGGCAGCCGGCGGTGACTCAGCCCTGGGAAATTACAGGCTTCTCGGGATCAGCGGGCCGAGAGGGGCCTAAATACAGGTTGGGGGAAGGAGGGCCGGGCAGAGCCAGGATGGGGGCAGGGCCTCTGCTGCGCATGACCTGGGTCACACCTTCCGGGGGCCACAGACGGGCCCCAGAAGGGGGGGTGAGGGGGACACAGACAGCCCTGGGAGGTGGGGGACAAGGAGACAGGCCCCAGCAGCAAAGATGGGGAGAGAGATCAGGACAGGCCTGGGGACCGTTCCCTGCCTCAGCTCCTCCTCGGGGATGCAGGACGAGCCCCCACTGGAAGGCCATGTGTGGGCTGAGAGAGATTGGCCCTGTCCGTATGCTGGCATCTGGAACCTTCCAGTGGTCCGAATCGTGACCACCCGGGAGATCACACCCATCCATCCCAAAGGAAATCAACCCTGAATATTCAGTGGAAGGACTGATGCTAATGCTGAAGCTCCAATACTTTTGGCCTCCTGAGGCCAAGAGCCGATTCATTGGAAAAGACCCTGGTGCCGGGAAAGATTGAAGGCAGGAGGAGAAGGGGACGACAGAGGATGAGATGGTTGGATGGCATCACCGGCTCAATGGGCATGAGTTTGAGTAAACTCTGGGAGATGGTGAAGGACAGGGGAGACTCAGTGAATGAACACACGCAGGGCAGGCCTGGGAAGCATTCTTATGTTCTCACCATATTGCATTCCTGAGCCCGGGGCTGGGCTGTGGTTAGGATCTGTGAATTGGCAGGAAGGCGGGGCTGGGTCTGATTCTCCCTCGTGCCCCTCGCTCCCCACGCCCCGCCTTCCTCCCACCAGGGAGTTGGGCACAGAAAGGGACTTTCTGCGTGTTTCTGGCAGGAAATGGAAAAGAAGGAAGAAGGACTGGCCTCCAGGCTTCCTTACTTCCTGTCCTAATCCCCTCACAGTGGCCCGCCTCCTCCTCCTCGGCCTCCCCTGGGCCGGCGGATGGAGGTGTTTACACACTGACCCGGTGACCCAGATCCCAGGCGTAAGGAGCTGGGAGGGCGGCGGGCAGGTCCTGAAAGGCCACAGCCACTCCTCTGGAAAGGCCGGTGATGGAGCTCTGAGTGTTAGGCCCACGGAACTTTCTAGAGGTGTGTGCAGCCTCCACCCGTGTTTGCTGCGGGGTCACCGGGCTCAGGCACTGGGGCGGCAGGAGAGGAGCAGAGCAACGAGATTCGGGCTCCAGCGGTCCCGGGGCTCAGTGGGGACCGTGGGGCTTGCCCCCTAGCTTTTCCTTCTCCCAATCCAAAGGGAACAGCAATCCTCACTCACCACCCCCACTGCCAGAGCGACCATCATCCCGGGCAGAGGCCGCCTTCCAGGTGGACCTCTCCCTTCGCTCCGCCCCTCGGCTCGGGAGCAGTCGGCTCTGCCTCCCTGGCCGGTGCCTCTCAGTGGAGGGCAGACGAGCAGCGGGTGCTCGGGACCACCCGCAGGCTGGGCTCCTTGCCCATCGTGGTCACTCCAGCATGGCACCCCTCCAGCTGGGGGAAGCTGGCTAGACTGCGAGTCTGGCCCTTGGCACGTGGGTCCAGCAGGAGACAGTTCCTCCAGTTTCTCACAGAGGACCTTCCTGGGCCCAGGTCCTGTGTTCCTCACCGTCCTTCAAACAGAGGCTCCATCATTCAGTCAAATAATTAGGGACATCCAGGCCAGGCGCCACAGTGGTAAAGAATCAGCCTGCAGGAGATGCCAGAGACCCGGGTTCGATCCCTGGGTCGGGAAGATCCCCTGGAGAAGGAAATGGCAACCCATTCCAGTATTCTTGCCTGAAAGATCCCACAGACAGGGGAACCTGGCGGGCTACAATCCATGGGGCCACAAAAGAATCAGACACGACTGAGCGATGAGCATCCTCACCCTGGATAAGACAGTGTAGACAGGTCCCTTCCTGCTGCTGTCTGCAAAACACAGATACAACCAAAGGGGGTTCTGAGAAGTGGAAAGAGAAGGTGAGCTGATCAGGGACTCCAAGGCTGAGTCTGAATGGGAAACAGCTCGGCATCTATGATCCCCACACACCGCCCCCTGCCCCCGCCCCGACCCAATAGAAGCAAGTGACCCAGGTGTGCATCCCCCAAGCAGGCTCACTGCTCTCCTGGACTGACCCAAAGCCTCACCAAACACAAGCTCTGCCAGGCAGAACCAGCAAGGGGACCGACCTGGAGCCCCCGACGTTAAGTGGCCAGGTGTCAGCTGGTGGTATGGTTTTTGTTTCAATCATCACATTTGATTTAGAATCCTCGTTGAGGAGGAAAGTGTATTGTACCTACATTTTCTGCTCTTTCCATTGTTCTTTATGCCTTCCTGATACTTTAAGACTCCTTCTTTTATTATTTCCCTTCTGTCTTAAGAGTTTCCTCTCGCCATTCTTTAGATCTGTCGGCTGACAGAGAAGGCCCTAAGGGCCTGTCCTGGAATTTAAAATTCACAGTCGAGGGACTTCCCTGGCAGTCCAGTGGCTGGGACTCTGCGCTTTCAATGCAGGGGACATGCCTTCCATCCCTGGTCGGGGAACTAAGACCCTGCACATCACACAGAACAGCCAAAAATATTCACATTCAACAGTTCTTTCATTTCAGGCTGCCCTCAGACCCTGCTGGGGACAAGTGCCCTGGCACCCATGCTCGGCTAATGTGGATTCTGCCACGCTGCCCAGAGCCCAGCTCCACGTCCTCCTTGGAGGCACACCCCCAGGTGCCCCCCGGCCCAACCCAGCAGGAGCTGGGCTTCTGGTGCGTCCTCTGACCTCCCTCCTCCTTCTTGGCTCCCTTGTAATTGACTTAAAATTGTGCAATTAAATGTTCGGTTCATTACAGCGGACAGGTGAAGAAAACAGACAAGGGGACACCTTCAGAAGCTCACAGACTGGGGAAAGGTGAACCCGGGGCAGGTGAACAACGATGGTACAACCTGGCGAGAGCTCGAGTGGGGACCAGCCTGCTAGGTGAGCACAGAGCAGGAGCAAACATCCTAATGTGGGGGAGTCAGGGAAGGCTTCCTGGAGGAGGTGGCCTCCTGGAGGTAAAGTTCCTCAGGTTAGGCAGAGGGCGGGAACATTCCCAGCAGAGACGACTGTGGTACCAACCCACCTGGGTGGGAATCCCAGGCCCTGAGCCCACCCACGGGCTGTGACTTCTTTGGGCCTTAATTTCCATGTCTTTAAGTCTGAGAAGGAACTCGGGGTGGGGGAGGGGGGAGGGCAGGGGAGTGCAGCTTCACCTGCCTTGCAAGAGGCTCAGCGAGGACCAGGCCTGAGAAGGAGGGAGGCCCAGTCCCCACAGGCCCCTGGAGTGTCCACTGAAGGTCACAAGGCCCAGCGCTGGGTATCAGACCCTTCCCCTCGTTGTGCAGCCTGCTGACCTCAGTGCTTCCTTCCAGGATCTTCTGCCGGTGGGAAGGGCCAGGTAAGCCCCCAGCCTGCCCTTGTTCAAGGCTGGGGGATGGCCGGCTGCCCTTCACCTGTGGTCCAGCAGGCGGCGCTGTGGACTTAGGCTGGGGCTGCGTCCCCTGCACTCCACCAGGTGGCGCTGTGGACTTAGGCTGGGGAATCGCCGGCTGCCCTCCACCTGCGCTCCACCAGGCGGCGCTGTGGACTTAGGCTGGGGCTGCGTCCCCTGCGCTCCACCAGGCGGCGCTGTGGACTTAGGCTGGGGCCGCCTCCCCGCGGGGACTCATGGAGAGCCCAACAGAGGCAGGGCAGGCGGTGTTTCCACTCGCAGTGGGAAGAGCATCTTTCGTGGTCCCTGTCCCCTCCCAACCCCCCGCACTCCAGAGAAGAGGAGGGAGCTGAAAATCCAAGCCCATTTTCAAGTGCTTCATTTCTAAATTATCCTGGAACCGTGGCGTTTGGGGTTGAGAACCTTGGAGATCTCCTCCCAGACAGAACAAACCGCGCGCAATCCCTGATCTCTGAGTATAACCCCCACCCGGCGCTGGGGTGCTGGGGTGCTGGTTTCACCTTCAGAGGGATCCTCCCCCTACTGTTAGGTCTGCATCAGGCAGGTGAGAAGGTCGGGTCTCAGAGAGGCCGAGAGACTTATACCAGGGCCCGCAGCCCGTGACTGGGAGGCGGGGCTGGAAGTCTGATCCCACACGCCCAAGCCGGATGCTCTTGATGATGCGGTCTGCAGCCCCGAGACCCCTGGAGAGCTGGACGCCCCAGCTCCCTGCCCTGCAGCCTTCCCCTGTAGTTAAGGGCCTTGACGATCCATCTCCATCCTCGTTCAACCAGGCCCACCTGTCAGACTCCAGAGCTGCAGCCCTGAACACGGCACGCGGGGCCCCTGCCCTCCTGGGGCCTGAGTCTGTGGGTCCCATCAGAGGAGAGCACTGCGGTGACCGGGCAGCTGGTGCTGTTTAGATCAGGAGGTCAGAGAAGGTGGCCAAGACCTCGTGGGGAGATGGCAGGTGCAAAGGCCCTGGGGCAGAGACCAGCCTGACTTGCTGTGATCACATCTGAGAAAGAA
Source organism: Muntiacus reevesi (assembly GCF_963930625.1). Lineage (NCBI taxonomy): Eukaryota > Metazoa > Chordata > Mammalia > Artiodactyla > Cervidae > Muntiacus > Muntiacus reevesi. The sequence goes on along the minus strand of NC_089266.1, from coordinate 8,366,667 downwards.
AGGGAACCATGGTTGTGACTGAAAGGTCCCCAGGTCACCGTGATCATCATCACTGACCTCCTCGCAGTAGCTAATGTTTATAGAACGCTTGCTCAACACAGGCTCAATGCTGACAAAGTACACCATACACTTTATTTTTTAATTAATTAATTTGTTTATTTATCTGGCTGTGCTGGACCCTAGTTGTGGCATGCAAACTCTTAATAGCAGGGCATGTGAGATCTATGATTAGGCATAGTTCCCTAATCAAGGATCGAACCCAGGCCCCCTGACTTTGGAGCTCAGAGTCTTAGCCACTGGACACCAGGGAAGTTCCATCATGCCCTTAAAACCTTGAGATTTAAAGAGGTCCCACAGCTTCCCCAGCGCCAGGCAGGCAGCCTCTGGCAGAGCTGGCCCCCTGACTCCGGGGTGCCTGCAGCTTAGTCTGCAGTTGTCCAGCCCGCAGGCGGGAGGCAGAACAGGAGCAGACCCCAAGGCTGCGGGACTCGCCTGGAGGAAGATGAGAAACCCCCATCAGGCTCTGATGAGGCCATTCCAAGGGAGTCGGAGGACAGGCTGAAAACAGAAGCAACATTCTTCTCATTTGCAGGCAACTTCCCTCCAACGCGCATGTCACGTGCGGGACCGCTGACCCCAGGGTGACAGAGTCAAATGAGTGACCAGATTCACACACCCTGTTCTGGGTGAACTCGGGCCTCACACCTCATGCACACACTTCTATCACCGTCCCCTGAATAAATGTGTTTGTGATTTAGGAAATTCCACACTATGTCTAATTTTATTTATTAAAACAAAATCAGGAAGTAATCACAAGGGAATCTGACATTCCTAGAGGATTCTGGCCAGGGGCTCCTGTCAGCAGCCTTTTCCCAGAGCATATCTTCAAATCTGATCTGGCCGACTGGGAAGGTGTTTATTGAGGAGCCTGCGGTCATGTCTGGATCTTGCTGATGACAATGACAATGAAGACAGTCCGTGAGGCTCATCGAAACAGCTGGAACTTATCCGGGCAGCATCCGGAGGTGAGCCCATCACTGTCTGGTCCAGATGTCCAAGCCCGGATCTGCAAGGCTGTGTTCTCTGTGTGGGACCAGGCGGGGGAGAGTCTGTGTCAGGGCCTGGAATCCAAATGCACTTGGCTCCTTGGTCCAGCCAAGGAGGCTCATTTCTGCCCAGCCTGGGCGTCTGGAGTCTCAGTGACTGCCGTGGGAGGACTGGACTTTGGAGGAATTCACGTTGCACCCTTCATTAAAACCGTGCTCCTCACAGCTACTGCTGCATTTGCAATGGGCAGAGCACCAATCTAGGGGTGCAGGGCCAGACGTCGAGCTCCAGCTCCGCTTTTATGGACTCGCTGTGTTACTTTGGGCAAATGTCTTCACCTCTCTGGACCTCACTCTCTTCCTCCCAGTCATGAGAGTGTTGGCTTAGAACAGTGAGTCTCAGCTGGGGATGGTTTTGCCCCCGAAGGGGACAGTGGGCAAAGTCTGAGACATCCCTGGTGATCACAGCTGAGGGTTGCTATTGGCACCTGGAAGGTAGGGGGCCAGGATGCTGCCAAACACCATACAGTGCATTAGACAGCCCCCACCACAAAGAATGAACTCGCCCTAAATTCCACCTGGCGGCTCAGATGGTAAAAAATCTGCCTGCAATGCAGGAGACCCGGGTTCGATCCCTGGATCGGGAAGATCCTCTAGAGAAGGGAATGGCTACTTGATCCAATATTCTTTCCTGGAGAATCCCAAGGACAGAGGAGGCTGACGGGCTACATCCATAGGGTCACAAAGAGTCAGACACGACTGAATGACTAACATGTTCGCTTTCATGATGTCTGTGGGGCCAGAGTTGATGCTGGTTGTCCAGATGACAGGAGAGGACCAAGGCCAGCCCTGGCCGAGCAGGACTCAAGTGGAGAAGGCCCGCTGCCCAGTTCTTCCCCCGTCCTTGAAGCTGTCCAGGGAACACAGTGACATTCCAATGGGTTCCCTTTGGCCCTGGGAACAGCGGAGGTGTGAGGAGCTGGCAGCCAAGCCTGGAACTTGTGACTGTGAATCCTAGGAACTTGGGGTCAAAACATCATCTCAGGGCTCCTCAGAGGGTGGGGTGATGAGACCCAGACCTGCCCTCTCTGCTCCATCCGCCTTCATTTGTTTGTCTCCTCGTAGCTTCAGAGACAGGCGGCGTCCCTTTAACCTGATAGCTATTCTCTGCCTATTTCCAGAGGCAGTGGTGCCAACATTCATCTTCATTTATAAAAATCTGTGTCCCCTTTCAGATCTGTCCTGGAAGTCAGACCCTGCCCAGGAGATGGCCACCCACTCCAGAAACCCAAACTGACCTCCTAGCAACTGACCCCAGCAGAGCCGAGCTGGATTCCAGGGAAGAGCCGGGCAAAGCTTTCCCCACTTATCTCTAGTTTGCGTTTTCTCTTCAGCTTCCTCCTGTGGTTTTCTAAACCAGACAGCTTCCTAGGACACACACCGAAGTGTTTTAAAATGAGGCAATAAGGGAAATCACTTGTTCTCCAACGACAGCTGGTTGGTTATTTTAACGCGGGTTAAAGTCCTGCGTTTCTTGGACTCAGCGCTGACTTGGGAATGCTGCCGGCTTTGTGTCCACACGAGGGCGCTCTTGACCGTGGCTGCTGGGTATGGACTGTGTCCAGGGTCAACCCCGGAGCCCCCTGGAATCAGGGGCATCCATTTTCCTTTTTTCTCTTTCTTTATAAAAAACGTATTTATTTATTTGGCTGCACCAGGTCTTGGTCGCAGCACGTGGGCGCCTCGATCTTTCCTGTGGCATGCCAGATCTTTTTTTTTTCCTTTCATGCCAGATCTTTAGTTGTAGTGCGCAGGATCTAGTTCCCTAACCAGGGATCGATCCCTAGGCCCCCTGCATTGGGGACATAGAGTTTTAGCCCCTGGACCACCAGCAAAGTCCCAGGGCTGTGATTTTTTCAACACTTACTGTTGTCTGATTGTCTGGAGATGGCTGCTCAACTGACCCTGGCCCTCTGTGAGGACCTGCTACTGTCCACGTCTCTCTCCACATCCTTCCTACCCATCACTCGGCACCAGTCCCTAAAGGATTTCTCATAAGGGTTTCAAAAAGCTGGAAGTGAGCTTGGTTCTGCAGCTGCTGAATCTTGAGAGTCACTGAAGAGTAATCAGAAGTCACTACACAAAATCCAACATCGGGTCTTCCCTGGTGCCTCAGTGGAAAAGAATCCACATGCCAATGCAGGGGACATGGGTTCGATCCCTGGTCCGGGAAGATTCCACATGCCGCACGGCAACTGAGCCCATGCCAACTACTGAGCCTGTGCTCTAGAGCCCTCGAGCCGCAACTACCGAATCCACAGCCCCAGGGCTGGCAGGTCGCAACTACCGAGCTTGCATGCTCCTGAGCCCGTGAGTCTAGACCCTGTGCCCCCAACAAGAGGCGCCACCACGTGAGAAGCCTGTTCACTGCAACTTGAGAGTGGGCCCCGCTCTCCGCAGCTAGGGAAAGCCTGGGTGCAGCAACGAAGACCCGGCGCAAACAAAAATTGTTCTGTCGCTCAGTCGTGTCCAGCTGTTTGTGAACCCATGGACGCCAGGCTTTCTGGTCCTTCACCATCTCCTGGAGTTTGCTCAAGCTCATGTCCATTGAGTCAATGATGCCATCCAACCATCTCATCCCCTTCTCCTCCTGCCCTCAGCCTTTCTCAGCATCAGGGTCTCTTCCAATGAGGTGGCTGTTCACATCAAGTGGCCAATTTATTGGAGCTTCAGCTTCAGCGTCAGGATAAACAAAAATAATTTAATTAAAAAAAACCAACATCTGATGCATCAGAGATTTAAATGCTAAAAAAAAAAAAGCTATGAAAGCAACTTAAGAATGTAGGAAATTTTTTGTTGTTCTTGTCGTGTTGTGTGTGGCTTGCAGGATCTCAGTTCCCCAACCAGGGAGTGAACTCGGGCCACTCCAGTGAAAACCTGGAATCCTGACCACTAGGCCACCAGGGAACGCCCCAACAATATAGGAAAACTTAGCATGGGGAAGTCCTTTCTAAGCAAGATGTAAAACCCAGAAACTGTTAAGGAAAAGAAAATAGAGTTGACCTCATAAAGATTAACAGTTGCCCCATCTTATTCAGAGCTTGAACCAAAAAGCTGGTGGCCTCGCAGGACCCATAAGGCCTTTGGGGACCCAGCCGCCCCTCCCCCCGCCTCTGACCTCCTCCCCGTATTTGTCAGGACAAGCCCCTTTCTGCAGTGGTGATGGATAAACCCTGACGTCACGTGCAGTGGGGACTTACTCCCACTCACGCCAAGTCCAGTGAGAGGCAGGCAGAAGCCACTCCCCATGGTGGCTCAGGGATGCAGTCCATCCTGGACGTGGGCCATCACCCTTGAGTTTGCCCAGGGGCAGCTCGTCTCCTCGGTACCGGGTCCCTGTCCCCAACAGCCAAGTCCTGCGGTGGCAGAATCAAGGCACAGGTGAGGGAGGTGCCCTGCCACCGACACACCTGATGCCCGTCCTCACTCAGTTTCCCGAGCGGAACTCAGACTTTCTCTATTTCGCTTCCGAGCACAAAGGATCTCCCACTTGCTTATCTGTCCGTGGGTCAGCAGAGAGCGGTTCTGAAACCAGGTGACCAGGTCTGCGGGAGCTGAGCGCCACCCCTACCCCTGCCCACTGACCACCAGGGGCCCTGCCCCTCCTCCAGGCTTCTCCCACACCGTCTACACAGCATGGATCCCCCAGACACCTCCGCGGTGTCAACGCAGACCCAGCACTCACACACGCTTGCACACACACGCATGCCTACACACGCCAATGCCCGAGGGGGTGCAAGGGTGGCGACGTCCTCTCTGAGAAGCACTGGCAGCGGCAGGGCTGCTGAGCAGGACTCAAGGTTTACCTGTCAGCGGGCGGCTCCTGACCCAGGACTTCAGGAAACTGGGCAGCTGCCTCACCTTGCCCTCGCGGCCGCCCCACCCACGGCTGGGCCACGGCCACCTTCCCCACCAGGCCCTGGAGGCCGGCCCAGGATTCTTCTTGGAGCCCATGAACATATTTTAATTTTTCTTAAAATCAGAAGGAAACATGAGCGCAGTGTCCCTTGATTTCCGGGGTGGAAGCGGCTCCAGGCGCCCCTGTGGCGCTCTGATCCAGCGCATCCAGGGGACACCTGGGCTCCGCAGCCACGGGTTTCAAGTCCTCAGATTCTCCCATGGGCGGCTCGAACCAGCCACGGTCAGTTGAATCTGTGGATGTGAGACCTGCGGCCACCAGAGGCTGGCTGTCCCAGTGCTGAGTGTATGGTGCATCCAGACTGCATCACGTGCACTTTTATGCCTCCAGCCCTGAAACGTCCGCGCTCACATTGTCTGATGGAGAAGACAGCCTCCACCTGGGGCTTCCCAGCTGGCACTAGTGTAAAGAACCTGCCTGGCAATGCAGAAAATATAAGAGACGCAGGTTCAATCCCTGGGTGGGGAAGATCCCCTGGAGGAGGGCATGGCCACCCACTCCAGTAATTCTTGCCTGGAGAATCCCCATGGACAGAGGAGCCTGGCGGCGACAGTCCACGGGGTCGCGGAGTCGGACACGACTGTGATGACTTAGCACACACATGAGGCCGGAAGCGGGGAGAACGCCCCTTTCACTGCATAGATATTGTGGGGTGTCTGCCCTGCGGCAGGCGCTGTCCTTGGCCCCGGCGGGGACAGAGCCGTGGGCCAAGCACACAGCCCCCTCCCCGTGAGTGCGGGGGCTGTGCCCCCCACCCCGGGCCTTGTGCTGAGCCCCACACAGGGTGGTGGGTGGGGGGTGGAAAGACAGAAGGCGCTGGAAGGCCCGGGAGCAGCTGTCCCTGGTGGCCACCTCCCTCCACAGCAGGCTGGCTGTCCTCGGGTTCCCACGGGCGGCCGAGCAGGGGGACAGTCAGCGACATCTAATCACCCCTGTGGCTATCTGGTTTCCTCCCTGAAATGGGAAGAGACGGTGCCGCAAAGCTTTCTTGTCTTATGTCCCCTGCCTTCTGATCCCGCCTTCGGTGGCCTGTCTTCCATCGATGCCCAGCTCGTCCCTCTCCCAGTGGGCCCTCCCCCGCAGGCACTGGTGTCTCCTCAGACCTGGGCCCTGGCTGGGTCCCCACGTCCTTGGAGCCTCCCAGCTGTCCTGCACCCCCACATTGGCGGACCCACTCTGATAACCACTCGCTGGCTGTATCCTGACAGCGACCTGAGGAGATAACCTGCTTCCTCCCATTTCATCATCAGCGACAGCAAGCGGGTGAGAACCGGGGCTGTGGGAGCTCCCGGCTGGACTCGAGGCCGCTGCTCAGGGAGCACCACCCCCCCCCCCCCCCCCCCCGGCCCGGGCTGCACCTTCTGAAGCTGTAAGAGCTGGTGGCTCAGCCGGGAAAGAATCTGCAGTGTGGGAGACTTGGGTTCGATCCCTGGGTTGGGAAGATCCCCTGGAGAAGGCAAGGCTACCCATTCCAGTATTCTGGCCAGGAGAATTCCACGGGCTGTATAGGCCGTGGGGTCGCAAAGAGTCGGACACGACTGAGCGATTTTTACTTTCAGATCAGTCTAAGCTCTTTCCCCAGCTCTGACAGCCTGGATTTTCATTCTACGTAAAATAAAGGATAAGCCTATTGATGGGGAAAACCCAAATCAAAACACACACACACACACACACACACACACACACACCCCCACCCCAAGGAGAGAAGATTCCAGATTAACCAGGTTTTTTGTTGTTGTCAGTGGTAAATGTCAAAGGCTTTGCAATACCGGGACTGAAGCAAACTTTCTGCAATTTGTCAAGTTTCCACAGGATGTATTTGTACAGAAAGAGGCTTAGCGTAAGGAACTGGCCCATGTGATAATGGAGGCTGACACGTCCTGGGACCTGCAGTGGCTGAGCTGGAGACCCAGGTGAGCTGACGGCCTGACTCCTATCTGAAGGCAGGCAACTGGGAGACTCAGGAAGAGCCGGTGTCCAGTCCAAAAGAGAGAAAGCCAGTGTCCCAGATCAAGGCCACTGGGGAGGAGGAATCCTCTCCTACTTGGGGAGGGTCAGCCTTCTTGTTCTTTTCAGGCCTTGAGCTGACTGGATGGGGCCACTGCTTTACTCAGCCTACTCATTCAAATGCTGCTGCTGCTGCTACTGCCAAGTCGCTTCAGTCGTGTCCGACTCTGTGCGACCCCATAGACGGCAGCCCACCAGGCTCCCCCATCCCTGGGATTCTCCTGGCAAGAACACTGGAGTGGGCTGCCATTTCCTTCTCCATTCAAATGTTAATCTCATCTTAAAAAAAAAAACCACCCTCACAGACACACTCAAAACTGTATGGTGACCAAATACGTGGGCCCCACGGCTCAGCCAAATCGACCGATAGAATTAACCATTACACCTCTTCCGAGGCAAGATTTCAGCAGACGTGGGAACTGAAGAGTCTCCTCCCATGGCTGGGACTCCAGGGGCAGAGCTGAAAGGAGCACAGACAGGTTCGAGGCCCAGCTCGGTGAGGGCATGCACACCTTCCGCATGACCACAAGGTGGCGCCCACGGACGCAGTTCCCTGGATGGAGCCGTGACTCACCTTCACTGGCCGGAAGGGGGCTCCCGCTGGGGGCTGAGGTTGGGTTTTGCTCTCCGACTGGAACGCAGGGACTTCTGAGCAGGGGTGCAGACCAGCCTTGCAAAAGGGAAGGAGCAGGACTCGGCAGCCCGACAATCCCATGGGAATCTGGAGCCTTCTAAGGGAGCAGCTGGAGGCTTCTACTTCGTGTAGCCAGGCACTCGCCTCTCTGAGGCTCCCAGGAAGAGCCCAGAGACAACTCTGCCCTTGCGTCTCACTCTGACACAGGGCGTTTGGGGCTGGGGCACAGGGGCTCAGTAATCTGGATACCCCAGGGCTCATAACTGGCTCCCTGTTGCTGTCAAAACAGGTCCTGGTGACTGACTGCGCTCTTAAACCCAAAGGCAAGGTCGCAGTGGGAAAGTCTGGCTGCTTCTATTTGCAGCACTCGGCAAGGGGCAGAACGTTAAAGGTTCCGGCCTCAGGTTTTCTCCTGGAGGACCCCAGGAGCCCGCTGTCACTTACTGCCAGCTGGCTGCCACTGCTTTGCTGTCCTGTGCATGGACACCACAAAGGCAGAGTACGTCCCCGGGCTCGGAACTTGGGCCCCAAGCAGCCCCCAGCTGGTGATCTGGGTAAAAGGAAAGCAGAAGTAAGTTGCTCAGTTGTGTCCGACTCTTTGCAACCCCATGGACTGCAGCCCACTAGGCTCCTCTGTCCATGGGATTTCCCAGGCAAGAATACTGGAGTGGGTTGCCATTTCCTTCTCTGGGGGAACTTCCCACTCCAGGGACCCAGCCCGCGTCTCCTGCATTTCAAGCAGATTCTTTACTATCTGAGCCACCAGGGAAGTCCAGGTAAAAGGAGGAAATTCCCAATGAAAGAACCAGTATTTCTTTCCTTGTAGTAAAGCAACCCACCTAAAGCCCTAACTAAAAAAAACAATGACAAACCTTTCTACCATAAGATAAACCAGAGACACGGAGCATAGTCAAATCCATGACTTGGTGGAAAGATCACCCCACGCCTCCCTGTAACCTGGCCTGCATCCCCAGAAAGAACCATCACGTGGTTACGTGCATCTCCAGTTAATACTGTTTGGTCTTGCTTGTTAAGTGAAAATCTCTTTAATTTATGGGATTCCCCCACCTCCATTCCTTTCTTCCCCTCACAATTTATCTGTTGAAGAACCTGAGCCTCTTGACCTGTTTCTCACAGTGCAGTTCAACTGTTGCCCATCTTCCGTACATCCTACAAATCGGCAGCCAGGCCCAGAGCCTGGCTCAGGCTGAAGAACTCACGGGGCTGCAGCTCTCCAGAGGGACAGAGGATGTAGTTGTCTCTCTGTGACCTTAGCAGCTGAGCGCCGAAGAACTGATGCTTTCGAACTATGAGAAGACTATTGGAGACTGTTGGAGAAGACTCTTGAGAGTCCCTTGGACAGCAAGGAGATCCAACCAGTCCATCCTAAAGATCAGTCCTGAATATTCATTGGAAGGACTGATACTGAAGCTGAATCTCCAGTACTTCAGTCACCTGATGCAAAGAACTGACTCACTGGAAGAGACCCTGATGCTGGGAAAGATTGAAGGCAGGAGGAGAAGAGGACCACAGAGGATGAGACGGTTGGATGACATCACTGACTCAATGGACATGAGTTTGAGTAAACTCTGGGAGTTGGTGATGGACAGGGAGGCCTGGTGTGCTGCAGTCCATGGGGACGCAAAGTCAGACACGACTGAGCGACTGAACTGAACTGAGCAGCTGAAGATGCTGAACGCTTGTATCTGTTCACTTATGCAAAATGGCATTCTTCTGTTATTCCTTCAGCATTAATTAGCTTGCTTACATTCATGGGTACTGCTCTCCAGCATCTGTCCATTTAGGAAAGGCAGGAGAGATTCAGCTTGTTTTACTTACAAGCTTTCAAAAGTGTTCATTATCATCCTCCAAAGGGGATCAATTCTATATGAAAATTACTTAGAATTATGAATTCATGGATTTCAACACAGTCAGTGGGTTGGAAGTTGATTGTAATCTAAAGTGTTCCCTTCTATCTATTTGGCTGCACCAGGTCTTGGCTGTGACATGCAGGGCCTTTTTTAGGTGTGGCACAGGAACGCTTAGTTGCAGCACATGGGATCTAACTCTCTGACCAAGGATGGAACCTGGGCCCCTTGTGTTGGGAGCACAGTCTCAGCCAGTGAACCACCAGGGAAGTCCCCCAAGCATTGCCTTCTTGACCAGTGAAAGCCTCGTCAGCTCCTGAGCCCGTGCGCCATGACCCTAGCGTCTTTGATCACTTCTTTCCTCTTTGATGAGACAAGATATCCCTGGCTCATCTTGTCCATTTCCTGTACCAGACCTAGAATCAGCCATGTCTCCCAAGAATGGCTTGTTTCTTTAGTGAGGAAAGGTACTGAAAGACCATAATCCAGGTGATAGGGGTCCTCAATGTTTATGGGTTGCTCATGGTTTCATGCTTATGTATATTTTCCCCACTATCTGAAAGTACAGTGGTCCTATGAAACCCTTTGAAAGTCAAAATGGCATTAAGGGAAGAAGCAATTACCTTAGGGGATGTTTTGGAAACAGATGCACAGAATAAACTGAGATAAAGCACAGACACTCAGAGACACAGTTCACAGCTATGGCAGCTGCGTGGTGAGACGCCAAGTGTGGTTTCTGGGAAGGAGCTTGGTGGGGGGGCCTCTCTCACTCCTCAGGTGCGCTGCCTCTGTGTGCGCTGCCGCAAAACCAGCACTGAACGCTATTTTCACTCTGCCTTTTTTCACAGAAGCAAAAATTCTCTTCGGATTTCTGTTACTGAAAATGGGTGTTAATGTAGGTCTTTCACAAAAGCAAAATGGTGTAAGGTAAATTTTGGAAAACCCGTGCATGTTCAGTCACTTCAGTTGTGTCCAACTCTGTGACCCCATGGGCTGTAGCCCGCCAGCCTCTTCCGTTCATGGAGATTCTCCAGGAAGGAATCCTGGAGTGGGTTGCCACGCCCTCCTCCAGGGGATCTTGCCGACCCAGGGACCGAACCCAGGTCTCCTGCACTGCAGGGATTCTTTACCACTGAGACAAATGGGGAAGCCCCTGGAGTGTGCGTACACATCATATATACACATTATATACTTATTCACACATATATAACATCAACATGGATCAATACATGTTACAACTTGGTGGCCTGATAGAAAAGCCCGCCGCCCACTGTTAGGATGCCCATTTCTCAGAGGCTCTGAGGATAGGGGTGGGCAGGGGACAGGTGCTGCCAGCCTCACCTGCTTTTCATGTTGCTCCGGCCGCCACTGTGAGAAGCTGCCTCTACATTAATGGCTTGTAAAGTGGGCCCAGGAGACAGCAGAGCAGGACTGAATCCATGGCAAAAGTCTTCCCTCCCTTCGGGGACAGGCTGGCTGAGTCAGCATTACTCACTGCAGGTGCTGGTAACTGGAGCCTGTCTTGGATGCCAGGGGCAAGGGAAGGGCAGGCTCACAACCCAGGCCAGGCCACGGGCGTGTGGGCCCCTGCAGGCCTTACCTGCCCCGCCCTGAGGCCTGGTCACTCCCAGCGGGCACTCCCACCAAGAGGGGGGCCCCGGCTCCTGATGGGGGAGGCACTGCTCCTGCACCTGGGCCGCCACCGCCCCCACCCCGCAGCCCAGGTTTCTGAAGGTCCATACTGGCCACCTGATCAAAGGACCCATTTTGTTACTACAGAAATCTCCCAGTTTCTCCCAAGGCCTTTTTAAACTTCATCACAGATGATTAGTGAAAATGCAAAGTATCATACGTGTCTTCTTGCCTGTCAACTACATAAACATTTTTGTACAATGAGAAATACTGATTTGTTTTGACATTCCATGTTAAACTATCATCATGTTCAGTTGCATTATGTGTAATATAGACCTAATCCATCTGACCATGTGTTCTGGGGAGTGTCCTTTAGTCAACAGTTCTAATTTAGTATATATGTAAAAGAGAAACATGGTTATCAAGTGTCCAGCCTGAGTCCTGTTTGACTTCCTGGAGTTTGAGGAAAACCGCAGCCTGTTCTCTGTTGGGGCGGGGGGCGGGGGGCACAGGTGAGCTGTATGAACTGAGCCTCGATCTGCGCCAGCCTCTGGCTCCAGCATCTCCCCTTCCTCTAATCTCTGGTGTCCTAAGAACTTCATACTCTTCGAAGGAGGCTGCCATTCACAATAAGAAAAAGACTTTTTTTTTAAACAGTTCACATTTATTATTGATAATAATAAAAAAATCTTTTAAAGACTATCAGTATTGTATTACCAAGAGTGAGGTAATATGTTTACAAAACATTTACAGAATTGGATACGTAAATAATGAAATTAGGAAAGAAGGTGAATTAAGACACTAGTAACAGAGGGGAAACCAGAAGGACCGTCAGTGCTGGAAAAAGGTGGAATGACAGCAGCATCTGAAAACAGGGAGCAGGGCCCTGAAGTCGGGATGGGACCAACCCCGTGACCCCGGCTCCCGCCCCCGGCCCCCTGAGGACCCTGGAAGGAGTGTGCGGGGATGTGCTCTGACTCTTAAAGATGCAGTCAACTCTGGGGGTAAAACAGTGCCACTTCTGAGTCAACTGAGAAAGAACTGGTCTTCAGTCTGGGGGAGGGGGTGGCTGCAATTCAAACAGTCCTACAAACATCCCTGGGCTGAGGTGGACTGTCGAGTGAAGCGTGTTCTTGGCAGCTGTCAGCAAAATCGCCATCTGAGACACAGAGACAGAGAGAGAGAGAGAGAAAGAGAGAAGGGACCATCTTCAGGCCCTTAGAATCCGGAAACAGGAAGCACTGACAGGAAGCGGCGTGGATCCACTAACTAGCCCTCCTGTGCTTTCTGGAAAGAAGCCTCTAGGTGCCAAGGGGCGGCCCTGGGAGAGGCGGGAGAGCCTCAGCACGCAGCACCCACGGAGCCGAGGACGGCGGAGCCCGGCTCCGCCCCTCCCGGCCCTCCTGACCCCGCCCCTCGGGCACACCCTGGTCCACACCCTCCACCTAGCGCACCCACCTAATGCCTCCAGGGCAGATTCACACAATGCAACTCGGGATTTCTGAGGCCATCTCACGCTGAAGATGGCGCCTGGCTCCTGGCCCAGATTCTTAAAAAGCACAGCCTCTGCCACACACACTACCACGTGACACGCCTTCATTCATCGTGGAGACTGACCCAAAACAACAACTGGACAGACTCTCAGAAAACCTGCTTTTCCCATAAAAAGCTGAGAAAATGATGGGCCAATGAAAAGGTAGACCAGGCTTGGTGATCGGAATCAAAGAGAAAAAATTAAATGCAAACCAACTTCATACTCTGATCTGCTTTGAGGACATCGAATCCTTTGCTACTTGAACTAAGCTTCTACTCACCCCATCCCCCACTGCCACACACCCACCCCCAGACACACATGCTTGCGTGCACACACAACTTCCTTTCACAAAGAAGCTGGGCTCCCCAGGCGGTCCTGACACAGCCACGTGGGGAGAACGCTGGTCAGCTACAGTGAACGTGGGACAGTTTCAAAGTGGCGAGTGGGCCCCACTGTCCCTGAAACACCAGGCTGTGAGCGGCCCAGGGAGGCGAGTGGAGAAGGAGCTCAGAAGTAACCCATGCAGGGAGGAGAACGGCACCCCAGGAGAAGAGGGAGGGGACGCCCTCGGCCCACAATCACGGACAGAGGGTCTGCTCTCAAAGTACCAAAAGGTTTGAAAGGAGGAGAGGGAAAATAATGTTTAATGATGGCGGTGTTCTTCCTGGCATCATGGGGGGTCCCCGAGAGCCCTCAGCACCCACTTTACAACAGCGGGTCTGTTTGGCCCCAGAGCTGGGTCGGGACACCCACAGGCTCCCTCTGAGTCCTTCCGGTCAGGCAGCGACTACTCAGAGGAACAGGAACCTGGAGGCGGTCACTGTCCTCAGAGCGCGGCGCCCACGGCAGGAGGCGGCGGGGGCCAGCTGCGGGCGGGGGACCGGCTGGCAGCTTCTGATCCACGGAGGAAGGCAGGTCACCGCGGACAGGCGGTGGAGGGACTTCATCCGCTGAGGGACAGTGAGGAGGTGGCGGGGATCGGTTTTTTGCATCCGCGATTGAGACAGAGCCAGCCCCTTAACCGGCACACAAACCGCTTTCCTCTGGAGAGAGCCCTTGTGCTGACTGGGTTTCGCGCGCACTGTGTACAGAATCTATGGCTATTCAGTGAGAGTTACAGCTACCTGTCGAGAGAGCTTCGGGGTCAGTGACTACGTTTACCACCTGCAGAGCTATCTGCTACCTAGAGGGCCAGAGTTCACACAGCCTGGCCGCTGGGCGGCGGGCGGGCGGCGGTCCGAGGTGGTGGCCCGGCCCCTCCACGCAGCGGGCACTACCTGGAGATCATGGAGCTGGAGTGGGACTGGCTGGACGAGGTGGTGGCGGCACTGAGCTGCGAGAACCCGCTGTGGCTGGACTCCAGGCTGGTCATGGAGCCTCTGCAAGCAGCAGGGGAGGGGAGGCGTGAGGACCCACGGTGGCCGCCCACTGCCTCCCGGCTGGACCCTGCCCCCTCGCTCCCCGCGGTGCCCCACCCCCTCGAGTGACGTCACGAGCTGCCCCGGCCCCGAACCCGGCCTCCCTGTACCTGAAGTCCTCGGAGCCGATCACCTCGGTGTAGTACATCACTTTGCATTTGTGGGAGGAGACCTGCAGGGAGGCCAGCACGTCATCCACGCGGGGCAGGCTGGTGGCGGCGCAGGCCGGCGTGCTGTGGAATTTCCACTGCAGGATGTAGAAGCCCGGCCACCGAGTCACGTGGGAGCCCTGGAGTGAGTCAGGGGGCACAGCTGAGGACCACCTGCTTCCCGGGAGCCCCCGCAACGGGGACAGATGCCGAGGGGACCACATCTCTGTCCACTCAGATCCAACATCGATTACCAACCCTCTCGATGGGGGAGGGGCCTGCTACCCTGGTTCATGATCCGGGCCAGTCCAACGCTGCCTCCAGGGGTGGGCCTTGCAGCCAGGCCCCTGCCAGGAGCTGGGGGGCACTGGGAGGGACCCCAAGAGGCTGTTGATCCCCAGGTCTTCACCTGCGGAGGAAGCAGGCGCCCCCCCAGGGTGGTCCTCTGCTTACCCTTGAGGGGGTAGGGTCTAAAAAACTTTCCTAGACCAGCCAACACTCTGACGTGCTTCCCGTGACCTTACCAGCATATCGTGGGTTAAAAGGATGTCAGTCTAAAGTAGAATGACAATCTGTGAAAACTGCTTTCTCCCCTAATTTTGGAACTAAAGACTGTATGATTCAACTTCAAATGTTCATTATCTTTAAAACTGAATACTGTCTCTCAGTGCTTCTAAGACCACGAAAACACTGACAGGCTTATCCCTGAAAAGTGTGAAGGCAGCAAAATCACGCGTCTAATACAAAGGCCAGAAGCTCCTGAGAACTACCATTCTGAGCTCAGGCACTCGGAATAACTAGCCAACGTTTTAAATGAACTGATGGAACACTGCAAAGAAATGAGAATGCTCGGTAATGACAGTTAACACTTCTCTCTGTCCTTGTTTATCTCACTTCTATTCGGAGTGATTTTCTTGAAGGAGACCAATGCCGCTGGGTCAAAGGTCATCTTAGCAGCCGCCTGAATCACAGCTCTGCAAGTGCACTGCCTGCCCTGTCCTTCCTTCACTTGCTTCTGTGGAAACACCTCCAGAAATAGTTCATGGCTTTAGACACAAGTCCTGGATTCTGCTGAGCTCTGCGTTCTGAGAGTCACTCGGCTTCCTGAATCACCCTGACTGTAACTGAGAGGACGCACTGAACCACCTGGCCACCGCCCTAAGACTTCCTTCTCCAGACAGAAAAGCCAGACTGTGGGCAGGCGCAGGGCACCCTACCTGCACGCTCTCCCCTTCTTTGCAGATCAGCGGCGACTCCACCATGCTGTAGTCCCGGCCCAGCTGCCAGACTCTGTCTATCAGCTGCACGTTGTTCCCTCCTGGGGAAGTGATGCTGTGCGCCCCCAGGGAGTCCTTCTTGGGGGGCTGCGGCGACCGCTTGGAGTGATAGATGTTAAAGACGATGTCCCCTTTGCACACGTCAAAATCCCACGTGATCACCGAAGAGGCGTCCACGATCTGAATGAGAATCTGGAAGGAGAGGTTGGCTGCATCAGCCCGCCACGGTGAACCTGAGCCTCTGCGCTGACGTCGTGGCAGCACGTCCCCGCCGCCCCCCAGCTCTCTTCTCAGCTGGGGGAGGGGGGTCACAGCCGCGGGCCACCTCAGCCAGACTCTGCACTCAACCAAGCTCCGTGCTCTCTCAGCTCCACCTGCAGCCTGAGCGTCCCCACAGACGAGTTTTAGACGCCATTCTAAGCTACCGGGTCCTGGCTGTAAGAAAGGCCTTAATACAAAACAGAAATAACACTCGACACCACAGAAGTGGTTCCGAGGGTTGCTCTGGCTGAAGGGCACCGGGAACGTCCCAGAGTAAAGAGGTCAGGAGGGACGGGAAGGAAGCACCCTCTCGGGGAGGAGGGAGGCAAGCACAGGCTGAGGGGCCTTTGCCCGCGGCCGCAGAGCTGGGTGCGAAGAGGAAGCCATGTGGCCTGGGTGGGGAAGGCCCTGGGTGTCGAGTGCCAATCTAAAAGCTGAATTTCATGCAGTGCTCATACAGCTTCTCAGCAGGGAATGATCAAAGTTATAGTTTCCAAAGATTACTGTGAGAATTAAAACCAGCTGTAGAAAGTTATGTATTCACTAAAAAATCTCAGCAGAAGCCAGGCCCCGCACCCCACCCACCCTGGAAGCCACTGGCTGAGCGCTGCGGGCCGTGTGTCGGCTTCTCTGCCCGCAGTCCCTGGCCCCGCCGCCGCCACTCCTCACTGCCTTGGCCCTGGAGCTACACAGACTCCCTGAGGGGCAGGTCCCACACGCACACGAGCCCCGTCCCACAGCGGGTTCTGACACCACGGGCTCCACGGGCCGAGATCCTGGGGACGCCAGCCCCTCTGCGGACCGGCCCCTCACGCCTGCGTTCACTGCAGGGACGAGGCACTCAGTCCTCGTTTCACAAGACCCCTGTCCTCGATGTGTGCCCTACTGAACCCCCAAAGCAGAGCCGAAGTTTTCAGTGTTCTGACGGAGAAACCCTCTCACAGATAACCCTGTGACCCACAAGAACACATCGCACACGGAGCTCCCTATCTGGGACGATGAGACCATGACCTAAGGGAAGATGAGAACTCGGCCTCCTTCAGCCTACTGGCCTCCAAGTAAGAAATTAATACAAGTAATCCTTGAGACGCAGCTGTCTCCCCCCAAAGAGGCTGTGAGTAAGGCACCTCAAGCCTGTCTCTGCTCATTCAAACCACAGCATCGTGTCCGCTCACCCCAGGAGGCGCGGGCAGCGGTGAGGGAGACACTCCCACCAGGAGGATGAAGAAGCAGTGCAAGGTCAGCCTGGCCAGCATCAGCCCGGCTGGCAGCTCCATTCCAGGGCTCAATCCCATGACTCTGAGCCACAAACCTCGGCCCAGAGCCCAGGACGGGCTGAGCCCACTCAGGGCACTCAGCCCACTTAGTGCAGAGACGCTCATGACACCAGAGCGCACACGTGTGTAAAAACAGGCACACTCTTGCTCACGCAGCACCACGGGACAGCAGGGAGAGAAAATACACGCGCGCGTTTCTCCTCACTCCACCAGACTACAAAGACAGGCAAACTTCTTAAAAAATAATGAATAATCAAACCCAGCCAAGAAAAAACAGAAAATGCAATTGGTCCTGCTGACTGGAAACATTAAATTGAGGAGTTACAAACCTCCCCCCAGGGCGAGACCTGCGAGGTGCGCCCGTATCAAGGGTCTCGAGTGAAGCGGACGTGGAGACGCCTGCCTACTCTCCTCCTGGGGCCCTGACCAAAGGCAGCCGAGGTCTGCTCTGCAAGAGCCTGCTCACCAACATCGACAGCCGCCTTAACTGCAGACCAAGTGTCAACATGAACCTAAAGACCAAGTCGGGAAAAAGCATCTGATTCTCCTAAACGACCCCCTACTGGGAGACCCACAGAAGAACCCGGTCGGGAGGGGAGACGCGGGCCCCGTGGCTTCGGCCTGGCGCCTACCTCGTGCGGGGCCCCTTTGAAAACGCTGGCGGACTGGTAGATGGTCTCGGTCCAGAGCTTGAGGTCTTCGTTCTCCAGCTCCTCCGCGGTCCTGTACAGGGCCTTGGGCACCAGGCCCCCCTCCGGCACCTCACACTGGAAACGTAAACACGGCCATTGAGAGCAGTGCCCACGGAGGCCGATCCCGAGAGCCACAGGCCGACCCGACATGCACGACTCCGTGGAGCCGCTTAGGAAATGGGAAACACTGGCCGTGTCGTAAAATACCCTGCACTACTTAGGCAAAATAATTGAGAAAAACCACTTAAACACATGTGTCTCGCTTTAAGTAAATGAGAACAAGCTGAAGCTGATTTGCCACAACATTCACAGTAGTACGTGTGTGGGACAGCATCCAGTTACTGAAGCTGGTTTGTTTAAGAATCGCCGGGTATTTATATTGTGCTGCAAAGGAAAAACGTTATGTGAAGAGTTTTATTCTCTACAGCTACAGGCATTATTTCTATCATATGCAAGTATAGGCAAAATATATAATTAAGGGAGAAAGTTTAGTGTCTACCCCAGGTCAAATGATCAGTCCACAACACCAGCCAAAAAACCAATAAAGAGCGGCAACTTTTGAATTTGCTTGAAACAGGCTGAATTAAAATTTGCACATTCATGAATGTCCTAATTGACCTGGATATAATGACTTAACCCTCGAGTTCTTAAAATCCAAGTGCTTCCTGTGTTATCTGCCCTGGGAGGTGACCACACAGGGAATAAGCGTGGCCGGCTCCAGCGGGCAGGGCAGCAGGACATGGGGAGGCTGCTGCAGTGACAGCAAGCCGGACAGAGC
The DNA here is from genome assembly GCF_963930625.1 of Muntiacus reevesi. Lineage (NCBI taxonomy): Eukaryota > Metazoa > Chordata > Mammalia > Artiodactyla > Cervidae > Muntiacus > Muntiacus reevesi. The sequence continues at coordinate 8,348,115 of NC_089266.1, read as the reverse complement.
AGACAGGGGCGAGCGCTGCCTCTCGACGCCACCCCGACAGTGGCACAGGAGAGCCGAGCCAAAGCCTTGGCCGAAACCTCTCAGCCTGAGCGGGGAGACCTCTGCTCTTAACGGGGGGAGACCTCTGCTCTTAACGGGGGGAGATCTCTGCTCTTAATGGGGGAGACCTCTGCTCTTAACGGGGGGAGATCTCTGCTCTTATGGGGGGAGACCTTTGCTCTTAACAGGGGGAGATCTCTGCTCTTAACGGGGGGAGACCTCTGCTCTTACGGAGGGAGACCTCTGCTCTTAACGGGGGGAGATCTCTGCTCTTAATGGGGGAGACCTCTGCTCTTAACGGGGGGAGATCTCTGCTCTTAATGGGGGAGACCTCTGCTCTTAACGGGGGGAGATCTCTGCTCTTATGGGGGGAGACCTCTGCTCTTAACAAGGGGAGATCTCTGCTCTTACGGGGGGAGATCTCTGCTCTTACGGGGGTAGACCTCTGCTCTTACGGGAGGAGATCTCTACTCAACGGGGGGAGATCTCTGTTCTTACGGGGGGAGATCTCTGCTCTTAACAGGGGGAGACCTCTGCTCTAACGGGGGGAGACCTCTACTCTTATGGGGGGAAATCTCTGCTTTTACTGGGGGAGACCTCTGCTCTTAATGGTGGGAGATCTCTGCTCTTACTGGGGGAGACCTCTGCTCTTAATGGGGGGAGATCTCTGCTCTTACTGGGGGAGACCTCTGCTCTTACGGGGGGGAGACCTCTGCTCTTACAGGGGAGACCTCTGTTCTTACCAGGGGGAGACCTCTGCTCTTAAATGGCACAGGGGAGTGGAGTCTCCGCCCACTCCAGCCCCGCTGCTCTCACCGCAGGTGGAAGGAGCAACCTCACGGAGTCGAGCTCCGATACACTGTGTCTGTGTGTCTCCACACATGTGACCCCAAGCTTTAACGTCAGGGGTGCTGGGTGGGTGGGTGGGGGTCCCCTGGCTCACTAGCTCCCAGAACTGCACTGTGGGTCCATCTGCGATTCCTCGGAGAGGGACTGAAGGCCTGAGAACTGAGTTCAGCTCTAAACTCCTCTAAGAATCCCCCAAGATTGCCCCAAGTTCCCATTAGCAGCTGAACACGTGAGCCTGCCAGGGTGGCTGCACCTCCACTTCGCACAGGCTCATTTACTGTGAAGGGAGTGGACTCCCTGCTGGCGTCATCTGCCGCGTCAGCAAGGCAACTGGACTGCTCCAGGCTTCTGTTTCCGGGGCCACACGGTCTTCAAGGAGCTAAGCTTCTCTGACTCATCACACGCCCCACTCATCACAGTACAGGGGCAGAAGTGGGGCCATCTGCCTGCTAACCCAGCCACGCAGTGTGCTTCAAATCCTGCATTACATAAAAGAGGACGAGCTCCCTTAATTACCCCTTTTGAGATGTGTTCCTGACATTGTCAACGGGGCAACCTCTTTGGAGAATCAATCTGATTTTTTTAACGTTTTAAAGACATGCACAGCTGCTCTAAAACAGTTATAGAATCTAATTCACGCAAAGCTGAGCGCATAAAGGAAGCTGCAATCACACTGATTCTAAAACAAGCTCTCATTAGTATTTAACAATGAAGAATGTGTATGTTGTCAAAAATTACCTAAATGGCTCTGTTTAGTTTAACCCAGGATCAGACAGATGCCAGCGAAAACTCCCAAAGTGAAAGACAAATAATCCACAGAAAAAGTTCTGAAAATCATTTGTGTCAACCACACCCAACTTCCCTGCTCTCATGAGTAGTCAGACATGTTACCTGCCTACGTACATACCATGCACTCTCCACTCAGGAAATCCGGAATGATCTCTTTGTCGATGTAATCCAGCAGGCCTCCAGGCCCCTGGTAGTCATTTCCTGCATAAATGAGGAATTTCCTTCTGGTGTTGTCGTCAATGAATGGACTAACCTATAAATAATTAGAAAAGACCACACAGTTATACTTGCTCTGCTGGCTGCACTTCAAGGGTGAAAATTACACGCCGATATTGGGGGAGTGGGGGGGATTCAAGTTTGATACACTCCTTCTGTAAAGTCTGAAGTGTATGACATGAGGACATGCGAGAAAACTTTCTTCCCTTAAATAATCTGAGACACTCTGATCTCTCCACACTCGTCTTGTTTCTTGTTAACTAGTTACTCGACTTGGAGTCACAGACACACACAGGGACATGAACACAAGTATGCACGCCTTCCGGGCAATGACCCGCTACGGAGACTCACCAGCGTCCAGAGCACGGGGAACACCCGGGGGGCGCGCAGGATCAGCAGGCGGCCCAGCGTCTCGGGGTAGTTGGCCTCCACCACCTCTATGATGCGCAGCAGCGCCTTCACGCCTGGCCTCCACAGGTGCCGCATGTTCAGCCCCTCCAGGTCCACCAGGCAGGTCCAGGAGCTGCAGGCAAGACGAGCTCCGTTCAGCGCGTGCACACTCGGCAAACCACGGCCCAGAGTGACTGGCTTTCCTTTTCTATGTTCTATACGGTTACTAGTGTCCATTTCCAAAAATACACTGGGTTTTAAAAATTACAGGGTAATGAACTCTACTGCTATCTGCCTGTATTAAGACATGGGCTGTGTGCAGTAGGGCCAATCCCCAAAATACCAAAGCCACCAAGGGCTAAGGGACCCGGATCAAAGGTGCGGCCGTCCATCAAGGGAGGCCACCTGCTGCCCTGGGCCTTCTGGGCCCCCTCTGCTGACCCAGCGGGGCGTGTGTACGGCGTTTAAATACACGTGTGACTGGATGGCAGCACCGTGGTCTTTGACAAACGTCAGTGAGTCAGGCATTGCGGCAGGGGCCAGGAACACAGGAGTGAACGAAGCCCTCAGAGGCCCCGCCCTCCTGGGACTTACGTGCTGGTCAACCATCCAGACCCTTCCCAGGGCCCACCTCTGAACCACTGCACATCTTAAAACAGTCCACCATAACTGCAAGTTTGGTTTAAGAGCAGAGAATCATTTTTTTCTGTCCCACCTCCTCAGCATCCCCCCCCAAAAAGAGCAAAAACCAAGCACTTGCGACCCCAGACTCCCAAGGACCATAAAACCACCACAAGCCAATGCAGGCAGACGGGAAGGATAGCAAGGCCTGCGGTAGGAACACCAAAGCCCAGCAGCCGCCCCTCGCAGCTGACTACAGCACCCGCCCCACCTCCTAGGGCATCATGGAAAACAGTAACTACTTAGACTTGGTCCTAAAAACCAAAGCCGATTCTGGCTTTTTAAAAATCAACTAGAAATACGCGACTCCTATTCTCAACAAGCTGGAGGGGGAACGGGCTCACACAGCTACCTGATAGGCCGGCCAAAGACCTTTGTGTTCTCTTCACACCGTCGCAGCCCTTCTTCATTGATGGAAAGAACCTGTGTACAAGAGCCAGAGACGTTCCCCATCAGTCTAAGGGGCAGACGCGGCTGCATCCGGCTGCGTGGGCGATGGCAGCACCGTCTGCCTCAGGGAGGCGTGCAGGCCAAACGCCGTCTACGGCCTGACACAGCTGTATGCACAAAACGTGTCACGGAAGCAGCAGCTTGCTCTAAGGCATGAGTGCTGTCCTCTGAGGTCCAGGGGACAGCTCCCCGAGATGACAGGGGTGACCCGGCAGGCGGGGAGGGCGCAACCTGCTGACCCACATCCAGAGCGAGCACGTCTGGAAGAGTCAGAGGTGAGTGTTGGCTGAGTGGCTACACTGTGAGGCCTCACGCACCAGCTAAGAGAAAGGGCAGTGTGACAACCGACCTCAAGTCTAGCTCAAGGGACCCCTTCGAGCTGGAGTAACAAGCCCTTCCCCAACAGACGCAGTCTGCCCAGAGACCTGTGTGCACGCGTGTGGAAGCGCCCACGGAAGCACACGCACAGTGGTGGGCACCACAGATGAGGCAACAAGATGCCCACAGTGGGTAATTCAGGATGGTGCTTCTCCGTGTGCCTTTTAAGCCTTCTGCTCGCTTGTTTCTACTTTAAGGTTAATGTTCTTCTCTTCGTGACTGCCCACGCTGTGCAGACTGCCCGGGATGGGTGGGGAGGCAGGGAAGGAGGCACTTACAGCCCTGACAAAGGGCGCTCAGACCCAGGACCACGCTGCGCTGGTGCAGAGAGCACCGCCGAGAGGTCTGACCTGAGGGGGCCCCGGAGCAGAGCAAGGGTGGGGTGGCGGGACCCGAATCGGCCTGGGGTGGGGGACGGCGCCCAGCCCGCGCCCCCGCGGCACCTTGCGCAGCTGTGCCCGTGCTTCCCCACCATGGAAAACATTTTCTTAACTTTGGGGCTCTCTTCTGAAGTTTGTCAAATTTATGAATAGATCCTCCTTGCTAATTATGAAAGCGATACATGCTGCAGCGACAGGAACGCGGTCCTCTCCCACCCCCGCCGACAGAGAAGGAAGTGAAGCCAGCGGGCAACACTCACATATCTCAGTAGGGCCTCCTCGCCGAGGGCTCTCACCAGACCTTTGGTGTCCATCTGCCCCAGCCGGAGCACGTAGAGGGGCCGGCCATCTGCAGGGGAAGGACAGGCGCCATCAGCCCTGCTCCTGACCCGAACTGGGGGACGGGCGCCCTGCATGCCAATGGGGCCCCAGGCACTCTCCTGCTCTGGGAAGCAGCAGCTGGCTTTGGCGGTGCCTACAGGAGGCCCACCCGGTCTTCTCCCACCAGAATTGTAAAAGGAGAAAAGAAACGCCAACGGATGGAGCAGATCACTAGCAGGACCCCAGAGATGCCCCGCCCAGGGCGAGGGGAGCCCTGCAGAGCTCGGCCTCTGGCTCTGCCCCCGTGCATGGACCACCTCCACTGCAGGGCTCGGGGCAGTAACCACCCCGCCTGCCACCAGAGCTGAGCCAGGAAGCCTGTCCTGCCAGGTGTCGTGTGCAGAGCCGTCTCATCGATGGCCCCACACCGGATCATTCATTCAGGGATGCTGCTATCGGTTTATATTTTGTTCACTCCCCAGGGAGAGCTGAAAATTCTCCTGTTGTGATGCACAAAATCTGGCTACACGTTGTTACAGATACTGGGTTACGTCACTGCAAAGTACCTTTACTAGCACTCTGCTCCTGAAAAAACTTTGCCTTCAAAGTTTTTTAAAATAAGTCAAATAAACTCCACCTGATTAAGGAACGAAGGGGAGCAAGCTGCCGGGCGGAGGGAGCGAGTGGCCAGGAAGCAGTGGCCTCGGACCCTCCCTCTCTACTCGGAGGGGTACCCCCAAGGCTGCGGCGATAAAACAGGCGCCCACTCGTTCCGGCGGGGAGGGGGAGGGACAGCACACCCAAGGGCCCTGCTGGTCTCAGCGCGGGCCCCGGTGCCGGGCCCCTGGCTACCTTTGTCGTGGTGGTGCCAACCGCCCGCGTAGTAGTCCTGCAGGACCTGGGGCGGGTGCCAGGTGTCGAGGATGTAGTCCACCTGGTGCTGCTTGCGCCAGGTCAGAGACTGACACATGGTCTCTCTGGCCTTGTCAATGTTGAAGTCCCGGGCGCGTAAGAACCGAAGAATGTGCTCATCTTTCGGGATCTGTTGAGAGAAGGAGATGTTTCTAAGCAATGTGAAAAGCTGCTAAGGGGAAAAAGCAAGTTACCAAGGGAATAAGACTCCAAAAAGTCTCACTTCTTACTGACAGCGAGTTGCATTATTACACTATTTAAAATTAGTCACTACCAGAAACACCTTCCTTAATGCTTATCTGCATTATTAGTCTGAATAATCTTTACACTATCCCCATTTTAGTTTCAGCAAAGGAGAGTGAAGGCATAAGTAATTTCTTAAACACCAGCTGCTTTGGATTCACTGAGCTAAGCTACCAGCTTCTATGATCTGTGCACTTTCCAATATATGTATTACACGCAAACAGAAATGCAAACTACAGAGCAGAATTGTTGGTTCCGATAGTGGTGCTCGTGTCCTGACATACCGGAACCTTCTCCAGGTTCCACTCCTGGCAGCTGACAAGTTTGACAGGATTCCCTGAGTCAAACAGAAGGCCAAGACCGTGTCTGGGTCTCCCGTGCACCGGCTGTCCTCGTCCCCGGCCACGTGGCCATGCTGCTGGTGCACAGATGGGGGGGCGTGCAATTGGCACCCCTGACTGCCCCCTCCTGGGAAAATAAGGCACTGAGATGGCACGGTCTCCTCTCAGAAAGGACTACCATTACCTGGGAGTGGCTGGGAACGTCAAAGCCCGACCCCGGCAGTCACCAGACGCTAAGGTACCCAGCAAGTTACCGAACTTGTGTGTGTGCGCAACAGGGGTGATAAAAGTAGCGCCAGCTCATAGGGCTGCTGGGAGGAGTTAGTAAAGATCTCAAGCCAGAGCCTAAGGCATGGTCAGTGCTCAACAGTGGCAGCTCTGACCACAGGGGGCGTGCTCTTGTGAACAGATACAACGGTCCTTGGATATTGGACGCTGATGACCAAGACCGACAGAATGAGAGAGAGGCCAGTGCAGGAAGCCAGGAACCACCCAGACACACGGATGTGCCTCTGTCCCACACTGGTCCCCCGTGAGGCCACAAAAAATTTAATTCCTTATGAGGCTACTTACACCAAAAACTTCGAAATCAAAACCCAGGTAATTTTAAAGGTTTTTTTTTTTTTTTTTGATGTGGACCTTTTTTTTTAAGTATTGAATTTGTAACAATACTGTTTCTGTTTTATATTTTGGTTTTTTGGCCACAAGGCACCTGAGATCTCAGCTCCATGACCAGTGATGAACCTGCACCAGAAGGTGAAGTCTTAAACTGGACTACCAGGGAAGTCCCAAACCCCAAACAGTTCTAATCTCTGAATAACACTGTGAACTACTTCCAAACCTCCTGAAAAGTAAAATGAATGAATATTTGGAATACAACACTGCTTTGTAACTTGATACGTAATTGTTTTTCAGACCATTCTCTGTAACATCTATAAATACACAGCTAATTATACACAGCAGGGCATCCTAACTTGCTACAAAGGACTCAGATGCCACACATGGAGTCACAGATCCAGTGACTTTTTGACTGGAGGGATATTCCCACCTACGGCCATCAGGCACATTGACTGTGAGTCACTCGGAACAGGACCAGGCATCCGAGGTTGAACAGCGAGCGGCGCCCCTGCACATGTGCGTGGATGCACGCGTGCACAGATGCACACTCGGGCAGATGCTCACTTTGCCCTTGTGGGTCTCCTGAAGCCACTGGCGAAGCCGGATCAGGCAGCTCTCCTGCAGTGGGGTCAGGTCGCCCAGGTATCTCTTGATGTAGTCTGCGTCTAATTTGTCTGCAATATAAATCATGGGACATTCTTAACAGTAAGAACACTGGGGCGTGAAGGCTTCCACACTGCCCCACTCGGGGACGCTCCCATGTGCTCCTGGAGTCTGAGAGATAAATGAGCCACGGGGGACGGTGGACTCTAACCAGCCACCCAAGGGACCCCCAACGACTGTCTTTAAACCCAGTCACTGCAGAGTCACACGGAAACGTGCGCATTCCATGACACACCCAACTGCCACCAGGTCACCTCTATTTGCCAAGTATCAACTCTATTCATGGTATCACGGCTGTTATCAATATTTAATAATATTTAATTCAGAGGGCAAAGCTGAGCCACAGAGAAGGCAGGAAAAAAAAAATGCCAATGATTCAACAGAACTTCTGAGGGAAGAATTTTCTTGTACTGTCTTACTTTAAAATGAGCATGACACTGAGCAATTAAAAAGGGGGTGTGTGTGTGTGCGCGTGTGTGTAAGACACACAAGAAAGGCGTGGAGCCTGTCACCTACAGCTGTGTCTCTCTGTGAAAGTCACTTGGTTCCTCTGAGCCTTAGTTATTAACTCAGTTATAAAACAAAGACAAAAGCATTTCTTACCTAAAAGGGACTATTATTAAATGAGCAAACACTCACAAAATGCTCAGAACAGTGCCTGGCATCTACGAAGCCAAAAATGGGTATGCTGACGATATAACTGTGTTAACCCCTTCCTGCCCATTTAAAAAAAAACTCTGTTTCTTCATTCTAAGAAAAAAATAAAATGAATGTGTTACGGAAGCCAGAGGCAAGGGGACAATAACAAGATCCATTTTCTGTTCGTGTCACAGCTACGTGTCCCAGGAGGCAAGGGTTCCAGCTCAGCCTGCAGTCTTGCCCTCAGAACGAGGCCCCTCACAGCCTCACCGTCCGGGGTCCCTGCAGTGGGCTCGGGTGCCCCGCTCGGGGCGCTGAGGGGCTCGCTGCTCAGCCCCTCCTTGAGCGCGGGGTCGGGCACGACGGCGGTCAGTGACGCTGCTGGTTTCTTGCAGGACAAGGACGTCTCCAAAGAGGGGGCGGCGGCAGGTGGGGTCCAGCGGGGCACAAACGTGATGCCTTCTTCCTCTAACTGACGGAGGTAGTACTCAATGATTTCCTTGCCCTTGGGAGCAGAGCCAGTTTTAGGGTTAGTACTGTCACACTGAGCTGTGAAGTCACTCACTCCTCATGGGTTTGAAAACCATGATGAAAACTGAGTGACGACAGAACAAACAGGGAAAAGAAAGGCCAAATGCTCTTGTGGGTTTTTCCCCATAATTTTACTTCCTCTTCTCTAGAGGTCTAGGAGATCATGTCTCAGATGGCATTTTTTATGTGACCAGTTACACGCACTGCCTGACCTCCTTGTACACAGGAAGTGCTCTGTGTCTCAGTCCAGATGCCTCCAGCAGCACTGAGAACAGTCTTGGGAAGCACCCCCTAAGCCCATATGATACATCTGACACCAAAATGCCACGCTGATGAGAAGCAGCAGGAAAACAAGAAGGAAGCCTCTTCCATGGAACATGTACCTCACATCCCAAAGCCTGGGACCCAAGAGGCCTCCCCCAACGTGCCTCTTCAGGACAGCAGGGCCTCCCTCGGTGGGCCGGACCCCGGTCCCCACCCGTCCCCACAGTTCCCAGCAGGGAGCGCCACGGCCGGCGGCTGCACGCTTACCCCTAACCTCCACCAGCGGCCAGTGTGGTCTGTGGCCCCGACCCTCCCCTTTCACTCGCCAGGACCCCTGACTAACCCACCCCCAGGCTCCTGAAGGGACCTCCAGCTTGGACCATCTCAAGAGACTCCTGCCCACCCCTCTCCATAAAACCCCAAGGAACACTCACTTTTTTAATGTTGCTGGTATATTGTTTCATTGCAATTTTTTCTACTGTACTTTCAAAACCAAAGAAAGATTTAATATCTAAACTTGCTGACTGTTCAAAACAGGTCCAGTCTTCATTTTCAGGGTGAACCTGCAGGTAAAAGAGAAAGTATTTTCATTAATTATACTGACAACTGAGAATATTATTTGCTCCTCAGTTCACTGGTACCAAGGGAGAAAAAACACCTATTTTACTAACAATGTTATTATCACGAAAACAGCAGACGGAAAATTTAGAGAGGTTCAGAATTATGAAAAGGCTCAAATAATATTTCTAAAATATTCTAAAAATGACTATTAAAAGGAAAGCTTTCTTTTCATGCTTGGTAGTGTCATTCATTTATTCATTCATCCACCATATTTATCGAGTAGTGTTCTCTATCACGAACAAAACCAATACCCCTGCCCTGCGAAGGTTACAGTCTAACAGAAGAAGACCGACAGTTGGCCATAAACATAATAGGTAAGAAGTTATGTCAATGCTGGAAGATAAGCGCCATGGAGAAAAGCAAAGTTGGTAGCAAGGTTAAAAGGACTGGAGGGCAGTTTACAGAATTAAATAGGATGCTCAGGGCTGGCTTCATGGAGAAGAGGAGATCTGAACGAAGCCCACAGGAGGTATGGATGGGCGTCGAGCAGAGGTCTGGGGGCAGAGGGAGCAGAGACCAGAGGCCCTTTGGGAAGCACGCCGACGTGATCAGAGACCATGAGGTGGCGGGCAGACCCACACACGAGGCAGGGCAGACACAGAGGAGAAGAGCAAGAGAAAACGCAGGGCCTTGTGAGTCACTGTGAGGCTAATGGGCTTTTCCTCTGAGTGAACTGCAGACACTGCAGAGCTCTGGGCCCTGAGAAAGTGTGACGCGATCTGACACACTTTAAACGGATCACTCTGGATTCCGTGTCAAGGATACATTATAGGAAGGTGAGGGGGGAAGCGAGAGACCTACTGAGTTATTCCAATACTCTGGTCAGAGAAGTTCCTGCCCTGGGTGGTGAGCAGGGAAGATGGGAGGGAGATAAACGCACTCAGATCCAATCTCAGAGGGACACACATTTCAAAAGTGTTAGCATGGGCCAGAAACGACATGGTGTACTCATATTAAAGAGCAAACCAGGGCATCGCTTGGCCACCTTAACTGCCACAACAACGCAGTCCATTCCGTAGGACACACCAGCTGCCACCCTGCTGATCCCACGCATCAGAAACCAGTGGCTTTGTGTGACACAGAACTGCCCTCACAAAGACACGCACTGCCTAAGCGAGGGCCGATGGCTCTCAGAAGGCCGCACCCCCACCTCCTCCTCCTCCCGGGCGCAGCTACTCACGCTGTAGCAGCAGTGCTCGTTAATGATGACCCGATTAGAAAACGTTTCGTTATGGGCCTCAATGTGCAAAGTACGTTCCCGAGAGTTCAGTGAGTTTTTCTGGATAAAATAAACATAATCAACTCCTGCAATCTTCAAAATAGAAACAGAAAGAAAAAAGGGTTAATGAATAATAACACCCAAGTGCAACAGAAGCAATAAGCACAAATTCATTTTGGCTTTGGGGGGATTGCCTTTTAAGGTGTTCTTTCCAGTTACCTTTTTCAGCAGTCGAGGAGCATCTATATCCAGTTTGCAGCGCCTTTCTATAACGTGAATAGCCCCATCTTCACTCCTGAATTCATTCACAGTGTCACTGTCCACAAACATTGGAATCAAAGGACAGGTAGGGAATCTCCTTTCATAGGCCTGTGAACACAAGTTAGAAAAAAAAGAAACTGAACAAAGATACAGCCTGGCAGTCTGGCATTGATGGTCTCCCTGGAATAAAGGCATCTCTTCATACACACCAACAGTTATATCACAGCTACTTTCATCTTTACACCTTAAACTTTCATTATTTGAAAAAAGAAAAAGACATTCTGTGTGCACAGATTGGAAGACTGAACATAGTAAAGATGTCAGTTCTCCCCATATGGATATAGAGGTTTAACATAATTCCTTTAAAATCTCAGCAAGATTTTCTTTCACAGCTTATGGACAAGAGTACTTTAAAACTTAACACGGAACGGCGAAAAAACGAAAATAGCTAAAGCATTTCTGAAAAAGAAGACGATGCTGGGAAGCACCCTACCCCTCTCCGTATGAACACTCACGCTGCGCTCACAGGAATTCAGACTGTACGCAGGGGTGGCAGGAAAGACACAGAGCTCGGTGGGCAGAGCGGGGAGCCACAGACTGACCCCCACAGAGGTGCCCCCACTGGTGTTCCCCTGACAGAGCTGCTAAAGCAATTCAACGGAAGAAGGATGGCCTTTTCACAAATACTACTGGAGAAATTACACATCCATAGGGGAAAAAAAAGGAACCTGATGAACCCCATGCTTTTAAAAACTATCTCAAAATGGATTATGAACTTAAATATGTTTGTAAGGTATTTTTAAAAATTTATTTTTTGACTGCACCATGCAGCTTGTAGGATCTGAGTTCCAGGACTGGGGATCAAACGTGAAACGTGGGCCCTCGGTAGGGAAAGCACAGAGTCCTAACCACTGGACCACCAGGGAAGTCCCTGTAACATTCCTGAAACGGCAAAATGATAGAAATGGAGAACAGATTAGTGGTTGCCAGCGGGCGAGAGGGGAGTAGGTATGACTCTAATAGGGTAACAGGAGGGGAATCCTTGGAAGATGCTCTGTCTCTTGACTGTGTTGTGTTGATATCCTGGATGTGATGCTGACATATTTGATGTGACAGTCTCTTTGGATGTAACTACTGGCAGGGTGGGGGGGGGAGGGGGGCGGAATGGGTAAAGAGCATGTGGAATTGCTCCATAATATTTCTTGGGAATAATATGCTATTAATATCCTATAAGTCTATCATTATTTCAAAATACAAAAAAAAGAAAGAAGATCTGCTATATAATTTGTCCAAACTTTTAGAAAATGCACATAGGCACCAGATTTAGTTTGCTCCGTAGCCCTCTGTGAAGACTACTGATCTAAAGATACTGTTGAATTCACACTAGAACTGAAGCTGTCCAATGGCTCACAGGCGTGTATGGGCAGGAAACCACAGGACGGGGGATGACAAGTTTCTGTCTGTGAGAAGAAACCTGAAAAATGAAGCCCAGGGCTCGCCTCTCAGTTCTGCTCCCCATAAGTTAGGAAAGGCACTGTCAGGGGACTGACAGATGCCACTCGCCTCTCAGGCTGCAGGAGAAACAACAAGGGGAACTGAGACATCCCATCTTAAAACTAATGACAACCAGGCACAGATCTGAGGAAGAAATTTATGGTGCTGAAAAGATTAATCTAAGTGTGGAAGTGGCACACGCTGCTCTGACTCTACCTCTAAAACGGTGGGAGCAGTTTCAGAGCATTATCATGCTAAAAAGTCAGTCTTCCTGGAGAAGTTCCACAAGCAGTCAAAAGAGACCCCATGAAACACCAGAGCGACGGAGAAGCCCCTTCACTCAGGATGCTCATGACCATCTCATTCCAAGTGACTCGGTTTTCTGCATGTATCTCATCTTCTCTCCATCACATTATAAAGTTTCCCCAGCCTGAAACACATATGCCGCACTCCTGCTGTCCGCGTTATTTACAAGGCACCAAGCCAGGCAACATGCGAGGGAGGGGAAGAGGAAGCAGACAGTTCAGGAAATGGAGTCAGGGAAACACACAAGTGTCCTATGAATAGGCAAGTGCTCTAAGGGCTCAAGGAGAAAAGAATAAACAGCTTGGAGGGATGGAGGCCTCGGAAGGCTCCAAGGGAGAAGAGGCATGAACGCTGGGCCTCAGCGTGGAAAGGTCTGTGCACAGTCAACGATGAGCGGAGAGCATTTTCAGGAAAGAGAACCCAGGAGTGCGACTCTGAGGAAGCCTTGGGGTGAGCAGGGGCCCACGGCCAGCACGGGAGGGAATTGGTGACCTGCGACACTGTGACCTGCTCGGCACCGACCACGTGGCCAGGCCCCCAGGGTGGGTGCACGTGTGTGTGCGCGATGGCGGACCAGGACCAACAGAAGGGCCTGCCTTCCTGGAGCTGCCCTCCTCGAGGGAAAGGAGGGGATGCCACCATGTGACCGGATGGTCTGGAAGGGAGGCAGGACTCATGTGGTGACCAACTGTAGTTGCTTTTTAAATGTTTTTACTTTGGGACTTGAAAATACATTCTTCATACTTAGCTACTCCCCTTCATTCGAATATATTCTGAAACCCGTAACTTCATGCCTTTTATAATAAACAACATTTAAGAAGTTTATTCAACTGCTGAGATCATACCTCAGATAATTCAGGCCTCAATGAGGCCCTAAAATTTGTTAGTACTAGGTACTGCACACACAAACAATTCTAGAAAAAAAAATTGCTGAGTATCCTTTGTTCTACACACTGACACTGTCTAAATTTTCCTACATTAAAAACAAAATGGCTTTGTACATTCCAGCACTATGACATGTCAAGAAACTGAGACTACAAGGGCTTCAAAAACAAACAATTCTTAAGTTACATAAAGGGTAGAGTAAGTCCTTAGCAAGAAACAACCTATACTTGGCTCTCTACCACTTAAGTACCTATTATATCATTTGCAAAATACCCACAACATCCTTTAAATTCCTGAAATAGAGTGGTCAGCATAATGCATTACCCACACAGGCTAGCCCTGAATTTAAAACAGAAAAAACTTTCCATTCCCTGTAAATCTATCCCTCCACATAGACTCGTATTTGCAGAGACATTCATTTTCACCTCAGTATGCCCCAACCAGATGGTATCTGAGGTACCCAGGCTAAAGAGCCACTAACACAGGAGTTGACGTGTTCCCCCTCCAAAGCTCTGTCCGTGTGGAAAGTGCTTAGTAAGCATCTAGCCTCCTCCCTCCACTGGGCTACAGGGCAGAGACCAAGTCCTACTCCTCTTTGATTATCAAGAAGAAGGACCTTACTCAATGTCTGACACAGAGTCACTGTTCAATAAACATTTTTTGAAATACGGAAGAAGAGCTTCCTAAATAAATCAATGAGCCCAGCTTTTTGTTTCTGTGCTCACTTACCCTGGCTTATCTTTAGGAGATATGTGAAGCTACTGAATTTTGTGTACTGTTAGCACAGAAAACTCTAACTTTCTAGAAGATTAAGGGAAAGGAAGACTGAAAGAAGTTGACAAAACTTTATAATCTCTGAAATTGCTTATGATATCAGCAGTATTCTTGCCTGGGAAATCCCATGGTCAGAGCAGCCTAGCAGACTATGGTCCATGGGGTCGCAAAGAGTAGGACACTACTTAGTGATTAAACCACCACCACCACCACCCTACTTTTCAGCACAAACTATAACCTATAAAGTTTCTGAAGCCTCTGAAAATTAGAAGCATTCTAATTCTATTAAAATATTTTATTAAAAGCATTTACATTCTAGCTGTATCTGGAAGGGCCTAGAAGATATGACACCTCAGCTGCAATAAGCAAACTTAGCATCCAGTTCCTATTTTCCAAATACCACTACTCCCTACTAAAAAGGAAGCTGTGCTCCTTGGAGAAAAGGCTGATTACCAGACTGGAGCAAATAAAGGTCAAGGTGAGTCTGAAGCATTTCTTACCAGAAATCAAGAAAGTGCTCAATGACTGATGGGAAACCAGCCTGAATGAGTTCCCCTCGTCAATCCCTCGATAACTGGGGCACCAGAAAGAAAAAAGGTGATAAAGAATTATAAACCATACAGAAATATTCAAGAAAAATGGGCTGGGAAGGAAATTTAACAGAAAAAGATCATCTAATAATCACAGAAGGAATGACAGAATTAGAAAAACCAAATTCTGCAACCATCAGTTTATAACAACTGATTCAAGCAAGGATCATCAAGGGATGCTACAGAAAGCGGGTTGCTGGAAGACACCACAGCCTCAAATTATGATCCTGCTGGTTATGAGTGACAAAGGCACAAAAGAACCGCTATCATGGAAAGATCTAGTAGACATCACCTTCACCAAATGACTGTCTGGGAACAACTTGACAATCTGATGGATGCAATGGAAGCACACACAAGCATGAGTCCTCATGATGCAAATGGCGAACTACAGCTAATCAAGAGGAACAACTAGACAAACCCAACTTACGGAATATTCTGCAAAACAACCAGCCCAGACCTTTAAAAAAGAAACTCTGTCAGATTTCCCTGGTGGGTCAGAGGTTAAGACTCCGCCTTCCAATGTAGGGGGCGTGGATTCAATCTCTGGTCAGGGAACCAACATCCCATACGCCATGGGAGTGGCCAAAAATTAAAAAAAGAGAAACTGTCAATGTCTTGAACAAAGAAAGCAGGGAAGTGTCTAGAATTAAGGCAACTGAAGAGACAGGGTTATGGAAGGCAGTGCTGCCCTGGCTCCTGGACTGGAATAAACACAGCTCCAGAGAAGAGTTAGGACACGTGGCCGTGCATTACACATCAGGTAGTGTTCTACCAGCGTCAGACTGCTCAGCTGGGATCATGACAGTTACACGGGAGAACATCTACTCTCCTATTAGGGTACTTAGGGCGAAAGTGTTGATATACACAGCTTACTTTCAAGTGGTTCTACGGAAAAGAAAATGGTATATGTGTGCGAAAAAAACCAACAGGTTAGGTTAGGTGAAATGTGTACAGGTGCTCACTACACTTTATCAACTTTTTTAATAGAAATTTTTCAAAATAGAAAGTTGGGAAAAATATTAACAGGGAAAATTCACATGAAAACCTACAGTGCCTCTGCACATAACTGATTAAATACAACACTGTCACAGTTCACACGTGAAACTGTATACGAGGTTAGGTGTGCCCGCAGCCCCAGTCCAAGGCAGAGGTCAGGAGTACAGTCCGGGGGGCCCTCCTCATGGGGCCTCCTCCCCCGGCGGTTTGCTGTCGCTCAGAGGTGAGACACAGGCCCAGGGAACTCAAGCTTCTGGTTTTTAAATCCCGATTTTACGAAGTGACCCTATTTTTAAAACCCTGTTTGGGCCAAAGAGCCCACACTTGCAGGCCTTCAATTTTATTTCTGCAGGAGGAAATCTCCAGAAGTGAGGAAGAACCCCACGTTTCAACCATCACCAGGTTCCAATCACTGTATCAGAAAGAAAAGCCAAGGGAACGTTCAAATGCCTTTTTTTGGGGCCTACTATCTGCAGTATTATCAAGTCATTTCCTAATCACACTCAATATTTATCTAATACAAAAACCAAGAAAGGTTGAAGGAAAGTAACTCTTCCAGAAGTAATTGCTTCAGAGGGAGAGGCATGCTCTTTGATGTTTCCTCTTAAAAGGAAAAATTACTTTTGGAAGAAAAATAACCACTGTAGTCATTTGCTGGCTCTCTCTAACACAGCGGTCATTTGGACGGTAAAAGCAGCCCTACAGCCTTTTCCACTCGCCTCTGAGAGGAGGGCTGCTTCTCAGTGACAGCTCCCTCCTACCTTCCGACACTCACCCCTCCTCTTTCAAAAGGGATTTCTGAGCCTGCAATTTGGGAGCTTGGCAACAGTACTTTCAGTTTTTAACCAACCTTTGAATGCAATTATGACATACTAAAAGCTATTACTGTGTTAAAGAAAACCATATTTCAGTGAAGACATTTCAACCTGTGAATTAATAAGCTTAACATTGTGTTCTGCCAGGAAAACTCATCTGAAAGAAATTCCATTTAAAGAACCCACCTTTAAATTGAACTCTGTTCATACCCAATTTAGCCAAAAAACTAAGCCAGCTGCTTTCCATGGAGAAAGCTGGCTATCCTACGGCACCAGACATGACCTTCATAAAGAGGTCGGGTTTACACTGGAAGAATCAGTGAGTGAAAAAGCGAACTGTCGCTTTAGACTCTCTTAGAAACTGAAGTCATGAAGTGACCCGTTAGTTGCTCAGCTGTGTCCGACTCGAGGCAGCCCTGTGGACTGCAGCACTCCAGGCTCCTCTGTCCCTGGGATTTTCTGAGTGAGAATACCAGAAGTGGGCTGCCATTTCCTTCTCCAGGGGACATTCTCGACCCAGGGATCGAACCCAGGTTGCTGGTGCTCAAAAAAATATA
Organism: Muntiacus reevesi; assembly: GCF_963930625.1. Classification (NCBI taxonomy): domain Eukaryota; kingdom Metazoa; phylum Chordata; class Mammalia; order Artiodactyla; family Cervidae; genus Muntiacus; species Muntiacus reevesi. The sequence goes on along the minus strand of NC_089266.1, from coordinate 8,330,893 downwards.
CAACCCATCAAGAAAATGGAGCCAAGTCCCTCAGAGTTATATTTCTATTAATTCTGCCTCTGAAATTACACATATGTAGAGAGGGCCTGTATATGCAGCCTACGCCAAGGTTCTAGAGAACACACAAGTGGGAGACATGGGAACATGCAACTGTCACAAGGCGGCAGGGGGCCCCCCAGGAGAGGCGAGCAACAGGGAGTGGGCTGAAGGACAACGCCCTGCCTGGCTGGCTCCAGAGGCTTCTCAGGGGCAGTATGTCTGCAGGGGGTCTTGAAGGGAGGGCAGCTTTAGAGAAGTAACCAACAGAGAAAGGAACATTCCGGGTTGGGGGGAACAGGAGTAGAACCAAAAGTCAGCCAAGCTGGATGAGTCAGTGGCTGCAACTCAAACGCAAGATGACCATCTAAGCCAACTGCAGATATGAAAAGTGACGATGGCCCAGGGAACCCAGGGGCCCTGTGCAGTCACAATTCAGCCCTGGTGGGCCCTCGCGTCCACCTCGGAACGGAGGTTCCATATCAGATGCTATTTGTGAATGACTGCTCATACTTAACAAGACAGTAACGAAACCAAAATCTGTGGATATCTGTGCCCTTTGAAGGAAAAGTTATAATTCAGTTAGTCATAACATATACTTCATTCATCCAATTACTTACTGACAACCCAATCAGATTAGCTATCTTCAAAGCAGTACAAGATTAGCAAATGAACCATGGTAAAATGGCACACACAACTATATTAGGTAAATTCTGTATTCATCCCAAAGTCACTTCCCTCAATTCCCAGTCTTCAGATGGACCAATATATCAAGTCATAACAAGAGGATTGAAAACTGCTAGTAAGACAAACAAGAAAATATAATGAATATACTAAAACTAAAAACATACATATAAAAATTTAATGTGCCCCAAGCCATTTCCCTCTAAGATAAAACATATCTGAAGCTTAAATTAAGAATTTCATCTTATACAATCTCAGATTCCACGATCCCAATAACACACTTTTTACAGAGGTAGTATTTAGTCTGAAAGACTTCAGGTCAACTCGTGGTGCCATAGGTCTAAGGAAAGGGCATTTAAGTGACATATGCAACCCAACAAAGGAGGTTGATTTCTTTGCTAGAGCCTTCTCACTGAAATGCGATTGTGTGACGACTGCGGAAGGCACAATTATGGCTGAAAGAACAGATGGTGACAGCACAGCTCACACACAGAATGCACCAAAACGCTCGCAACTACAAATATTTTAGACAATTTTTTTTTTAAACCAGGAACACATCCTTTTCTCCCAACACCTACCCTCACAGTTAGCACACAATGATTTAACCAGCTCTGTTTACTTTTGATAAAGTGGCCATTTCATCGTGTATTACTCTACACAACAGAGGGGGACGGGCAGGCCCTGGAAGAAATGCTGAGGGATTTTGCATCAACACATCACAGTTCCTTTTACTCACATCTACTCCTTTGCTCCAAGAGTTCTAAACATGAAATGTTTTTGTTAAAGGATAAGAACTTTTGTTAACAGACAGAACTACTGATTTTCAAATAAAACTCAAAGGACAATCAGGATGCTTGACTAGCTGCATCCTGTGCATGTTAATTTAGATCAGAAAGCTATGGCCCATACTTGTGCAAACTGCTTCCTGTTTCTGAAAGATCTCAAGACTGACCTTTCAGACAACAGCCTGGGGCTTCCATACTTCCAGTGGATTTATTATCTTGAAGACAATCATGCGTGACATTTCTGACTGGTCATCTGGAGTCATCTGTCCTTAAAGCACTATTACTTGGTGCAGAATGCCAGAGGTTCCCAAATTTTGGTTCATGGCACCGTTGGAATCTCAACAACTTTTTCACGGTGCCCCAAGGCTAAAGGAAATATCACTTACTAGATTATGGGGTCCAAACAATTTAAAAAGCATTTGGGTCTTAATAACTATTTGAAAAATAGTCACTTGTTAAGTTGAAGGAGAAAATGTTTTTGTTTCAGTCCTAAATAGCCAGAATGATCTGAGGACGTGTGTGTGATCCTCTTAGACTCATGCTGCCGCTGCTCTGAGTTCGGGCGGCACACTGACTTCTAGCACAGTAACCACCACGAAACCCCAGCCACATAAAGATGCAACACCATCGAGGAAATGCAGTGTGGTCCCGAAACTGCGAACTACCCTGAACTAAGAGTTTGCAGTGTTTATGAAATGTGGACTATCACAGTGCTTCCTCAAAAACTGAAACTGTCCTATAGGCCACGGGTGCTCTGGGGTGCCTCTGAACACACTTTGGGAACTGTGGCTCCAAGGGCTCTAAACTTTATTCATTCATTCACAAATTCCTCTGCCTATAAATACATTATTCAAAATACAAACCGGGGCTTCCCTGGTGGTCCAGTGGTTAAAAAAAAATCACCTTGCAATGCAAGGGGACAAGGGTTCGCTCCCTGATCAGGAAACTAAGATCCCATATGTGGCAGAGCAACTAAGCCCACGCGCCACGACTACCGCGCCTGTGCATCACAATGAGCGCCTGAACACCACGACTACCGCGCCTGTGCGCCACAACGAGCGCCTGAACACCACGACTACCGCGCCTGTGCATCACAATGAGCGCCTGAACGCCACGACTACCGCGCCTGAACGCCACGACTACCGCGCCTGTGCGCCACAATGAGCGCCCAGGTGCACAGCTAAGACCCAAGGTAGCAAATCAATCAGTAATTATATTTTTAAAATGAAAACAAATGAGCTTCAATCCAACTGATTATCCTCTACCATCAAACTTTCTATCAAATATAAAAGGTCCAATGTTCAGGTTAAGTTTCCAACTTCTGTAAAGGCCTTGAAAAATCTAAGAGGGGTGAGCAAACTTTTCGCATAAGTGAAGGGCCAAACAGTAAATATTTTCAGCTTCTGGGCCAGACAGGTCTCTGTGACAAACATTCAACTCTGCCTTTTGAGGACAGAAGCAGCCACAGACAACATGTGAACAAACTGAATAGAGCTAGGTTCCAATAAAACTGTATTTATAGAGACGGAAATTTCATACACTTTTCACATGCCATGAAATAGTCTTGAATTTTTCCCAACTGCTAAAAAACATAAAGACCTATTTTAGCTGGTGTACAAAAACAGACACTGGGAAAACTGATTCTGGGAAAGACTGAAGGTGGGAGGAGAAGAGGACGACAGAGAATGAGATGGTTGGATGACATCACTGACTTGATGGACATGACTTTGAGTCAGCTCCGGGAGTTGGTGATGGACAGGGAAGCCTGGCGTGCTGCAGTCCATGGGGTCGCAAAGAATTGGACAGGACTGAGCAACTGAACTGAACAAAAACAGACAGCAGGCTGTCGTGTGCCTACTCCTGATCTAAGTGATTAACTGTAACGGGTTCCATTTAATTATTTTGCCCCAAAACTCAGGAGTTATTTTAAATGCCAACCAGTCAAAACCATGAAGGATAAAAATTTGAAATAGAACAAAGGATCATAAGGCCAATGGACTATCACTTGTACTTAACTGCTCTCTGTTACACAACAGGGTCTCAACTTCTAAGTTATGCACTTCTAACTTATGCACACAAATCTGACTACATACTCAACTCAAGAAACTCAAGAAAGAAGTGGGAAGGAGAGGAGAACATGAATGTGAATAAGGAGGGTAACTCTCACCATTCCACTCAATGAACAGATGGCTCTAGAGCCACCTCTTCACCTCTTCTATAATCTACAGACACCAACCACATGTGGCTATTTAAATTTAATTAAAAATTAAACATTAAAATTCAGCCCCTCAGTCTCACTAGCCACATTTGAAGTTCAAGAAATTGCTCTGATCTTGGCTGACTCACAATGCTAACTTAACTATGGTGATGGTCTCACAGGTTTCACACATGTCAAAACTCATCCAATTATATATCTTTAAAAGATAAAGTTTATTATTTGTCATTTACATCTCAATAAAGTGGGGAAAAGCAATAAAAACATAAATACATATAGTTTTAATTGGCAGGCCAACTCTGGGAAGCATTTCTAATAGTGACCAGTATTTCCTGATAAAGAAGCTTGATTTGCCGTCATCAGCACAGCAGGAAAACTCCAGGTTAAGTGAAAAGGAAAGCAGCACCAAGGCATTATTAATAACTGCCAAAAACAGAAAGCAACCAAGATGTCCTACGAAAGGTGAATGGATAAACAGTCTGTGCGTGGTACATCCACACAATGGAGCCTTATTCAGCAATAAAGAGAAATGAAGTATCGAGCCACAAAAAGAGGTGGGAGAAATTTAAATGATTACAGCTTTGAAAGAAGCTTATGTGAAAAGGCTGCAGACCGAGTGATCCCAACTATCTGATAACTGGAAAAGGCAACACTACCGAGAGAATAAAAAGACCAGGGGCTGCCAAGTGTTGGGGAGAGAAGGTAGGGATGAAGAGTGGGGCACAGAGGAGTTTTAGGGCAGAGAAACCACTCAGAGGACACTGTCCTGATGGACACGGGACAATACACATTTGTCAAAACCCAAAGGCCTGTACAACACACAGTGAATCCTAGCAGAGACGATGGATTTTAGTTAATAACAACATATAAACACTGGCTACCAACGAAAGAAACACACCACACAAGATGTTAGGACAGGGGAAGCTGCAGAGGAGTCTATAGAAATTCCATACTACCTGCTCAATTTTCCGTAATGTAAACCTAAAACTGCTCTAAAAAGTATAACCTATTAAATATGAAAGAAAGGGAGTCATGTAACACCTTGGTCAAAGGTAAAAGCCTATTAACTACCTGAGCTATTGGAAAAATTTTTTAAAGTTCTTCTAAGAAGAACCTAGAGAAATTCATAACATCCTTTATTCGACATTCTCTCCAGCGATAGGCACTGCACAGCAGGCAGCCGGGACGCAGGAGGGAAAGACCAGGGCCGTCCCGCCGAGGGCTCTCATGAAGGGGGCAGAAAGGCAGGAGCAGCCCCCAGCACCACTGCCTAGGGGGAGCCTTCACAGCCGCACGGCAAGTGGGTTCACAAAGGTTAATGCACGTACTAGGCAGACTCTTCCTACGAAGTGAGCTTCTCCCAACTTTAAAATGAGGAAAGAGAGGTTGAGAGAAGTCAAGTTCCGGAATCTGAACCCAGAGCAGCGGCATGTCTCAGGGGACAGGCCCTGGGAGAGAAGACCCAGCTCAAGACCCAGAGAGCGCCTTGGGAAGCTTACTCAGCACTGCTGAGTAATTCATCTTCTTCATCTTCAATTTCATCTTAGTTTCTTCATTTTTGATGTGCAGAATTGTAGAAGATTAAGAAAAAGAAAATGGAAGAGTGTTTGGCAGCCCTGACACAGAGTAAGTACAATACTCAAAAAAAAAAGGAAAAGGTGTCTGATCACTAAGCAAAGACACTGCCACCCACAGTCCAGGAACTGATTTAGCTTGGCACAGAAAGAGGAAGAGAATCTAATGTGAATGGCTCTAAAAAAATCACTCTCAAAATCCTTGCTCACCAGGCTAAAACGACAATTTTACCGTCCATGGCCCTAGAAACACAAGATGTAAATAACATGAGACTTGGCTGGAAACCATTTTAAGTTTATAACTAGCCCACTTTAAAAAAAAAAGGAACCAGGTGTGAATAGTATCACAGAGGTCTCTTTCCTTCTATAAAGAAAAAGAAAGAGTCAACAGAAATAAAGACAGAAACGACACCATTTCAACTTGGGGATTGAGAGTAAAATAGTCCCTCTGTAGTAGGAAGAAAATACAAGAAATATATTGATTTAGCTATATAACTCATTAATTCTACACTTAACTCAGTTGCTAGAAGCAGATATGGCCCAGAAGATTTAACATGACCAAAGCTGGAAAGAGAACTTTCATAAGATAAGTGGGGGGAGAGGGACTGCTGAGGAAACAAGATGTTCCCTGATAGGTTTTGGTTACAGGGAACCCTGAATCAGGCTTAACGATAATGGTAGTAACATGTTCCACAGAATGAAGAAACACAATACATTTGGACGGGAAAGAACCTGCGTCAGGAAACCAATGGCTCAGCTCCCATCTTGGCCTGAATAAATGTAAACATTAGACTATTCCCACAGCCCTGGAGAGTCACCTACTGTCTCAAGGACAAAGCCCTCTCCGGGTAACCTTGTACAACTGTCTACCCAAGTGCACCAGCACGCACAGCCTCAAACCGTTTTAAACTCACGGCTCCTAGCAACTTCCGAGCCACTCCCTCCCCCACCCCCGCCACCCAACTGCCAGGTACTGGACTCAGCCAGCCCGCAGCGTCCTTCCCCTCCTCGCCTCCAGCACCGTCACTTCGGGACACAGACACCAACCAGGGAGCCAGGAGGCAGTCGACGGAGAGCCTGGGCTCATGTATCAGCAGGCCCTGATTTGAATCTCAGTGGTACCACCTACAAGCACCAGCCTTCTGTTACAGAAAAGAGGCAGAATGGCTGCAAGTCACCAAAGATGGAGCCCGAGGGGGAAGCTTGCTGCCTGGCTGGGAACCGGGTCAGCACAGATCAGGCAGGAGGGAGGAGGCGGCTGGGGGAGGAGGACTGGGGAGGAACCTCAAAGCAAAGAAAGCAAACTGGCTCTGTCCAAAATCAGAAAAGCCCAGGGTCCGTGGCTGTCCTGCTGACAAGCGAGATCCGGGTCTGTGTGGAGGCGAGCCAAGCTGCAGGTAGTCTGGGCGTGTGTGCGGCCACGCAGAACCATGGCACCTGCACCACTGACAGCGCGCGAGGCAGTCAGGGCAAACTGCTTGCCAGCTCACTTGGCAAGCACTTTAAATCTCAGTTTCCTCATTTGTACAGTGGGATAAGAGAAGCGCCTACCTCTAAAGTTGTAAGTCCCAGTTGTAAGTCCTGGGGATGTAATATCCAGCAGGGTGATTATACTTAATGACACTGCATTGTACATCTGAAAGTTGCTAAGAGAGCTTAAAAGTTATCATCACAAGGGAAAAAAATGTGTAACTGTGAGGTGATGGATGTCAACTTTTATGGTAATCATTTCACAACGTACAGAAAGTATTATACTGCACACCTTAAACAAACACTAAGGGTTTCCCATGTGGCGCTAGTGGTAAAGAACCCACCTGTCAATGCAAAAGACATAAGAGACACGAGTTCGATCCTTGGGTCGGGAAGATATCCTGGAGAAGGAAATGGCAACCCACTCCAGTATTCATGATTGGGCAATCCCACGGACAGAGGAGCCTGGCGGGCTACAGTCCATAGGATCGCAAAGAGTCAGACATGACCAAAGTGACTTAACACACACAATGTTATATGTCAATGACAGCTCAACAAAGGGGGCAGAGTGGGGAGAAGAGCCTACTGCGCAAAGTAAGGGGGAGCCATGAGTGAGACAGCAGCACACTGCACCCCATACAACCTCATCTTTAATCCTGGATCTCTTAGATGTTCTTTAAGTGTTTCTTAAACGGTGGTTCAGCTCTGGGACCCCCAGGGGGCCTAGAAACCAAATCTCCCCAACGGGCTGTACCCTGGGTTCAGCTGCCCACGGGGTGCCAAAAGCCCCGTGCAGAGGCCTGCTCTACCACTCCCCTCCAGGAGATAAGAAGACCCCTGAAGACAGAACTTGTTTGGAAATCGCTTACTGTCCCTCTATGGCTCCAACCCTACTTTGCCTCTGGTTATACAACTAACAATCTCCAATGAAACAGACTTAAAAGTTTTAAGCTTTAAGTTCAAAACATGATACAGTTGTATTTGAGGACTTCACAATCGAAAATTTCCATCGTGAGAAAGAACCATGACCACGAGAATCACAGACTTTACAGAAGGACACCCCCCCCCCCCCATTCTCCTGCAGGCTGATGAAGCAATGTCAGTTTCCACGGCGCTAGGTCAGACCGGGAAGCTGAGGATACTGCCATCCCAAGTTTCCACTCTTAGCCTCACCAGTCAACACTCAGTGAAAACAACTGTCGAAGAGCCATCACTCAGGACCTACTGTGTGGAAGGGCTGCTCACTACCACTGACAATGGCCGAGCCAACAAGCCACTCAACTGAATGTTTATCCCCCTCTCCAACCTCTGGTTGGTTTCAACCCTGGTTGCGTGTCAAACAAAACCCAATTTAAGGAGCTGATGGATCTGGAATTCATGAAGTATAGCCAAACCTCTAACTCAAAATGGCTTGAGTAATCCCTTTTAAAAGACAGATGTTTCCTTGGACCTTTATTGTTGACCAGTTATTTTTCATTATAATGTTACTTAAATATGTACAAACTAGGCAAAAACTCATACCATTATAAAACTCAAACTAACACAATATACATTTAACGAGAAGGATGACAGTTTGTTGAAGACGGAGTCCTCCTCCAACATGAATACGGGACTGAGCAGAAGGGCACATCTGCTTTCAAGCCCGGCAGGCCCTCACCCAAGGGCGCTGTTTGGGGAGTCACCACTCCTACCACTTCTCTCTATTTAAGTCTTTATTTGTACAGCCCCTGTCTGCAAAGGAACTTAGCTGATACTTGGCTCAAACACATTATTTACATATTAATTCCACCTCTATTCTTTTTGTATTTGCTTTCAACCATTAAAACAGTACTGTTAGGCAAACAACAGTGAAAAAAAAAATGGGCACAAGACCTCAAGAGACCTAATTTTCTTCAAAGACACAGATAGTCGACAGGCACATAAAAAGATGTTCAACATTGCTAATTATTAGAGAAATGCAAATCAGAACCACAACGACATCACCTCACACCAGTCAGAATTGGCCTTCATTAAAAAGTCTACAAATAACAAATGCTGGAGAGGGTATGGAGAAAAGGGAACCTTCCTGCACTGTTGGTAGGAATGTAAGCTGGTGCAAAAACAATGGAAAACAGGATGCAAGTTCCTTAAGAAACAAGAGTTGCCATATGATCCAGCAAGCCCACTCTTGGGCATGTATCTGGAGAAAACTATAATTTGAAAAGATATGTGCACTTCTAATGTTCATGGCAGCAACCTAAATGTCCATTAACAGATGAATGGATGAAGAAGATAATGGTATATCGAAATAAAAAGCACAACATTAACCAATCCCAGTTAGAAAATTAAAGGATACTAGTCAGAAAACACAGAGAAACACACATCTTTAAGTAGATCTTTATACTTAAGATATCTGTCACTGTCAATAAATCTTGAAGGACAAATGTTTCACAGGCCACAATTACTCGAGCCTTAGGCAAACAAGAATGTCTGGAGTGTTAAAAAGGGTTTCTCTTAAGTTATTTTAATTTAAAAGTCAAGTGACTGATCCAAGATCCAACAGAATCCAAAACATGCCAGGATTTTCCAAAACTATTCCTAATCCATAAAACTTTCTAATAGACAGCAAACTGAGTATATGTGACAATAAAAATAGCAGTTTTGCATATTCTTCTTCAAATGAAGCTGGATTTGGCAGAGCGCTGTTTCACTTTTCCAGAGTGTAAAAAATGAGTCCGTGGACTTCAGAAGAGCATTTGGTGTTCCAGGGACTTGCAGCTGTCAGCTTTTATAGATGCCATGTGTTTGCCCACATAAAAGAATGTAATGAGCTATGGAAATATTATCCGGCCTCATGAACCAGAATAAAAGCGCCGTCGTCAGTAGGCTGATAGCAAGAGTCGGTTTAATCCATCAGGAAAATATCTATCAAACACTGTTTATTAAACGCCTGTTATACAAGTTGAGCCTCATGGACCTTGAAGTGCTTATTTCTGTTTTCTCCACCACATCCCTTCCTTTATGGTGGGAGCCCCCCCACAGCGCATCGCCCCAGCGCATCATTCTACACCTGCTCTCAGATGCTGTTCTTTCTTTGTTATGAACTAACGGCAAAGGCAACCGTGAGATGTAAACTAAAGCTGTATCTTGAACAGGTGGAATAAAATACAATGGTTGAATTCAAAGACAAAAAAAAAGTCTAGAGAGATGTGCACTTATTTTTGGTTGATATAATAGTCAACTAGACTTTAAACAGTAAACACAACAGCCAAGAAGTGGAAACAGCTTAACTGTCCACCGATGAAAGAATGGATAAACAAACTGTAGTGTGTATACACACACACACATAAGATTATTCCACTTTAAAAAGGAAAAAAAACTTTGACATGTTACAACATGAACGAGCTGTGAGGACAATATGCTAAGTGAAATAAGCAAGTCACAGAAGGATAAATATTATGTAATTTCTAAGAGGTACCTAGAATAGTCAAATCTATAGAGACAGAAAGTAGAGAAGGGTGGGGATGGGAAGTCAGGTCTAATGGGGACAGAGTCTCCACTTGGGAAGAGGACAGTGTTCTGCAGATGAATGGTGGAGATGGTCACACAACCTGTGAATGTCCGTGAAAGTGAAAGCCACTCAGTCGTGTCCGACTCTTTGTGACCCCGTGAACTACAAAGTCCATGGAATTCTCCAGGCCAGAATACTAGAGTGGGTTGCCTTTCCGTTCTCCAGGGGATCTTCCCAACCCAGGGATCAAACCCAGGTCTCCCGCACTGCAGGCGGATTCTTCACCAGCTGAGTCACAAAGGGAAGCCCAAGAATACTGGAGTGGGTAGCCTATCCCTTCTCCAGTGGATCTTCCTGACACAGGAATCGAAGTGGGGTCTCCTGCATTGCGAGCGGATTCTTTACCAACTGAGCTATCAGGGAAGTCAGATTGTACACTTTGAAATAGTTAAAATGGTAAACCTTTTGTATATTTTACCATGTGAAAAAAAGAGTATAAATCTTTTTTTATACTCCACCTGAAAATTAGCAAATAAAGCCACACAAATAGTTCAGTTAAGACAAGCATATGCTTGTCAACATAGCTTTGGTATCACTAACTAAACGCACAAAGAACATTCTGGAGAAGCACATAAAGCAAACAGCCTCCTTTTAGTACACGCTAAATCCTTCTAAAGAAAGTATAATTTACAAAGAGTCTCTATTATATAACCTGTTAAAAGAATCTATCCTTTTGAAGATTTTCAAGTAAGAAAAAGTTATAACTGAAAGCAATTTTCTTTCTTCCTACTCCATTTGGTACAAATCAAATTAAGGACATCTGAACCAGTGGTCCTCCAACCTGCGCAGGCATCAGAACCAGGGCTTCTGAAACCCGACTGCTGGGCCTGCCCCGGAAATCCTGACGCAGCCAAGAATGAGAATTTCAAACCGTCACAATGTGCATCCCAAACCAACTCTGCGTTAAATGAAATAAAGATAGGATGTGTTTGGGGACGAGCTTTCTAAATATTAATAGCATAAATACTGCAATACAACTGTCTCTTAAATTAATTTACTTCTTAAAATATATACCTTGCAGCTTTTAGTTCTGAACTTGGTTTTTAAGACATATTTAGGCACTAAGCTAGGAAAAGAAACACATTTTATGATTAGAATTACCTAATGTTACAGAGTAACTTATTCATTAAGAAAAAGGGTCATGTAATCATCAACCGCTCAGGTTTAAACCTGTAGAGATGGCAAAAAGAAAATTAGAATACCATTCTATCAGAGTCAAGAATTTTTTAATGAATTTTACGTTCTGTAGGAGAACCACAGAAAGGAAGTTTTTTGATCACAAAGAGTCAGACATGACTTAGTGGCTGAACAAATTCATCACTATGGGAAAAAAGCCACTCAAACTCTAAGTAATACATAAACCAGGACACGTTTTTCAGACAACTATAGTAATTATAAGCTTCAGTTCACTGAACATAAACTCTCTTTTACTCAAAAACCAATCTGCATCAGATTCCTTCAAAACACAGTATAAGTAGTAAATTCAACCAAAAGAGTATGTTCCAATGTGACCTTCTGTTAAAATTTTCACTGCCAAAGGCAGAAATAATGGCAGAAGCGAGAGTGTGCATCTCAGGACTCGCTTATTCTTCAGACAAATCCATTTCTGAGGCTTCTCTGTAGGCTCGGGAGAAAAAGCACAACGTTCTGGTTCCCACCCTGAAGATGCTTGTGTGAAAGGAGAGGTGACAAGCTGCAGGGACCAGCCAGGTGACAGGTGGACAACAGGGCACAGGGCGGGAACTCCTCCGAGAACTGATCTGACCGGTGAGGGAAGGATGGAGAAAGGCCCTCCAGCACGAAGCCAGCAACAGACGCACACTTGGGGAACGGCCAGTGACCCCAGAGATGTGACCGGGGAACACGTGGGGGCCTCACCTGTGGAGACAAGGCTAAGAGGCGGCTTAGAAGCCAGGACGGAGCTAAGGATCTGAATTCATCTTGAAGGTGGGGAGCAGCCACTTGAGAATTTTAAAGCAATGCGGTCAGACATCCAACTGGGAGACTCCGTGGCAGCAACCCTGGAAAAAAGTGAGTGGGGCAGACAGGGCTGGGATGCAGAGCCCAGAGGACGTGAACGAAGCTGTGACAGAGGCCGGGCCCACACCGTCAGAGGCGCCAATTCAGACCCAAGTCAACAGACACCCTCGACGGGCAAGGGTCCGGCCATCACGGGGGCTGGAGGGGTGGGCGCTTTCAGGGGTGCCCGGGCTCCGGGTCTGAGAGTCGGCACATGGCGTGGCACTCCTCAGCAGCAGCAGTGCAGACGAAAGGCAGAGCTTTTCAGAGGAGTTTTCTTGTTTTTAGCGTGTGTGCGTGTGTTCTGCTGGGTGTACTCTCTGTGTGGGCATGAGGAAGGGTAGGTACTGTTCAGACCTACTAAGTCTGCCTTGGAGTGGCCAGGTTGGGCTCTCCAAGCACGGAGCTGGCTAGACGCCTGGAAGCGCCTGTGTGTAGGTTAAAGGTGAGCCCAGAGAGCTTTGGTTTATAAACTGACAGTTGAAGCCACGGGTTTAGATGAGGCTGGCCAGGAAGGGATGTTGGGTGAGAGAGCTGGATTTTCATAATACAGCATTAACCACAAGTTAAAACTGTGATGTTCAGAAAACACAAAACTAGCTGAATACCTAGGAGGGCTTGAAATAGCGAAACAAGTTATCATTAGAGGGAGAGCCCATCTGTACCTAAGGCAGCAAGGAGGTGAGCGGAGTAAGAAAAAAAGCAAGGGTGACCAGAGGGAGGGCCAGAGACCCAGGAGGAAGAGAACCACCGCCAGTCATCGAGTCAAACACGCGAGACATTTAGGAACCAGACGCTTATCAAGCCCTCAGACTCGCACTATGCGTGCACAGTGCACTAGGAATATTCTAGTGCAAATTGTGTAGGAGTGAGCTATGAAATACACATGGCAGATTTCTGAATGGAAAAAGGATTCAGCACACATCATGATATATACAGCAATTATCTTACAGGGTGATAATTACATAAATCTACATACAAAGACTTTTCTTTAAAACAACAAAACAAGGCCAGTACTCTCAAGATCAACTGTACCTTTCAAGGGAATTGTTAATGCAATACATGCCTTCTGTTGCAACATGTTAAATTATCCCACTAGAAGTATATAAAACTGTTTTCACTCATACAGATTAAAAATCAAGAAAGATCAATGATCACACCTGCCTATCAAAAATTCTCTCTTCAGCGAATCTCTCTGGGTGCTTTCCAAACCAGACTGACATCCCCATCCAGGGCTGTAAAGCAAAAACCACGAACAAAGGACAGGCCAGGGTGCCTGGGACCCCTCCTTGCACCTCGGTGGTCCCCAAGTGCTTACCACAGACATTACATAGGGAGCCTCTTAGTCAGATCTGCCAATAAATTAACTCCCTTCAACTGCTCTCTGCAGACAGTAGGATCAATGAAGTGGGTTTGGGAAGACCCAGTTTAATTTGAGAAAAAATGCTTTGCATCCTATTTGCGACTCAAAATTACAAAGGATAATCACTGGCTTCAATATCTATCAGCAGTATCAGCAAATGTTTAGACAAAGCTGCTAAAAAGTAGCTGAACTGACTGACTTGAGGTCTGTGACTCCTCCCGTGCCAACTGGCTGTAATGAACAATTAAATCAGCAAAATGTTAAGGTAATTGAAAAGGACAAATGACCCAGTTTCTGAAACAAAGCGATGACACAAAAGGAAACAGAGGGAGAGGAGGATGTGAGGGAACAGAGGAGGCTGAAGAAACATAATAACTGAACACTAAGGTTCATCTGAAGGAGGATCCAAACAAGGTTAAAAAAAAAACCAACACTGTGTTAGCAGAGAAAGTCTAAACATGGATTTGGCACTGGGTGATGTCAAGGAATTATTAGTACTCTTCTCGGGTGCCACCTTTTGAAAAGAAAAAGGTCCTGGGACTTCCCTGGTGGTCCAGTGTAGGGGACGTGGGTTCAATCCCTGAATGGGGAACCAAGATCCCACAGCGCACCACAACTAGAGAGAAGCCCAAGCGCCACAATGAGAGACTTGATGCAGCTAAATATTATTTTTAGTCTTTACAGTGCAAGCTATGTTTCAGGACGAATTAACAAGATGCCTGAAATCTGCTTTTTATATACACCAGCAGGAGGAAAGCGGAAAGAATAAATGAAACAAACTGGCAAAATGTTGATGCTTTCGGAGCTACGCCATGGGCAAGCAGGTATTTATCAAACCTTCTTTTCTACTTCTGCATACTTGAAGTTTCTATAATACAAGGTTTACCCTTTTCTTTCTTAACAAAAACAGGTAAATCAAGAAGGCAAGGAGCTGAATCAGATCCTGCTTTATTTCTTCTTGAAATATCCCCTACTGAACCACAGCTGTCTTAACCCTAGCACATTAAAAGAAAATCAGGAGGCATAATGTGTTGGGAGAGTGGGTTTAGGAGAAGAGAAAAAGCCTGGTTCTGTACAAAATAGTGTGTGATGGAAGCACACTATGGTTGCTGATTGTCAAAGCTAAGTAAATTTGACCACATTCCAGGTTTTAGTAAATGGAACAGAATTTACACTACGACATTCAAAAACTTGATAAATGAAAGAGTACAATCTCCCTCACTATTAATAAACTGACCAGGACCCTTAATCCATCAACAGAGAAACTGGTCTGTTTCTCCCCACTCCGAGACTGAACAGAATTTTTTAAGCTGGTGACCCCCAAATGCAGACTGCTTATTCCTTCGAGTAAAAGTAAATTCTATTGCATACTAGGCTGACTGAAGATGTAACAATACCTCCATTAATGAAAAAGATGTATTTCAACAACACACCTAATTGTCAGAAACTTGGAAAGCATAAAAAGGCTCAGGGATAAAATCTAGGATGAGAGGCAGAGAATGTGCTTCGAAAAGAAAAACAAAAGATGGAATGAAAGTATTTCATAACTAAAGTAAAGGTACAAACCAAATATGCACGGGACTCAGATCAGTAGAAGAAAACAAAATCAGGAAAGAGGGGATGGGGGCGCCGGGTATCTTTGGGCAAGGAGGAGGGGTGGATGGGCACAAGAAGGGGGCTTCAGGGGGCAGCCACCTGCCTCGGAGCAAGAGGACAAAGCCAGATGGGCTCCAGCAGGAAGAGGAACAGCCTGGAAACGGCTGCACGGGGGTGGGCTCTACCGCTCAGATTTCCGCACACCTTGCCCTCACCCCAGAAAGAGCGGACTGGACTGCATTTGGTGTACAGCCCTCCTTAGACAGCGCTGCGATACACAAGCACTCCCCACGGTCCCCCACGTCTCCCCAAGTGTCCTGATGCATAAACTGAATGGATGCAGTAAAGTTTACATATAAATACAAAGGTCTATTTTAAAGAGACACACACTCATAGTTCACACGTCAACAAACGACTCTGCTGATTCATTTCACCTTGCATTTGGGCGTGGGACAGGGGCTTTCAGAAAGGGAAGGGGGAGGCCATGGATGTTTCCACGCCCTGCCTCTCCCACTGGCAGGTCTCCAGACCTCCCAACAGTCTACACAAGTGACCAGCTAGCCACGAGGTTACAGAGCGAGTCTGTGGCAGAGCCCAACCCTGCAGCCAGCATCACAGCATATCTTCTCCTTTCATCCCCTAGTCTCGGCGGGAAGACATGAAACAGCTGAGGAGAGAGGAAAGGAAGGGACAAACCAGAGAACAAATCAAACCAAAGGAAAGCGAGAGAATGAGAGGAACAGAAGCAAACGCTGCTGTGGGAGCCACTCCATCAGCAAGTGCACGCTCAAAAAGAGGGCTTTTTGGTTACTCAACCTGTAAAAGCATACTGCTTAAACTACCACAAAATTTGTCAAATGGGTTCTGCATAATTTATGAAGGTGTTTAAAAAAAACACAAAAGCCAACTTCATCACAAAAGGGCTTTGCTCTTCCAGGAGGCATTGGTTAACTGAAGGCTCACAGCATGCTACTTCTCTTCCATGGGGAAAACATAGCCCTTGTCTGAAGACAGATCACAGATCTGAACTTCAACCATCAGACCTACCTCCCAAGTCCTCACACGGAAAGCTCAAGTGAACAAACGGACACCAGCCGATCAAACATGTCTGAGTGCCCACGTGCGCCTGGTGCCAACACCCGAGGGAACAAGGGAAAAACCAGAGTCTCTGCCCTTGAGGAACATACACAATAGTTACAGAGCAATACTCGGGCACCTTGGAGAACAAAAGAAACTACCTACCTACCCCTGACTGCACCGTGAAGGAGGAGTGAGAGGAGAGGGAGAGAAACACGAAGGGCTTTTCAGCTGCCATCAGGGAAAGGGGTGGGCCAGTTAAGATCAAGATTAGATGGGGTGAATATCTAAGGCAAGGAAGGAAGTGTTGAAAGGAAGCGGGTGGGGGGCCGGAAAAGACACAGTGGCAAACAGGGACAGCACAGAATAGATGGAAACATTCAGGCTGGGAAGTCACGCTGGTATAATTATGAAATAAGCTTCAACAGGGAAAGTAGGATATGAAGGGCCTTGGAGAAAATGCAAAGCAGTTTAGAACAGATGTGACTGATATAAGAGCAATCACTTCACGAGAGGGCTGACAGGGGGAAACTGTGTCTGGCAAGAGGACGCAGGACGGCCCAAAGAGATGAATGCGTGAGTGAAAAAAGGACAACTCTGGCAGTCCCTCCGAAGGCTGGACCGAAGGCGGTGCTCAGGAGAGGAAGGCACAGAGCTGTGACTCGAGGGCACCATCTAAAAGATGCGTCGGCTAGGGATCCAGATGAGCAATGGGGTCTGGGAGCGCACGACAGGATGGACAGGACAGCGAACTCGAGGAGTGGACGTGAGCAGATCTGTCAGGTGACAGGAAGCCCACGGATAAACAGGGCTTGGGACTTCCCTGGTGGTCCAGTAGCTGAGATTCTGCGCTCCCAACGGAGGAGGCCTGGGGTTTGATCCCTGGTCAAGGAATGGGATCCCACATGCTGCAACTAAGAGTTCACAATGCCACAACTAAAGATCCTGCATGCTGCAAGGAAGACCCAGGGCAGCCAAAGAAAGAAAGAAATAAAACGGGGCTGCACAAGATTAGCAGCGGGCCCTCTGCCACCACGTGCTCCAGCAGTCCAGGGGCAGCTGTCCCGGCGAGAAAAGCATCAGAGACCGGGTCCTTGCCTCCCTGCCGCCGTGACCACAGAGGCATGGCTCCCGGTTCCTCCTCTCCCTCAGTCTTGCCTGCACCCTGACCCCCACTTTACACCCCACACTGAACACTGCTCCAAGGACTCACTCTCCTCTGTATCATTTGTGAAACACCATGAATACCAGAAGGAAGGAAGCTGGACCTGAAAATGTTTACGCTCTGAGATCAGTGTTTTATCTTAGAACTTTACAAATGAAACACTCAAATCCAAACATCTCAGAACCACACCTGCCACCCAAGTCCATTCTCGGCGGTCACCTCACTAGGCCGGGGAGACCACAGATATACCGGAGGGCACAAGCAACTGGAATGCCCTTCACGGATTAAGGTTGGGCAAAGCAGCCCTGAGAAACATTTCTGGTTGAGCCTGGAAAGGTCACTCTTCAAGGACAAGAACCCTCCACAAACATTCCAGGATACACATTCTAATAAAAAGAACACCAAACTCTACCCCAACTACCTGTGCAAGCTCTCTCTTCCCAGAGCCTCAGACTCCTCACCCTCAAAGGGGACTCAGCCAGGGGGCTTCTCAACTCACCAAAGCGTCAACCATTGTTTCTGGGCTTACATCTGACAATAGAATGCCCCTCGGATGCCACAAATGCCTGCTGAAACACTTTCACTTCAGTTTTGTGTTTACCATTAACACTCGAGACGAATTTTTAATTCTACGAAGTATACTGACCCCAAAACAAATGGTAGATTGTCATTAAATCAATCAAAATAACTAACTTACTTGATACCTACCATGTACCTACTACTGGCAAGGCACTTCCCACCTCCTATTCTGGCAATTCTAAATTACAGCAAAACTCTTGGTTAAGACAAACAGAGGCTTTAAGTGGACGGAACGGCATTTCCTTCCACGGTCGTCACAGGACCCTGTAAATCAGGACTTGGATCCACCTGTGAATACCACAAACTGACCACCTGACGAACACTCCTATCACTGTCACTTCTGTGACTACTGAAGCACAGTCACTTTTGGAGGGTCTCAAAAATATTTCTGTTCAAATTATAGTTCTGTTCTTGCATTAACTGAATGCCTCTGCTCACTCTGAATAAACTGAAAAGAATATTTTAGAGTAACTCTTTTGTACTTCTGTTTTTACTCAATAAGAGAAAAATAAAGCAAGGAAAATACTGAGGATTTTATGTCGTACAATTACAGTGAGAAAAGCTTAAGGAACACCACAAAAATCACTAGACTTTACATTCTAGTTTCTACCTAACTCTGGAAGGAAAAGGGTAATATATTTCATTTTCAGGTTAAAAAATAATTTCCTCCAAGTCAAAAAATTTTACTACTGCTTAAAACAGAAGTGAGTGAAAGTCCAGTTAATTTTAAAAGATTGAGGGGTGGCTGAGAAGTTTAATTTCAAATTCTTCTGTAAATCCCTGCATAAATGTGACAAGGCAAACTATAGCATTTTGAAAACCGTAAAGAAAGGAAAATAAGGAAGCTGAACATTAGGCAAGCAAAATACCTCTTTATTATCAAGTGTTTGCCTAAGAGACCAGCTTTTGCCTCATATGATCAGGGTTGCAGCAACATTTAAAAATCGTCCTTAACAAAACAGAAAACATAAGGCACCAGTCCCACACCTGTCCCCTCCACCCTGGGGCATCTCCCAGGCTCACTGTCCTCCACTGCCCCACACTAATCTCCTAGCACCACCAGCCCCTGCCAACCAGGAAGGGACAGGGAACCAAGCCCCACAGGAATCCACAGACCAGCCAGCATCCTGGGACCGGAGTGGGCGGCGGGGAGGACCAGATCAAGTATCTCTAGCATCTGAACTAGGAAATGCGAAAAGAACTGTTCACTTAGAAACTGAAAGAAGGCAACAAGAAATGCCACAAAGTCAAACTGGGGCCAGAGTTCTGACCAGCTGAAAAAGCATGTGAGCTGAAACCACAGGAGAGGGGAAGGTAGGAGAGTGTGAAGCAGCCAGTGGTGAAGGCAGAGTCCCGGGGTGAAGGGTGAAGTTCCGGGGACAACCGCTGCTGGGAACAACCCCCCCTCCTCAAGCCAGGTTCCTGGAGCTCAGCCCGTGCAAGCTCACATTCCTGGATTTCTGCACGATCCCATCACACACAGTGTGTGTTCCAACAATATCACCTCCCCTCAGGCCACAGTGGATCTCTGCTCTTTATGACCAAAGGACCGACCCAGCAAACAGGAAGCAAGCCTTCCCGGTAAGCCATGAACATAAAACAGTGAACAGTCCTAGAACTGAAGGAAAATACAGAAGTAAAAATTACCCCCCCCAACACACAAATCTCACACCTGACAGAGAAGGGGCACCAGGGAACCTTCTGAGGTAAAGGAGGGAATGGTTCTGCATCTTGACAGAGATCCATGTCACTCTCTGTCAACACTGATCAAACTGTAAACCTAACGTGATCATTTCACTGTCTGTAAATTACACCTCAATTTAAGAAACAGGTGCCCTAAATCTAAATTGTTCCCTTGAGAAGGACTTGAGTTTTATTTTCCAAAACTAAATTGATCTGGATAAATCTCACAAATGATGTTGAGCAGCCAGCCAGATGCAAAAACACTTGAGTTTTTGTACACAGAACAGACACAGAAATTCATCTCCAGTCAGAGTCAAAACAGGGGCTGACTACACGGGACCAGGAGGAGCTGAGGGTCTCTCATTGGGCTGAAAGGTTCTGGTTCAGACTGGCACTTTCATCAGGGTGTATTTCATGACCAAGGCATCCTCCAGTCATATATCACACCTTAACGGTAACACAAAAGAGACAGGGAAGGGAAAGGATTTGTTGCTGTTCAGCTGCTAAGTCATGTCTGACTCTTAGCGAAAAGAATTGTTCACTTAGAAACTGAAAGAACGCAGTAAGAAACGCCATAAAGTCAAACTGGATCCAGAGTTCTGACCAGCTGAAAAAGGACATGAGCTGAAGCCAAGGGAAAGAATACCTTACAGTAATCTAAAAGAGATTGGAAAAAGTTTGTCTGGGGTGGTTTTTCTTTGGCCTCTAATGAAATGATTATTTCGAGCCAATCTCTTTAGGTTAAAAACAAAGAAAATTAAGACTTTTAATTACCCCATTTGTAGAATTCTAATATGACTCAAGAATCTAATATTAGCGGAGGAAGCTCATTTCAGCACAGTCCTTAGAATCCTGTAAATTAAGGTCCATCCTTCAGTGCTCAGCTTCATATACTGAATTCACCCTCAATCTAAATGAGCAGCAGAAGAAAAATACCACTCTTCACATCCCTTTTCCACTTAAACAAAAAAAGAGCAAAATCCAGAGGAAGAATTATTTAGTCACAATCCCACTTCTGTATTTTCAAAAGGAGAATTGACTGAAATTCACACATAACCCTGAGATAAATTTTTTTAAAAAAATGCAGATTTTGATTTTCAGAGACTTATAGTTTAAAAACAATTTCACAAACTTGTTAAAGTTCATAAGCATAAAAACAGAATATGTAAAAGCGGAGCAACAGATAGTCAAATTTGGACACCTAAGAAGATAAGAAGCCAGAGTAAACTGAAAAGTACTTACAGCCATAATTAGTTCAAAGGGGTGTTTATACACCCTCACTGGTGACTGGTATTTTTGCACCATGATTGCAATAAAACAGCAATCCTTTCACACCTGCAAAACACAAACATTTGTGATAAATAACCATGATATGGGAAAAATTTGCATTTACACAACATACTACAGTCTAAAGAACCTCAATAGGTCACAATTCCATGCACACACAAGTCAAAAGATGATGCTTAATTATACAAGGGCAAGGGAAGACAGGAAGGCAGGAAGAAAAGGTGAATAAAGTCCAAGTGGAGACAGGGAAGGAGCGCTGGTCTGAGGGCTGGAGGACTCAATTACCTTACCAGGCTCACCGCTTCTCCCGGGGCTGCCCTGGGTCCTTTCCAGCAAGTGAAATGCCATGATTCAATTATTCTAATAACCCATACAATTAGTTCTTGAATCATTTTCTCTTCAACTTCCATGAGAAGCCAAAAAAAAATGGTAACACTTCAAGATATTAAGCCCAGGACACACAAAAATACAAGTGGAAAAAAAAAAAATACTACTGTTTCTTAAATTATGGGATACTCCTCAAAAGCTATTTTCAAAGGAAACTTGTCAATCTCCATTTTCTAACTGCACAGGCTACAACAACTTCAGGGACCAGTCTTCAAATGGCAGACACTCTTAAGCCCTCTGGCTAGAGGCTCCATTGACTTTTTCAGCCTCAAAGAGCTGTAATACCAGGACGCAATCAACTAAGTGTTCAAGCCCACTTCATCCGTCAAGAATCCTTCTGCCAGGGGCACATTCAGAGGCTGGCCTCAGCCTAAACTGGATTTTTCTGAAAAACACACTTTTATTTGGAGCCCTCTATAGGGACTTCACTTCCCTATTTAAAAGGGAGGAAGAAAAATAAATCCAAAGAGCCTACCTGTCCTGCTGAGGATAATCATTAAGAAAGTTATTTTATGCTGAGTACAATGAGAGAATATTCAAAAGTACAAAACGGAATATCCTCAAGGAGCCCAAAGTTTAGCTGTAACAAAAGAAAAAATTACAAAGGTATATTTTATTTCATAAGATTCCTACCCATATTAATTACATTTAAACAGATCTGAAACTTCCTCTGGTATGTTTCGCATACCTCTCAGAAAGACCAGGTTCTGGCAGCAAACAGCTATATCTGGCAGTGTGAAAAACTATGCTAGAGTAACTCGGGGCGACCTCAAGCAAGTCATTTGACTTTGCCGGGACTCAGATCCAACACTGTAAGACTTCCAGCTCTAAAATCAGGAGACTCAGAGTCAAAACTCCTGAATCCACCACAATCAACTGGAATGCCGTCATTAATCTTGATTCTGGGACTGGTAGGTCCTGGTGCGCTGGGATCGAGCTCTGTTTAGTTTTGCCAACCTGATAATGCTGGTGCACAGCAGGAATTCGACAACCTTTTAAATTTTTAACTAGAAAAATTTAATTTTAGGATATCTCCCACAGAAGGAGAGGATACTTACTGGGTATGTAAAGGGGTTGTAGGGATGGGGAGACAATGTTTAAAAAAATAAAAAAGAGGAATGCGCGGTTAAGACTCCGTAACACCTCTTCGGGATTCCACTGCCTGGCAGAACCCGAAGCGACTACGCTCAAGAACCTGGTAATTCCCGAGCTTCTGAACTCCTGCCAGTTCCCAGCTTCGGATGCTCTGGTCCAAACGAACGTCCTACGTGGGAATCTGGAGTTACAACGGCCAAGCGGCACCGTGGACCAGGGCAGCCCTCTATTGCATGACATCGGTGCTTTAAAATTAGCCAATGGCCGGACTCAACGAGTACACCCCAAGCAGGCTGGAGGGGCGGCCCGGCCCTCAGCTCCATCTGGCGGGGCGGGGGGGGGGAGAGGGGGGTCCCGGCGCGGCGGTTTCTCGGGCCCCCAATCCCTGGGAGAGCCAGGGAGATGCACCAGGGGGGCCGGCTGGGAACCCAAACTCCGTTTCCCCCAGGAAAGGGAGGGTCTCCGGGGTGGGAAGATCGGGGGTGATGGGGGCGGGGAGGGGGCGACCCAATACGGTAGGAGCCTCACGTGGCGGGGGGAGACGGGGCAAGAGGAAGGCCCACTCCCGACCCGGGCCGCGGAGCTGAGGCGAGCCGAGCGGAGCCGAGGGGCCGGGGAAGGGTGGGCTAGGCGGAGAGGCGGCCGCGAGAGCCCTGCGCAGCCCGCAGGGGCCGGGCCGGGGGGCGCGCTCGGAGCCCGCCGCGGAGACGCGCGCCTACCTCTCGTCAGAAAAGCCGGGCCGGGGACGCGGGGCGGCCGAGGGCGCTCATGACGGCGGCTCCGTGGCGCCGTCGCCGTTCCACTGCCGGCCGGCAGCAGCTCCGCCGCCGGTTCCGGGGAGTGGGCCGGAGAGGCAGCGGGGGCGGGAGCGGGAGGGGCCCGGCGAGGTTCGAGTGGTTGTTACGGGTGACGGGGAGGGCGGGGCCAGGAGGCCGGAAGGGGAGCGCGTGCGCGAAGGCGGCCGAGGGGGGAGGCGGGCGCGAGGACGGTTGCTAGGGAGGGGGGAAGGGCTGACAACGAGACTCAGCCGAACTGCGCAGGCGCCGACTCCGGGCCGGGCGGACGTGGGCGGAGCTCGGAGCCGGCGTCCGCCCAGAAGAGCTGCGGGCCACAGGCGCCTGGCCCCGCCCAGGGTTGCGTCAGGGGGCGTGTCTCGGGTAGGGGGCGGGGCCCGCGAGTAGCCCAGCGGAGGTGGCCGAGACAAAAAAAAAAAAAAGCCGGCGATGAGCCGGCACCCGGGGGAGTTCCGCTGACTTGAAACTGGGAAGTCTGCGAGGCATCAGAACAGCTGGGGCCTTCCGGCTTTGCCGGCGCCCATGGCCCTGGCTAGGCCTCCTACCCGGAGGCCCTGCCCTTGGTCTGAGCGGCGCTGGAGGCTCTCCGAGCTTCCTCGTTTTTTGTTGACTTCTGCAGCGCCCGGACCACATTCTCGCCGAGTAATGCAGATGAGGCAAACACCGGGGCTGGGGAGGGGCTGGGTTGGACCAGGCAGCATCTTGTCAACATGTCCAGGCTGTGCGATGGAACTAAGCCAAGTGGATCTGGCGTTTCAGCGAGAGCTCCAACTTCGAAGCACAAGTGTGATACACACTGAGACCTCCGGGGGTTCTTAAGAAGAGCTAGTGACTGGAGAGGGCCAGCACGCAAGTCCACCCACACAACAAGGCTGGTTTTAGAGCCAACATACAGTTTCTCCATCAATGTCACTGTTGTTCCCTTCCCATTAGTCACCCTGGGTGGCTGTGCATTTGACGCTTCCAGGGCAGAGCACATTTTTGGAACTGTTTTAGAATTCCCTTCCCTGGGCCAGTTTACCAGTCACACAAGAAAATCATTCATTACTTGATCACACCTTGTTTTTCAACTCAAACCATCATTTTCCAACATGATCACCTACCCTGCTTACTAGACTCATCTAGGAACTGGCTTTTGCCTGTTTGTAAAAATCACATCCACCTTCAAAAGGTGCTGGGAGAAAGAGACAACCCAGTAAACAATAGCACTTATGAAATGGTCTCACCCCAGAATTGACGTCATCTGATAAGGCTCTAGATGCAACCACCAATTTACAGGAAATAGAGAACAGAGCAACATGTTAAATGATACCAAGGGGGAAATTATCAGCCAAGCATTCATCATGGGGAATGCTGCAGGACAAATATATTGTTTATCAAAGTACAATGGAAAAAAATAGGATAAAGGCCACACTATAGATCAAAAGAGACTGAGGAATTTACTAAGCCATACACTTATAATTTGTGTGCTTTGTATGTATGTTATACTTCAATGAAAATTTTTTTCACACATAAAATTACTTTCTTGAAAAATCCAAATTGTAGAAATCCTCACGTGAACTTCCCTGGTGGCCCAGTGGTTAACAATCCACCTGCTAAAGTAGGGGACACAGGTTCAATCCCTGGTCAGGCAAGATCCCACAGGCCTGACCTAGATCACATGCCCGTTCCTGAACCAGTCTTTTGATCCAGAGGGCTCAGTGTCCAGTTCTGGGTCACACAATCCCAACACCAAAACCAGGGATAAGTCTCCAGTGAAACCTTGTGCACATATAGTGACAGAATGCAGTTTAAAAAAAAAAAAGGTATATGAACAGTATCCTTAAGCAGTATTATCAAGATACATGAACAGATTCCCAAGATGAAGAGACTTGGGAAGGGAGTAACACTCCTCTAGATGCATAAGGTATGGTGTGTTTGATTGTTTTAAAATCAGTTCCATTGGGCAGATATCCAAAATCTATAAGAAACAGCACTGAACACCATGCTGCAGAGTTGAGCAGAAAGATCCAGTCCTTTTAACACACGTGCATGGAGTGTGTTCTTATTATGTGTCAGACGCTGGGTGAGGCGTAAAGGTGAGCCCTGGAAAAGTATATCGGGATCAGGTTTGGCTGCCAGTGACCAAAAGTCCAAAGGAAAAGTGCCTTGACAAGATAGAAGTCTGTGTCCCTGGCACATGAATCAAGTCCAGGAAAGTCCAGGGTGGGAATGACACCTCCCTAATCACTGTCAACTGCCGACTCCCCCAAGACCACCTGAATATGGATGCAGGTGGCCTCTGGTCTCATCATCAGGGACATAGGTTCCGTCTGTCTTGCTGCTTTCCCATCGCCATTATGTATCCTCTACCCGAGGTAAGCAGAAGGAGAGGATGAAGACCAAACATTCTTCCTTGAAAGATGCTTCCTTGGAAGTAGGCTGTGTGTATGCAGTAGTGTGTGTGTGCGTGCAGTAGTGTGTGTGTGTATGTGTGTGTGTGTGTGTGTGTGTGTGTGTGTGTGACAAGCAGAACAAAGGACAGGCCTGGCGCAGCAGCAGTGCCCCAGCAAAGACCATTCTGCTGCTCCTGTCTTCCGGTGCACACGGGCTCTCTTCCTCAGACAGACTCTCTAAGGTCATATTATGAGAGTCTCTGAAACACCTTGACTGAGTCCCTGGCTTGAGGAGCGTCTGTGTCCCTCTTACTTGGTGGATGGAAGCCCTGATGGGTCCTTTGTATAGGCCATTTATCAGGTGCCTTTGGAATGGAGACAGAGGATGGCCGAGCTCTGGCATCCACAGCAAGACACTCTGGTTCCTTTGGGTAGCTCAGCTGAGTCCCCACTAGGAGCCTGAGTCTGAAACTCCCATTCCTGGTGGTCACCTCTGGCTGACAACAGGATGTGGCATCCACAACCTGGACACAGACCCTTTGGCCTTTTACATCTTCCCCAAGAGGACTAACCTGAGCTGGGGGCACGGTTACTGGTCCCTCTGACCACATCTTCTCCATCCATCTTAGCACTATATCAAGAGTCATCTCAAGGAAAGATCAGGAAGTTGCTGACACCTAAAAGGATTGGGGGTATGGATTAAAGGAAGGGTCATTGCGGAAAGGACACTGGGAGGCAAGTGATCGTCTTGGCTAACATTTCAGCCTGCGGAGCCCAACCTCTTGCCTGCAACAGTGAGATAAACAGGAGGTGAGTCTGAACGACTCCTTTGAACGTTACTAAATCTCAAGGTCAGCGAGATATTTAGGCTGTGCTGAGAGCACTTAGGCTTCCCTGGTGGTTCAGTGGTAAAGAATCCTCCTGCCAAGGCAGGAGATGCAGGTTTGATCCCTGGGTCGGGAAGGTTCCCTGAAGGAGGACATGGCAACCCACTCAGTATTCTTGCCTGGGAAATCCGTGGACAAAGGAGTCTGGTGGGTTACAGTACATGGGGTCGCAAAAGAGCTGGACACGACTTAGTGACTAAGCCACAACAAGAGCACTGGGTTCTGATTCTCTGGTGGCCCTGCCCACCTTGGCATATGCCCTTTCCACTTTGGCCAGATCCTGGGACATGTCAGGTCTCCCCCACTTCTGGAAGAGATCACTTTCTCATTTGGCAGTAAAAGGGTAAAAAGCAACCTTGCAACGCCTGACAGTTTCTCCTGACGTGGGCCATCTGGCAAAGTTTCCGGCCTGGAAAAGTACAAAAAATATAGGTTACCCTACAGGCATAGTTTCTTCATTGAGCACTGGCAGCCATCCCATGGTTTTGAGCTAATATCATTGCATCATTCCCAACCTGGGAAAACTTCAAGCCAAAAAGACGGATCTGCAAAAGCTATCATCCGGTCTTACATATTTCTAAAATATTTCATTTCAATCTGGAAAGGCAAAGCTCTCCATATCTTAATTGGCTTCTCCCTCCTCCAAGTCTTCCCTCTTCCAAGACACTCTCCATGCTACTGGCAAATTTCTTTTTCAAACACACACACACACACACACACACACACACACAGACTCTCATTTGCTCAAAATCTAACACTGGCAACAGAGATAGATTTCATCTTCAAAGCCTGCCATCTGAAATCTTCTGTAAATCTTTCTTTTGTTCAGAATGATTTTACTTTCATCTCCCCTTTATCTGCTTACTTATTCATTCCTTTAACTCAGCAAACATTTATGCAACCCCGTAATTTATTCAGACACCATATTTAGCACAGGAGTGTGGGAAGATCCTTTCTATAAAAACAGATTTTCCTTCAAGGGGCTCAGCCTACTGCATGGGACTGACAAGTAAACGTGACAAGACAGCCTGTTAAGTAAGCTCTGTTCAGCTCAGTTCAGTCGCTCATTTGTGTCCAACTCTTTTCGACCCCATGCACTGCAGTATGCCAGCCTTCCCTGTCCATCACCAAGCCCTGGAGCTTATGCAAACTCGCAAACTCGTGTCCATCGAGTAAGCCCTGTAACCCCTCCCTAAAGCTTTTCCTTTTGCCTCTTCTCCTCTGTGTCTGAGCACCTGGCACTTTCATTATAAGGCACTGATGGAACTTCCCTGGTGGTCCAGTGGTTAAGACTTTACACTTCCAATTCAGAGGTCTCGGGTTTCATCCTTGGTGGGGGAACAAAGATCCAATATGCTGTGCGTGGCAGCCAGTGCGGGGGGGGGGGGGGGGGGGGGCGCGGGGGGATGGGGAAGGAAAAAGGCGCTTGTGAAAGAACTGGGTCTGCTTCTCCCCTCCACTTATAAGTTGCTTGGTTCTGGGGATCACATCCACTTATGTTCTTCTGCCTCTGCACTTTCCATTTTCCAGAACCCTATTAAATACTGGTTGGGTTGAAGTGATGAGTCTTAAATTAAGCCTTTATTCTGAGAGTGTTAAACATGTCTCTCCAGCCGCTACGCTGAGCTGATGCATCCTTGGGAGCGATGCTCTCAACCCCTCCCCCTGTTGTGCTGTCCCCTGTGTCACCAAGGGAGGACATGGAGCTTAGAGAAGCAGCCTAGCTTAAGAGAATTGCTTAGCTGTGTGCCCTGGAAAACCTAGTGCTCATCCGATGAGATTTAGGACAAGAAAGGATGACCTGAGGCCTTTTAGCTTCCGGCTCAGAGGAATAAAAATAGGCACCCCAATCAGACTTCTTTTGGGTTTGTTTCTTTTAAAAAATATTGTCCTTGCTTCTCCTACCCGGGTGCAGCTGTGTGGTGCTTTCATAGACCAGATGGGGACTTAGATTAGCAAGTCAGCAACTTGCCCCCGGCTTCTCCACTTTGGGTCAGCTGGGGTGGAGTGGGGTCACCTCGCAGAAAGGTGTGCTAACAAGGGACAGACCAAAGGCCACAGAACAAAGTGGGACCCGGTGAGAATACGATGAAGAGCACCCAAATCCGATTAGTAAATCATTTTCCCCAGGGCTAAATAGGGAAGAGAGTATTTCCACCTTCAGTTCTGTGGGTGGAGACTGGACCGCACAGGGAAGAGACAGGCGCTGTCAGGACCCACTGTCAGAACTCCCCACTTCCTCCTTGAGGTGGATGATACACAGGGCCACTTCAGACCCCCAAATCTCCTGTCTCCCGACAGCTTCTTGTCTGTGGTGTGTGCTTGCCTGCTAAGTCGCTTCAGTCATGTCCAACTCTTTTTGACTCTATGGACTGTGGCCCGTCAGGCTCCTCTGTCCATGGGATTCTCCAGCAAGAATACTGGAGTGGATTACCATGCCTTGCTCCAGGGAATCTTTGAGACCCACTAGTGGAACCGGGGCCTCATATGTCTCCTGCATTGGCAGGCAGGTTCTTTACCACTAGCACCACCTGTCTGTGGGGGGAGTGTTTATTCGGCGGTATATCCCACAGCCAGGTATCTTACAGCTTTGCCTCCAGGTTATTCCGTGACCTCCTGCTGAGAATCACCCTTCTGCTCATTTCACACTGGCAGAAAATCCATCTCCCATCACTTCCCACCGTGGCAGATTCTCTGTGCCATCTCAGTAGCCCAAAACAACTTAACTTTTCTTTTCTAAAGGGGAAAAAGAAACACTTTTTTTTTTAATTGGAAGTTGATGCAATTTGGTGTCAGAAAACTACATCTCACAGGGTTGCTAAGCCTGGATAAGAAAATGTTTGTGAAAACATTTTGGAAATGGTTAGGCTGTTTGCAAATGCTGCCCACAGCCAGGCATCCTTCACAGCTCTGCCTCTGGAATATTCTCTAGGCACAGATTATTGTTTTCCTACCTACAACTGTAGTTGCTTACCAGCATCATCCTATATTATTTAGAGAAGTCCCTCCCCAGGCTTCCCTGATGGCTCAGGCAGTAAAGAATCTGCCTGCAATGCAGGAGACCTGGGTTTGACCCTTGGATCAGGAAGATCCCTTGGAGAAGGGAATGGCTACCCACTCCAGTATTCCTACTTGGGAAATTCCATGGACAGAGGAGCCTGGTGAGCTACAGTCCATGGGGTCACAAAGAATCAGACCTGACTAAGTGACTAACACTTTTTAACACACTTCTCCATCTTCAGTTTCCCCCAAATAGAAAAATAATATGAAGAGTATTGTTCAAAAGAACAGTCCTCTCTTGAATGGCCATAAACACAAACATGCTGAAAAATGCAGGGGTCTTTCTTGGGAAACCACTTGCTAAAATTACCTCGGACTTGAAGAGATCGGGGGATGCATGCAGAGATGATCATCTTGCTTGGCTGGACGCAACAGTCCCTGCCGCCCTCCAGACTCATAGAGCTCACTGGACCAAATGCCAAAGTGTGAATGCATCACTGATGCTAACAGGGACATGCCTGCCAGCCCTGTTCCTGCTGTTACCTCTGACAGGCACTGTGCTCCTGCCAAGGCATGACCCTTGGCTGCCTCCGGGACACCAGCTGGCCTTCTGCTGCTCCCCAGAAAGGTGCAACCACCCCGATGCAAAACCAGGAGTCTGCTTGCCCTCATTCTGTACTCCCGAGGGACACAAGCGACACCTCTGAACTTCACACAGCAGGTTCACCACATGGACTCAGGAAGCACCTGGCACTGGTGTGTTGGTTTTCTGGGGCTGTCATAACAAACTGCCACAGAGTGGGGGGCTTAAAACAATAGAAAGTTATTTTCTCCCAGATCTGGAGGCCAGAAGTTCTGGAGGAAAATCAAGGTCCAGCTAGAGTTGTGTCCCTCCTGAGGCTCCAGGGGCAGCTGAGTCCTACCTCTTCCAGCCTCTCAGGGACCCAGGCATTCCATAACTTAGGGCTGCATCTGTGTCTTCCCGTCTCTGCATCTGCCTTTCCCCTGTATTTCTCTGAATGTCAAGCCTGTCTCTCCTTTTTCTCTGAGGACTCTAGTCATTGGATTTAAGTGTTGAAAGTGTTAGTTGCTCAGTC
This sequence comes from Muntiacus reevesi, assembly GCF_963930625.1. Classification (NCBI taxonomy): domain Eukaryota; kingdom Metazoa; phylum Chordata; class Mammalia; order Artiodactyla; family Cervidae; genus Muntiacus; species Muntiacus reevesi. The sequence continues at coordinate 8,300,175 of NC_089266.1, read as the reverse complement.
ATGTCCGACTCTCTGCGACTCTATGGACTGTAGCCCTCCAGGCTCCTCTGTCCATAGAATTCTCCAGGTAAGAATTCTGGAGTGGGTTGCCATACCCTCCTCCAGGGGATCTTCTCAACTCAGGGATCAAACCTGGGTCTCCCACAGGCAGATTCTTTATCGTCTGGGTTACTAGGGCCCCACAAAATCCACGACGATTGCCTCTCCCCTCCAGACCTTCTAGTGCATCTGCCAAGACCCTTTCTCCAAATCCGGGCATCTCCCAGCTACCTGGGGTCGAGACTTGGATACATCTTTCGGGGGCACCCCCATTCCACCCTCTGCAGTTGGCTGGAACAGAAGTCTCCTTGGAGGGATGGGGGCACTTACTGCTCGCTCCCCGTCCACCATCATTTCGGCCCAAAGGTGAGAAGAAGGTGTTTGCAACCCACAGAGTGGGGGGCAGTGCACCAGGACCCCAAGGGCACGTGCTCTTGCCTGATCCCCAACAGCTGTGGCCTCTAAGGAAAGTGAGGCCAAAGGAAGGACAAGGTAGAACTACTGTCCAGTTTAGGGCCCAGGCTCTGATAGAGTCAGAGAACAAAGACCCTGCTGTCCTTGGGCCTCCAGGGCAGCCTCTATGTGGGCTGGGCCTTGCTCAGAGGCTCACCATGTTCATCTTCAAAGGAGCTTGCTTCCTGGGACCTGTTTGGCAACACAAAGGACTTTTCTGCAGACCAGCCTCTGGACAGTTCAGGGGAGCCTCCTAGGAACCCCTGTGATGCTGGCGACCTAGGCTTATTCCACACCCAGGGGAATGGAAGTAATAGAAGGGTTGTTGGATTCATCTCTACAGAGAATTCGGATCTTTGGATCCAGGGGGCGGTACCTCTTACCTGCTATGGTAATTAAATATGGTGCTGTATTTAATTTAGTTATTGTTTAATAACAGCTTCCTTTGTTGTGCTAGGCACTTTATATGCAACATCACATCCTCATAAGACCCCATTTTGCAGGTAGGAACACCAAGGCACACACATGGTAAGTAACTTCCAGGGCAGACTGTGACCCTAACACTGACTCCAAAACTCACAGAAGTATTTCCCTTGCATTAACTTCTCTCTGCTTCAGCCCCAGTTCTGTGTTTTTGCTCTTTCTTCCAGCTCACCAGGATCAAAACCTGAATGCCCAGGTGTCTTAGTGAAAAGCCCATCACCCCTAAGCATGTAGGCATGTGGATGCCCAGGTATAGTCCGACTGGCCATGTGGGAGCACGTGATGGACAGAGGCACCTGTGTATCCCAGGACATTCTGCTGCGCCCATGAACCAGGAATGTATCTGGCCTTAAGGTATTTCCATATGGCCTCTGTAGCAGTCAAATAGGCTTGACTCATAAATTCTTTAAATAGCCAGTGGGAGTAACCTGTATGACTTTTTAATGTTCCATTTATTCTTCCATCCGCTCATTGTTCTGAGATTTATAATCATCGACCTCCCAAGTGCCTAGAACATGACATAATGGAGGCAAAAAAAAAAAAAAAACTTGGTAAAGTTCAATGCTGAATGAAATTAAAGATACTCTTAACTTGGTGAAAAAAATGGAAAGTTTTTTTCCCTGTCTTTTTCTTTACAACTACTTATTTTCATGCATCGAGCAGCAAAGACTTTGAGGTCAATTTGGGTCTCGATACAAAGCAAAGCTTATTCTCTGATAGGAGACATTGAGCCCTCTGTCTTAATTTCTGTGTCGCTTGCATTAAGCAGTTTAGCTACTGTACAGCAGCCTGAAAGGAACCGATGACGTCTCTGCAGCTGGTTCAGACTTGCTGTAAGCAGTGCTGAGAGAGTTACAGACGCAGGAAAACCTGAGGTAACCACAGGTGGCTCCTCATATCCCCACCCTCAGATTTTCAATGCTGGAATCCAAGTCATCTTCAGGACCATTTCACTCATCTTGGCCAGGCCCTTAAATGTTTAAGAAGTCTGACATGAATGGATTAAGAAGATCACATCTTCTTAATCCATTCATTGTGTGTGTGTGTATATATATATATATATATATATATAAATTACTCCATAAAATAAAATATTATTCAACCATATAAAAGAATGAGATAATGCCATTTGCAGCCACATGGATGGACCTAGAGATTATCTTATTAAGTGAAGTAAGTCAGACAGAGAAAGACAAATATCATATGATATCACTCATATGTAAATTCTAAAATAATGGCACAAATGAACTTATCTACAAAATAGAAACAGACTCATAGACATAGAGAACAGGCTTGTGGTCACCAAGGGGGTGGGAAAGGGATAGATTGGAAGTTTGGGGTTAACAGATGAAAACTATTATATATAGAATGGATAAACAATAAAGTCCTACTATACAGCACAGGGAACTACATTCAATACCCTGTGATTAAATCATAATGGAAAATAATATGAAAAAGAACATACACACACACACACACACACACACACACACACACACACACACACACATATATAACTGAATCACTTTGCTACTTCGCAGAGATTACACAACATTGTAAATCACCTGTACTTCCAATAAAATAAATTTTAAAAATTTTAGATGTTTAGGAACTCTACATCAAATAACTTCTGATAAAAGCTTAGGACTCTTCATGGTTACAGACAAAACTTAATTTTGAGTCATGACACTTTAAGAAAAGAACTTTATTAGCAAAGTAAGGAGTCCCAGTCAGTGGTCTGGCTGGTGTGACCCAAGTGATAGACACACCTAAGGAAATTCAGGCCCCATGATGACTGGCTGGGACCTGTTCAGTTCTTGATGTCCCTAGAAAAAAAAACAATACCCTGAAGCAGAAAGAGAAGAAGGCTTTTGTTCCTGCTTAGGCCATGGTTGCACAGAAAGCTTTCGTAAATAGAGGAGACCCACCAACATAGCTCCTGCCAAATTCCTCAGCCGTGGTTCTAACCACAACAAGGGTAATTTATTTCGTTTATTTGTTTATTTAATACTTGGCTGCGCCGGGTCTTCTCTGCTGCTCGAGGGCTTTCTCTAGTGGCAGAGAGTGGGGGTTGTGGTCTGCAGGCTCCCACTGCACGGCTCCTCTTGCTGTGGGCACGGGCTCTGGGGCTCAGGCTCAGTAGTCATGGTGCATGGGTTTAGTTGCCTGCAACATGTGGGACTCTTCCGGACTAGGAATCGAATCTGTGTCCCCTGCATTGGCAGGCAGATTCTTAACCCCTGGATCACTAGGGAAGTCCAAGTGTAATTTAAAAATTTTAAATATCAATGTGATTTTTAAAAAATAAATAAAATAGTATATGCTACAGCAGACTGTCTCCCCAGCACCCGCTGACCACGTCTTCCTTTGCAAAGCCAGGTTCTGTTCAGGCACGCACTATCCTCCATGTGCAGGGGACTTCAGGGGAAGCTGGCTTTTGCCCCAGCTCCAGCAGGTAGACCCGGCGAGTCTAAGGCAGTCCTTCTGCCAGGGACTGGGTTAGGGGTGGGCTTGTAACCCAGTTCTGACCAATGAGCCCCCAAGGAAGTCTGTCAGGGGTTTTGGGAAGGGCTTCTGCATTCTGAAAAGGAGACACTGAAACAAAATGGGCCCATTTCTGTGTCTGGACACTTCTGTGTCTGGACACTGCTGTGTCCACTCTGATTCCTGGGACTGTGACAGCTGTGCTGTGCTCTGGAGGGTAAGCAGCCTTTGATGAGGCAGAGAGGGTGGGGCAGAGTGGCAGGCTGCAGAGAGGAGAGATGGAGGGAACAGAGCAGGTCATTGGTAAACGTACCTCTTGCCTGGGGCTCCCTGTCTGTTAGACTTCACGTGTACTTGTCAATGTCTGCACTGTGCAATCCAGCTTGAGGAAGGGTTTTCTGTTCCTTGCAGCTAAAAGTAACTTGAGTCCATGATCATTTTAGAAATATGTTTAAATGCAAAAACGCATAAAGAAGAAAATAAAAATCCCCAATCATCCCATCATCCGATAAGAACCGCAATTTCTGTTTTGTCGCTTTCCCATCATTTGTTGGGGGTGCTAATTGTGATGTATAGCTACAAAAGGCACACACTTGCTTTTTGTCAAAAATTCAAACTGCACAGTTGTTGAATACAGCAATAGCTGCTGTAACCCCAGCCCCTCAGTGATGGACTCTTGGCAGTTTTTTGTCTATTATGGACATTTCCCCCATTATGTCAGTGTTTTCTAATGTAAGTGCTGTTCCAGAAGAATGAATTGCCCACCTAACCTTTTGAGCACATACGCAGGTAAACTGCAGAGTGACTCAGACTTGCAGAACATCTGGGCTCTGAGAGTGGGAAGCAAAGCAGAGTAAAATGAACAGGAAAGAACCTCCCTTCTCCTCCTTTGTGCAAGCAGCGCTGGTCTGGGCAAACGGAAAAAAATGGAGAGATCTGGAGCCTTGAGCACAAAGGATCTGGATTCAAATTCCTGATTCACTGTTGAAGGCTTTGTGGCCTTACGCAAGTTGCTTAACCATTCTGAGCCTATTTCCTCAGCTGTAAAGTGGGCATAATAATGTCTATCAGGTGGGCTTCCCTGGTGGCTCAGTGGTAAAGAATCCACCTGCAATGTATTAGATGCAGGTTTGATCCCCGGGTCAGGAAGATCCCTTGAGAAAGAAATGGCAACCTGCTCCAGTATTCTTGCCTGGGAAATCCCATGGACAGAGAAGCCTGGTGGGCTATAGTCCATGGGGTCACAAAATAGTTGGACGTGACTAAGCGACTAAACAACAATGCCTAACAGTTGTAAGGGTTGAAAATAATGTACATGATACAGACACAGTAAATGGTAGTCATTATTCGAAATATTTGCCAACTTTCCATATCTCTTTCTAGACTCTTTTACTACATCAGAACATTTCTTCCCACTCCCTACCACTCTCCCCACTCCCATCTCACCATCCCCTTACCCCTCTACCCTCCCATCCCATCTTAGCTCCATCTGTATTAGCCAGGGGGTTAACTGGGTACAACAGTATCCACTCTAGTTTGTTCAAGCCAAAGGGGGTTTCTGAAGTGCTGGAGAGTGCACGGAATTGTTGGGGGGACCAGAGCTGCAGGCACCAGGCAGGCTTCCAGGAACAACAGACTCCCCGAGTCACCCTGGCTCAGCGAGAGAGCTGCCACCTCTCCAGGATTAGGAAGCTGCCAACTCAGCTCGGTCTCCAGAACCAGGCTCTCTCTGCCACAATCCATGCCAGCAAAATGAGGCACTGCTTCCCGTCTCCGTCTCCACGCGTCAGTTCTGAGTCAACCTCTCCTGCAGGAGCATGTGATTAGTTGAATCTAAATCGTCCATTTGAACCCCAGAAGGTTTCACATTTCTGCGTTGGAAAGGAGATACCTGCAGTCTGGCGATCTGATTACGATCAGAGTGCTCAAAACCTGGGGGGCAGCTGAGATTCTGGGCAGGGAGCAGGCCAAGGACGCATGCTCGGAAGTTCTATGCTTCTGTCCTTGTCCGTCAGAGATAGCATTGGGAGATGCTCCGGTTATTAATACATCCCCCTGCCTGAGCTCAAATGTGAGAGGCAAAGCCGCGTGATTCAACAGTCCCTAGGGGCACAAGTTTAATGGATGCTTCACGTTGCCCTTTTACGAAGATGCTTAGGATGTGGGGTTCAGAACATGTTCCCCCATAATACAGCCCCTTAGTATAGTAAATATTTTAATTTGAAGGCATTTGAGAAAATGGCAGAAACAGGAAGTTCACACTGATCTTCCCCTACTTCTCCCCAAGACAGGTCAAAACACACTTATGGAAGTGGTACCCTCTCTATATACCCAGAGGAAAGGAGCATCCTTCTCTACAAAGATAAATGGATGTCAGAAGAATCCAAACAGGACTTGCCAAGTTTCCACCACTCACTTTATACTCTTTGACCTGTCATATTGCTTCATAGGAGCTTCCCACATGGCTCAGATAGTAAAGAACCCTCCTGCCAATGCAGCAGACATGGGTTCGATCCCTGGGTCAGGAAGATCCCCTAGAAAAGGAAAAGGCAACTCACCCCAGTATTTTTCCCTGGGAAATCCCATGGACAGAGGAACCTGGTGGGATACACATGGGGTCGCAGAGAGTTGGACTCAACTTAGTGACTAAACAATAATGACAAATTCCTACACAGATGTCACCCCACCAAACCTAGCAAAAACAAAATACTCAGGTTTAACTGTTTTTTTGGGTCTTCATTTCCATATGAAGTCCCTCATGTTACATAAAATTTGCATTACATATAATATCTGTATGCTTTTCTATATGTTAATCCATCTTTGTCAGTTTAATTTTCAGGCCCAGCAAGGAACTCGACGAGAGTCAAAGAAAATATTTTCTTTCCCTATGTTTGTCACCTCTAATCTCCAATTCATAAAATCTCAGACAGTATAACAAATGAGCTGGAATTGTATCCAGTGCGATAAAGGAAAACATTATGAGTAAGGGCAAATGCAGCCTGAGGCTCAGAGCAGTATGTAAAAGTCCCCACAATCTTAGTCCTGAAATTTTTCCTGCTTTTTTTTTTTTTTTTGGCTGCATGTCTATGTCATGTCCAACACTTTTTGACCCGCCATGAGTGAACTGTAGCCCACCAGGCTCCTCCGTCCATGGGATTTCCCAGGCAAGAATACTAGAGTGGGTTGCCATCTTCTACTCCAGGGGATCTTCTTGACCCAGGAATTAAACCTGAGTCTCTCTTGCATCTCCTACATTGAAGGCGGATTCTTTACCACTGAGCCACCAGGGAAACTGTGGCATGTGGGATCTAACCCTGACCCACGTGACCAGGAATCAGACCCTCGGCACCTGCATTGGAAGTGCGGAGTCTTAACCACTGGGCCACCACTGAAGTCCTGTTCCTGCTGTTTTAAGCTACTGCCTTTTCTGTGGAAAACCAGATCAGAACATATCTGTGCTGGCTCTGATTTTTCTAATAATCCCAGCCTTTGCTCCTGGAGCAAGGGGAGCTGGTGGGTGTGAGCACAGGCTGGCTTATGTAATTCAGGGATTACACACATGATTGGAGTATGAACTGCTGGAGAGTAAGAACCCTTCGAGGCAAGCCAGACCATAGCCCTCGTCTTATAAACGAAGACGTCATTCATTGTCTGCAATTGTAGATGCTATTTTGCATTCACTCATCATAAACAATTTCGACTATTGACTCTTTATCTGACAGGCAGATAAAAGACATGCTGCCTTTTGTCCTGCCAGAGAGCCGTTATCCTCCACAACAACACAATCTGCATTTCCAGGGGATTGTTGTTATTTAGTCTCTAAGTTGTGTCCAATTCTTTTGTGACCCCATGGACTGTAGGCCATGAGGATCCTCTCTCCATAGGATTTCCCAGCCAAGAATACTGGAGTGGGTTGTCATTTCCTCCTCCAGGAGATCTTCCAGACCTAGGGACGGAAACTGTGTCTCCTGCATTGGCAGTCAGAGTCGCTGAGCCACCAAGGAAGCCCCTCCAAGGGAATACCAGCTCCTTTATGAGGTTTTCCTCCAGTTAATGACATGATTTGAAACTCTTACTTTTAGCTCCTGAAAGAAGCAGGTATTTGTTCCAGGGTAGGACAGAAGACTTGAAATCACTCATAACCTCTAAGGAAAGGCAACTTACTGATCTTCTGGACTATTTGTCTTCCCCATCACTACATTCAGAGGTAGCTCTTGGGACCCTGCCTATAAAGCCAGCAAAGCCAGAGCTGCTGTCCTCTTGTTGAAGATGGTGGGATGGTTACTGGAAGGTACTAGTTATTTCTTTCTTGTTCTAACCCCCCTGGGATTACACTGCCAGTCAAAGCCTGTGCTCCCTGCATAATAAGATAGGAATGCTGTGCAGAGGCGATGCTAATGGCAGCTAAATATAGACAGCAGCTTCTAGGTGCTTGAATGCCTGCACGCACATTAGAACAATTACGGGAAGGAGGCTTCGGGGCTGCCTAATTATAACCTTGACTTTAGGAAAGCACGAACTTCTTCTCTGGCTTAGGCCAGGGCTCTCCTGCTGTTCAGTGGCATTCATTCCTGGACCTTGGCTGAGAATGCTCTGTCCTTTGTTATCTTTGGACTTGGTGGTGCCGGGGGTGGTATTACATAACAGGAAAGTGTCCATTGTCACTCGGAATGTGTGAGGCTCAAAGGACAGTCCTATATGGGTGGAGATTAATAGGCCTCATTAATGAGTCACATTCCTTGTCTTCTCCATCCCTTGTAATTAGGGCGTCAGACATCCCTGCTGGCCTGAGACAGTCTAAGTTGATGCCTACTGACTCAAGGGAATTATCAGTAACATCCCTTTTCACTCTCAGAAGTGACCTGGTTGGGTGATACATTTTTAATTTAATTTAATTTTTTAATTGAAGTATAGTTGATGTACAATGCTGTGTTAGTTTCAGGTGCAGAGCAAAGTGATTCAGTTGCACACATACATATATATTCTTTCTCAGGTTCTTTTCCATTATAGGTTATTATAAGGTATAACCTGTGCTATGCAATAGGTCCTTGTTCATCTATGGGTGATAGGTTTTAAGATCACTGATTTGTAAAATCTCAAGGAGAAGAAGGGGACAATACCTCTTTGTAGGTGTGGATTCCCCCTCACCACTCCCCTCTGCCTCCTGCCACCCGAAAGCTAGCCTGGGTAAGGGGGCTTTATTTTATTTTATTTTTTTAGTGTTTGTTTATTTGGCTGCACCAGGTCCTAGCTGAGGCATGGGGGATCTTCAGTTGTGATGAGCAAGTTCTTAGGCATAGCATGTAGGATCTAGTTCCCTGATCAGGGATCGAACCCAGCCCCCCTGCACTGGGAACGTGTAGTCTTAGCCACTGTACCACCAGCGAAGTCCCTAAGAAGACTGTAGATTGAAGAATGAACAGGGAGAAGCAGCACTTTCAAACCCTTCTAAAGAACTGTCTCCTGTTCCCATCCTCAATGGCCCTAAGCAACCACACCCCCGAAGCTTCTGGGGTGATCAAAATAAGCCAGGGGGAACTGTTGACCTAGGCAATATGGTCACACTGGGAAAACCAAATGGTGCCTGCCATCCAGCTGACCTTGGAACTGATTAAGATGAAACAGTTGCCTTGCTGTTGGCCTCCGAGCCTTGGGCCTTTAGGTTCAAGAGAACGTCAGAACCAGGCTTATGCAGGGGGTGTTGGCCATATCTGGGGATGGTCTTGTTTGTAGAGTCTTCTTCCCATGCTGGGTCATTGTAAGGCCCATTGTAAAAAGCCAGACCATTCTCTTAAAAAAAAATTAATCAATTAATTTGCCCATGTGAGGTCTTAGTTGCAGCACTTGGGATCTTTGATCTTCGTCATGGCGTGTGGGATCCAGTTCCCCAGCTAGGGATTGAACCCAAGCTGTCTGCGTTGGGACCGTGGAGTCGTGGCCACTGGACCAGGGAAATCCCTCATTCCCTTTTCTATATAGATTCTCACTGAGAGTGATGAGAATGAAGGGGGAAGGACTGAATGATAGCCTTAAGGGATTTTCAAAGATCTGACACCCCAAATTAAACCATTTCCCCCCCAACTCCACTGGTATAAAGGACTTTCTTGTCCTCAGCCCTTCTGCATGTTTCTTCCTGCAGGAGATGGCCAGGGCCAATAGGGGACTGCATTTTCTTGGGCAATCTGTTGGTGACAGGCCAACTCCACGGGGAAAATTCTCATCCAGGGCTTGATCTTGAAGTTGCTCCCTAATTCATCATCTCTGTCTAAAAGCTGTAGAGTACATCGATCACCATTAGGCTGTCGAAACATTCATTCGGCCAATGAGAATAGCTTATTAGGGCTTTAAAATTACCAATCTTTTGCAAACATGTTGGTTGGGTTGCTGTATGCACCCAAAAAGTGCCTTCACATACAGATTATTTCAGTAGCATTTACTGAAGAGAATGAAGACTGGAGACTATCCAGTAGGTGGTACTCAACAGACCCAGAGATAAACAATTATGGCAGATGAAAGGATGCTCAAGATTTAATTTTTTTTAAAGATGGGGTGTTGGGGGCTTCTCTGGTAGCTCAGCTGGTAAAGAATTCGCCTGCAATGCAGGAGACTCTGGTTTGATTCCTGGGTCAGGAATATGCCCTGGAGAAGGAAGAGGCTACCCACTCCAGCATTCTTGGGCTTCCCTGGTGGCTCAGACAGTAAAGAATCTACCTGCAGTGAGGGAGACCTGAGTTCGATCCCTGGGTTGGGAAGATCCCCTGGAGGAGGGCCTGGCAACCCACTCCAGTATTCTTGCCTGGAGAATCCCCATGGACAAAGGAGCTTGGCAGGCTACAGTCCATGGGGTCGCAAAGAGTCGGACATGACTGAGGGAGACTTGAATCACGGTCCAAAAACTCCTCCTACCTGCCAATCACGATGGTGTGATCACTCACCTAGAGCCAGACATCCTGGAACATGAAGTCAAGTGGGCCTTAGAAAGCATCACTATGAACAAAGCTAGTGGAGGTGAAGGAATTCCAGTTGAGCTATTTCAAATCCTAAAAAATGATGCTGTGAAAGTGTTGCACTCAATATGCCAGCAAATTTGGAAAACTCAGCAGTGGCCACAGGATTGGAAAAGGTCAGTTTTCATTCCAATCCCCAAGAAAGGCAATGCCAAAGAATGCTCAAACTACCGCACAATTGCACTCATCTCATACACTAGTAAAGTAATGCTCAAAATGCTCCAACCCAGGCTTCAACAGTACGTGAACCGTGAACTTCCAGATGTTCAAGCTGGTTTTGGAAAAGGCAGAGGAACCAGAGATCAAATTGCCAACATTTGCTGGATCATCGAAAAAGCAAGAGAGTTCCAGAAAAACATCTATTTCTGCTTTATTGACTATGACAAAGCCTTTGACTGTGGAATAAACTGTGGAAAATTCTTCAAGAGATGGGAATACCAGACCATCTGACCTGCTTCTTGAGAAAACTGTATGCCGGTCAGGAAGCAACAGTTAGAACTGGACATGGAACAACAGGCTAGTTCCAAGTAGGAAAAGGAGTACATCAAGGCTGTATATTGTCACCGTGCCTATTTAACTTATATGCAGAGTGTATCATGAGAAACGCTGGGCTGGATGAAGCACAAGCTGGAATCAAGATTGCCAGGAGAAATATCAATAACCTCAGATATGCAGATGACACCACCCTTATGGCAGAACGTGAAGAAGAACTAAAGAGCCTCTTGATGAAAGTGAAAGAGGAGAGTAAAAAAGTTGGCTTAAAGCTCAACATTCAGAAAACAAAGATCATGGCATCCGGTCCCATCACTTTTTGGCAAATAGATGGAGAAACAGTGGAAATGGTGGCAGACTTTTTTGGGGGGGCTCGAAAATCACTGCAGGTGGTGATTGCAGCCATGAAATTAAAAGACGCTTACACCTTGGAAGGAAAGTTATGACCAACCTAGACAGTATATTAAAAAGCAGAGACATTACTTTGCCAACAAAGGTCTGTCTAGTCAAGGCTATGGTTTTTCCAGTAGTCATGTATGGATGTGAGAGTTGGACTAGAAAGAAAGCTGAGTGCCGAAGAATTGATGATTTTGAACTGTGGTATTAGAGTAGACTCTTGAGAGTCCCTTGGACTGCAAGGAGATCCAACCAATCCATCCTAAAGGAAATCGGTCCTGACTATTCATTGGAAGGACTGATGTTGAAGCTGAAACTCCAATACTCTGGCCACCTGATTCAAAGAGCTGACTCATTTGAAAAGATCCTGATGCTGGGAAAGATTGAAGGCAGGAAGAGAAGGGGATGACAGAGGATGAGATGGTTGGATGGCATCACCGACTCAATGGACATGAGTTTGAGTATACTATGGGAGTTGATGATGGACAGGGAGGCCTGGCGTGCTGCAGTCCATGGGATCGCAAAGAGTCAGAAATGACTGAGCGACTGAACTGAACTGAACCTGCCAATCAGCCCCGATCACACCCACAGCGTTCAATGCAATGGGATGAGGAATTCTTTAGTCGGCTACCGGGTGTTCTGCCAGGCAGCTCCTCAGAGGAATGGAAGGAATTTGCAGAAAAGTCTGTGAAATTATTCAAGCATGCTGTTACTGATAAAAATGTCCTTTCATTATAAAAAAAAAGTCCTTTCAAATCCCAAGTCAAACTCCTTGACTTTTAAGCAAATTTATGCCTGTGCTGGGCTTCCCAGGTAGCACTAGTTTTAAAGAACTCACTTGCCAATACAGGAGACATAAGAAACTTGGATTTGATCCCTGGGTCAGGAAGATCCCCAGGAGGGCATGGCAACCCACTCCAGCGTTCTTACCTGGAGAATCCCAAGGACAAATGATGCTGGGGGGGCTACAGTCCAAAGGGTCACAAAGCGTCGAACACAACTGAAGTGACTTGGCACGCACAGCATACCTGCCTGTGCTAGTTCTCAGATTCTTAAAGCACAATATGGAAACGATGATAAAAATATGATATTTTAGTTTTGTTGTGTCCCAAGAGCCCAGAGCTGAAAACATGGCCCATGGTGCTGCCTGAGAGTTCGTCGTCCCAGGAGCACATACCTCTCTAGGATTTTGATTCTCTCCCATCAGAAAGGTCTCTCTCCATCTCTGCTCTGAAATCCCAGCTCATCCCTCAGATGCAAAGGTCAGAATTCATTCCTCCTTCCTCTGGGTTCTGATCTGGTTTTGCTCACACTATTTTTGAAGCTCTCATAAGATTTCGCTGGCACACGGATCTCTCACACAAACTTCCCCCAGCAGCCAGAGCCCAAAACAGCCATGTGAATTTCTGTAGTATTTCAAAATGTGTAAGAGTCCAAGCTTTTCAGTACTTTCTTTTCATTTTCCTTGCCACACAATGAACTAACTTCAAAACCAGCCTTGATAAAGAGGATTTTCAATATAAGTGTTCTTGCTTGATTTGGCCAAGTACTCTTAAGAGTCTTGGAAAACATCTCCTACAATCACTCCTTGTACTGACTTTGTTCCTTTCCACTTAGCAGACAGTGGGTTGTAAAAGCAAGGGAACATGCAGCTTTGGCTGCAGTAACTCAGCAGGGTAAGACTTCCCTGATGGTCCAGTGGTTCAGAATCAGCCTGCCAATTCAGGGGACACAGGTTCGATCCCTGGTCCGGGAAGATCCCACATGCTGCAGAGCAACTAAGCCTGTGTGCCCCAACTACTGAGCCTGTTCTCTAGAGCCTGGGAGCCACAACTACTGAAGCCCAAGCAGCTATAGCCCGGGCTCCGCAATAACAGAAGCCGCTAATGAGAAGCCCATGCACCGTAACTAGAAAGTAACCCTCGCTCTCTGCAGCTAGAGAAAGCCTGAGCAGCAATGAAGATCCAGCCCAGCCAAATATAAAGAAATAAACTTTAAAAATTACAACTCACAAGGTAGTCAGAGCAAAATGTCCCTTTTCTTGGAGGTGGGTAACATTAGGAAAGGGCTTTGGCCACCCCAAGTAAAGGCCCCAAGATCCTCTCCTACCCTAGTACCCACCCCCCAGCCAAGAGCAAGGATCTGTCTGATCCCTAAAGGGCCTGAAACAAATGGAGTAGCTGGTGAAAACACCTGAACCCAACTAAGCTGCCACCAGCAAACCCAAAGGACAAGCAGAAGCTGCAGATGTGCTCAGACTGATCGCTCCCGGTGTAAAAACCCCACATCTGTGTTTACCAGTTCATTTGAAACTGGTAGAGGGTCAAACCCAGACAGGAGCTGCCAGGGGGCAGTTTTCTGGAGTGAATGATTAAATTAAGTGGCTGAAAGTCTTCTCAATATTCTGTAATAAGTGGGAAAAGATTTTTAAAAGAATAGACACATGTATACATATAATCGAATCTCCTTGCCGTACACCTGAAACTAACACAACATTGTACATCAACTATAACCCGATATAAAAAAAATTTTTTTTAATTTGAAATGGCAAAATAAAATAAGTGGCTATGGAGTAGGAAATGGCAACCCACTCCAGTATTCTTGCCTGGAAATTCCCATGGACAGAGGAACCTGGTGGGCTGCAGTCCCTGGGGTTGCAAAGAGTTGGACACAACTGAGTATGCACATACAAAACAGACTCACAGACATAGAGAACAGACTTGGGATTGCCAAGGAGAAGAGGGAAAGAGGAGGGCTGGACTGGGAGTTTGGGGTTAGTAGATGCAAACTATTACATTTAGCATGGATAAACAAGGTCCAACTTTATAGCACAGGGAACTATATTCAATATCCTGTAATAAACCATGACTGAAAAGAATATGAAAAAGAATATATACATGTACATATAACTGAATCACTTAGCTATGCAGAAATTAACACAATATTGTAAATCAATTATACTTCAATAAAATTAAAAAACAAAAGAAAAAAAATAAAATAAGTGGCTAAAGATAAAATAAGAGCATAGCTCTGCACCTGGGGACCGAGAGGACCCACGTTCCCGTGGTTCACAGCCAGAGATGTTCTGGGTTCATCATCTCTTGTTTCAAGTTTGTGCCTGACCCCTGAATCATGGAGGGGTTGGAAGGAGGGACTCCTAGGATCCCTAGGATATTGTCTTTTATCACAAATATCCAGGTGGTCACACAAATTGTTGTTGCTGTTCACTTGCTAAATCGTGTCCGACTCTTTGCAACCCCATGGACTGCAGCACCCCAGGCTGCCCTGTCTTTCACTATCTTCCAGAGTTTGCTCAAATTCATATCCATTAAGTTGGTGATGCCATCCAACTACCTAATCCTCTGTCGCCCCCTTCTCCTCTTGCCCTCAATCTTTCCCAGCATCAGGGTCTTTTCCAATGAATCAGCTCTTCGCATCAGGTGTCCAAAGTATTGGAGTTTCAGCTTCAGCATCAGTCCATCCAATGAATATGACTCTTCATATTCATAGGGTTGAGTTCCTCTAGGATTGACTGGTTTGATCTCCTTGCAGTCCAAGGGACTCTCAAGAGTCTTCTCCAGCACCACAATTCAAAAGCATCAATTCTTCAGCACTCAGCCTGCTTTATGGTCCAATTCTCACATCCATACATGACTACTGGAAAGACCATAGTACAAATAGCATTGTAAAAAAAGATGTCACTTGGGTGGAGGTGGCATGCTGGCCCTTGCATCTCCTTTCCACCCGGGACGACCTTTGCTGATCTTGTTTGCACCTACGTTTAGCATCTGGAGTCTCTCTCCTGAGACCAGAAGGCATGTGCCTGGGAGAATGTTAGGCCTCTGAGTAGGGTAAGAGGTTGTATTTATTATAGCAGAATTGGGAGCAACTATGGCAGAAGGTGGGAACACTAAGAACTTGTATCTCCTGTTTTAACTCCATGGGAAGCACTAGACCTTAAGGATCCTTATTTGTGAATTGTTGTTTGCCCCAAAGGCAGTGATAACCTCAAACTGGCAGTATTTCAGGGGTGGGTGAGTAGAGAGACAAACTTGTCTGGGTTGGCATTTCTTAACTTGTTCTTTATCAAGTTTGTGACTGCAGATGTGTTTTGGGGTTCATTCACCCTGTGACCTAGAAAGTACACAGGAGAGGAAAGCTGGCAAGGAGGGCAAAGGGGTGACTTGGAAGAAACCTGAGTTGACTTCACACGCTCTGTCGTCGTGTGGGCAGAGGTAGCGCTGCCCCTCACAGACCCCTGAAAGTAACCAGGCAAGCCTCAGGGAAAAGAATGTTAAGGTGCCGTGGGTAAGTTACCAATACTCCATCCCCAAAACATAATTTGGTTGTTTCACATATTTTCAAAATTCCATAATAAAGCATCCTTTTACTTCAAATTTTCAACCTTAAAGTTCAATCAAAACTTCAAGCAGAAAAGCTGTTTTTCTGGATAAGAAGATTGCTCAGCACGCCTGGAAGGAACAGAGAAATCTCCAGGGGCAGTGATCTGCTTAAGGCTTAACTGCTTTTTGTTTTTTCCTTCTAAGTTTATAATATTTTCTTCTTTTTTTAAATTGAAGTAGGCTTCCCTGGTGGCTCAGATGGTAGAGAGTCTGCTTGCTATACGGGAGACTAGAGTTCGATCCCTGGGTTGGGAAGTTCCCCTGGAGAAGGGAATGGCAACCCACTCTAGTATTCTTGCCCAGAGATCTCCATGCCCCCAGGACGACAGAGGAGCTTGACGGAGTTACAGTCTATGGGGTCGCAAAGAGTCGGACACACGATTGAGCAACTAACACTTTAGCTTTATAGGTGATTTACAGTGTTTCAGGTGTATAGCAAGGTGATCCAATTACACACACACACGGACACACACTTTTGTGCTTTTTGATTCTTCCTTTCAAATGTTGAAGGCTCAGGTACACTATTACCAGCCAAGACTGTCCTGGCAGGTAGACTGACCACACCTTGGAAAGACGCCATCCATATAGACAACTGAGATTTAACTCTTCCCATCTCAGAATCAGTATCTGTACTCCCAGGAAAATTTATGAAGATAATAGATAAGGAAACTAACATTCTTAACTTTGTATTGTATGCCTGTGGATGGCAGAAGGAGGGCCCCCAAAGACATCTACTTCTAAAACCAGAACCCGTGAATTTGTTAGGTCATATGGCAAAGGGGAATAAAAGTTGCAGATGAAATTAAGGGTGCTAATCAGATGACTTTAAAAAAAGGAGATTAGCCTGGATTATCCAGATGCTGCTGCTGCTAAGTCGCTTCAGTCGTGTCTGACTCTGTGCGACCCCATAGACGGCAGCCCACCAGGCTGCCCCATCCCTGGAATTCTCCAGGCAAGAACATGGGAGTGGGTTGCCAGATGACCCAGTGTAATCACAAGGGGTCTGCCTTCAGCTCGATTTCAGCTCAATGACACCCCAGTCACACTTCTGACTTCTAGGACTGTAAAACAATACATTTGAGTTACTTTAGGCAGCTATAAGTTTATGGTAACTTGTCATAGAAGCCACAGGAAATGAACACAGTGCCCCTCCTCTTAGGTTTTTTCTTTGCATATGTATTTTCAACCCCCCCCCAAACAGACCCTACTGTACATAATATTTTGAATGAAGATTTTCCGACAATCTTTTATTGAATGACAGCATCCAAATGGAGAATCACAGATACGCAGCGTGCAGCTGACAATCACAAAGAGAAGACACCTATGTGACCACAGCTCCAGTCAAGAACTCTTAACACGATAGCCCCCCCAGAAGCCCCCTTGTCCTGTTCCCTCCCCAAATGTGGCACTTCTGGGCTTCTACACATGGCCTAGTTTTCCTGTTCATGAACTTTCTAAATGAAACCACATAGTATGTACACAATGCTCTCTCTCTCTCTCTTTTTTTAATGCTCTCTTTTTTATTATGGTCTAACTTACACATGGGGTGTCCCAGGTGGCTCAGTGATAAAGAATCCACCTGCCAAATAGCAGACACAGGTTTGATCTCTGGGCCAGAAAGATCTCCTGGAGAAGGAAATGGCAACCCTCTCCA
Source organism: Muntiacus reevesi (assembly GCF_963930625.1). Lineage (NCBI taxonomy): Eukaryota > Metazoa > Chordata > Mammalia > Artiodactyla > Cervidae > Muntiacus > Muntiacus reevesi. The sequence continues at coordinate 8,282,764 of NC_089266.1, read as the reverse complement.
GTTTTCCTGCCTGGGAAATCCCATGGGCGGAAGAGCCTGGCAGGCTACAGTCCATGGGGTCACAGTAGAGTTGGACACGACTTGGTGACTAAGTGAACAACAAACTTACACATAGTGAAAAGCACAAATTTTAGGTCTGCTTTCACATGTGTAGACACTCAACAGCCCTGCGGATCAAGATAAAGAACGCTTGGCATTCCCCGAACTCCCTTTCCTCTGCCCGGTGTGTATGCCTGTGTGTGTGGTCAGTTGCTCAGCTGTGTCCAACTGTTTTTGACTCCACAGACTGGAGCCCACCAGGCTCCTCTGTCCACGGCATTTCCTAGACAAGAATACTGGAGTGAGGTGCCACTTCCTACTCCAAGGGCCCAGTGCATGTACCCCTCCCCCAAATTACCACTTTTCTGACCTCTATCACCGTAGAATTATTAATGTTTTTGCCTGATTTAGGGCTCTGTGGCTGTAAATGGGGGCTTCCCTGATAGCTCAGTTGGTACAGAATCCGCCTGCAGTGCAGGAGACCTCAGTTTGATTCCTGCGTCAGGAAGATCTGCTGGAGAAGGGATAGGCTACCCACTCTAGAGCTGTAAATGGCACCATGCAGTATGCTAAAACCTGTTTTCTTCCTCGCTCATCAAAATATCATAAGTAACTTTCTGCCGTACAGTTGGACCATAATTAGTTTAATCCATTTTCCCCTTTTGTCAATGGTTGCTTCCAGTTTGGGGATAATTTTAAGAATTAACCATTAAAGATGCATCAGATTTCTTTTACTCAAGGAAGTAGGTGGACCAGGGACGAAAATTCATGCACACACTATGTTCTAGCTGGATCTTCACAAGTTGTGATCACTGGACCCACTACTTTAACAGATCCTTGTAAGACCCAGACTTTCTGGAGGACACTGAAGACTGTCCCTGCTGAAACAATTGTTTTCTTTCTTTTTTTTTTCCTTGCTACTCCATGAGGCATGCAGGATCCTAGTTCTCTGACCACGGTTTGAATCTGTGTTCCCTGCAGTGGAAGCACTGGACGCCAGGGACGTCCCTGAAACAATTGCTTTTTTTAGTTCCCCAATACAGCCACTTCCTCTCCCTGCAACCCAGCAACCAAAAAGGTATTTCCTCTCGGAGTTCAGTCAACTGTCTAATTCCTCCAGCCGACAAGCCACTGTTCAGAACCTCATGTTCTAGACAGGAACACTTCCCTGTATTCCTTGGAAGATAAAGAACGTTCCTCAGCGAAAACTGAGTAAACAAGTCCATACCTCTATTCCGGGTAGCATGGCAAAAGTTAAAACCGAAGCAGCTGGCCTGAAGATGGTTCCAGCTATTACATTGTTTGCACAGAAACGGCGGAATCGAGAAACACAGGGGAGCCCAGAGTATTCCAAGGAAAATGTTTGCAGGCTGACAAACTATGACGCCACTTTCCAAAAATGTGCATATTAGGATATTGGCATTTTCTGCGTTTAGCTAACGTGGTGGATAAGAGCCTGCTCAACTGGAGTGCAACTGGGGACTCTGATGGCTGGAAATGTGTAGGTATTAAGCACTTACGGATTATTTCGGTTCTTTTAGAATATATGGAACAGTATAGGCTTCCAATGGCACGAAAAGCAAATGATACAGAAGGGAGACAGAACGTAGACTTTCAGGGATTTTCCTGGTAATCCTGTGTTTAACACTCCACACATACACTGAAGAGAGTACAGGTTCGATCCCTGGTCGAGGAACTAAGATCCCACATGACATGCAGCCAAACAGATAAGTAAATAAATAGATTTAAAATAAGATACTTGGAGAAGGAAATGGCAACCCACTCCAGTATTCTTGCCTGGAAAAGTCCATGGACAGAGGAGCCTGGCGGGCTGAAGTCCATGGGATTACATGACTGAACATGTGTGCACGAGGGTGGAGGGAGATGGGCTGGTAGCAATAAAGTGGTAGAACTAAAAAAAAAAAATAAAATAAAATACTGTTATTATCTTTACATTTGGTTGGCTTAAAACCAAACAAACGAGACTCTCTTCACTTCAAATGGTTGTGAGAGTTGCACACGACTCACATTCAAGCTCCAAGTTCACCAGCTGCGAGAGTTTCCCTGTGTCCCAGGCCCTGTCTCTACAAGCAGAGAAAAGAACCATCCAGTTTCAGAGACCTGTTCCAAGGAGGAAATGAAATGCAGGTGCTACAACAAGCCCAGCAACAGGTGTGGGTCATTTGTTGTTGTTTAGTCACTAAGTCATGTCTGACTCTTCGAGACCCCATGGACTGTAGCCTGCCAGGCTCCTCTGTCCGTGGGATTTCCCAGGCAGGGATACTGGAGTGGGCTGCCATTTCCTTCTCCAGGGTATCTTCCCGACCCAGGGGTCGAACACCCTGTCTCCTGGGTCTCCTGCATTGCAGGTGGATTCTTTACCGCTGAGCCAGTGGGGAAGCCCTAACTGGTCCTTAGGTGGAAGTTGTCTTCGGTTTGTAGCTTTTGGTACCTTCCCCTGTGGGTCTATAGTGCAGTTGGTTGAATAAATAAGATTCCTTATTTCTGCTCCAGAATCTGAAGTCATTAAAACCCCACACAGAGCAGCTGTTTCCCCCTGCTTGGTAAACAATCCCCTGATGGTAAATGCACGCTTAAGGGAACAAATGAACCCTGTAGGTGACGCACGAGCCGCTGACCTTTCCCAGAGTGAAACTGTTACCAAGCAAGGACTCACAGGTGAGTCAGCTGCTGGGAGATGAGGGCATAGCATGGGGACACTCAGAACAGAGGCCCCGAGCCTGACCCCACCTGCCTCTAGAGCAGATCTGAGTCATTTCAATTTCCTCTTACTTGGGAAGAGGGAAGTAGAGGGTGATTTCCTTGATTTGTACCAAAATTAGAAAAGAAAAAGGTTGGTGAAGGGATCCAGAATAAGACTTTTGTCACTGCTTTATTTTCTGAATTCTCCCTTATATGCCTAAGCAGAACTTCCCCCAAAGAATTCAATAGTCACAAAACCCCTCCCCAGGCTCTGATCACAACTTGGGAAGACTGACTCCTCTTTCTGAAGAAGAGACGTCCACACCCAAATGAGAATTTCCTGAAAGTTAAGTTGCTTCAGTGGCTTCCGACTCTTTGCAACCCTGTGGACTGTAGCCCTCCAGGCTCCTCTGTCCATGGGATTTTTCAGTCAAGAATACTGGAGTGGGTTGCCTTTTCCTTCTCCAGGGGATCTTTCTGACCTAGGGATCAAACCCACATCTTAAACCCACATGTCTCCTGCTTTGGCAGATGGGTTCTTTACCACTAGTATTACCCGAAAAGCCCCAAAACTACCATAGCTCTGGTCTGTTCTCTTAAAGGCCCATTTATCTATCTGAAAAAGTCCTTTGTTTTCCCACCATTGTCCTTCCCCTCCCCTGCTCCTTCCTTTTTAGATGGTTTGTTGTTGTTGTTCAGTCTCTAAGCTGTGTTCACCTCTTTATGACCCCATGGACTGCAGCATGCCAGGCTACCCTGTCCTTCACTATCTCCTGGAGTTTGCTCAAACTCATATCCTTTGAATTGGTAATTCAACCATCCCATCCTCTGGTTTACAAGCCCCCAATTCTAACTACCTCCTTGAGTCACATTTTTCATGAACTCCTGCATACCTGGGTGAATTTTAAAAATCTGTCTTTTCTCCCAATAAATTGTCTTTAATTTGCAGGACCCCAAGCAATAAACTTAAGAGGGTGGAAGAACCATTTTTCATCCCCGACACTGGAGTTCATGTCTTTACTGTTACCTGTTAAACACAATCACTCAATAACCCTTGTTAGATACGGTTAAGAGAACTGATTCCAGACTATCATGGTGGGTATGAGACCATGGCAAGGGGATTTTACAGTGGGGGAGGGAGACTAGGCTCAGTTAGGAATACAGTGTGGTCTAGTGGGAGTGTATGGAATATTACTAAGAGCAAAAGCTGTGTCAGGAGCAAGGGGGGTTCTGGCTGAACTGAACTAACAGGTTCCTTACTGAAGGCAAGCAGGTGGGGGTGGGGTCAGACATCACCTGGGGGTTGGTGAAGGGTCGAGAATCTGATCACGTGTCAGGATTGGGGGGGGGGGTGGCGGTTCTGGTTAAAGTGACTCAGCAAGACTTTTGTTAAAACTAGAGTTTACAGGGAGGTGCAGACACCGGCCTAAGGGGATGGTGTGGGGCTTGAGGAAAGTTTAGTCAAATGAAGAATCTTTGTCAAAACTTACCCTCGGGGGCTTCCCAGGTGGTCCAGTGGTTAAGACTTCATGTTTCTGATGCAGGGGACATGGGTTTGATCCCTGGTCGGGGAACTGGATCCCACAGACCACAACTGAGAGCCCACATGCCGTAATTAAGACCTGGTGCAAAGGAATACTTTTTTAAGAAGTGAAATCCATTGTTTTAAAAAAATTACCCTCATTTAGTCCTTTAAAAAAAAAATTTATTCATCTAGCTGGGTCATGTTTCTGTTGCAGCACGTGGGATCTTTCGTTGCAGCCAGCAGGCTTCTCTCTAATTGTGGCGTGTGGGCTTAGTTGCCCTGCAGCATGTGAGAGCTTAGCTTCCAGGCCAGGGATAGAACTCATGTTCCCTGCATTGGGAGGCAGATTCTTAACTACTAAACCACCAGGGAAGTCCCCTCATTTAGTCCTTTTGAGGTTTAATTGGAAAGTTCACTAATAAAAAGATAATATCTAATGAAAAGAAAAAAGTAGATATTATATCATGAAAAGAGGATGGTAAGCCTAATTTATTACAGGCCTAGTAGGTCCCAAGTGCTTTGCAGATGTCACCTCCTTGAGCCTCTCATGTTACAAGGAGGGCATGGATTCAGTGAGGGCTGGCGACTGCCCAGGACCCCGGGCTAGTGTCCACCTGTCACTCACAAATGCGGGCTGCACACTCAGGCACTGTGCCAGGCACTGGGTATAGAGGGGCGAACAAGATAGTCACCACCACCCTGGAACAGACTGGATGGCTGAGAGAAGACCCCTTCTAAGAGTAAAACACAGAAAAATGATGCCTTCGGGGAGAGCTCACGGGGTCCCCACCTTGGCTTAGAGGAGAGGGGAGGGGACACTGGTGGGCCTGGCGCTGAGAGCAGAATCACAAGGAGCACCGGGTGGAGGAAGGTGGAGGGACAGGGACACCGGGGGCTGGGACAGCGAGAGCAGAGGCCACGTGCAGGACGAAGCTATGGTGGTTCTGTGGTCCAAAGGCAGTGCCACCCGGCTCCGAAGTCCACGCGACCCCACTGAGGCCTCCGTGCACCTGTAACCCCGATAGAACTGAGCCTTTTGGCTGCCTGGCGTCAAGTTTAGGCGCTCAGTCGTGTTGGACTCTTTGCAGCCCCATGGACTGCAGCATGCCAGGCTTCCCTGTCCTTCACCATCTCCTGGAGTTTGCTCAGACTCCTGTCCATTGACTCAGTGATGCCATCCTCAACTAGGACAATACCAGCACTGAACCAGGATACTTTCATTTTGCTCCTAGAACAAAAACATAACCAGATGGGCCTTCTTGATCAAGTCAGGTGTTTAACCAAAACAAGTATGATGCCCAGGCCAAAAAGACAAAAAGAGGGACTATTTTTTTTTTTTTAATTTGGTCTGAACCAGACTTCAGACAGAGGCTTTTAGCCTGATATAAGTCATACCCTCCTTCTGGGGGGAGATTAGCATTCCTGATGAAATTCACAAGGAGCTATCTGGGAAGCCAGTTATCTACCCACGGACCTGACTGTCTGGACCTTTAGCTGGTGATTCTTATTGTATTTAGCCTGATGGTGATATTTTCTTAGAAAATATACCTACCTAAAAATGAGCTTCTTTTTTAAAAAAAATTGAAGCATAGGACTTCCCTGGTGGTCCAGTGGTTAAGAATCCTTCTGCCAATGCAGGGGACACAGGTTCCCAGATCCCTGGCCTGGAAAGATTCTGCATGCCCTGGGGCAACTATGCCCATGTACCACAACTGCTGAGCCTGCCCACCCTAGAACCCATGCTCCACAGCAAGAGAAGCCTGCGCCCCAAACTAGAGAGTAGCCCCCGCTCGCCACAATTAGAGAAAGCCCTTGCACAGCAGTGAAGACCCAGTTCAGTTCAGCCACTCAGTCGTGTCCGACTCTTTGCGACCCCATGGCCTGCAGCACGCCAGGCCTCCCTGTCCATCACCAACTCCCGGAGTTTACCCAAACTCATGTCCATTGAGTTGGTGATGCCATCCAACCATCTCATCCTCTGTGGCCCCCTTCTCCTCCCGCCTTCAATCTTTCCCAGCATCAGGGTCTTTTCAAAAGAGTCGGCTCTTTGCATCAGGTGGTCAAAGTATCGGAGTTTCAGCTACACCATCAGTCCTTCCAGTGAACACTCAGGGCTGATCTCTTTAGGAAATGAAGACCCAGTGCATCCAAAAATAAACTAATTTAAAAACTAAAAAGATAGAAAAAAATAAAATTGAGAAATAGTTGATTTACAATTGTAAGTTGTATTAATCACTGCTGTAGAGCAAAAGTGATTTAGTTATATTTACATTCTTTTTAAAATATTTGTTTTCCTTATGGTTTATCACAGGATATTGAATATAATTCTCTGTGCTATACAGTAGAATCTTATTTATCCGTTCTATATATAAAAGCTTACATCTGCGAACCTCAGCCTCCCACTCCATCCTCCCCTCAACCTGCTTCCCCTTGGCAACCACCAGTCTGTTCTCTAAGTCCATGATTCTGTTTCTTTTTTTAAAACTAATGATTGACTCGGGTTTTCCTTGCTGCACTGCCTGCGGGCCTGCTCTAGCTGTGGTTAGCGGGGGCTACTCTTTGTGGCAAAGCACCAGCTTCTCACTGTGGTGGCTTCTCTTGTTGCAGAGTATGGGCTCTAGGTGCGGGGTCTCCCAGTAGTTGCAACTCACGGGCTTAGTTGCCCCATGGCATCTTCCCAGACCAGGGATTGAACCCACGTCCCCTGCATTGGCAGGCGAATTCTTAACCACTGGGCCACCTGGGAAACGCTGTTTCTTGTTTCATAGATATGTTCATTTGTGTCATGTTTTAGATTCCACATATAACTGATATCATATGGTATTTGTCTTTCTCTTTCTGACTTACTTCACTTAGTATAATAACCTCTGCTGCTGCTGCTAAGTCACTTCAGTCGTGTCCGACCCTGTGCGACCCCATAGACAGCAGCTCACCAGCCTTCCCCATCCCTGGGATTCTCAAGGCAAGAACACTGAAGTGGGTTGCCATTTCCTTCTCCAATGTCTGAAAGTGAAAATTGAAAGTGAAGACGCTCAGTCGTGTCTGACTCATAGTGACCCCATGGACTGTAGCCCACCAGGCTCCTCCATCTGTGGGATTTTCCAGGCAAGAGTATTGGAGTGGGGTGCCATTGCCTTCTCCAATAATAGTTGCAACCGCCTATAAGATTGTAATAAAACTTTAACAGATACTTATAACTAAATTGTTTTAAGTCTTCTTTCACTCATCTAAAAAAAAAAAAAAAATTAGGGACTTTCCCGGTGGTCCCGTGGCTAAGACTCTGTGCTTCCAATGCAGGGGGCCCGGATTTGAAGATCCCTGATCAGGGAGCTAGATCCCATGTTTCTTGACTGAAGATCCTGCATGCTGCAACTAAGACCCGGCACAGGCAAACAATAAATAAAATAAATAAGTACTTAAAAATTAGAATGCATAGATTACTTAATGTGGTTGACCTGCTTGTGTCAAGTTATGCTACGAGGCTACTGTAAACGTAGGAAGAATCAGCAAGAGGTTCAAAGGAAGCTCAGCCAAAGAAATAGCGAGACAACTGTGGGGGAACATTAAAAACTGAGAGAGATTTTGTACATGCGCAGTAGTGTAACCTCTGAATGGTGAAAACAGAGATGATATAAGATGCTTGTGTTGGGAGGAAGGGCAGAAGGAAGCAGAGGGGAGGCTGTGAGAGCCCAGCCTGAATCCACCAGGAAGAAAGGCAACAGGCCAGGATGAAGAAGGTGAGTCAAAAAGAGCAGCATAGCTGTTATTCAGAAACAGGGAGAGAAAGGACTTCCCTGGTGGTCCAGTGGTTAGGACTCAGCACTCCCAATACAGGGGGCCTGGGTTCAAACCCTGGTCAGGGAACTAGATCCAGGTGCTGCAACTAAGACCCAGAGCAGCCAAGTAAATAAACACATATTTAAAAAATAATAAGGTAATTTTTGTAATATGCTAAGTACTGAATAAATATTTTTTAAAAAATAGGAAGAAACAGGTAGACGAGGGAATTCCCTGGTAGTCCAGTGGTTAGGACTCCACGCTTTCACTGCAAAGGGTGTGAGTTCCATCCCTGGTGGGAGAACCAAGATGCCAGAAGCCACGAGATGTGGTGAAAAAAAAAAAAAGAAACAGGGAGATAAGTGAACTTGGAAGGAGCTAAGCCAAGTAGAGAGGGCTGGGGGAAGCAGGCAACTGCTGTTCAGTGTCAGCATTTCCATCCTATGAATTTTTAAACCAGTGCTTTATTGAGCACTTTAGGGGGAAAAAAAAACAAACTAAAAACAAACACTCAGCAGTGTTGATATAAATCTAACATGACCAGAGGAAGTGAGGCCTTTATTTCATTTTGACTTCTTAATATCCTCTTTTTCTTCCTCTCTATTAACTTACAAAGAGGTAATTAACTCTCAAGTAATTGGGAACAAAGACAGCACACTAGTGAAGGGGATTTTTGGAAGCTTTGCCCATAGCTCATTACAGTAATTCGTCAGGACAGAAAGTGACAACCAGATAAAGCTTGCAAGTGGCCACAAATGTTGGCAATTTGACTCGGGGGGACAGCCGCACAGGTGGAATTCTAAGGGAATTCTGTCCCGTAAGCAGGTGGCTTCCGTAGCTGCTGATGGGAGTCAGTTATGAGAAGCCCACATCCTGGATGAACCTCGAGCCTGTTACACAGAGTGAAGCGAGTCGGAAAGAGGAGAACATTGCACATTAACACATATATGAGGAATCTAGAAAACTGGTATTAAATGGTATTCTATTTTCAGGGAAAGAACGGAGTCAGATAAAGAAGACAGACTTGTGGACACACTGGGGGGAAAGAGGTGGGACAAAGGGAGAAAGGAGCATCGATATACATACACTACCATGTGTAAAATAGATAGCTGGTGAGAAGTTGCTATGCAACACAGGGAGTCCAGCCTGCTGCTCTGCAATGACCTAGAGGTGGGGGGAGGAGAGGAGCGGAGGATGCTCAAGAGGGAGGCGATACCCGTATGGGTGCCTGCATGCTAAGCCGCTTTAGTCGTGTCCGTGTTCGACTCTTTGCGACTCTGTAGGCTGTAGCCTGCTAGGCTCCCCTGTCCATGGGATTCTCCAGGCAAGAATACTGGAATGGGTTACCATGCTCTCCTGCAGGGGATCTTCCCAACCTAGGGATCAAACTCGTGTCTCTCACGTCTCCTGTATCAGCAGGCAATTTCTTTACCTCTTTTGCCAACTGGCAATTATGGCTGATTTGCGTTGTTATAGGGAAGAAATCAACACAATATTATAAAGCAATTTTCCTCTAATTAAAAGATAAATTTTAAAAGATGTCACATCTTGGTTTTGTTAACAAGGAATTTGTTGTTGAAAGAAAACAGGAGTCCTATTTTAACTCCATACAGTAATCTCAATGTCCGACAGCCAGTGGCTGCCGTCCTAAAGCAGCGTTGTGTAACCATCACCCAACTGCACAGCTGACAGGCAGAAGGGACACGTGAGCTTCCAATGACTTACTCAGCTCCACTTGAATTAAACTTGCAATAAAGACCTCCTTTTCTGCTGTAGCTGCAAAACTGATCGGGAAAAAAATCAGAATGACTAACTGTTTTCAATGCATTCATTATGTGTATCCACGAACAACCACAACCGGGCTGTACACGCGTAATGATCATAAAGGGATGTGCTTTTTCTAGTTTTCTGGATGGTCAAGTGAAAGTGTGTGTGAAAACTTCAGTCCCTCAGTCATGTATGACTCTTAGCAACCTCAAGGACTGTAGCCTGCCAGGCTTCTCCGTCCTTTGAATTCTCCAGGCAAGAATACTGGAGTGGGTACCCATTCCCTTCTCCAAGGGCAATCTTCCAACCCGGGGATCAAACCCAGGTCTCTGGCATTGCAGGTAAATTCTTTACCATTTGAGCCACTTTAATTGAATGATTTAAATGACACACTTCTACACTTTGTTCAAGAGACAAGTACATGGTTCCTATGGGGTGGAAACAGGCAAGAAAACAATCACAAAGCACTCAAGATTAGGTGGAAGCATGCCCAAGTGACCAGGGACCAGGATTCTTGCTGATGAGACGGGCAGGCATTCAGGTAGCCTCTGACTTCATCTACAAGGTGAAGGGCAACGGGTGCTCATTTGTGAAGAAGGTCATTTGTCCCAGGAACTTTACTTATCACATCTAAACATTTTTCCATGTCACTCATCTCAGGACACCAAAGTTAAAGTTCAACAGAGCCAAGAGTGAAAGTCTCCTCCAGCTGCCAAGGTAAAGATAACTCTCCCTGATCTGGGATCAGCTTAACAGGCAAATCTGTTAGTACAAGAACAGGAAATACGTGTAAAGTTAACTACTTTATTGGGTTCAGGGGAGTGGGAAAGGTCCCTAAAAGATGAGAAGAGAACATGTGAGTTGCTGATACTCATCAGAGTAAAAGTCAAAGTCTCACAATTTCCTGCAAGATCCTGCAAGTCCTGGTTCCCCAGTTCCCTGCAGTCCTGCTCATAAACCCTTCTTGCCCACCGTCCATTGTACTTGGGGGCTTTGGCTGCTCCCACACTGGCTGTTCCCTCTGCCTGGCATGTTCTTCCAGGATGTCCCATGACCCACTCACTTCTTTTCGGATTTTGTTAACGATCAAAGATTCAGGCCCTTCCTGAATACCCTAATTAAAATTGCAGGAACTTCCCTAGTGGTCTTGTGGTTAAGACTCCTTCCTTCCACTGCAGGGGGCATGCATTCAGTCCTGGCCAGGGAACTAAGATCCAACAGGCTGAGCAGTGCAGGGATGGGTGGGGAATGAACAAAAAACAATAAGTGAAATCGCAAACCTCACCCTGGACTCCTTCCTAGCCCAGAACTCTCCCTATCTCCCACTCCCCCTTCACAATCATGTGACCCCAGGACTCTAAGGATTTCACTGTCTCCCCTGCACTAGAATGTCAGCTCCCCGAAGATGAGTTACCTCTGTCTTGCTTTCTGTCCTGGCCTCACTCAGCTAGCAGTGAGTGTTCCACATTTGTTCAATCCATCAGAAAACTGTCACCAGGTTCATAAACCAGAGAACATGTAGTACTCTACTTAAAATTACACTTTCAGAGTTGTAACTTTTTTTCCCCAGATCAACAGCATTTTTCCAGCAGACAGTAATCAGCCATCTGAGCCACACCGACTCTGTACAAACTTCTTTTGGTCTTGATTTGTACCTTTCAATGTCAAATATGAGCAATGTTCTGGCCAGAGATACTTCTAAACCCTTAACACCCTGTCTGGGACTTCAAATTCTGGTATGTGTTGCACTGGATTCCTCATCAAAGAAAATCTTTCATGCTGAGTAGAACCACCTGTTGTCATTGGGAGTGACTCTGGCCAAAAAGCTTCATTGCAATGTGCTCTGATCCCTAAGCGCCAAGTATTCAACTGGCCCGTGACATGACAAATGCTTCTCGGGGACTCTGTGCAGCTGGTTCACCTGGGCAGATTTCTAAGAAAGAGGCCAACCATGCAGGGTAGTCTTCTGCATAACTTTCTGGTAAAATAAAATCTTGATTAAATTCCAAAAAAAGAAAAAAACCCACCAACCCCAAAAATAAAGTAAATAAATAAACAAAACAAAGGAACTCCCACAGAATCCAAAAAAACTCTACCAAATTACAAAAGAGAGCACAGTCTGGTGTATGATTCCACCCTCTAGTGGACGAAGAAAGAAGCTCAAAATCTTGACTTGATAGAACTACTCTTGAGCTCATTTTTTATTGTTTTCTACTATAGTCCTTTTGGGTCCCAGGGCCATCTTTAGCATAAGAAAAATGACTTCTTAGGGACCACATGTTTAATCATGCACTTCTACTATTATTCAATCCTTGGGTCAGGAAGATCCCTTGGAGAAGGAAAAAGGCAATTCACTCCAGTATTCTGGTCTGGGAAATCCCATGGACAGAGGAGCCTGGTGGGCTACGTCCATGGGGTCGCAAAAGAGACATGACTTAATGACCAAACAACAACTATTAAAGTAGCATCTTTTTTGAAAGACTGGAGTCCTGCCTGCTTCAACCCTCTTACATAATCCAGAGGAACAAACATCATAAATGGTGAGGCTCATCCATAGGACGCAGCAACCTATTATATACACACACATGTATTCTTTGGGAAAAATAAGTGCGCTGTCACCATGCCTCGACCAGCGGAGGCCAACCCCACAAAGGGGCTGGAACGGAGTGATCAGGAGACAGCTGGGGGACATTCCAGGAGCCACATGCAGTGCCATCAGCTACACAAAGTATTCTCACGAGTCTCCTCCCGGGGGTTGGAAGGTTCCCTCCACCACCCACTCAGGTGCCCAGCACACTCGTCGTGTAGGAGAACTAATGAAGACTGATGCCGTGGGAATCCCTCGGCAGTCCAGTGGTTAGGACTCGGCACTTTTGATCTTGGGTGGCCTCAGCCTGCAGCGGCTTGAAACAGGGTTTTTCAATTCCCAGCCAGAGACTGAAGTCAGGCCACAGAAATGAGAGCACTGAATCCTAGCCACCAGGCCACCAAGAGGGCTTCTGTGGTGACTCAGATGGTAAAGATTCACCTGCAGTGCAGGAGACCGGGGTTCAATCCCTGGGTCAGGAAGATCCCCTGGAGAAGGGAATGGCTACCCACTCCAATATTCTTCTCTGGAGAATTTCATGGAGAGGAGCCTGGCGGGCTACAGTCCATAGGATCACAAAGAGTCGCACAACTGAGTGACTAACAGACAGACAGACAGACAGACACACACACCCCACAAGGAACCAGTGGCCAGTGACAAGGCCCTGGCCTGTATGGCTTTGCCGAAATAAATTCCCACAAATAAAGTAATGAAACTGTAAAGTGTTTATTAGGAGGAAAAAGAGTACATGCGGATAGCCACACTGGCAGACTCAGAGAGAGTCGCACACTTGCGGTAGTTTGAATCACTTTTACGCGGCATCTCTTCCAGGTTCCCTTTGGCCAACCATCGTGCTTCACTGGGTCTGTGTTTGGCATATCTCAGGGTCCTCTCATGTGCCTGCAGCTCTCAACCAAGACGGATTCTAGCAAAGAGGCCCACGGGTAGGTTGGCATCACTTACTGTGCAGAAGCGCCCTTCTCCCTTTTTGACCTCTAAGGAGCCTTTCTGAGCATGTGTAGTCAGGGAGGTCTCCTTGACTTCAAGAATGAGGAATGTGCGGTCTTTTATCTCTTATCTGGGGCAGGGCCCAGCCTCCTCTTCTGCTGTCACGGAGCTTCTGTCCACAGGGAACACATTCCAGCCGCTCACCCTGGGGCCTGTCTCCTGTCTCACTCTCACTGCCAGGATTCAGATTCGATCCCTGGTCAGGGAGCTAAGATCCTGCAAGCCACACAACACGGTTAAAAAGGAAAAGAAAAAATTCAGACTGTTGTTTTGAGGTGCAGTCATAGACAAAGGCCAAAGGGTCAGTGTTAAGAACCCACATCCAGGGGCTTCCCTGGTGGCACCATGGTAAAAAAATCCACCTGCCAATATGAGACACAGTTTCCATCCCTGGTCTGGGAAGATCCCACCTGCCACGGATCAACTAAGCCCATGTGCCACAACTATTGGGCCTGTGCTCTGGAGCCTTCGAATCACAATTACTCAGCCCAAGTGCTGCAGCTTCTGAAGCCCAAGTGCCCAGAGCCCGTGCTCTGCAGTGAGAAGCCCATGCACTGGAACAAAGAGGAGCCCCCACTCGCTACTAGAGAAAAGCCTGCGCAGCAACAAAGAGCCAGTATAGTAAAGAATAGATACAAATAAATAAAACTGTATATTAAAAAAGACCCCACATCCAGGTAGCATCTCAGCAGATGGAAAGAGGACAGGACACAAAGACATCTTTGTTTAATGTTCAGTATTCTAGAGACTGTTCCACTGGAGGACCCTCTGTCCTGTCTCCCTGGGAATAATGCAGAATGATCTGGACAGTTACATGTCACTAGTCGTTCCCGGGAACTCTAGTCCCCTTCAGGTTTCTAGCATTGGGTTTCATGCAAACCTTTCCCCTAAACCATAACTTCCCCCAAGGCCGGGGTGTGTGTATGACTCTATGGAGGGCTCCCTTTCACTCTGAGATCCAGGACCTGAGAGCTGGAAGGTCCTGGGGGTGTCCCATGGTGGCACCCTCTGCTTTCTGGGCTACGAAAGTGTTAGCTGCTCAGTCCTGTCCAACTCTTGACAACCTCATGGCCTGTTCCGCCAGGCTCCTCTGTCCATGGGATTCTCCAAGCAAGAATACTGGAGTGGGTAGCCATTCCCTTCTCCAGGGATTTTCGTGACCCAGGGGTTGAACCTGGGTCTCCTGCCTTGCAGGCAGATTCTATACCGTCTGAGGTACCTGCAGTCCACAGAATTTATAGGAAACCTCTGGAACCAGGCCAGCTCAAGGCCTCACAGAGCTGTCTTGATTTCCCTAGAGCGTCTCCTACTTTATCTAGTTTCTTTTTTCCACACATTCATTTTCTTTTTTATTATTTATTCTTTAAAAATTTTGTTCTAAATATGTTTAAGTTTTTAAAACTGTTTAAAGTTTTAAATTTCTAGTAGGAAAACATTATCTGATGAACACCCTAATGGCAAACCACTGTAAGAATGTTTCAGTTGCATTTGGGGCAGAGGAGTAGAAATTATCTTCAAAGTACCTCAGCTTTCTTCATAAGAAGATCAGAGATACGCTGGTTTGTATTATTATGACATCCATTAAGTGATCTAAGTTGCTTTTCCCTCATTAGGGCTTTATTTGTCAGAAGGGCATGATGCCTAGAGAAAACAAACAAACAAAAAGGCCCCAAAAGATAAACTTAAAAGAAGGGCTTTATGCTTGACCTCCAAATTTGGCTGACAATTTACCGATGAGATTCATAACCTTTGGGTTGCTTTCGACATCTTTGCCGGGTTCTGGGCCACATCCTGGAAGGTCACAGTAACTTCTGGATCCTGCATGGCTGCAAGCAAATATCTGGATCACTAAAAATTCCATTGAGCCCAGGCATTCCTGCTATTCTAGGCACACTCCCTCCCATCCCAGGCATTTCTCCAGGAAAATTACCAGGCGCCCCCATCAGGAAAGCCACCAGGGAAAGAGCCACACTGAGCTCCTGATTGTCATCTGGCTTCTCCCTCCCTCTGGGCTCTCTCGTGTTCTTCCCCATCAGTTCTCATTTTCAGATTTTTTGCTTCTAGCCATCCTACTAGATATGAATGGAATCTCATCGTGGTTTTGATGTGTATTCCCTGATGACTAAAGACGCTGACCATCTTTTTTTTTTTTAAAACTATCCATTTGCTTATTTTTGGCTGCGCTGGATCTTTGTTGTGTCACACAGCTTTCTCTAGTTGCAGCAAGCAGGGGCTACTCTTCCTTGCAGTGCACAGGCTTCTCATTGTGGCGGCTTCTCTTGTTGTGGAGCACGGGCCCCTGAGTGCTGGGGCTTCCTTAGTTGTGGCATAAGTGCTCTGGAGTGTAGGCTCAGTAGTCGTGGCACACAGGTTTAGTTGCTCTGAGGCACATGGGATCTTCCTGGACCAGGGATTGAACCCATGTCTCCGGCACTGGCAGATGGATTCCCAACCACTGGACCACCAGGGAAGTCCCAACGTTAACCATCTTTTCATGTGATTATCAGCTATTTGAATGTCTTCTTTGGAGATAAGTTTTGAATTATTTGTCCATTTTTTAATGGTTGGTATTTTTTTTTTTTTTGCCTTTGTTGTTGGGTTTTAAAAAGTTTTAACTACTGGATTTCTGAAAAATATTGCATCTAAAAACAGAGGTTTACTAATAAATGAAGGCTGGGACCTGCTGCAGCCCTTTTATGTCACATACAGAGAAACAGAGGCCCATGAGGTTAAACCACATGGTAAGTAGCAAAACAGTCTGTCTGACGGCTTGCCTCACCTCCTCCCACGTCACTCGGCACCTGCAGCGGGCAGCAGGCAGGTGCGGGCTCTGTGAGGAACTACACGAACAAAAACAAACCCTGTCCTTCAAGCCTTGCGGGAAGGTGAGGCTGGAGGAGCTGGGAGTTGAGGGGGCATGGTGAGAAGTTCTCTGTACTTGAGGAAGGGAGAGAGTGATGGCAAACAAGGCTAGATTCTGAAGGATTTGAATGCCAAGAAGTTGGGGGTTTTAGCCTGGAGACCTCAAGTCACAAATTCAAGCACCCTCCTGGGACCGCAGGTGCTATAAATGTGAACAATCGGGGTTAAACAGTAGGGAGTGGAGGGGGCCCGTGGCTGACCGGAGTGCCCGCCCTGCCTAAAGGCAGATTCCAAGATTGCTGGTTACAGCAAATTCGGAGTGACGTCAGTTTGGGGGGTTCCAGGTAGGTTTAGGGAGGAGACGCAGTGTCCTGAGGCCGATGGTCAGGGAAGAGGCTCCTGTGTTGTTGAACCTGCCCAGCTGTGGACACAGAGAGGGCCAATGGCTTCCTGGCTGGCCAAACTTGGGAGAGTAATTCACCTTCTCTGCAGCTTGGCTCTTTCTCCCTGGAAAACAGGAGTGATATTGTACCTATCCCCTGCCTCCGGATGCGGCTCCATTCCGGAAACCTAGCTGGCCTCCTGCTTCCCTTGCTCTAGGGACCTCCCCTCCAAGTTAGGGCGCGCCTCTCCAACATCTCGCGGCTGCGGCCCCTTTAAGGCGGCCATGGAGGACCCAGTTTCAGAGCTAAGGAGATCTTCTAGCTGCCGTCTCTGTGGTAAGCCGTCCCTTACGGCCGGAAGTGCGTGTTCAGACCTACTTTTCACTCTAGATTGGGAAGGCAGGGACGCCACGTGTTCTGTGGTGTCAGAGGAGCTGTGCTCGCTCGCTCCCACCCGCTGGCCGAACCCCAAACCCGCAGAATGACGCTGGTTCGCGGCGCCAGTTCCCGCCCTGGGGCGCTGACGAAGCTCCCGGCAAGCGGACTTCAGGAATCACTCCCAGCATAGAAATTGGGCCTTGGACGGGAGAGGCCAAAAGCAGGCAGCAGGATCGGGGTGAGGGGCTGCAGTAGGAGGCGCTGCACCCCTTAGAAAAGTCTTGGATCCCGGGCTGGAAAGCCAGCATGAGTCTTGGGGGTGGGGTGGGGTGTAAACATCCACGAAACTTATCCCTAGAGCACATGGTGTTCATCTCTTTCCCCAGGGCTTTATCAGAAGATGAACGCTCTCTGGCCCCCGGCGATTGGATGAAGGCATTGCAATCTTTGCTACTCCTCTGCGGTGAGCCTAGAGCATATTCGGAGTGACGTCAGTTTGGGGGAATCCAGGTAGGTTAAGGGTGGAGACGCAGGGTCCTGAGGCCGATGGTCTGGGGAGAGGCTCCTGTGTTGTTGAACCTGCCCAGTTGTGGGTGCAACGTTGTACCAGGCAGCCCGACCCTGACCTAAAGTAAATTCCTAGGAGAACTTTTTCCTGGGTTTTGAATTTGCAGTAACAGGTGTGAGCATTCTAACAGCAGTTTGATGATCATGTATGATACTGCAAACAGAACGTTCGCTGAAAGAAGAAAACCTATAAACAGTGTTCATGTATATTTGTTTTATTCAATATTTTATGATACTTTGACCAGGTACCATGCTAAGTGTTAGGGACACAGAGATGTTACAGACCTTGTTCTCAGGAAACTACACCCTAGTTGCGGAGATAACCCTAAAGAGAGTGTAATTCAAGTTGACATTAATGCTCTGAAGGAAAGTACAGCCTTACAAGAATGTGTGTCTCAAAGAACCTGATGGAGACTGGAAGGCTTTCCTGAGGATGAGACCCTTGAGTGGGCTCTGAAGGATGCATAGGAGTTTGGTGGGAAGGCAGGTGGCCGCATGTACAAAGGTCCAGTGGCCTAGCTAGTATGGCTAGTGGAGGAACTGAGAAAAAGGCCACTGTAGCCTAGAACGTAAAGTGGAAAATGGTGTGAAAAGGTGGGGGAGGGACAGGCTACACAGCGCTTGTGGCTCATGTGAGGATTTGGGGCTTTGTCCTGAGAATATTAGGAGGTCAGTGTGGGTTTTAAACAAGATGATGTGCTCAGTTCAGTTCAGTCGCTCAGTCGTGTCCAACTCTTTGCAACCCCATGAACCGCAGCATGCCAGGCCTCCCTGTCCATCACCAACTCCCGGAGTCCACCCAAACCCATGTCCACTGAGTCGGTGATGCCATTCAACCATCTTATCCTCTGTCGTCCCCTTCTCCTCCTGCCCTTAATCTTTCCCAGCATCAGGGTCTTTTCCCATGAGTCAGTTCTTCGCATCAGGTGGCCAAAGTGTTGGAGTTTCAGCTTCAACAAAGATGATGTGCTAAAAGCTGTAATTTCAAAAGAGCCCTGTGTACAGAGCGGCAGTCAGAACTCTCTGTGATGCTGGAAACGGTCTATATCTGTACTGTCCAGTAGGGCGGCCGTGATCCTGGAGTGACATTTTGTTTTATTTTTCTTTTTTGGCTGCACAGGGTCTTTGTTGTGGCACCTGGGCTTAGCTGGTCCATGGCATGTGGGACTCTTCTTGGACCAAGGATGGAGCCTGTGTCTGCTGCATTGGCAGGTGGATTCTTAACCACTGGACCGCCAGGGAAGTCCCTGAAATTTTAATTTAAACATAAATGGCCATGTGTACCTAGTGGCTGCTGCGTGGGACAGTGCAGGTCTAAGATGTTACTGGAAGGGCAGTGCCACCCTTACTGGAATCGTGACACCCGAGCCCTTTCACTTCCTGGACAGAGGCCAAGACGAGTTCCACTTGGAGAGAATCCTCTTGTTGGTCTTTCCTGGGGATCTCACACAGTAACTACCAGTGGAACTGCTTTTCATCTTTATTTTCTTGGTGTGGTTCAGCCTACTCCGTGAAGCATCATTCCTCCTCCTGTCTTTGCCTGTTTTGCTGTCAGCACACTGATGGAGAAGCGATCCTTCATCACATTGAAGTACCTACAGCAGTCAAAGCGTTACGCCTCTGCTTTGGAGGAATGTCAAGAAAAGCGTGGTCCCTGGTGTTCTGGGGTTTGGGGTGCAGAGAGGTAGACAGCAGAAAGTGCTGGACCCCAAGAATTCGAGTTTTCAGTGGGACCTGGCAGGATGTAACCCTGTGAGGAAGTGAAGGCCGTTTCCAGCTGATGAAATGTGACAGAAGGTGGGAAGTGTGAAAGTGAGAGGGTTGGGGAGCTCAAGAGTTGGGGCCAAACTGGGGGTCTACACAGTGAGAGAGAACGGGAGGAGAATGTAGGGATAGATGGGCTGGTATTGAGTTGTGGGGGGCTTTGTCAGAGGGTGGTTTACTGTGCCTGCTATGGGCAAGCTTCTGAGGGCCCCACGTGGCGGTGGGTGGATGCCCGAGTGTGCTTGGGGTGGTGGTGGGGGTTGTTAGGGAGTCACTGGGATGGAGCCTGTAGACTTGGAAGGAGGGGGGCCACTGGGTCACTGCAGGGTGGGCACCAGCCACATCGTGTTCTGGGGGAAGGTAGATTTTAGCTTTTGAAGGGTTTTTTATTGTGTTAAAACAGTTTTAAATTCCATGAATATTCAGACTTGCTGAAGTTGAACGAAGAACTGATGTACTGTACTTTCTTTGCAGGTGAGTTCACTGGAAGAGGCGTGTGCTTGCTGAGTGAAAACCTGCTGAGTTTGTTTCTGCCTGGTTCTCTGTGCCTGAAATACAGTAGTTGTGTTTTAGGACTTTCTGAGTTTGTCTGATTTCATTCTTATCTACATAATTTTTGAATGCTGACCTGCTTAAGATCCTGTTTTGTATGAATATAAATGAAAGGAGTCAGACCCCAAGGAGACATGTCACACCTTCTGCGCTCAGTGAACACCTGCTGAGGGTGTGCCCTTGGCCTCCAGGGGGCACCGTGGGCAGCTCAGTTTCCTACCAAAGAGTAACTCAAGGTCACACGCCCTCCTGGCTGCTGGTGCCCTGGACCTGTGACTTAGGCCCTGAGCACCCCACTCTCACCCATGCTTCTCAGCAGGCGAGGAACCCCCACCTCTAGCTCACACCCAGGGCGCATACACATCGCAGGGTCTGGGGGCTTTGTGTTACAGAGCTTGCGGGCTCTGCTGGCACTGGATGGGGCCATACTTCCCCGCAGAGAATTCTCCTGAGTCCCAGTATCTTCGAATGTTTCTCCCTCTGTTGATGTGGAGAAGGAAAACCAGCCTGTGTTTTGAGCTGTGATGGTGGTAGTGCCATCCTCAGACTGTCAGGCCATCCTTCTGTTGTGGTTGTAAGTTTTTTTGCTGTTTAGAAAGGTCCCCGGTCCAGGCCAAGCTGTAATCTCTGGCTTGCTGTCAGTGGTTGTACACCTGACTCCAGGCCCAGGCAAACATTTGTGATAGATTGTTACATGAGTTCTGTAGAGTTAACTTGGCATTCAAGGCCCTCCAGAGCCTGCTCCACCGGCCTTGTCAAGCTTACCCCCTGTGTCACCACTCTGTCCCCACATGGCTTGCAGAAGTCACGATCCAGAGGAGGAGACAAGCCCAGGAGTGCTTGGCGGGTTGCCTGATGCTTAGCTGGGTGATTTCCGCCCATCTCTTCCAGTGTGGTGGTCCAGAGAGGCCCAGGAGAACCTCGCAAAGCCCTGTCACATATCTGAGTGGCCCTGTCTGTCCTCACTGAGGTCAGGGGGCTCGAGCAGTCCCAGGGTTCAGCAGACAAAGGCTGCTTTCCAAACCCACCCAGCCGAGCCCTTCCCCTTGGGGTCCTGGGGTCCCAGAGTTGGAATGCTGCAGTGTCGTGGGCAGTGTGCACCTCTGTACCTGAACCCCCAGCACACCTCCTTTGCGGGGAGGAGAGCCTCCTGCCCTGGCTTTGACGGCTGTGCCTTGGCCTGCTGCCCTGTCTCCGCTTCCTCACAGCAGGGGAGTACGTGGGACAGGCCAGGTTTTCTGTGGCTGATCTCATCTCACCCCACGACAGTCATATGAAGCGGGGACCCTGATTGTCATCTCCATTGTACAGATGAGAGAACTGAGGCCTTGAGGTTAGGGATGCAGAACTGCCAGAGGCAGACCCTGAACCCAGGTTGGATGCTGTTAACACTACACACCCAAACCCCACTCCAGAGACTTAACTCCAAGCAGGGCTGCTGAGTTTAGCAAATCAAAACAGGCTGCCCAAGTTAAGTTTGAATTTCAGATAAATGAAATTTTTTTTTCTTTTTTTAGTATATCCTAAATATTGCATGGGATATACTAAGACTTAAAAAAAATTCTGTTGTTGGTTTGGAATTCGGATTTCACAAGGTATTCTGTATTTTATCTGGCAACCCCAACCAAGGCAAAATCCTCTGCACAGCCCTGTGAGAGGAAGTGGGCGTGGGGCTGGGAAGGTACTACCAGTGTCAACACGATGTACAGAGCAAGGGCCAGGAAGTTCTGAGTCCTCAGGAGTGGAAACCTCTTGGAAAACAGGCCTTTCAGTCCCCAGGGCCATTCGCAAAGTCTCCCTAAGCGAAGATGGGGCAGAGTGTGGCCTGCAGTTCCTGAAGAATTGCTCGCACATGCAGGGAAGGTGGCCTGGGGGGTGGGGGGGGGGCGAGGTGGGGCAGAGGCGCCCAGGTGTGTTGGATTACAGTTTGTGGTGCCTTATGGTCCACCGCGTCGTGTGGGCTTCACGGAGTCAGTCTGGGGCTCTGCAGCCATGGCAGCTGGCAGGACATACCGAGGAGCTGGGGCCAGAGCAGAGTCCCATGGTGGCCCTGAGGACCCTTGACAGTACTGGAGGTAACGCAAGCCACACAAGAAATTTTAGATTGGTGATAGCCATGTTAAAAAAGTGAAACATGAAATTACCTGTAATAGTTTATTTAACCTCATTATGTCAACAATGGGCTTCCCAGTTGGCGCTAGTGGTAAAGAACCCGCCTGCCAATGCAGGAGACATAAGAGACTTGGGTTCGATCCCTGGGTCAGGAAGACCCCCTGGAGGAGGGCATGGCACCCCACTTCAGTTATTCTTGCCTGGGGAATGGTATAGGAATGGTGTCTCCTCTGTCTATGGGGTTGCAAAGAGTTGGACACAATTTAAGCTACTTGGCATGCATGCACACGCATGTGCCAAAAATAGTTTCAATGTGCAATCATACAAAAATTATTAGACATTTTGCTTTTTTAAAAAATTGGATCTTCAGAACCCAGTGTGTATTTTACACTCATGGCTCGTCTAGGTTTACCCCAGCCCCATTCTGAGTCTCAGTGGTCACGTGTGGCTGCCGCCACAGAAGGGGCACATCTGAGACCTGCAGGCGAGTCAAGCCTTTGCCCTGATTCTCAGATGTCCAGGGAGGGAGGGAGGGAGATCACACTGTGGAGGCTGGCTTTCCTGTCTTTGGTGTCATCTGATCTTCAGCACGACCTCAGGGCCTAGGTGTTACTGTGCTGCTCTTTTAGAGGCTCAGGCTTGCCCGAGGTCACTGGACAAATGCTAGTGGGCATCCCCAAATGCCTGACTGCCCCCACAGTCTGCGGGGATCTGGGATGTCTTCAAGGTCATTCCAGGGGCAGGACTCCCAACCAGCCATTCCTCTCCCCTTCCATCCTCTGGCTGGTCAGCTCACTCGGTTCTGGCTGCCAGGAAAGCTGGCCAGTTCCAGTCAAGGCCAGCCCTGCCCTCCCAGTCAGCCTCCCCAGGTTGCTCTCCAGGATGGAACGCGAGCTTGGCTGAAAACCTATCTGGAGTCTCAAAGGAGATCGGCTCCATCCTGCTTTTTGTGAAAGGAGCCGCTGGGGACTGAGGCCCCCAAGTGCCCGATCTAAGCCCTTGCCAGAGAGGTAGGGGCAGCCCCACAGCCCACCCACCTCGTGCTTACAAGTTCCTGGAGACAGCTGGTGCATCACTATTACACCTATTCATTGGGAGGGGGGTTCAGGATGGGGAACACATGTAAATCCATGGCTGATTCATGTCAATGTATGCCAAAAACCACTACAATGTTGTAAAGTAATTAGCCTCTAACTAATAAAAATAAATGGAAAAAAAAAAAAAGAAAAAAAAGAGTGAGTTACAACCTCAGGGGGGGAAAAAAAAAACCCTACTCATTTCGCCGGGCACTTGAAGGGCCCCTCTGATTGCTGTGATTCTGCGGGGCGGCCCCAACCAATTTCCTAAGGATGATAGATTTCTTCTTATTTGCTGCTTTCATGCTGTGGTTACTTCTGTGTCCAGGAGCAAAACACTTTCAAGAGGCCGTCTCCTGGGACTAACCTCCAGGGGAGGGGGCTTTGGAAGGGGAGGTGTCCTCGGCCCCCTCTGCATGGCGGTAGGGGTGACTGGCCCCCGAGGCACAATGCCAGGCCTGGGGAGAGGAGCGGAGGGATGGGCAGGCTAGGGCAGGGGATGAGGCTGGGAGGGGGCGAGGAGGGGTTGGGAGAGGAGGGTGAGCTGCTAGCTCGTAGCTCCTGCTTGGATGTCCTCTGGTCAGTGGTTCTCAACTTTGATTGCACTTCTGAATCACCTGGAGCTTTAAAGATCCCTATGCAGATTTCCCTGGTGGTTCAGTGGTTAAGACTCCGTGCTGCCAACGCCGGGGACCCAGGTTCGATCCCTGGCCAGGGAGCTAAGATTCCCACGTGCCACACAAGGGGGCCAACGTAAATAAATAAAATATTAAAAAAATAAATAAGAGACTTCTCTGTACTTCCCTGATGGTCCAGTGGTTAAGACTCCATGCTCTCAAAGCCAGGGACCTAATTTCTACCCTAGACAGAGGTCCTTCTAGCTAAAGCTATGGTTTTTCCAGCAGTCATGTATGGATGTGAGAGTTGGACTATAAAGTCCAACTATAAAGTTGGACTAAAAGCCGAGTGCCAAAGAATTGATGCTTTTGAACTGTGGTGTTGGAGAAGACTCTTGAGAGTCCCTTGGACTGCAAAGAGATCCAACTTGTCCATCCTAAAGGAAATCAGTACTGAATAGTCATTGGAAGGACTGATGCTAAAGCTGAAACTCCAATACTTTGGCCACCTCTTTCAAAGAACTGATCATTGGAAAAGACCCTGATGCTGGGAAAGATTGAAGGCGGGAGAAGAGGACGACAGAGGATGAGATGGCTGGATGGCATCACTGACTCGATGGACATGAGTTTGAGTAAACTCTGGGAGTTGGTGACGGACAGGGAGGCCTGGCGTGCTACAGTCCATGGAGTCGCAAATAGTTGGACACAACTGAACAACTGAACTGAACTGATGCTGTAACCAAGACTTGGTGCTGCCAAATAAGTAAACAATAAGTATTCTGCCTCCAGGCACCACTGACAAGAGATACAGATTTTGAAGGGTCTGGGGTGTGGCCTGGGATCCGGATCTTTCGACATTGCATGGGTCATTCTAACGCCCTGGTTTGAGGCGCTCTCTGTCCTGCAGGTGTGAACAGACCGAGATAATCCCCTGTCTAGAAAAATTGCCCGAAACTTGCAAATGGGCCAGGAGACCCTGGGCGGGCCAGGTGCAGCCCATCCCCAGGGGTTACCCGTACCTTTATCTTTCTTTTGAAGAGGCTGTCCTACAGCTCAGATGGGGAAGAAATTGGGCTGTGGAAAATGGAAACAGTTCTTGTCCACAACGGTGCAAATGGATCTCATCCCACACAGATAGGATTGGCTTCTTTCATCTGGAAAAGACGACCTCAAACATTACCTTTTATTGCCCCATCGACCTGTTCTGCATCTGTTAGCAAATTTGGTCGAGCGTTCCAGATTGCCTGTCTACATGGCTGCTTTTCAGATTTTCCTTTCAGCTGGTCTTAACATCTTATCAGCTCCCTCATTAATTAATGAGCTGGAAACAATGACTTACACATGTCCATTTTATGTGTGAAAGTGCTGTGTTCAACTTTTGAAAATTATAATTTAGCCCCTCTCAGGGGGACTGGGGTGCACCTTCCTGCTCCCTCAGCCTTCATGGGCCTCCTGCTGTGTCCACCGCCTGGTGCTGGCCAATCCTCCCCGTCTCCCCAACTAGACTCAGATGTAGTCACAGAGAGTCGTTTATAGTTGTTGTTGTTTAGTCACTAAGTCACATTCAGCTCTTTTGCAACCCCATGGTCTGTAGCCCGCAAGGCTACTCTGTCCATGGGATTTCCCAAGCAAGAATACTGGAGTGGGTTGCCGTTTCCTTCTCCAGGGAATCTTCCCGACCCAGGAATTGAACCTGTGTCTCCTGCATCAGCAAGCAGATTCTTTACCGCTTTTGGCCAGGACCTGCAGTATGTGGGATCCTTGTTCCCCAACCAGGGCTTGAACCTGCCCTCCCTGCATTGGAAGAGTAGAGTTGTAACCACTGGACCCCCAGGGAAGTCCCCATAGGAGTTGTAAATAATTTTTAAATGTCTCCCCCATGGAATTAGATCCCCTTTCCATTCTTGATACTGTTTTTTTACCTTTATTCTTGGCTGAAGTTTTTCAAAGAAAAAGTTTTATTGATGCTCTCAGTATTCTATTTCATGAGTTTTTGCATTTGCCTTTGTTATTTCTTTTATCTCACTTTTTTTTTCATTTATTTTTATTAGTTGGAGGCTAATTACTTTACAATATTGTAGTGGTTTTTGTCATACATTGACATGAATCAGCCATGGATTTACATGTATTCCCCATCCCGATCCCCCCTCCCACCTCCCTCTCTACCCGATCCCTCTGGGTCTTCCCAGTGCACCAGGCCTGAGCACTTGTCTCATGCATCCCACCTGGGCTGGTGATCTGTTTCACCCTAGATAATATACATGTTTCGATGCTGTTCTCTCGAAACATCCCACCCTCGCCTTCTCCCACAGAGTCCAAAAGTCTGTTCTGTACAGCTGTGTCTCTTTTTCTGTTTTGCATATAGGGTTATCATTACCATCTTTCTAAATTCCATATATATGTGTTAGTATACTGTAATGGTCTTTATCTTTCTGGCTTACTTCACGCTGTATAATGGGCTCCTGTTTCATCCATCTCATTAGATATCTAACTTTCTTAAGTTTTACTCTGCTGTCTTTTTTTCCCTGGCTCTTTGAATTGCCTGCTTGACTTATACTTTGAATTGCCTGCTTGACTTATACTTTTCACCTTTCTTATTTTTAGGGATTTCCGGCGCCCTTTAAGTACTGTGTTAGCGGCATCTCCTGTATCTCGATGCCCTGTTGGACACCTCCTACACGCTGCTTCAGACCTTCATGGCCCTTCTCCAGCGGCTGCCAGCACTTCTGCCAGCACCAGCCCCCAGAACGGGCATCCAGGTTTGAGAACGCCGGAGCTGCACACTCCTTAAATCACAGCCGTGGAGATCACAGGACCGCTTCTACAGCATCTTATTGTCAGTACAAGTCACGGGGACAGCCAGATTCAAGAGAAAGGGGAATAGACCCGACTTCTTGTCAGAGAGTGACAAGGAATTTTCTATTCTTTTCCATCCACCATCACAATGACTATATGGCCTATTTAGTCTATCTATATAAAGTTCAAAACAGACAAGATGAATCTAGGAATAGATATGTGAATAGTGGTTGTTTCTGGGGGCTGGGGCTGGGGCTCGACTGAAAAAGAGTACAAGGGAGATTTCTCGGGCGCCGGCAAGACTACAGTGATTGGGGGGTGTCAGTAGCATGGATGTATATGTATTTGTCAAAACTCATCAAACTGGACACTTAAGAGCTGTGGGTTTTAGTGTATAAAATTATACCTTAATGAAGAAACAGGCAACAACAAATACTACAGAGTTGTCTTAGTCTTAATTCTGCTCCCCACTCTACACAACACATACATATTCACACCAGAGCCAGAGATAAAGGCTTGGGAAGTAATCTTCCCAAGCTTATTTGGGAAGTAATCTTATTTGGGAAGTAATACTTATTTGGGAAGTAATCCCAGTGGGCAAGAGTGAGGGATGTGGAGAACAGGTGAGGAGGAAAAACCAGTTCCAGATGCATCATCAGTTTTATCACTGCTGGTGGTGACTGGTGTCTGGTTTGACCAGGACCTTCTCAGGAGCCTTATGAAATGCATCTCAGAACTGTCTGCCCAGAAGGACAGACAGGAAGCACTATTTCACTGGCTCCTGTCCCCCATGGATCCAAGTTGACTTCTTGACATTAACTCCCTGGTACTTCTGGGTTGTTAGGAAGTACCAAGGAGTTACTTGTACTCAGGTGTGACAACCAGCTCCAAGATGGCCCCAGTGACTCTTGCGCCTGTATTCACAGCTCTGGGTGGTGCCAATGTGTTCTAGCACTGTGGACACAGCACCACATATCTGCCATCAGTCTGGTGCACCTCCCAAATCCTGGAAGACAGCACAGCAGTGCTGCGGGAGGTTCCTCCTTATCAGGTAGCTTCCATGAACCTCTTTTTTTTTTTAAATTATTTTTATTAGTTGGAGGCTAATTACTTTACAATATTGTAGTGGTTTTTGCCATACATTGACATGAATCAGCCATGGATTTACATGTGTTCCCCATCCTGAACCCCCCTCCCACCTCCCTCCCCATCCCATCCCTCTGGGTCATCCCTTCCATGAACCTCTGATGAGCCAGCCTCCTGCTCTCTTGAGTTCAGATGCTTCCAGATGATGGAGTATCTGCTGAGACCAGTGGATCTGATACGATCCATCATCTGCACATTATCACATCTCCTTCGCCTCCGGGAGTTGGGAGTGGAAATTTATTGATACAGAAGGGAACTTTCTGGGGGGAGGTAATACCACTATATGGATGTAATCACTCCATATAGTGATAGAGGTTTGGTTAAACAATGTACAAATTTGTCAAGACATAGTGAGTGTGCACTTCAGATCTGGGCATTTCATTGTGTGTAAATTTTATCTCAAAAGTAAAAAAATAAAAAAAAAATTTTTAAAGTAAAAAAATATAAAGAAATAGGTCTAGCTAATGATACGTAGGACTGATGCTGAAGCTGAAACTCCAGTACATTGGCCACCTCATGCGAAGAGTTGACTGCTTGGAAAAGACCCTGATGCTGGGAGGGATTGGGGACAGGAGGAGAAGGGGACGACAGAGGATGAGATGGCTGGATGGCATCACCGACTCGACGGACATGAGTTTGAGTAAACTCCGGGGGTTGGTGATGGACAGGGAGGCCTGGCGTCCTGGGATTCATGGGGTGTAAGAGTCGGACACGACTGGGTGACTGAACTGAACTGAACTGAATGATACGTACGCTGAGTTCTTCAGGGGAAGTGTACAGATGACAGCAATTTACAATGAATCAAGAGTTAAGATGCATGGGCTGCCTCGGGCCAGTCACTGAGCCTTTCTGTTCCAGGCTCAGTCTTTCCATGTGCACCCAGGGCCGAGTTAGGCCCACCTTGAAGGTAGGGTTAAATGGAATCTAGTTTATAAAACAGCTTGTGCCTGGTACAAATGCATTCTTGATAAGTAGTTCTTATTCCTCTATGTAGGTAGGTAAAGATACTTGCCCAGAAATACTTGATTTTGGCCTGGAACACCATTCAGGACAATGACTGTAGGGATTTGAACTGAGAAGACGTCTCATCAAGTACCGTATTTCTAATGTAGTTATTCAGAGATCATCTATGTCCACCGTTTCTCAGCTTCTTTGATTCTCAGTGGAACTTGAAAAGAGAACCTACCCCATCTCACCATGGGTTACAACATGTCGGTGTCACCGAATTCTTCACCATGTTTGGTCTCTTGTCTTTCTTTCAGAACAGCAACCGCAGGACGAGTAGCATGCGCATGTTTTATAAACTCTTCCTCCCTCCTGTCGATTTCTTGGCAAGTGTCTGATTCCATTATGATATGGAGAATCAACTTCGGGCCGCAGGAGCCTCATTGAGGTTGCTGTGATGCTGGGGCATCTATTCATCATCCTCTCCCATGCTGCTTCCAGCCTTGTCACTCAGCACAAAAAATACTTAATGGATCCTGGCTCCCTTGAGGCCTCAGATTTCACCACCGGGAGACTCTGGAGTGGGTCTGCTGCTTGCTGCTTCGGTGAAAAGGAAAAAAAAAAAAACTGGTAGAGGGGTAATCGTAAAGTTTTATTCTCCCGTCTCCTTCTTCTCACTTGTAAGGGCTTGCAGACATACATGACTTATTTATATTCTGACTCTGAAAGAAGCTTGCACTGTGAATGCCTGCTGGGTAATTGAAATGACAGTCTTCAGAATTTTTCTACTTCCTGTCAGCGTGTGTTCAGTTATCGACAGTGGTAGTCCTGAAGGATATACTGCTCTTGCGAGCACTTGCGGAGCCTTCCCAAGGGTTTTTAGCAGCCGTTTTGACTTTATTTACAGTGGCTGTCTCTTCCGGTGACTTCATACACGGTGATGTGCTGGGTGGTACCGGGTGGTGCTCGGGAAGAGCCCTTCTGGGTAGAGAATGATGAAACATTGTAATAGGAAAGAATCTTTGTATTCTGAGCTCATCACTAAAGGGATGTTGCCTATAAGCTTAAATTACACATAATGGCCCATCTTTGGGAACCCTGCCTCCCGGGTAATGAGCTCTAAGGTAAAATACCTTTGTTTAGGGGCTTCCCGACTGGTGCTGCTGGTAAAGAACCGCCTGCCAATGCAAGAGACACAGGAGATGTGGGTTCAATCCTTGGGTCAGGAAGATCCCCTGGAGGAGGGCACGGTAACCTACTCCAGTATTCTTGCCTAGAGAATGCCATGGACAGAGGAGCCTGGCGGGCTACAAAGAGTGGGGTCGCAAAGAGTCGGACACGGCTGAAGCAACTTAGCACGCATGCACGCACCTTTGTTTAGCTCATAGGCAACATTCTGACCAGGCCCACCTGTCAATGACTGCAGGGAGGAGGAAATGCACACCTCCCCCCCAGAGCTGACTAGACGTGTTTGACTTCACTCTCTCCCCTTTCAGTATAAAAGAAGCCTGAATTCTGACTCAGCAAGGTTCTTTGTGATGCAAGTGCACTATCTTCTTGGTCTGACAGCTTTCCGAATAAAGTCACTATTCTTTGCCCCAACAACTCATCTCTGGATTTATTGGTCTGTCGTGTGGCAAGCAGTATGAACTTGGACTCGGTAATAACATCTTTCGGCATACTTTTCTTCATGGCTTTCCCATTTTTTTTCCTTTATGGTACCTCTAATAATTTGCCCAGGACGGAAGTCAGTGTAGCAGAGAGCTGAGCACGCAGTCAGACAACCCTGACTGCAAATCCTGGGTCTGCAGCTGTGGTCGGTGAAATCTTTGCTTCTAATTCTTTACTCCCTCCCAGTATCAGAATGAGAAATTGTTGCCCTTTGGGCATGTGGCTTTGCAGCCCATCCTGCTAGAGTGAGCAGGGTACACGGGACGTGGGAGTCTGGTCCAACTGAGGGCTTTAGGGTGTGGTGTGTTTGGTTTACATGTCCTCCATCTCTCTGAGAAGAAGACTCAGGGAGTCTGGTCCCAGGAGGAGGCAAGCGGAGCCAAGCCAGAGCCATCCTGCAGCCTGGAGATAATCCCAGCCGACTCAGGAGTTAGAAAAATAAATATTGGCGGGGGTGACTCACTTTCCTTTACAGGACCAGAGAGTAAATAGTCTGGACTTTGTAGGCCGTTGGTCTCTGATGCAACTCTTCAACCCCACCATTATGATATGGGAGCAGCTGCAGACAGTACATAAACAAATAAGTGATGTTGGATCTAATAGAATTTATTTATTTGTTTGGCCACACTGGGTCTTAGTCGCGACTTGCAGAATCTTCAGTCTTAGTTGTGGCGTGTGGGATCTCGTTCCTTGACCAGGGATCGGAACCTGGGCCCTCTGCATTGGGAGCTCAGAGTCTTAGCCACTGGACCACCAGGGAAGTCCCAGGACATCGAAAGTTAAATTTCACATGATTCTTGTCACAATGGATTCCGCTTTTGAGGTTTTTTTTTTTTTAACTCTTTAAAAATGTAAAGACCATTCTTAGCTGTGGGCCACAGAAAAACAGATGGTGGGCTAGGTCTGGTCCACTGGCCATGGTTTGATTTCCCCCTAAGCCTCAACTTTTTCATCTTAAGATGGAGGGAACAATAAAATATTTCCTTCTGGGGAAATGAAATGATGTATAGGGGTGGCTTTGATGGTAGGTATTTAATCTATGATGGTTAATCATTATTCATTATGAGCAGTCGCTATGGGTTTACTCTAGAGTCCTGTCATTCTAGCAGATGGTGAGAGAAGTGCTCTATGCTTCAACCCAAACCAAGAGAGGGAGCGATTCCCTTGCAAGCAAATCTTCACCAAGTGGGGCTCCGAGGGGACAGCTCTGAATTGGGGGTCCCCACAAGGAGAGGCCGCGGGCAGCTCTCTCCCAGTCAGGCTGCTGTGAATCTACAATCTTCTCGACTCCTTTCTCAAGACAGGCTGGGGCACAGAGGAGGCATGCCCAGGGGAGCTCGGTCTGCATCCTCTAGAGTTCTGTGTGTAAAACATATAGAAGCAGATGTCTGCTTCCACCTGGAGCGTTCTGAGGGCAGGAATGTGGCTGGAGCAGCTGGTGAAGGCTGGGCAAGTGGGGACTGTGATGAGATGGCCCAGGAAGAAAGGATAGAGGACCCACTGACCTGTGTCTTCACAGGGCTTAGAAGGAACTGTAGAGGTTCTCATTGACTCCTGTGGTTCCGGGTCAATGACAGTGATGGGAGAAGAGGCGGGAGTCAGGGATTGTCCAGGCTGCCCTCAAGTGGACCACTGAGGGAGAGCGTGAGGAGACATGTAGACATTCTTTTCAGCAGAGGATGCAGATGATGTCCAGAGTGAGTCTGAACAGCACCCGAGGAAACTCGGCAGGGCGGGGGGGGGGGGGGGGGGGGGGGATGTTGGTCTCCATGGAGACCACCTTGAGAGCAGAAGCTGCCTGGGGCAGATGGACCAGACAAAGACATAGTCGATGGGCGGTGAGTCCCTTCCACTCCTGTCTCAAAGGCTTGGCTGAGTTGGGCAGGAGCCTGGGACCCTCGAGAGATCTGAGCTCGATGTGAGGTAGTGATTTAAAGCCAGAAGGATTTGTAATAACTGAAAGTGATGGGGAAACAGCGGGATCTGCCTGGGCTCTCAGTAGGAGACAGAAAGCAGAATTTGACAAAGTGCAGCTGACGGCATTGATTAGAGAAAATATAAAACCGTTTTATGTTTATATCCCCGAGTCTGAGATGCTCAATAAACCAGCTACACAATTGATTCCAATCCTCATATTTTCTCTCTACCCCAGCTCCTCTACCCCGGGGGAAATGTTACAAGCCAATTTCACCTTTTTGACAAAGGAAGAAGAAAGGAGAGCTCTGTTGGATGGCTATCTGCAAGGATACACTGAGGCGTAGTGTACACCTTTTATCACTGGAACCCCCCTGAGTGAGGTGTAACCTCAGCTCCCTTTCCACTCTGAAGATTTGACTTCAGGTTATGTGTGATCCATGTGGCTTGTAAAACCATGCGTGCCTGAATATTAAGTTGATTCAGTTGTGTCTGACTCTGTGCAACCCTATGGACTGTAGCCTGCCAGGCTCCTCTGTCCTTGGGATTCTCCAGGCAAGAATACTAGAGTGAGTTGCCATGCCCTCCTCCAGGGGATCTTCCTGACCCAGGGATCAAACCTGAGTCTCTTGCATCTCTTACATTGGGAGGCGGGTTCTTTACCACTAACACCAATTGGGAAGTCCATAAAACCATGGAAATACAGCTAAAAGAGAGAATTTACGCTTATGAGCTCAAAGAAACCAAATGTTTGCTTCCTTTCTGGGTCTTTTCCCTACTTTTCTGCTTAAAATTTCCCAGTTTGAGCTTTATCTTCTCTACCAGCATGGTTTAAAGACCTAGAACTTGAGGTACAAGCCTTAACTAATGGAGATCTGAGTCTCCCCTAGCCTACTTAAAGTGCAAATTAAGTCACAAAAAATAAAGGCATATTATTTGTATGTCTTAATATGGAGACATATTCTTTATGTATTAATATATGTCTTAAGATCTTAACATATGTCTTTATATTATTTAAATGTCTTAAGAATTTTTTGACTTGAATTTATAGCCATCACACCTAGAAAGCTTTCTCAACTTTGAGAATCTAAAAGTATACACCCAGGGGCTTGGGGAAGAATGGATATGTGTGTGTGCATGGCTGAATCCCTACCTGAAACCATCAAACATTGTTAATTGGCTATACTCCAATACAAAATAAAAAGTTTATTAAGAAAACAATGGAGAAGGAAATGGCAACCCACTCCAGTATTCTTGCCTGGAAAAGTCCATGGACAGAGGAGTCTGGCGGGCTGCAGTCCGTGGGGTTACATGACTGAGCATGTGTGCCAGAGGGTGGAGTGAGATGGGTTGGTAGCAATAAAGTGGTAGAACTTAAAAAAATAAAGAAAACAAAAATATCCACCCAGAATTTTCTTCTAGTGTTTCAATGCTTTCATTTTTTACATTTTTAGCTCTGATCCAAATTGGATTAATTTGTGTGTTAGGAGGGAGATGAGAGGCATGGTTTTAAAACAAATATGTGGGGACTTCCCTGACAGTCCAGCGGTTAGGGCTCCATACTCTCATTGCTGAGGGCCTGGGGTTCAATCCCAGGTCGGGGAACTCAGATCCCACTAGCTTCATGGTATAACCAAAAAAAATAATAATAATAAAGCATTTCTTTTTTAAAAAAAATTTAAAATAAAGTAAATGTGCTGTCCCCTGAATCACGTAATGCCTCAGTGACCAACTTCCCACCTCCGTCTCACACCTTACAGGCAACGTTCAGGTGGGTGATGCCCCCCCGTGAGCCGGGGCAGGACTGAGCAGGGGGCTGGAGGCTCAGGAGCGCAGATGGGACACAGACACGGGGGAAGGCCGTTCTCAGAGAGCCAGTGGAGGCGGCTGGAGGGCGGCGTTTTCCAAGGAAAGCAGCAGAAAGAGCAGAGCAGGTGGTAAGAACTGAACTCGGTGGCTCTGCTTGAGCTAGGAAGTGGGAACAGGAAGCAGGACCCTACCGACAACAGAGCGGTTGGAGGGTGAAGCGGAGAACGGAGAAATTTAACGTAGTAGCAGTTTGGCTAAATATCGCACAGAAGGACAGTCCCAACAGCTAGAATTTCCTCTGCTGCAACCGGGATCTAGTCAGCTTTAGGGGATAACTGGTTGCAGAAGCAAGAGGATCAGTTTGGAGTGTCAGTCCTAGCCTAGCCTAGGGACCTTGAACAGGTTAATTACCCTCCCTCAAAAGCGTCTACTTCCTCCTTTGTACACTAGAAACAATTCCTGTCTTGGGGGCTGTTCTAAGGATTAGTTGAGAACATTTGTAAAGCTTGCAGCACAGTGCCTTGTTCCCTGGGAGAGCTTATATGTTTATTAATTTTTCCTTCCCCCTGCCCCACTTTCTTTTGATTCCAGAAGAGGGAAGCAGTGGCTGAGGAGGCAAAGATATACACATTTCCCCAGGTGAAAAGGGTTTAAAGGCTTTCCAGATTGCTTCTCGGCCTTTTGGGTAAGATCAAGTATAAAGCCCTTCCAAGTGGTTGTTTTTAGGTTTGGAGATGGTGGTGAGAATGGCAGGGGTGGGTGCTTTGGGCTGTGAAGAAGAACTTCTTTAATGCCCAGCCTGGAAGGGAGCAGAACCCTAACCACACACCTGTACCTCCTTTCCTAGGTTCCACATGTCTATAGCTGGTATTTATTGTCTGCAGATTCCAACTGGCCTGGGACTAGAGGAAAGAAACATGGGGGTCTGAAACTGCTGCCAGTACTGTGGGGGCTTCAGGAACCAACTTGGCACCAGTTGGTTGGAGAAATATAATTCCCATGTGAGACCCATCTCCTAACTCTAAAATAGAAACACACCAGCAAAGCTGACCTATAAAGGAGGGAGGAGGCTTACTGGAGCATCTTCTTAGCTCTCAAGTGTTACCCAGTGGTAAAGTGTGGATCTGAGTCATCACCAGCAGCAGATGTCAATTTCCAGAGGGGTCAATTTCCACAAGTCTTGAAGTCATCTTGTAGCTAGGAGAATACAAATCACCTCTTCTTCCATGTTACTTTGTGATTACTGCTTGAAAGAGACAGAGACAAAGAGAGAAACGGACAGATGGGTGTGTGGGGACCAGAGAGACAGAGAGAGATAGACAGTATGCATGAAGGAAGGAATCTCAATAAAAGAATCCCAAGTCCAGTTTTTGTCTCTCTAGAAGTTCTCATTTTTCAAGCTGCCACGGGGATGTCGGTGGTCATGTGCAAACTCAATTCTCCATAATCTTGCAGCGCTGTGGCCCAGTGACAGCCTGAGTCTGGGGACACGTCACCCATTTGTTCTTCTGACCCTGCCACACACCATCCATCAGTCATGGCTGCTGGGAGCAGTGTTTCCATGCTCCCCAGATGTGCGGTTGTTATGCCTGATGTCCGAATCCCCGAGCGGGAAGAGAGAAGGCTTCTGAGACAATGCAACTCGCAGGAAGGGAAGTTTATTACTGACTCGAGTCAGGACAATGTGAGGCGAGCAGCAGTAACACAACTTAGATTAGGAGTAGGCCTTCCTACTATCAGGTAGCTTTCGCTTAACAATGACCACTGTTTGCCAATTAGGACCAATTAGCTTTCACCCATGTTTGCCAATTAGGAAATTAGGAACGGGGTGGAAACCCCCAGGAAAGTCCCGCCCACGCGAAAGTATTGACCAATGAAATTGTTTTGCAAACGTGTAACCAATCCGCTTCTCACTCTATAAATTTGTGTAACAGCTTGGGCTCGGGGCTCTCTGACCCGCACCACTGCGTTGGTTGCGGCAGGGAGTCCTGACTCGAGTCAGTAATAAACTTCCCTTCCTGCGAGTTGCATTGTCTTGGAAGCCTTCTCTCTTCCCGCTCGGGGATTCGGACATTGGGCATAACACGGTCTCTCTCCATCTGCTGGAGATGGCCTCTGCAGACCGGAGGCAGTAGGACTGGCCCCAGCTGGGCCCCTTTGCCTCCTCCATCCCTTTGCCTTGGGCAGTTCTTCGAGGTCCTTGCAGCTCAGACCATCCTGAGGCTGACTGACTTAGAATGACTTCCCTGCAACACCCATTAAATTGTTCTGGAAATCGCCTTCATTCTGTGCTTCAAGGGTTCCAAGGAAGAGGAGCTTTGTTTTTTTTTTTTTTTGGAAGAGGAGCTTTCTAAGCAGAGGGGTCAGGCTGGCCTGGCAGTTATGTTGGTGATGGGGGGTGAAATATGGAGCAGCCTTGGAGATGAGGGGGCCCGCGGTGCCCGAAGAGGAAGTGGGCTCGCGGGAGTGTCAGTGGGCAAAGGACACTGGGGACCCTCAGCTCCTTGCCCGCCCCCTCACTCGCCACCCCCTGCTTCCTGCCAAACCTCGTTGGTCCCCCACCAGGTCCGCACGCTGGCTCCATGACAGCTTGTGCTGGGGTCACGTGGTGGGATGGGAGGGGGGGGTTATCAGTCCAAAACACGCCAGCCGCCGGCGTGTTTTATGGGATTCCGAAAGCGTGGTGAGTGGAAGAAAAATCTTCCCCTAAGCTTCTCTTAGAAGAAAGAGGGGGGAAAAAATGAGGAATGGGAGAGATGAAAAGACTTTTTTCTTGCCCAGATTGGAGCCACACTTCAGATGAAAATAAGGCATCTTGAAGGTGGTGATAAGATAGGAGAGAAAATTGCTCTGGAAACATTTAAGGCGGTGCCTTCCTCTTATCTCCGGTGCCCCTGCCCGGGGAAGACGGTGTTTTCAGCTGATTGAAAAGAACCCAGTAGGTGGAACAAAAGCTGGTCTCTGAGAACATTAGCCCATTGTTTAAAGTGTTTAATTTCAAGCCTTCAACACTTTCTTTTTTTTTTTTTTAAACAAATCCGCCAGGCAACTGTAGGGAGAAAACAAGAGGAGCCTGCCAATTAGTGCCGCCTTGCTTGCTTGTCCAACTGCTCCACCTTTTGTTAAAGCCATAAATGCATTTTTCCAAGCCACTTGGCTTCTTGGATGCTGTATATTTAATCTGCCTGGAACATTCCACAGATAGGGCGCTTTTCAACAGCATTTCATTAGAGCCTGTGTGACTGCCCTGTGACGGCGCATACCCATCCCCTCCCAGACAGTGCAGTGCTCAGCTTAACAGGCAGGCTTCCTGGCTGGCTTTGGTCAGAGAAAACGTGTCACCTGTGGTTATGGGTTGACTTGTGTCCCCTCCAGATTCACGTGTTGATGTTCTAACCCCCATGACCTCAGCACATAATTTGAAAGTAGGGTTGTTGCAGATACAATTAGTTAAAGTGAAGTGAAAGTCACTCAGTCGTGTCCGACTCTTTGCGACCCCACAGACTATACAGTCCATGGAATTCTCCAGTCCAGAACACTGGAGTGGGTAGCCTTTCCCTTCTCCAGGGGATCTTCGAAACCCAGGGATCGAACCCAGGTCTCCCGCATGGCAGGTGGATTCTTTACCAGCCGAGCCACCAGGGAAACCCAAGAATACTGGAGCGGGTAGCCTATCCCTTCTACAGGGGACCCTCCTGACCCAGGAATCAAACCAGGGTCTCATGCATTGCAGGTGGATAATCAGTTAAGATGAGGCCATTAGGGTGGGCCCTAATTTAATATGACCGGCGTCCTTATAAAAGGGGGAATTTGGTCACAGAGACACACACAGAGGAAAGATGACCGTCCAAAAGCCAAGGAGCAGACTTCCCTGGTGGTGCAGTGGATAAGAATCTACCTGCCAATGCAGGGAACACGGGTTCAATCCGTGGTCCGGGAAGACTCCACGTGCGGTGGAGCAAGGAAGCTTGTACCCCACAACTACTGAGCCAGCGCTCCGGAGCCTGTGCTCCAAGCACAGCAACAAGCAGGAGCCCCCGCTTGCTGGAGCTAGAGAAAGTCTAGAGTGTGGCAATGAACACCCAGGGCAGCCATAAATAAATAAACAAGTACAAACATGAAAAAAAAATGTCAAGAGCATGGCTTTAAAAACAAAACAAAGAGTCAAGGAGAGGAGCCTGAAACACATTCTCCCACCAGGCTCAGAAGGAACCAATGCTGCTGACACCTTGATTTCAGACTTCTGACCTCCAGAACCGGGCAAGAGTAAACCTCCATTGCTTAAGTCACCAGTGTGCGGCACTTTGTTATAGCAGACACGAGGAGCTCAGACATCGTAGAAAAAGCCCCTCCATGGTCCAGAGGGTGCAGGAGGCTGCCTCAGTTTTGCCATGTGGCTGAGCACGGACCTGGTTTAGGGGATGGCATCAGCTTTATTCAGTCCTGTTTCTCAGGCCTCTCCTCATTCGCCCTCACCCACGTGACTCACACCTGGGACCACCAGTCCAGGAAGACACTGAGGCCCGGTCCTACTCTTTCAGCAGCCCCTCCTGTGGACCATCAGGTCCTGCTGTGACTCCCCCCGCCCCCAGAGCTGCCGCAGGTCTCAAGCATCCTCGCCTAGATGGCACATCCCTGACCTTCAGGCTGTCATCTTCCCCAAGGCTCTTGGGCCCACGTGGGTAAAACATTTCCTTAACATTCTAAGAGGTGGACCACCTGACCCAGGAAGCCTGGCTTTCTAGGATGTGTTTTTTTCACCGAGGACAGTTTTCTGGACACTTGTCCTTTAGAGGCCTGCTGGAACCAGTCGGGTACTGAGAACATCTTCTGAGCCCCTTCTGACCATGAGAAACAGGCTAAGGGGGTGGATGCTAGAGCAGGCTCGATGCAGCTGGTGCCTGACCACCTGCACCTGCCAGGAGCAGGGACGAGGGGGGAGGGGTGACTGAACTGGGGACCCTCATGGGGCTGGGACAACTCTGTAGCCTCTTTTTTTTGGCCTTATTGTGTGCCATGTGGGATGTTAGTTCCCCAACCAGGGATTGAACCCGTGCCCCCTGCAGTGGAACTGTGGAGTCTTAACCACTGGACCACCAAGGAAGTCCCTCTGTAGCCTTTTAAAGATGGGAAATGATGGAGCCACTTGTGGGAAGTGATTTCCAGAGTGAACAAGGCCAGACGTGACCACTGTTTTGAGGTGGGAGCCAGAAAACTAAGTGGAGAGGCCAAAGCGAAAAGGAGTCCCCCTAAAACCCCATTCTTCTGCTGAGTTTATGATTCTAATGCTCGTTCCCCTAAATATTGGGGAGAATTGAGGAAAAGGGGGGAGGGAAACCAAGCCCGACCTCGAGGGTCCTCCTGGGTGCGGGTTCCTCCTGGTCACAAAACCTTTCTGTGTCCCCCGTTTCTTGTTTGTATGAAAAAGGCTTCAGCCTCCTCAACCTTCCCTGGGTTCAAAGGGCAGATTCGAACAGTTACTAATTGGGGAAGGGAGTGGATGCAGAAATAAAGCAGGAGAGGCCAAGAAAAAATAATGCAGCAGGAAAGCAGGGTCCTTCACAATATACTCCAAGTTCCTTGACAGGAGCTGAGCCCCCCTCCCAGGTGGAGGATGGCAAATTCAGGCTGAGCATAATCGCGTGGACCCCAGACTGGTTGGAGCTGGAAGGCTGATGATGTTGATTCCTGGAGCATCACCCTCTTGCCTCTCCACCAACAAATCAGAGGAGGGTCACGGACCTGCCACCCACCTCCCAGATTTTGCCTATAAAACCTCTTCCCTGAAAGCCAGGGGGTAGTTAGGGCTTTCTGAGCACTAGCTGAGCCAGCCCCCGCAGTAAACATTTCTCTGCTCCAAGTGCCGACATTTCAGTTTGTTTGGCCTCACTGTGTGTCAGGCACAGTGGACAGCATGGGGCTTAGGTGAGGGCTGGAGTGGAGGACGTGAGTGGAGACCTGTTCTCCACTCCAAGGTAAAGAGGGAACCTGGATAACGAGTGCTACATCTCTGAGGGTTACTGGGGGCTCAAATGTGTCTTCCCCCTCCATTCATGTCCTAACTCGTGGTACCTGTGAATGTGACCTTACTAGGAAATAGTCATTGCAGATGTAATCAAGTTAAAATGAAGATAAACTTTAAAAATTTGTTTTTATTTTAGCCGTGTGATACAGCTTGCAGGATGTCAGTTCCCTAACCAGGGATCGAACCCGGGTCACAGCAGTGAAAACGTCAAGTCCTAGCCACTGTACCATCAGGGAACCCCCGAGATGAAGATATACTTGATTAAGGTAGATTGTTGTTGTTGTTGTTCAGTCATGTCCAACTCTTTGTGACCCCGTGGACTGCAGCATGCCAGGCTTCCCTATCCTTCACTATCTCCCGGAATTTGCTCAGACTCAAGTCCGTTGAATCGGTGATGCCATCCAACCGTCTCTTCCTCTGTGGCCTCCTTCTCCTGTTGCCTCCAATCTTTCCCAGCACCAGGGTCTTTTCCAATGAGAAGGGTCTTCGTATCAGGTGGCCAAAGTATTGGAGCTTCAGCATCATTCCTTCCAATGAGTATTCAGGGTTGATTTCCTTTGGTACTAACTGGTTTGACCTCCTTGCCGTCCAAGAGAGTTGGACCATAAAGAAGGCTGAGCACTGAAGAACTGATGCTTCCAAACTGTGGTGGTGGAGAGGACTCTTGAGAGCCCCTTGGACAGCAAAGAGATTAAATCAGTCAACCCTAAAGGAAATCAATCCTGAATAGTCCTTGGAAAGACTGATGCTGAAGCTCAAGCTCCAATACTTTGGCCACTGATGTGAAGCGCTGACTCAGTGGAAAAGACCCTGATGCCGAGATTGAGGGCGAGATGAAAAGGGGACGACAGAGGATGAGATGGTTGGATGGTATCACCCACTCAATGGACATGAGTTTGAGCAAACTCCAGGAGATGGTGAAAGGCAGGGGAGCCTGGCGTGCTGCAGTCCATGGGGTCACAAGAGTTGGACACGTCTGAGCAACTGAACAACCATTCTAGAATACTCCTGGCTACCAGGTGTGGCTCAGCTGGTAAAGAATCCGCCTGCAGTGTGGGAGACCTGGATTTGATCCCTGGGTTGGGAAGATCTCCTGGGGAAGGGAAAGGCTACCCACCCCAGTATTCTGGCCTGGAGAAGTCCATGGACTGTATAGTCAGTCCATGGGATCACAAAGAGTCGGACACAACTGAGTGGCTTTCATGTCACCGGGTCTGGGGAGCCACTAGATGGCAGTAAAGACCGAGTTTGGACCCAGTCTAACCGAGAAGGGGTGGAAGGGAGGACGGAACTCAGAGGAGCCCAGAAAGGAGGGAGCTTGAGTCACCTGTGTTGGTGAGGGACCCGGGAAGGAGAACCAAAGGCCCAACGTGTGGGGAGTGTAGGCTGGGAGCCCCATGGGTAGACCCACAGAAGCCTCCTATTTGGAAGGATGTCCCTTGGGGAGTCCGTCTGGCCTCTCAGTTTTGAAGAAGGCTGCTTTCCAGAGCCCCAGACCTTCCTAAGGGGCTTCCAGGACCAGAGGTTGATGGTCAGATGGGGCCCACCTGCGTGTCAGGCCAGGGAGACCCAGGAAGATGGGGGGGACATCTGAGCAGAGCAGAGGTTGGGAGAAACCTGGTGTTACCACCTGTCAGCTGGTGACCCAGCCAGCTCACCAAACCTCTCCTCACCGGGGAACTGGGGTCTGGATGGTTTCTACCTCGTCTGCTTATATGAGATGGTGCCAGGCACTCCGTCTGGCCCAGAGAACACGCCACTGTCAGCAACACCAACTCTGTCATCCTTGTTGTTCTTAATGGTATAGGGTGACCTCAGAAAGGTGGGATGGGGAAGAAAAGACAAAACCAAACCAAACTTGACTCTTCCACCTGCATGGACAGTCTGGACATGGAAGCCCAGCTTTGAATGGCATCACGGTCCACCCAGCCTTGTCTTAGACATCTTCCCAGGGTGACCCCTTCCTATGGGTCGCTCAGGGCATCCGCACAGATATACCTAAACTCCTTGCCGACCATCAGGAGCCACCCCACGTGCCAGGTTCCTGTTGGGTGGGGCCTCTATCTGCCATTATCTGTGATGGTCAAGGGTGATACAGGAGTTGTGTCCTGGAGGAGGGGCCTGCAAGGGAAAACCAAGGGAGCAAGCCCCAAAGTGGACATCAGTCTCAGGGCCAGGCTCACAGTGGGAGCCTCACCTGGAGTCTATTGAGAAAGGATTGAGGTGGGGTGGAAGATCTAAGAGGCCACATGTGAGAAGGTTCAAGGGCCACTGGCAGGGGAGAAACTCCAGAGAGTGGTGCCTGCCAGCCTTCAGGTCCTTCTGCTGCTGGTTTGGTGAATGAGGGGAGAGTGCAGACTGGAGCACCTACACCAGGCTTGTGGGAATAGTTGTTTGGTTTTATGGAGGGAAGTGGGGGATGCTTATGGGTTGAGCAGGGGCCTGTGTGTCCCTCCCATGAGTCCCTCTGTGCAGAGTGTTCGCTGTCCGTAAACAGAGAGAAAAAGTATCAGTAAGTGAAGGTCTCCTCCTGACTTTGAGCACTGTATTCTTTATTCACGTCACATACATCACACAGGATCCTTCCGGATCTGTTAGTTCCTCCAGATCTTTGGGAACCTCTGGAGGATCATCATTTGTCAGTGAGTCTGGCCACATTGTGTCTCCCTGAAATCACAGCCATCCTGCAAGATGCTTCATGGGCTCTTTGGACCTGGTGTTGACAGTGATGAAAAGGCACCAGGGAAGTTTAATGAAGATGTTTTTAGTTATTAAAAATTAAATGTAACAGTGATAGCTAACATCTGTGGAGGGTGTGTGATGAACTAAACATTTTGTGTGCATTGATGTTGCTGTTGTTTAGTTGCTGAGTCGTGTACGACTCTTTTGTGAACTCATGGACTGTTGCTCCCTGGGTTCCTCTGTCCATGGAATTCTCCAAGCAAGAATACTGGAGTGGGTAGCCATTTCCTTCTCCAGGGGAATCTTGCCCATCCAGGGATTGAACCCGGGTCTCCTGCATTGCAGGCGAATTCTTTCCCAACTGAGAAACTGGGGAAGCATTGGTCCCCAAAAATGTTCTCCGTCTCCTGGAATCTGTGAATATATTAGTTTCATGGTGTGCAGTAAGGGGTTAATCTTGCCCAGAGAGAGGCTCCAGAGAGGTCAGCTCTGAGCCCTTGAAAGGTCCTGCCCGGTCAGAGTATTTCATTTACCTGGGCTCCTTGGCCAGCCAGGTAGTCCTTGCTAATGATGTGATTTGGTGGTGGGGGGCAGGGCTTGGAGAGCTTGGGCCACGTGATATCCGCTTGACTTTTGGAGGGGTTTCAGACTAAAGTCAACCATGTGTCTTCATGACTGAAACCCATTGAAGGCTCCGGCACCAAGGCGCTGGGGAGCATCCCTGGTTGGGAATATTTCATCCGTGTTTTTGCACATTGTTGCCAGGAGAATCAGGAGCTGGTCACACGACTCCCCTGAAAGAGAACACCTGGAAACTTATGTCTGGTCTCCGTGGGCGCTGCCCTGGGTACCTCTTCCCACCGCTGATTTTAATCTGTGTCCTTTTTCTGCAATAAACCATAAGTATGAGAATAATAGAGTTTTTCCCCTGCATTCTATGAGTCTTTCTAGTGAATTATCAAAACTGAAGAAGGTCTTGGGGGTTTCCAAACTTTGGACAAGGCAAAAGAGATTTTGCAGGTCTAATTAAAGTGAGAAATCTTAAAATAGGGAGATTATTTGGGATGCTTGGCAAGGGGTGGGGAGGTCTAATCTCATGAACCTTTTAAAAAGTGGAGACGTTTTTCCAGCTGAAGTCAGAAGAGGAAGCAGAGAGATTTGGAGTGTGGTGGTCCCTCCACCTGCCCTTGGTAGTGGGAGCCCATGGAAGGCATCAGACAAAAGGCCAGCATCACTTGGGAGCAAAGACTCCAGCTGACAGCCAGCAAGCAAGGGGGAACCTGGGTCCTACAACTTCACAGAACCGATCTTGGCAATTACCCGAATGACCTTGGAGACAGAATCTTCTCAGCACTTGCTGATTACAGCCCAGTCTGGCTTCCACCTTGATTTTGCCCTTGTAAAACCTAGAGCCGAGAAACCAGCAGACCAACTGGACTTCTACCCTGTGAGCTAATTAATTTGTGTTGTTGTAAGCGGCTAAATTTGTGGCAATTGGTTACAGCTGCACCAGGAAATTGATGCATTCACCCTTCGTGTGTTCTTTCCATTTCTGTTTTCCAGACCAAATTGCCTGATCTCTGGCCCCCTTGCAGCAGTGCGTCCCATCCTGGGTGTCTCCAGGGTCCGTTGTTCTCAGCCCTGCCTCCAAGGTTGAGGCCTGTGTGCTGAAGTTCAAAAGCGCGTCTGAAATTTTCAGTATGAAACGGGGTCTTGGAATCTTGGAGGATGAGGCAGGGAAGATGTGTTTGGCTCAACAAAAGCTATTTTGAATTTCAACACAAAGATTCCAAATCTAGAAACCTTCTCCAGCACACAGACTGCATGGAAAATTAAAGTTGCTTAAATATAATTATCTAGCTTTATGCTGAGTTACAGAAACCAGACACAAAAGAGTCCATTCTCTGTGATTCCACTTGGGTAACATTCTAGAATAGGCAAAACTAATCTATGTGACAGAAATCAGAATAGTGTTAGTCTTTGGGGTGTGAGTAGGAGGGTAGGGGTTGACTGAGGAAGGACAGGAGGGAACTTTCTGGGGTGACACAAGTGTTCTAAATTTTGATAGGAGTGTGGGATGCATTGGGATACATATTTTTCAAAAATCCTCCGATTGTGTACTTCAGTTATGATCATTTCAACATATGTAAATTATACTTTGATTGGAAATTAGAAATAAAATTAAAATAACTGCT
Source organism: Muntiacus reevesi (assembly GCF_963930625.1). Taxonomy (NCBI): domain Eukaryota; kingdom Metazoa; phylum Chordata; class Mammalia; order Artiodactyla; family Cervidae; genus Muntiacus; species Muntiacus reevesi. The sequence continues at coordinate 8,237,864 of NC_089266.1, read as the reverse complement.
TAGAAAAATAATTGAGTAATGCAAATAAGCCTTTATCATTTGGAGGAAAGGAGCTACAGTTTTGCAGATAAAACAGACTTCTTTCTAGAACTTTGTGCGTGTGACCCCTACCTCATTTTTAAATTTTATTTTAAAAGACATTAAAAATTGTGTTGGTCTCCTTTGCTGCATGGACTTCAAACTTTGCAACCCCATGAACTGTAGCCCACCAGGCTTCTCTGTCCATGGGATTCTCCAGGCAAGAATACTGGAGTGGGTTGCCATTTCCTACCCCAGGAAATCTTCCCGACCCAGGGATCGAACCCAGGTCTCCTGCATTTCAGGGATATTCTTCTCTGTCTGAGCCACTGGGGAAGTTGCATGGAATGGAATAAATCTCATTTTAGTTTACTTATTTTAAAACATTTGTTTATTTTTGGTGGTGCTGGGTCTTCATTGCTTTGCACGTGTTTTCTCTCATTGCGGTGCGAGGGCTTCTCATTGAGGCGGCTTCTCTCGTTGCTGGGCATGGACTCTAGGTGACGTTGTGGCGTGTGGGCTCAGTCACCCAGCAACACGTGGGATCCTCCCAGACCAGGAATAGAACCAGTGTCCCTTGCATTGCTAGGCAGATTCTTAACCACTGAACCACCAACGGAGCCCTAAATCTCCTTTTAGATTTTATCAATCTAAAACACCCTTCAACAAGCAAACTTGGCTCTGAAGTTCAGTGGTGGTGGGCAGACACTGGTCTGTTTCTGCTGTTCTCCATCCACGTGGGTTCTAATTGTATAGGAAGGTCATCAGTGTGTGACAGGCTGGGAAAGGACGGGGACTCTGGTGTTGGGTTTAGTCTGCCCGAAGTAGGGACTGGAGCACAGGGCCTGGAGGTGCCCGTCAGATGGGCTCCAGGCCCATCCTCAGCCCCACCTGCATTTGCATCTAGGAGAGGCTGTGAGTGTCCTAACTGAGCGAGCTGAGAAAACGTTCCCTTGGGCACTGAGGTGTGACTGTTCTATTCTGCATCCCCTAGACTTGGTCTGGCCTTGAGATTTGCTTTGGCCAACAGAATGTGGCAGAGGTGGCACGTGAAGGGTGCTGTGTGCTCAGTCACGTCTGACTCTTTGTGACCCCACGGACCGCAGCCTGCCAGGCTCCTCTGTCCGTGGAATTTCCTAGGCAAGAATACTGGAGCACATTGCAATTTCCTACTCCAGGGGAATCTTCCTGCCCCAGAGATCGAACTTGTGTCTCCTGCATCGGCAGGTAGGTTCTTTACTGCTGCACTGTCTGGGAAGCCCCATGGCATGTGATGAGTTTTGGCAAACCATGCACTTTGAGGGGACCATGTTTCAAAAGACTGTCCTCAATTCAGATACCAGCTACAAGTACTGGGTGCTAGGATCACACTCACGTCACACCAGCTAGTTGTGAATTTGGGGTTCCCCACAACCACCTTCAGGTTGGACGATTCACTTGGAAAGACTCACAGAGCTCAAGAAGGTGCTATATTTACTATTATAGTAGTATTTCGGCGGGTGGATGCAAATTAGAACCAACCAAAGGGCAAGGTGAAGGGCAGACCGGGGTTCAAACACGAAGCTTCCCATCATCCTCCCCGTGGACAGTGTTACCACCTCCCAGTTACAATACGTGACAGTATTCGAATCTTGCCAACCAGGGAAGCTCACATCATCACAGTGTCCAGAGTTTTTACTGGGGTTCAATCACATACTGCTACACGGCTGATCTTCCGTGTTGTTTCTTTAGAAGTTGCAACTGATGTGGCATGTCCCAAAACCCCTTCATAAATCACATTGTTTTAAATTCTAGGGTCTAAGACCCATCAGACAGAACATGGCAGCAGCCTATACATCATCTTCCAGTAGCTGAGGGCAGAGGCCACACCTCCCTCTGGTTAATATTAGTCCTTCACACAGACATCATATAATTTCCAAGCCTAGACCTTAAGAGACCTTGTGGCTTCCACTGGTGCCCTCTTGGAAAACCCCTTGCTGTTGTTGGTTGTTCAGTTGCTGACTTTGTGACCCCATGGCCTGCAGCACACCAGGCTTCCATGTCCTTCACTATCTGCTGGAGTTTGCTCAAACAAGTCCATTGAGTCAGTGGACATGAAAGACCCTGAACCTTGTGAGAAAGCCCAGACTAGTCTCCTTGAGGGTGGGATGCCCCAAGGAGGGAGATGTCAGCTGACAGCCAGGGCCGACCTCTCCACAAGGGTACACAAAAGCCAGCAGGCTGTCCAGCCTCAGAGCCACCAGATGACTGCAGCCATGTAGGTAGAACTAGGCTGGGTTGCCAGATAAAATACAGGTTATATTTGGGTTTTACATAAACAGTGAATGCTTTGTGTAGCGTAAATGGTTGCTTGGGACATATTCTGAAAAATTATTTGTGGCTTCTTTGAAATTAACATTTAATGGTGCATCATGTATTTTTATTTGCCAGATCTGACCATCCTACCATGAGGGAGATTGTAAAATATCTGTCCAGTGGTGCCTAGCCTGAATTGTTGACTCAGAGAGTTATGAGCAAATAAGAGTCTTGTTTTAAGCCCCTAAGTTTTGGGGTTCTTTGTTTACAGCAGTAGATAATAGATGTGACATCCCCAATAGTGAATCTGAAACAGGGCTCTCAAACTTCTCTGGGCATTAGCACCACCCAGAGAGGCTGTCAGCAAGAAGTTCGGGGGGGGGGGGAAAAAACCTAATAGCATTTCCGGTTTAACCTAGATAGAATGCTTTTAATGTAAAAGCGAGGGTTTTTCATTTTGTAAAATTGTAGACATCTTTACTTGGAAAATTTGTTTCCTTAGGAAATTACATTAGATATTGTTAAGGTCATTTTCTGTTGAGCAGTGATTAAACCATAGTAGTTATACGAGCTAATAACAAACAGTTTTAAAAATGCACTTTGCTGAGGCCCACCCCCAGAGTTTCTGATTCAGTGGTTCTGGGTTGGAGTCCAAGAATCTTCATTTCTGATAAGTTCTCTGGTGAAACTGATGTCGCTGGTCTAGGGTCCATACTTTGAGAAGCAGGGGTCAATTTGACTCAAGGCTCAGTGGTAAAGAATCCACCTGCCAATCCGGGAGATGCAGGTTCGATCCCTGGGAAAGGGAAAATCCCCTGGAAAAGGAAATGGCAACCCACTCCAGTATTCTTGCCTGGGAAATCCCGTGGACGGAGGAGCCTGGCGGGCTACAGTACATGGGACTGCAAAAGAGTCAGACACAACTCAGAGACTAAACAATAACAATAATAGTTCCACGGCCAGTGATTGGTTCAGGAATGACCACGTGACTCCATTCTGACCAATGAGTGCTGAGAGAAAGTCTGCTGAAGAACTTCTAGGAAAGACCTTCACAGCACTTTTCTTCCTTTGGATGATGTTCTCTGAATTCAACGTCTAGAGCTGGCTCAGCCATCTGGCAGCCCTGAGGGGAGCCAGCCTGGGGCCCTGGCCAACGCCCTGGGGAAGGCAGAGCAGGGAGACAGAGAAGCTGGATCCTTGTGTCCCTGCTGATCAGCTGACAGCGGCCTGCTCCCTGCAGCTCCCCAACAGCTCCTGCTCCAGAGACAGCGAACTTCTCACCAACACAACCAGATTGATTCAGGGTCTCTATCACCTCAGCTAAAAGTGTGTGTGTGTTAGCCACTCAGTCATGTCCGACTCTTTGCAACCCCATGGACTGTAGCCCGCCAGGCTCCTCTGTCCATGGGATTTTCCAGGCAAGAATACTGGAGTGGGTTGCCATTCCCCTCTCCAGGGGATCTTCCCCACTGAGGAATTGAACTCAGGTCTCCAGCATTGCAGGCAGATTCTTTACTCTCTGAGCCACCAGGGAAGCCACTAGCTAAAAGTACCCAATTTACCAATAGGCGATTGCCAAATGCCATGACAGATGCTAGAATGGAAATAGACTCAGAACCTACCTAACACAGCTCCCTTAGGGGCTTTTTGAAAGTTTTCATGGTGATGCTGGGGTGCAGATGCTGGGATGTGAGGTTGGGAGAGGACACTAACCTTTCTCCTAGTGCCCAAGATTCAAGGTTAGGGCATCAAGGTAAAGGGACCGCTTGACAGCCGATGTCAGGAGTGCCACGTGCGTTGTTTATACTCAACTCTATTTGGGGGGAGGAGAGCTGGTGAGGGGGACTCTGCAAGCTCTTCTCAGCTTCCCTGGAGTGGGGTGGAGGTAGTGGGGCTGCTTCCTAAAAACATTTTATGTGGGGAGGCTACTTTACAGTCTTCGAGGAGAATTAAAAGGGATTTACGCTCCTGGGTTTGGCTAAAGGAGACAAATAAGCCCTCAGTTATTGGATTAGCATCGCAGAGGCCGCGACTGATTCAACTTTCCTTTTGGGTGCTTCGTGAGCAGGACAGTAGAATCTCAGAAGTCCTTGGCCACTGTCCAAACCCTGCCTTAGGGCTGCTAAAGCCTTTTGTCTCTTTGGGGCATGGTCTAAAAATAAAAAATAAAGTCCAAAGTCATCAGCACAAACCATTTAGATGCCACGTTGTGACTGATATCCTTTTTCTGGCAAATAGAGTTCCCATAACAAAGCAAAGGAAGAAGGGAGAACCGGATATGGAGCTGAGAGCCTATAAGGCAACTTGAGGCGCATTCCTTCAAGGTCAGAGCTTCCACAGCAGGGCTCTGGGAAATGGGCAAAACAGAAAGCCATCTGTGACCATAAAGGTAATTTGTGTGAAAGCCAGGCTTGGAAGGAGTCATTGGTATGACTTCTTTAAAAAAAAGAAAATGGAGTTAAGGTTTCCCTGGTTGTCCAGTGGTTAAGAATCCGCCTGCAGTGTACATGGGTTCGATCCCTGGTCCAGGAGGAACCCACATGCTGCAGAGCAACTAAGCCCGTGTGCCTAAACTAGAGAGTCTGTACTCTTAAAGAAAGATCTCGAATGACACAACAAAGATCTTGTGTGCCAAAGCTAAGACCTGATGCAGCCAAGTAAATAAATATCAAAAAAGGAAATATTAGGAGGATTAAATGAGCTAATGCGTCTTAAAGACTTATAACAGAGCTTGTTGCGTTCGTAGTATGTGCTACATAGGTATTTGCTGTAATTATGACTTCTGCTTATAATCAGATACCTTTTCAAAGAAAAATACTTCCTTCTTTCTTTCCTCAGGATTGGCGCATGTGCTGTGAACGGGTTGTGGGTGGGGAGGGTCTAGTGGGGACGGCAGGGGCTGGCTCCATGGATGAGACGAGAAAGACAGCTTCTCATCCCTGGCGGTTGTCCCAGGTGGAGCCCGGGGAGGGCAAGAATCCACCCCGGCCACAGAGATCCTCATCCGATCTAGAAATTCTGTGAAGAGGCTTTCAACGTGTTGTCAACAGATTGTTGCTAAGAAAGGTATAGCATAGCATCTGACCGGAGCCAAGGTGACACCTGAGGATGGGGTTAGTCCCAGGGGAGGTGTCGTTTTCAGGTATTCAGGGAGCTCTGCCCATGAAAAGCACCCCGACACAGGGTTCCTCCCCTACCACCTAGGGCCCTGGGGAGGAGTAGGAGAGTCATCGGGGGACAGGAAGGCGGTGCTTGTACCCCCTGCCTCCCACCCCCGTTCAGGTACCAGGAAGGCACCTGGATGCCAGGCATCCCGACGCTGTGCTGCTGTGGCTTTGCCACAAGGGGGAGCGCCAAGCACCACAGGGAGCTTCCATGCGCCGCCTGTAAAATAAAAAGCAAAACCGTTAGCATCTTCTCATGGCGAGGGGCTTTAGACGCAGTGGGTCATTCCTAAGCCAGGTGGTGCAGACAAGGCAAATGAGGAGCTGAGGGGCGTTTGGAGTAATTTCCCTGCCTGGCCTGCAGGCAGGGCCTGAAGGTGGAAGCCTGGCCTTCTGCAAAGACACTCAGTCTCCCTGAGAGAGGCTGATCTGGGCAGGTGCAGGAGGCTGGGAGGCAGGAGGCAGAGATGTGGGTGTCCAAAGGGGTCCCAGAGGGACGGGGGATGGGGGTCAGAGCCCACCACTCCTGGGTAAACAGCCTGGCTGCTGCAGCTTCTGGGGTTAACAGAAAACTTGGGCCCTGAAGGTCTGCTGAGAGCTGAGGCCTGTCTGCTGGGGTCTCCAGAGCCTTCTGCCATGCAGCGGCTAAATATCACAGTATTGACAGATGCCTGGCTCTGCGGGTATCATGGGTGCTCTGATTGCCCACAGGATGCCCGCTGGTATCCAGGGTGGAATGTTTCTGCCAGGGCTTTCCGAGGTGAAACTCAATCTCACCCCTGCTATCAGGTCCCAGGCCTCCGGCCCAGAGCTTGTAAACATACATGCACATGCATACACACTCCTGCACACACATATACACACACATGGGCTTCCCAGGTGGCGCTAGTGGTAAAGAACCCCCCTGCCAATGCAGGAGATGTTCAGAGACGTGGGTTCAATCCTGGGGTGGGGAAGATCCCCTGGAGGAGCACATGGCAACCCACTCCTGTATTCTTGCCTGGGGAATCCCGAGCGCAGAGGGTTACAGTCCATAGGGTCTCAAAGATTCAGACACAACCAAAGCGGCTTAGCACAAGCACACACATACACACCTCTACCGCCTGGAGATAATGTGATGAGACAGGCCAAGATGAACAGAAAAATGTAGAGGTTGATAGAAGCCAAACCTCCAGGCTGCTGGCTACCTATAAACAGCTCCCCTGAGTCGTGACTGAGGCAGAAACCCAGTGATTTGCCTGCTGACATCCCATGGACGTGCCACTAATGTCATTTGCTTCTAAGTGGGCCCGGCTGTGCTTTTCTGGTGACTCAGCACCGGTGCAGGGAGTGGGGAGCCGGGCAGGAAAGGGGCCGACCTGCGCTGGGCCAGGCTGAACTGGCTGGAGATTCCAGCCCCCCACCCCTCGCACCGACCCCCCGAGATGTCGGAGAGGCAGGGTGCCCGTCCCCTTCAACTGGCTGCAGAACTGTGACCTCAGCCTGGCCCTGCTCTGTGCATCCTTTCGACCTTGACCGTGAAGCTAGGAGGTTCCTGTTTCTGCCCTGGGTGCCCTGGGGCCACCCCCACCCCCACTCACAGGGTGAGGAGCTGCTAGGCTGACCAGCATCTTGGGCGCGGGCTTTAGAGAACAGCCTCCTCTGGCTTCTGGCTGAAGGGCTTCCCAAGCTGGCTTCCGCCGTCCCCATTCTGTGTCTGAACCACCCCCTGCACTGCCTGTCTCTCCTGCCCCTTCCAGCCGCCCGAATTCCTTCCATCCTCTGATCCCTCAGAGTCCTGTCCTCAACTCTGCAAACTTTTTTTTTTAAGGTATGTGTTTTTAAAATGATTAAGTAATCTTTGCTGCACTGGGTCTTCGTTGCTGCGCTCGGGCTTTCTCTAGTTGCTGTGGCTTCTCTCGTTGCAGAGCACGGGCTCTGGGGTGCGCGGGCTCAGTCATTGAGGCATGTGGGCCCAGTTGCCCCGAGGCCTGTCGGATCTTCCCAGACCAGGGCTCGAACCCGTGTGCCCTGCACTGGCAGGCACGATTCTGAGCCATCAAACCATTAGGAAAGTCCCACTTTTTTTTTTTTTAAATGAGCCTTTTATTCTCACAAAATGGCCTTCTTTCTGCCCACCTCCTCCTGGGAGGGTCTGTTGATGAGAAGGAGTTAAGGAGAGGCTTCTTTTATGTGATTCTCCACCAGAGTCTATCCGCAGAGGTTTGTAGGAAGGAGGCCTCCAGTAGAATCCCAGGTAGAGAAGGGAGTGAAGAAGAGGGAGCTGGGAGATGGAAAAAAAACAGGGAGGGGGCAAGAAGGAGGGAGGCCAGGAGAGAAGCCCTTCCCAGTGGGATGTGGGTTCTGGAAGGATTCTTGATGACCCCACAGGGAATGGAAGGAACATTTGCATTGTCCTACCCCAGCAATTCAGTGAGAGTCTGATACCCCTGGAAGGGACAACCTGGACCCGCCCTGCAGACGGCCTTAAGCCCCTCTCACTGAGGTCCCCCTTGGCCCTCAAAATGAAGCCTGGACTCCCTGAAGCGCTGCCTGTCCCAGGATGGCCCACTCTGTGAGGCTGTTGCCCTGAGTTCAGTACTGCAGCCAGAGTGACACACAGAAATAGCAGAGTCAGGGTATGAACACAGGCTTCTCTAAATCCCAAGCCTGGACTCCACTGCACTGGGACTTCCTCTCACTATTTTCCTATGGTTGCATGCGTGTGTGCTCAGCCATGTCCGACTCTTTGTGACCCCATGGGCTGTAGCCTGCCAGGTTCCTCCGTCCATGGAATTCTCCAGGCAAAGATACTGGAACAGGTTGCCATTTCCTACTCCAATTTTCCTGTGGTTGGGTCTCCTGTGTCTTTGTCTAACTTATGTCCTTGTTTTGCTGAAGCACATCCACCAGTACCTGCCCCAGAAGGGGTAATTGGGAGGTGATGTCTTGGTGACTCTGAAATCCTTCTGTCTAGAGGGTTCTACTCTGCCCAGTCCTCGTGTTGGCTCCCTCCATGATCCAAATAGACAAAGTCGTCTGGAACCAAACCCCAGGCCAGAGCCAGGTGAGTTCTAGGTATCACAAAAGGAGGATAAACTCTGGGTTGTCAGCCTCTAGAGGAGCCTGCCTCCTGCATCTGCCCAGGGCTCAGCTGCTCTGACCTTGCAGGGCTTCTTTTCCCAACCAGCCTGCCTGAGAGCTAAGACCTGATCTCGTGGTCTGTAACCTCTAAAGGACCATCTGAAAGGGCTCCTGCCTTGGGTACCAGCCTGGGGGGCCTAACCTCAGCGGCCACAGGCTTTTCCTAAAACCTGATTTTTTTTTTTTTTTTTTTTTCTGTAAAAGAGAGCATACCTCCTGTCCCCATGCAGCCTACTTCCTTCTCCAGACCTATTTCTATTGTGTATCATAAGGCAGTTCAGACGGCTTCCCCGGCGGCTCAGTGGTAAAGAATCTGCCTGCAATGCAGGAGCCACAGGAGGCTCGAGTTCAATCCCTGGGTTAGGAAAATCCCCTGGAGGAGGAAATGGCAACCCACTCCAGTATGCTTGCCTGACGAATCCCACGGACAGAGGAGCTTGGTGGGCTACGGTTCATAGAGTCGCAAAGAGTCAGATAGGACTGAGCAACTTAACATTCATGCACACGAGGCAGCTCAGGTGGGAAGGCCCCGAGCTCAGAGTCAGAAGCTGGATTTGGACCTCAAACTACCATAAGCAAATCACTCAGCTCCATTTTACAGATGAGGAAGTAGAGGCTCAGAGATCCAGAAATACTTTCCCGTGGTCATGTTCAAATGAGAACATATACGAAGGGTTTATATAGTATCTCAACACCACACAGAGTTTGGGACTATTAGGACTCTTGAAGGAAATAAAGCCATTCCCGGGGGGCCCGTCTCTTGGTTAATTTGCCAGGTTGCTGAGGTTTTCAGGGTCCATCTTACCCATGTGCAGGTGCAGAATTGAGCGACTTTCCTAAAGCCAGAGGGATACAGAGTTTCCAAGGGCTCATTTTAAAGCAGAAGGAATGAAAGTGTTCAGAGCAGTGGTTCAACCTTGGCTGAACATTAGACTTACCTGGGGAGCTTTTAAAAAAAAAATCTTGCTGCCTAAGTTGTACCCCAGGACCATTAAATCAGGATCTCTGAAGCGAGGTCCTGCCATCAGTATTGTTTAACGCTCCCAGAGAATTTCAACAGTAGCCAGAGTTGAGGGAAAATCTTGCATCAGAGATTCCCATAAGGGGGTGATTCTCAACCCTGGGCCTTCAGATCCTCCTCTTGGGAGAACCCTGATGCCCGACCTCACTGCTGAGGCCTGGATTGACTTGCTTTGGGGCAAAAGTAGCCCAAGTGATTCAGAAATGCAGGCAGATAGAGAAACTGCACTAACACTGTTCTCATCCTTCTCTGAGGCCACCAGGAATTAGAAGGAAGAGGCTGAGAGTGGGTATCTTGTGATCCCCGGAGCTTCGGGACGTAACGTTGGCTTTGCCTGGAGGAGTCAAGGGGAGCTGGTGCTGCCTTTCGGCTGCTTGTCCTGCCTCCACAGCTGGTGCTGGCAATTCTTTCCAAACCATTTCCCCCATCGTTGTTCCCATCGGTGCAGCAGACCCTGCAAACCTGGGGGTCATGGAAGGCAGCTTTTCAGCTCAGCTGGAAAACCCCATTGGCAAAGTGGACGCTGGGCTGGAGGGTGTTACTTCCTGACCACATGCCTGCAGAAGAAACTGAAGGTGGTTCCTTTGCCCACCGTAGTCAAGAGGTCAGCCTGGGGACCTCCTTGGTGGCTCAGTGGTAAAGAATCTGCCTGCCAGGGCAGGAGACACAGGTTCAACCTCTGATCGGGGAAGATCGCACATCCTGTGGAGCAATTAAGCCCGCGAGCCACAAATCTTGAGCCTGTGCCTTAGAGCCTGGGAGCCACAAGGACTGAAGCCCGCATGCCCTAGAACTCATGCTCCCCAAGAAAAGGCACCACAATGAGAAGCCTGTGTGCTGCAACTAGTCCACGCAGCAATGAAGACTCAGCACAGCCAGAAATAAAAATAAATAAATGAAGAGATAAGCCTGGAATCTGGTCCACTCGGAGACTACACACAGACTATCTCACCCTTAAGAATAAACCGTGACGGGGGGATTGTTATTGGAAGTGGCATATGCCTTTTCCCTGGAAAGAAATGAAAGAATCTGAGTTTGTTCTTCTGGAGAGAACTTGCCCGCTGGGACATGGCTTCCTTACTGCCTAATGGTGTACAGAGCACCCTCATGCAGGAGGTATAAACCCAGTCACTTCCTGGTTCACAGAGGACTGAGGCTGGCCAAAAAGCAGCAGGATATGGGTCTCACTTCCTGACCCTGTGCTAGTCCTCTGTGTGAGCGGTTGGATTCACTCTGATGCATTAACAGCCTCAGTGCCAGGCATGGCTGAGTTACCAGAATTCCTGAATGAAGACTGCAGTCCTTCCTGCCTTTAGGACCTCCCCACTGGTGCCCTGTCAGTGGGAACCTGGACCAGGCTGGGCTTAGAGGTGGGTGGATTCTAGGTTGGCATTTTCACTCACCCGTCCTTCACCTGGACTTTGGATGGGGGTCTTCTCAGCCCCATATAGGATAATTGCTAATTATCAATAGGGTAATTGCTTTACTTCAATGGATTTTGTGAGGCTCAAACATGATAATGTGAGTGAATTGCCTTTGAGAAGCGTTTCCAAGGCATATAAACACAAGGGGTTACAGGGCGAGGTCCCTCTGGCTCAGCGGCGCGGTGAGGCTGTGTGCACAGCCCACGATCCCCATGGGATTGGGGACTGCGGAACTCATCGCCTTTGGAGGCTCAATGTGCTGCGCGCGTGCACAGTGAAGAGAAACGGGGCGGGGGTGGGGGGTGGCCTTTGCCTTTTATGGCAGTCTGGGAACTTGAAACACTGGAAACCCATCCTTCCCAAAAAGCTTTTTATAGTCCTTCAGAAGCCGATGTCTGGGCAGATCCACATATCACAGGTATGCGGCTACACGGGGCTCATTAAGTCATGAGCTAATGCAGGGGCTAATTAAATGCTTTTGACACTTGTTACCATCTGCTGAGGTTGGAGTAAAGTCTGAAAGTTCTGTGGGTTTTATTAAAGCCTTGGAGTCCCCACCACCCCCTTGGGCTGAAGTCCTGTGTGGTTTCCGCCCCAGAAACTAAGCAAACACTATCAGAAGACAGATTCGATCCTTAACTGATTTCCATTTTAAGACACAAGCTTTGGGGATTATTACGAAATTACTTCAGTTAATTAAAAAAGGGGAAAGCTTTGAAGTAATTTACTAGTGTTTATGCATTTGGTCCCAGAGTGGTCTCCATGGATATACTAACTTCTGGCTTTCCCTGTCACTGACTGCAACAAGGAGAATCTGGGAGATTAATTATTGACATTGATTTTTCTGGGTCATCAGATGAATCCCTCAGTAACTCTGAAGAATCTTGGTCAGATGGGTTCAGAAAACTGATTGAAGAAATGACCCTTCTTCTTCTCCTCCAGTAAACATGTGAAGAGATCATTCCCATGGTTAAAGGGAGGCGGATGATATCTCATTACGCCACCTCCGTTTCCCTTTTCCCTAGATGCAGCCTAAACCTTCTATTATTGATTTTCATGTTTACACTTGGTTCTAGGAGAAAGGGAAAACTTTTATTCAGAAAGAGTGTTTTGTCACTTCTGGTGGAGTGTCTATGGTTTCCGTAATGATTAGTACAGGCTCTTGACATATACCAGATATGATCCTTTGTCAAATATATGTATTGTACATACTTCCTTTTACTCTGTGGGTTGTGCATCCCTAAGAAGCAACCAACACCTGCCAAAAGAGAACCAGGCATCAGAGACGACTGATGAAGAATATTCTCAGGGACTTCCCTGCTGGTCTGGTGGTTAAGAATCCACCTTCCAATGCAGGGGACTCAGTTCGATCCCTGGTCTGGGAACTAAGATCCCACATGCCAGGGAGCAACTAAAGTTGCCACAACTAGAGAGTTCACGTCCCACGATGAAAGAGCCACATGATGCAACAAAGATCTCATGTGCCACAGCTAAGATGAATGCAGACAAAAAAGAAAAAAGAAAAGACTACTTATAAAGTAGTGTTATCAACACAATGAGCCTGGATCTGATCCACTGCTCCATCTAACTACCAAGTCACAGGAAATACGGGGGATGAAGGAACATGGTAAACCAAACCATGGAGTGTAAGATTTGACTCACAGGACTCTCTACAGGACAAGTGAGCCTCCTTTTCAACAAATAAGATGCAAGGAAAATGAGTAGATTTAAAGACACTGAAGAACCATACCAACCAATTACAATATTTGAAACTCATATGAATCCTGACTATAGTAAAACTGTGTAATAGTTAAGACATGTGGAGACATTTGAACACTGACTGGATATTTGATGTTGTGAATGAACCAGGCTTTTTTCTTTAAAGTGTGATAATGGTATTGTGCTTTTAAGAATACATCCCTCTCAGATATGCCTACAGAAATACCTATGGAAAAATATTAAGAATTTGCTTAAATATAATCTTATGGGAAAGGAGATTAGTCTATCCTTGCTCCCCCCACCCCACCATAGACTGAAGCTGATCTTTTTCTCTTCTTTTTTTTTTTGGTCATATCAGGTAGCATGCAGGATCTTAGTTCTTCAACCAAGGGTTGAACCCATGCCCCCTGCAGTGGTATAGAATGGAGTTCTAACCACTGGACTGCCAGGGAACTCCCGGGGAAGACAAACTGAATTCACCAAGGCTTGTTAACTATTGAAGCTAGGTGATGAGTCCATGGAGATTTATTATAGTATCCCTTGGTGTAATCATTTGAAACTTTCTACAGTGAAAAAGATTTTTCAACCAGGGTTTGTTGCAAGTCAGGGTGCCAGATAAAGCCTCACTAAAGTCTTAAAAGCAGCAGGTCCCTCTTCACCCCGTGATTTGATTTTTTGGCTTCACATGCCACTGACCCTTGAGAACTAACCCCACAGTGCTGTTCCACCATTCACAGTTCCCTTCATTGCATAAGGATGCTGTGAAAGCTTCCTGTTGCCTAGCAATGGCTGGCAGGAAATCGATCCCCCGCTCTGTAACACAGTAGTCGAATATCGATTATCTGGGTGATTTGGAGATTTGACTTTCTGGACGAACACATTTTTTTTTTCCTGGGTAATTGGTCAGGACTGTGGCAGGGGTGAGCAACAGATATTCCACAGGGGGCTGGGATCAGGTAAAAAGACTGGCAAGAAAAGAAAGTGGTTGGGGCAGGGGTGATCAGTACATCTGAGTACTCAAACCTCGAGGCTACTCTCCAAGACCTTCCAGGGGGCCTGCTCTCAATTCAGCACCTCTGCAGCTGGACAGCACCTTGGTAGGCCAGGTTTTTTGAGGGTGGACCTCTACAGACACATTCCTTCATGTCTTAGGATGGTCCCTGTTATAGCTGGCTAGCTCAGATGCTTAATGCATGACATTAAGGAGGTCAAGGCCCCAGCCTGGAGCCTGACATTGACCAATTGGCTTGACCAGCTGAACTAGCTTTGCTCTACTTATAACTGTATTGATATGTATTAAGGGGTGGCTTTATTGCTGGGTATTTAATGGGTCTGACTCCATGTAAGACCCTCACTCCTGGAAAAGCTGCCCTAAGCTCATGGTCTTCTTTGTGGATGATCAGCAATGGTATTATTGTTGCTCAGTCGCTCAGTCGCGTCCTACTCTTTGCGACCCCATGGACTGCAACACACCAGGCTTCCCTGTCCTTCACTATTTCCCAGCATTTGCTCAAACTCACATCTACTGAGTTGGTGATACCATCCAACCATCTTGTCCTCTGTCATCACCTTCTCCTTTTGCCTTCAATCTTTTCCAGCATCAAGGTCTTTTCCATTGAGTTGTCTTTTCGCATCAGGTGGACAAAGTATTGGAGCTTCAGCAATGGTAATTGCTGCCAATTTCATCTTCAGAAGAATATGATGGGAAAGGAAGCCTGTCCCCTTATATTAGTCAATTATTTTTGCTTTCAAATCAGTTGCAAAATTCAGTGGCATACAACAATAGGCAATCACTTCCCACTCATCTGTTGGTAGGTCAGTGGGGGTTGGAGCTGATCTTGTTTGGGCTCAGCGGGAATCGGCTCCACCATATGAATGGGGTCCAGATTTGCTCCATGTCTGCCTACCCTCATTGGACTTGGAGTTATTCAGGGCACTTTCTAGTCATAGATGAAGGCAGATGGGCAAGAGGGCAAGCCTATTCACGCTTGTATGCTTCAACCTACTGCTTATATTATGTCTGCTAATGTTTCATGGGTCAAAGCAAGTCTCAAGGTCAAGCTCAGTATCAGTGTGGCAGAGAAGTATGCTCTGCCTGTGGTGTACAGAGGATATTTGCTGACCAGTAATTTATCACACCCTATACCTGAAAGGTGATCTGTACTCTAGCTTGACTAGTCCTGAGAGAGATGTGGGTGGGAGGGGAAACATTGAGTGCATATTCCAGTTAGGAATTGCATAGGCAGGGTCTGGCTCTGGCCCACCTGCCCTCCGTGGGTCCCTGAACAAGATAAGAAGTGGGGAAAGGATGCAGGACCCTGGGATCTGCTGGCCACCAGCACAGGGGCTCTGAGAACCCCTGGAGGCTGGGGAAATGTGTCTGCAGCTTTTCCTGAGCTGAGCAGCTTTGCAGCATAAGTTCTCCTGTGTGTGCCTGTGCGTGCATCTCTCCCTCTATTTATAGACTCCTGAGAGGGGCAGGGATAAGTAAGGCCTCCATCATCACCAGGCAAAGAAGGCAAAGGGACTGTCAAGCCTGCCAAAGACGTGTCGAAGATGCAGTCATGTTTGCACAGAAATCCCTGGCGCGCAATAAAGGCTGGGAAGAGCAAAGAGACTGAAATTAAAACACAGGCTGGCTAGTTACTAAATACAATGTTTTCTGGGAGGTGTTAGCAGCTGTTTCAATTCCAGAGCATGCAATATCATGTAACTCTGTCTTAGTAGCAACTACACAGGGATCTGGCTGGGAATTGACACAGAGTAACCAGAAAGGCAAATGCATCAGCAAACCCACAGATTCCTAGACTGGTGCAAATAGCAGGTGAGTCCAGAGAGCCTCTGAGTGGTTCCCATGGCTGAACCTCAGAGAGTGGGAGGTGCTCGCCTTCCTTCTTCCTGGCAGAAAATGACAATAAATTACCTCAGCCCTGGCACACAGGAGAACTCTTTCTCTGCCTCCTACCTGCCACCATGGTTTTTTTTTTTTTTTTTTTTTTCCCCTTCTTTTAAATACAGGATCAGGGAGAAGATGACAGCATTTCTGGAAATAGTAGGGAAGGCTCCCTGCAGAACGTAACAATGAATTAAATCTTGAAAGATATTTAGGTCAAGAGGAGTGCATAAGGACATTCTGGACTAAGGAAAAAGCAGGAGGAGACAAGAAGTCAAAAAGCAACAGTGCATTGTCTGTATCAGTCAATAATTGTTGCAATAGCGCTGTGTAACAAGCATCCTAAAAAGGAGGTGAGGGTGGGCTGTATTCCATGTTCATTCATTCACCTGAGGACCCAGGCACAGCTGCGACCGCAGGAGGCCTTTCTCCTGGCTATGGCGGAATGCAAGAGGCAGTGCACCTTTGCCTACGTCACGCCCGCCCCGTGCCACTGATCAGTGCAAGTCTCTTGGTCAAGACTTGCCTTTGGTGGGAAGAACTGCAAATGCCATCATAAAAGGTCTGGGTACAGGGAGGGATGATGAATTGGGGCCAATACTAACATCTCCCACAGTATCTGAGGGGCATCCACAAACAATCAAACAATTTGCAGGAGTATTGCATGCAAGATGGGGTTGGGAGGAGAAGGCATTGAAGAGACAGGCCAAGTGGACAACTGGAACTTTGGGGTGCTGTGCAAAGAGCTTGGGCTTTTCCAGTGGGCAGTACGGGGACCAGTCTTAGCTATCACTGCTATAGACTGGGGTGTTTCAACAACAGACCTTTATTTCATGCAGTTCCGGAAGCTTGGAAGTCTGAGGTAGATGTGCTGGATGATTCACTTTCTAGTAAGAGTCCTGGCTTGCAGATGGCCACTGTTTCACTGTGTCTTCACAAGCTTGGGGGTGGGGTACTCTCTTGAGTCACATCTTCTAAGGGCCCTATTCCCACCGTGAGCACATCTAATCCCAAGCCCTACCCTTGTGACCTCATATAAACCCAAGCACCTTCCCAACGCTCCATCTCCAAATACCATCACATCACACTGGGCCTTAGGGCTTCAATATATGAAGTGGAGAGGGGGGTGCAGTTCAGTCCTAGCAGAGCCTGTGAAGGATTTTGAGCTGCAGGGTGGCCTGACCAGGTTTGTGTTTTGAAGTGTATTTTTGTTCTGACTGTGCAGGAGATCTGAAGAGTTAGGATTGCTTGTGGTAATGTGTGTGTGCATCTCTCCTCTGTTGGAACAGGTTTGAACCATCCTGTGGTCATAAGAAAGGATAGGAAGGCAGAGAACACAATTTTGAGAACTATGTAAGCAAGAATGCCAAGGTAGATCAGGTGATGTGAGCCACCAGGGCAGACCTCCTGGGCTTCCATCTTGGGGGCTGTGAGCCCCCAACTCCCCCCCCCCCAACCCCACCCCGAGACTTCAGGAGATGCTGGTCTGAGGAGGAATAACAACAATGTGCATTCTAGTGTGAACCTGCCCTGGCATCACAGACATCTTCCTTGGGAGCCACTGGAAGAGGGGACCATGGGGACCTTCTGTGGTTTATTCACTGCTGGACCCTTGGTGTCTCAAACTGTGCCTGATACCCCATAGTCACCCACAAAATGAGCGGATGGTTGAGATCTGCCTAGGCATTTGAGTCTGGAATTCAGGGAGAACGCAGGCCTAGAGTCATGATTTGGGGGGTCATCCAGATTTAGGTGGTCACTACAACATCTGGGGACAAATACCCTTGCCCCCAGCTCTCCTAGTTCCCCATCCCTCTAAGACACATGGCACTAAATACATGCTTTTAATTTGGGGCATATCTTGCTTTCTAAGTCTTCTTTGGGCACCCCAGGTGGCTCAGATAGTAAAGAATCTGCCTGCAATACAGGAGAACTGGGTTCAGTCCCTGGGTCAGGAAGATCCCCTGGATAATGGAATGGCAACCCTCTCCAGTATTCTTGCCTGGAGAATTCCATGGACAGAGGGATCTGGCAGGTCACAATCCTTGGGATCACAAAGAGTTGGATATGACTGAACAACTCTCACACACACTCACACACTCAAGCTGAGTTGGGGAATTATTTTCAGGCCTCCCTGAGTCCTTACAAAGATTCCTTCCAGAATCAATACCCAAGGCCATTTAAATATTGTCGATACCAAGCCAGCTCCCCCTGCCCCCTGCTCATCTCCCTTGCTCATCTCCAAATGATGTTTAATTTTTCTATAAATTAACTCCCACAGTGTCACACCACATTACCACACCTTGGAACATTCCTATTTCAATCTATGAGCAGCTGACATGCCGAGTGATGCCACGATTTTCTCTGGGGACGTTTTCCTGTAATGTAGCTGATTAAAATATAGCTGACTGCGGGAGAAGCAGTCGTGCTCCAGCCGGCCTCGGGTGAGCCAGCGAAACCCAGAGATAATGAATAATGGTTTGTGGCAAAACTGATAATGCACCCGCTATTATATTGACTGGGGCTTCGGCTTCAGTTAATCGTGCTAAATTGCTAGACCAAAGCTCTGGAGGCCTGCCTGCTACCTTCATCTTCTGAAAATGTCCATTTGTCTGAAGTTGGGTTCCTGCTTCTTCCTCCTGTAACCCCATTCAAATGAGATGGCTATTTTTGCTGGCAGCTGCCCGTGGGAGTGTGAGTTTGGAACATGCATGAAAGCTATGAACTCCATCTGCCGGCCTGTGTGCACACCTTCTTCTTGGGGCACGTACCATGTGTGCCGGGCACTGGGTGCCATGCATTCCAGGAGCACCTTGTCCAGGGGAGGAGACGGATACCCCACCCATCCTTTCTGTGCCGCCTGTGAAGGGCTGTGTGTGGGGCTCAGCTTTCTGTCTAGTGTTAGTCACTCAGTGGTGCCCGACTCATCACAACTCCATGGACTGCAGCCCGCCAGGCTCCTATGTCCATGGGATTCTCCAGGCAAGAATACTGGAGTGGGTTGCCATTCCCTTCTCCAGCGGATCTTCCCAATCCAAGGATCAAACCTGAGTCTCCTACACGGCAGGCAGACTCTTCACTGTCTGAGTCACCAGGGAAGCCACAAGTCTGTCTAGAAGTCGGTTCAAATCCTGCCTCCCCCGCTTTGTAGCCCTGAAACTCAATTCTCCGCCCCTTGCCTGTTAAGTGGTGAGGGGCTCGTGCCCACTTCAGTGGGTCGTGGCATTAAACGGGCCATAGAAGTCATGTTGAGTACTGTGCTTGGGGTGAAGCAAGCTCCTGCCCAACGGGCCTTGTGGTCACAACCAAGGCCCGTGCAAAGGGCCACCCGGCAAAGGGGAAGGAGGGAGCAGCTCTGGGAAGGTCAGGGCAGCGCCACAGAGGAGGTGACTGGGCCTTCAGTTTGTAGGAGGGGAGCGGTCAAAGGAGCTACTGGTGCAAGCACCTGGCATGACCAGAGAGGGCAGGGTGAGGCCTGTCCTCCGACTTCAGCCAAGGCTGGTGGGCGGGCCTCGCTGTCTGCCAGGAGCAGCCCTGACTCCATCAGGCCCCCTCGGAGCAGCCTCAAAGACACAGGCGCCATCGCCCATGGAGACTGGCCTCCACCCCGGCCCTGGAGTCGAGGCCTGCTGCCCTGTGGTGGGTAAGTCTGGGACCAGTCCTTGTGGCTCCTAGGGGTCCCCAGAGGCTGGGCTCCCAGTACATCTTTCACCAGTACATCTTTCACCTTGTCCTTCCCTCCTGCTTCCTGGAGTCGCACCATAACAACCCATCTATGTCCCTGTCCTTGCCTCAGGTTCTGTTCTCGGGGAACCCAGCCGAGAGAGTGGATCGTACCCCTTGGTGTCCCCCCCGCCAGCGAGTTGACCCTTCCCCCAGCCGAATCTTGAGAAGAGGAGACATGGGCACCATCATCCCCTCCCCCGGCCAGTGACACCAACGTCGGGACTCAAGGGTGGGGCACACCACCTCCAAAGAGAAGCTGGGGGGCCTGGGGGCTTCCTCGAGGGGTAACTGGGGTTTGCTCCACTGCTGTGGCCCACCCTCTGTCTCACTGCAGTCCTCAGGGGGGCTGGGAAGGGGGTGGAGGTGCCTCGGCTCCACCCACCAGAAGCTGCCACCCCCACCCAGTCCTGGAACTGCCCGTGTGCAGCTAGACTGGCTGACTCGCCCAGTGCAGATTCCGGTTCAATTTCAAGTGTGTCGGTTGTCAAGTGCCACAGAAACGGTGTGTGACGACGCCACACATCCCAGCATCGCACATGGAATAGTCACTTTGGCTCCCAAGGCATCTACAGCCGGCGGGTGGCGTGGTTCTGGAGCTGTGGGTTGGGCTTGGCCAACCGCAGGTCCTTGCAGGCATCTGCTGTTGGCTGGGCCGAGTGCTCCAGAACGGGAACAGTGGGGTCCACGTCGCTGCCGTCCTCCCCGGGCCAGCCAGGGCTGGCACTCACCCTGTGGTGGGGAGCGGAGGTCCCAGGAGAAAGGGGAGGTTGCGGCTTGGAGCTAGCAACGCTACACTTCTGCCCCATTTTTGTGGCCAAAGCAAGTCACATGGTCAGTCCAGATTCAAGGGGTGGGAAACAGTCTCTGTGCTGTCACAAAGGGTGTGGGGAGAGAGGAAGGCAGGAGGATTGGGGTCGTTCTTACAATCAGTCCAGAGGCAGCCTGTTGTCAGGAGAGAACCAAGTCCACGCTCCTTTCTGCTCCTTCCCGCTGTGCAAACTTGGGCTGGTGCTGAACCTCTCGTCTCAGCTTCATCATCTGCGAAAGGAGATTAAACCTACCAGGAGGCTTCTGGTGCATGACAGATTAGAGACGACTCATCTAACCACATTTACTGAGCATGTACTATGTGCTAAGCATTTTCTAGAAACTGGGATGATCAGTGAGTTGGATGAAGATGCCTGTCCTCATGGAGTTTACATTCCAGCAACAGGAGACAGACCGTGAACAAGAGGCAAGATAAGTATGTGAAAGAGAATTTAGGAGGAGCTAGGGGTAGTGGGTGGCAAAGTAAGGCAGAGAGAGGAGGTGGGGGCAGTCTGGCGTATGGGGGGTAGGATACAATCAGAGCAGGCTTCACTGAGGAGGTGACATTTGATCCCAGGTGTCAAGGTGATGAGGAAGTTAGCATTCCAGGCAGAAGGAGCAGAGGCCCTGAGTCCCACCTCCACTGTTTACTAGCTGTGTGGCCTTGGTCAAGTCTCTGGCTT
This sequence comes from Muntiacus reevesi, assembly GCF_963930625.1. Lineage (NCBI taxonomy): Eukaryota > Metazoa > Chordata > Mammalia > Artiodactyla > Cervidae > Muntiacus > Muntiacus reevesi. The sequence goes on along the minus strand of NC_089266.1, from coordinate 8,216,991 downwards.
TGAAAGAGGAGGGGTTGATAATGGCGTCTTCCTCACGGGGTGCCCTGGGGACCAAAGGGGCTGAAGTCTGAAACACCATCTGGTAGATTTCGGGACAAAGATGTCCTGTGATGCATGGCACTGAGGCCCCATGGGGATGCCCACCGTCCCCCTCCCGACTTCTGCTGCCTCCCCCTTTGCCCCTGTACAGAGAGCAGGAGGCCCAGAGTGCCTCCCCAGACAGGGTCTCAAGCAGGGGTTCCCCCTTGAGCTCTTCTGCGGTGGGCGCGCATCCGTCTTCCCCAGCTCCATGTCCTGGGTAATGGCTCGGAGCGAAAGCCCAGCTGCTGAGCTGTGGCGATTTCCCCCGGGGTCTTTGGTGACTATTTATCACCTTCAGAGCCCGGAGCAGTTGGTTCTGCACAGCTTGCTCCGAACTTCCTGACCTCAGGGCCGACAGGCTTACTCCCTCCAGACTTGGAAGCCCCCTGCCTTCTCCTCCCCCATCCAGGCCAGATAAAGACCCCCAATGGTCAAGACTCCATCCTGCTGGTTAAAGGCGATTCATTAAATGGACAATCAGATGCGAATTGGCATGCACACTCTCGGTGAGGCTTTTTTATATAAGTAAATGGCTAAATCAGGAAAACATCTTTGGGCAGACCATCTGTCTCAATTTGAGCTTTGAAAAATACGGTCACCTAGCAATGTTCCCATGTCAGACTCTAAAAACAAAAACCAGGCAGGCAAGCGAACATCGCTCAGGCTCTCAAGTGGATTGTCTGCCTCGGCTTCCTGAACCGCTGGAGACCTCCTTCCAACCACAGCTGGCAGGATCTGGGGCCACTCAGAGGAGGGGCCAGCCGGGGGAGGGCCTGGGGCTCTCTGCAGAGGAGGGGGAGGAGCAGGCCCACACCTGCCTCTGGGGCCTCGGTCTGTCCACAGCTGGCCCCACCAAGAGAGGCATACTCAGCGTTATCCATGTTCTCCTGCTTTACTGTCGACATCTCTGGGGCTTGCACTGTGGTCAAACAGGGCTGGCCTGTGGGGCACTCTTATAACGCAGAAATCAGACATAGCAGCTGGGCATCCTCTAGAGAAGCTGAGACAACTCAGAACTGAAAGATATGGAGGAGTGTGACAGAGATGTGGTGGGTGGCAAGTGGAGGAGTTGAGCTCCAAGTATTGGAGGCATAAAACCATCCAGAGACGGCGCCTTGGTGAGAAGACGGTAGGGGAGATTCAAGGATGGAGCTTGAAAGTGAAAGTGAAGTCGCTCAGTCATGTCGGACTCTTTTTGACCCCATGGACTGTAGTCTACCACACTCCTCCGTCCACGGGATTCTCCAGGCAAGAGTACTGGAGCGGGTTGCCTTTTCCTTCTCTGGGGGATCTTCCTGACCCAGGGATCAAACCCAGGTCTCCTGCATTGCAGGCAGATGCTTTACCCTCTGAGCCACCAGGGAAGCCCCATGGAGCTTGGGCTGGACCAAATACTCTGAAGATTTTTTCACTTCCATGACCTTTTTCTTCTGCTTGTTAATGTCATTTGAATATCAGTGAGGGTCCAAACACTCCAGGTATTAAAATCGGAGTGTACTTAATGTAGGGGAGGTTAGAAAAGGCAGTCAGAGTCTGTCCTCTTGCCGCCCTGCACAGTCGCAAAGTGGGCCTGGAACGTGTCCTCAGATAGACAAAGCGTGTGTGAGAGCATCTCCCTTTGTTTGGGAATACATTTCTCTGCTCTGAGCTTGATTGTACTTCTTTGCTTGGTTTAAGTGGGTCTGACATATGGCATGTGGCCAATGCCACTGTGGGCAAGGGGTGGGGTCCCTCACCTGCAGGGTAAGAGGGGTGCTTGCTGACTGTCGCCCTGCACCAGCTATAAGGCGAGACCCACTGGCCATGGGGAAACAACACACTCTATTTAAAAGAAAAAAAATGTATTCAGCTGCACTGTGTCTTAGCTGCAGCTTTCAGGATCTAGCTCCTGACCAGGGATCAAACCTGGGCCCCGTGCATTGGGAGTGTGGAGTCTCAGCCCCTGGACCACCGGGGAAGCCCCAGGACTGACACGCTCTTGAATCTGATCTTGCCCTTCTCGTCGTGGTGCACCCAGTTCCTGGGTGAGTTGTGTCTTTCACAGCGACCCCCAACAGCTGCAAACTGGGGCTGCTGCTCTTGGTAGATCCCCCAGCAGTGAGCCCCCTCCCCAGCAGGTTGCAACAGGCATTACATGCTCCAGAGTTCATGGCTGCACAGTGGCGGAGGAGCTAGGATCTAACAGGGGCAGTGAGGCGACCTTGAAGTTGGCGTTAGTAGGAAGTTGCTACCATCGTTAGGGCTGCAGGGACAAAGGCAGATGTGCGTGGAGCCACAAGACCTTAGGACTGAGGCCACAGGTGAGGTCCTTGGGAGGAGACATATCCCCGGGGGAGGCGTTGCCCCAGGGCAGAGGAAGAAAAAGGAGCTCGCATTTCCCACTAGTGGCCCCTGTGGCCTGAAACCAGTCAGAAGCTCACATGCAAGCCCCAGGAAACAGCCTGCAGGGCTCAGACCCCTGGAACTCAGCCACAGAAGGTGAGGAGTGGATCTGGGTACAAACAAGCCCAAGACTGAGTGGGTCACACATACACACTCAGGACAAAACTCAAAAGGCACAGGACGGTTTTCTTTGGTTGCTGTAGTGAATTACACAAACCTGGCAGTTCGTATATATAAGCAAATGAAGTGCATAAACCCACTGTTCCGCTCTTTGCTTTCTTCACTTAGCTGGACCCATGAAGAGCTGCCTTATTCTTTGTATCCACTGTATGAATTGCTGCCATTTACTTAATGGGTCCTCTGGATTTTATGCTGTTTCCAATATTCTGCCATCGCATGTCATACTGCAAGAAATATTCATATACTTGTGTCATGACTGTTGCATGCCAGTGTATTTATAGGATATATGCCTGTAGTGGAATTTCTGGGTCAAAGGCCGCCAGTGCGTGATAGATGTCATCTGGTCAGCGGGCTGCTTTCCTGGAGGTTTTCCCTTTAACATACCTGTGGACGATGTGCAAGGGATCTGCTTCCCCACGGTCTGGCTCACCGACACGGGCTGCCATCAACTCTGTTCTTCTTGCCGGAATGATGGGTAAAAAATGATATCTTGGTATAGCTTTCTTTTTTACATCTGAGATAAAATTCACATAACATAAAATTAGCCATTTTTTAAAAAAGACTTCAGGGGCTTCCCTGATAGTCCAGTGGTTAAAACTCCATACTTCCATGGCAAGGGGCGGGGGTGTGATCTCTGGTCAGGGAACTAAGATCCCACATGCCCCAGCCAAAAAGTAAAAAATGATAAAAATATTTTTAAAAGACTTTATTGGGTAGAGCAGTTTTTGGTTCACAGCAAAACTGAGCAGAAGGTCCAGAGATTTCCCATAAACCCTTGGTTCAACTCATGCACTGCCTCCCTGCTTATCAACCCCTTCCATCAGGGCAGCACATTGATCTCAACAAATGAACTTCCATTGACATACCGTAATCACCCAGAATCCATTGTCTGCTTTAGGATTCATTCTTGGTGTTGTACATTCTATAGATTTTGTAAAAAAAATTATTTGTTTAGCTGCACGGAGACTTAACGGCAGCACTCGGGATCTGTAGTTGTAGCAGCAGGATCTTAGTTCCCCACCCAGGGATCAAACCCACACCCTCTGCCTTGCAAGGTGGATTCCCAACCACTGGACCAGCAGGGAAGATCCTGGACAAATGTGTACAGATACTTACCCATCACAGCGATTGCAGAGATCTTGAAATAGCATTTACACTTATCACTATTACAAAACTACAGTGGTTATTAGGACTTCCACTGGGTCATGCTTTAATTGCTGGTATAAAGCTACATGGCTTTCTACTTTTAAAAAAAAGAAATATTTTGACAACTAGATTTCAATACAGTTGGAAGTTGCCTCATTCATGGGGCGTTGGTAGTAAATAGTTCATTTCTGTGATACTGTCCCTCGGTATGGGCTTTCCTGGTGGCTCAGATGGTAAAGAATCCGCCTGCCATGTGGGAGACCTGGGTTTGATCCCTGGGTTGAGAAGAAGATCCCCTGGAGGAGGGCATGGCAATCCATTCCAATATTCTTGCCTGGAGAATGCCCATGGACAGAGAAGCCTGGCGGGCTACAGTCCATGGGGTCGCAAAGAGTAGGGCATGACTGAGCAATTAAGCATACATCCCTCTGTGTGGGTCCAGATGCCCAGATCCCTACCACCCCTCTTCTCCCTCTGTGGGCATGGTGCCCGAGAAACTCAATTCACCTTCCACCACCCCCACTCCTTCACTCACCCACTCCATTTCCCCTTACCTTCTCCCCTTGCCTACCAGGAAACTCATACTCATCCTTCAAAATCCAGCTTGTATACGGCGATGCCCCCAGTGTTGGTCACTACCGTGACTCCTCTGTGGACACGCCATCTGACACCTACAGAATAAATGTTACAAGTGTACAGAGTTGGTTGAATAGTAAATTAACACAATACAGCCTGCAGTAGGCAAATAGCCTGCTCTTCCTTTCCCCCAAATAAATGTACCCTCTTTGATTCATGTCTCTCATTTGGAATTTGGAGGGAATAAGAGAAGGCTAGACAGGTGTTTCCTTCAGCACTGTCCATAATAAATGACTTCATCTTTCTAGTCTCCACTTCTAAAATCAGAGTCAGAAGCCTTTGCACAGAGGTGGTCTGAGGATTAAAAGGGACAGCGTGTGCAGAGTGCCTGGTACCTAGCAAGTGCTCAATAAACAGGGATTGTTATTAATCCTACGAGACAGCAAGAAGTCACTGGCAAAAAGGTGAAATAAATGAGTTACGAGAGAGTTCACAGGAGAGAGAGCACACCTCCAGTGGAGGGATGGGATGATAAGGGAACAGACATTTGGATCTGGGAGGTGCCTGGTGGAAATGGCAAGGCTGTTTCGCCTGCAACCACTCTGCCGGGTTTGGGCTGGTGCATCGGGTATCACTGTGGAATCAGCATTAGATTTCCATCCTCCTTAAGTGTTTAACTCCTACATGATGGAGATGCTGATTGCAAATTGTCTCTTCCCGTTCATTTCAGCAAGAAATTTGACTAGGCAAATTCTATTTTGTTATGTTGCTGTGCGTATTTTAAAAGTTCTTGAAGAATCGTCCAACAATCTGTAATTCGGTCTTTTCCCTGAGTGAGACGGGGCTTGACCCCAGTTAGTCTAAATTAGAGTGGGTCTGGGAAGATGGAAGCCGGCAAGCACCTATGGGGGACCACCTGCTGTCCCTGTTCTCTCCTTGGAGATTATCTGGGGAGCGCGGGGGGTAATGTCAACCTCTTCCCAGGCGCAGACCCTGTGCAAAGCACCAGTTACTCCAGATAAGTGGCTGTTCCTATGGCTTAATTATGTCTTCACATGTTTACAAACTTTTGCCGGCCATGATTCCAGGTACAGAAGTGTAAAGGTGTTAGGGGTTTGGACCATGTTTCCTGGGTGGGTGGTCTGTGACTGGATCCATCCTCTGTGTGAGGGTCCCTTCCATCATCGCCCCTCCTTGTCCACTGTCTCCCTCTGCACTTCCTACCTGCAACTCCCACCTCCCTCCCCTGCTCCAGGGGGCTGGAGGCCGCAGCAATCCTGGGGCTCACTGGGGAGAGGAGCGTGGTACCTGAGAGCACCAATCAGCAGCCTGCCTCTAGTCCTAGCTGCTGCCCCATGCCTCAGTTTCCCCATCTGTAAAATGGAGACAAGGTGGTTGTAAGTATTTCATGAATTAAAAATTATAAAGTTCTGGGACTTCCCTGGCAGTCCAGTGGTTAAGACTCTACGCTTCCAATTCAGGCAATGTGGGTTCGATCACTGGTCAGGGAACTAAGATCTCACATGCTGCGCAATACAGCCAAAAAACCAAAAAATTATAAATTTTTAGAAGCCATGTCCTGCCTAGAGGAAGCTCTCCCTGCATGTTTGTTAAATTACATCCATCCATTCATCATTTGTCTCTTAGGACCCCATTCTTTCATTGCGATAACTTTTTCTCTCATTGTGGCTGCTGTTGTCATGTAGTCGCAAAGTCGGGTCCAACTCTTCATGACCCCGTGGACTGCAGCACACCAGGCTCCCTCCTCCTTCACTATCTCCCAGAGTTGGCTCAAACTCATGTCCATTGAGTCAGTGATGCCATCCAACTATCTCATCCTCTGTTGCCTCCTTCTCCTCTTGCCCTCAATCTTTCCCAGCATCAGAGTCTTTTCCAGTGAGTCAGTTCTTGGCATCAGGTGGTCAAAGTATTGAAGCTTCAGCTTCAGCATCAGTTCTTCCGATGAATATTCAGGGTTGACTTCCTTTAGGATTGACCGGTTTGATCTCCTTGCTGTCCAAGGGACACTCAAGAGTCTTCTCCAACACCACAATTCGAAAGCATCAATTTGGCACTCAGCTTTCTTTATGGTCCAACTCTCACATCTGTACATGATTATCATTATTACTATCATATATTAGCCAGAGCTAATATAGGGACCTTACTTGGAAACAGAAATTTTGCAGATGTAATTAAGTTTCAGACAAGGCCCACCTGGATTAAAGTGGACCCGAATTCAAGATGACGGATGTCTTTATGTACTTATTTTTCTTTTTAAAAAAGAACTCTTGCTACTTATTTCAACTTCCAGCTGTGCCAGGCAGCTTGTGGGACCGGGGATTAGTTCCCTGACCAGGGATTGAACCTGTGTCCCCCTCACCAGTGGAAGCATGAAGTTCTAACTACTGGACCACCAGGGAATTCCCCTTTATGACTGACGTCTTTATAACAAGAGGAGAAGACACACAAACAGACTGACAGAGGAAGAAGGCCTTGTGACAACTGAATCAGAAATCAGAGTGATGTGCCACCAGGCAAGGATGCCAAAGATTGCCGGCAGCCCCCAGACGCCAGGGGCGAGGACTGAGACAGATTCTCCACCGCCCCCGCCCCCCTCCCCACCTCACTCCCGCATTCCCCCCACCCCCACCACAAAGGAACCAACTCCAGCTGATGCTTTGATGTCAGACTTCCGGTCCCCAGAACTGTGAGAGAGATTTCCGCTGTGTCAGTCCCCAGTTGATGGCGTTCTGGTACCGCAGCCCCAGGACTTGAATACAGCTTCCTCATCCCTATTGAGTGGCTTCCCTGGTGGCTCAGATGGCAAAGAATCCGCCTGCAAGGTGGGAGACCAGAGTTCGATCCCTGGGTTTGGAAGATTCCCTGGAGGAGGGCATGGCAACCCACTCCAGTATTCTTGCCTGGAGAATCCCTTGGACAGAGGAGCCTGGCGGGCCAGTCCACGGGGTCGCACAGAGTCAGACACGACTGAAGCAGCTCGGCAGCAGCAGCAGCAACAACATTCCTATTGAACCTCACAGCATGAAGCTTTCACGAAGCTTTCAGCAGCGGCGCTGGCTGAAGAGGGCTCTGTGTGTCCCCTGGACACTCTGCTCTGAAGAATAAACCCATCCCGGGCAGAGCAGACTTGGCGCTCAGGGCATGTGTGGAGTGGAGTGGCATGCACTGGGGTGTGGCCAGGAGGCCCCTCTCTGGGTGCTGGCAGAGGTGGCCGGTTCCCTCTCACTGTGGACAGTCTCTGCCCTGAGGACACCCCTGGCCTAAGCTCAGTCTCGGGGCCCATTGGAGATGAGGCTGTAGATTCTGAAAGAGGGCTCGGTGAGAACTGTAGGTCTGGGAGCCACCCACACACAGGTGGAATGCAGGATTCTGTCCCCCCGGAGGGCCTCCATTCTTGGGGAAAGAATTTCTGTTCTGAGATCCAGGAAGACATGAGAGCTGTCTCAGATCTTTCTTGGCCTGTGTCGCTCCTACCGTTGGGTACCCCTTTCCATACGTTTTTATTAACAAATGTAGGAACTTAATCAGCACTGATTTCAACATGCTTTAAAGCACTCCATGCACGCATGCTAAGTCAGTTCAGTTCTGTCCTACTCTTTATGACCGCATGGACTGTAGCCTGCCAGGCTCTTCTGTCCATGAGATTCTCCAGGCAAGAATACTGGAGTGTGTTGCCAGGCCCTCCTCCAGGGGATCTTCCCGACCCAGGGGTTGAACGTGCATGTCTTATGTCTCCTGCATTGGCAGGCAGGTTCTTTACCACTGAGCCCTCAGGGAAGTTCTTCAAAGCTCTCCAGATTTTGCAGTTTTGATTGATGTGCATTTGTATATGTTAAACATTAGTGAGATCAGTAGATACACTGGCACATCAATAAAGCAGAACTGACGTTATTTTATCTAAATTTCTGTCTGTGGACTCGGTCTGCATGTTTTGATTTTTGATCTCTGTGCCTCCTTCCAAAATGCTAAAAATCCCAGCATTTGCTTAGCTGTAGCCCAGGTTTGGGGGGAATGCTTTTATTCAGAGGCCATTCTGAGGCCATTGCATGGAACACTGACTCTGGAAGAATACCCATAATGACAGTGGGCCATGAAGCGCCCCAGGCTAAGACTGGCCTGGGTCTGCATTAACCAGTTAGTGCCCAGAAAACAATTTTGATGAGAAATGGCACATCGGATTTCCAGACAAACATCAGCATACGATGGCTTCATAACACAAAGTACTCTGGATTAATTAGCACACGTTTTCACAGTTACTTTTGCATTGTGAGACACCTCAGCTTGTTCGGATGGAGCCTGCCCCAGCCCATCACCTTGCCTCTGGACACTTGAAGACCAGTCAGTGGTGGGTAGGACATAATTAACGGGGACCAAGGAGCTTGCTGGGCCCTCCACCATTGGAGCACTGGAAGGTCCCCCTCCCCACATCAAGGAGTAAAAGCCACTGGCTAGGACAGGACAGACCCTAGAAAAGTGTCTACATGCCACCGTTGGTGGGGTAGGTAAGTGTGGCCCCAAAGAGGGAGCCTGGGTCTAAGAGGAACCATACAAAGGTCAGAAAAGGTCTTTGGGGGCTTTCTCAGCAACCTAACAACCCAGTTGCTGGAAAAGACCAGGGCTTCCCTGGTGGTGCTAGTGGTAAAGAATCTGCCTGCCAATGTAGGAGACTCAAGAGATGATGGTTCAATCCCTGGGTCATGAAGATATCCTTGAGAAGGAAGTTGCAACCCACTCTCGTATTCTTGCCTGGAGAATTCCATGGACAGAGGATCCTGGTGGGCTACAGGACGGGGTCATAAAGAGTCGGACACCACTGAGCGACTAGCCCAGAAAAGACCAGATCTGGAGAACCTGATGACATGGATCCCTTGATGTAAACATCAGCTCCCTGGCTTCTGGATGGTTCAATCTCCCATGGCCAGTGCCTCCCCTCAATCCAGATCAGTCCAGCCCCAAGCTGGCTGCCTTCCCAGGCCAGCTCCGCAGGAGGGCCCTGTGCTGGGTTAGATGCTCTACTGTCACCAACTTGACACCCTTCACATTTTTTGAACAAGGGGACCTGCAGTTTTATTTTGCACAGTGGGCCAGAAACAAGGTAGCTGGCCCTGCTCCTGCCATATCAGAATTTTCTGCTTTCTTGTCTGTCTGCTTCAGAACTGTTGTTGCTGTTGTTTCGTCTGTAAGTTGTGGCCTACTCTTTGCGACTCCATGGACTGTAGCCCACCAGGCACCTCTGTCCATGGGATTTTCCAGGCAAGAATACTGGAAGGGGTTGTCATTTCCTTCTCCAGAGGATCTTCCCAACCCAGGGATTGAAGCCACATTTCCTGTGTCTCCTGCATTGCAGGTGGATTCTTTACCACTGAGTTACAAGGAAAGCCCTTCTTCTGGACTATAGACACACAACCCTCTCAGGCTGTTTTACTGACACCTGAGGGGCTTCCCAGGTGGTGCATTCCCGCCTGCCAATGCAGGAGATGCAGGTTTGATCCCTGAGCCGGGAAGATCCCCTAGAGGAGGGCATGACAACCCACACCAGTATTCTTGCCTGGAGAGTCCCATGGCCAGAGGAGCCCGATGTGTTACAGTCCACAGGGTTGCAAGGAGTCAGACACAACTGAAGCTACTTGGCATGCATGCACAGGGCCCCAGAAAGAGCCGGCTCATAGATGGACTTATTAGTGTGGTCAGAGGGTAAGGTTTCTAAGCAACAGAGCACGATCAGTAGAGACTGGTCAGGTGGACTCCAAGCCAGCGCTCCCCCCGCCCCCACATTCAGGTCCCTAGGAGAACTCCAATTTTGTCTCCTGGCCAGCACCTCTCTCCGTGGCTGCTGGCAGGTGGCACAACCTGTTAGCTGGTTTGGTGGGGCTGTATTTCATGCAATGCAAGTGACTCTCTGCTTCTGAAGCTCAGTCCTGGGGAAGAACTTAACAGCTGGGTTGGCATTTAAATATCCTAAAATCGCTACTAAGAGTTTAGTGTAGGGTAGATCCTTAAGCTTGCAAATGAAATGTGTCTTTGCTCATGTAGAGAGCTTGGCAGAAAAACATTTGAGGAGCAAACTAGACTGGGCATGTGGGCGCGAAATGGAGTTGATCCAAATTGGTGGGGGGGGGGGTGGCTGTGGGAGCCCTCCTTTGGTAGATGGGGGGAGTCTTTTCAAAGAGGTAAAGTCAATTAACCTGTGCTCTGCTGGGCCTTAGGTGCCAGGTGCCGACAATAAGGTACACGCAGGAATAAATTCTTAATTTTGGCACTTTAATTTCATCCTTTCCTCCTGAAGCTCCAGACTGAGCAGCTGTTTAGCGGAAAGGAAATTCAAAGCAGGGTAATAAAGAAGATTAGGTGACGAGAGCAGCCAGTGGTGTGGAACTGTGTTAACCATGTTTCTAGCTTCTGTTAACTCAGTGTCTTGACACGCAGATGCCAGATCTGCCTTGCTCTGGACAACTCGATGATACACCCGGGGCATCTTGCCTTGGCCTCCTGCTCCATCGCCTGCTTCCACCCCAGCCCCCTTCTTACTCTCCACCCTGTACCTCCCCCCAACTCAGCGGGAATCCTCCTCCCTGGGGGTCACACTTTTCCAATTCAAGTCACAAGTCCACATCTCAACCACACCCTTTATCTAACTCACACTCCTGAGCCTAATCACCCCAGTGCCAGCCTCTATGCCCCAGAGCTGGCTGAAATTACTCAAAGTAGCCAATCCTAGGCCTGCTCACCCTCCCTCACCCCTTTCTTTCCAAGGAAACCACAATAAAAGCTCCTGCTCACGGCTCCTTCCTCTCCCCCTGCCTCCTGACAACTGCTGATGCTTCCCCACGTGGCCCCCCATGGAACAGTGTGTATCCCCTCTCTTGGAAACCACGAGTAATTAGCTATCTTTTTGGTGGGAGACATCTCCTGATCTTTTGTACCATACCTCAAATTTTCTATTCATGCACTCTATTTTAAAACACTAACAAACATCCAGGCTTCTTGCAAACATCCAGGCTTCTTGCCCATTTCCAGGATAGGCAGAAGAATTCAACAAATGTTTCTCTCTTCACCCATTCATTCATCCATCCATCCATCCATCTATACATATATCCATCCATTATCTATTGAGTAATATGGTGGTTTTAAAACATCTGCCAAAGTGGAACTTGTCTATTTACTGTATTACCTTGTCTTTTTAGTTTAGGAGCTTTCACTTTTACTGTAGTGAATTCTAATTATAATTTTTGCTTTGGGGCTCTGAAGAACAGCCTTTCTCTACTTAAAAAAAAAAAAAGATGCACTTCATTTTCTCCTAAAAGATTTAAAGGTTTTCTTTCACACATCTCAGACTTTAATTCATCTGAAATTGATTTTCACGCATGGTATATGATAAACCCAGGTACTCTGTGGTAAAGAATCTGCCTGCAATGCAGGAGACGCAGATTCAATCCCTGGGTCGAGAAGATCCCCTGGAAAAGGAATTGGCAACCCACTCCAATATGCTTGTCTACAAAGTCCCATGGGCAGAGGGGCCTGGTGGGCTATAGTCCATGGGTCGCAAAGGAGTCAGACAAGACTTAGCGACTAAACAACAATATGATGAACACAAATTTTATGTTTTTCCTCACAGATAGCCAGGCATCCTAATTCCATTTACTATATGACTCAGTCTTCCCACCACTGACTTATCCTGATACCTCTGTCATTTGCCAAGTTTCCACAAATGATCATCTGCTCTGGTTTCCCTATTCCATCTCATTGGTTTATTTGTCTTAGATCCAAACCACACTGTTTTATTTCTATATATTGCTTTATAGTAAGTATTTACATCTGAAAAGACAAATTTCTTATCCATCTTCAACATGGTCTTGGCAATTGTTGGACTTTTACACATGGACATGGTGGCAGGTGTGGGGGACCATGGTATGAAGACACCATTCTAAGTGGTAAAATAACAAGACAGATGGAGTCTGGGACGCTGGACAACCTCATGAACTACAAACATCAAGCCCTGGACCACCCCCAGATATTCCTGTGAGGGAGACATACTCATATTTCTTAAGTCACTATTAATTTGCATGGATATCAATTAAATGTGGCCAAGTATTTATCTTAGGTAATAATATTTTTTTTTATTATTAACTTAGATGAAGATCTTGGTAAAACACTGAATCAAAATGATTGAGCAGGCAACCTTATCTTATTCTTGGCTTTAGAGAAAACAATTGTAATGTTTTACCATTGAGTATGATGCTTTTAAAAAGGAGTACGTCAAGACTGTATATTGTCACCCTGCTTATTTAACTTATATACAGAGTACATCATGAGAAATGCTGGGCTGGATGAAACACAAGCTGGAATCAAGATTGCCAGGAAAAATATCAATAACCTTAGATATGCAGATGACACCACCCTTACGGCAGAAAGTGAAGATGAACTAAAGAGCCTCTTGATGAAAGTGAAAGATGAGAGTGAAAAAGTTGGCTTAAAGCTCAACATTTAGAAAACTAAGATCATGGTATCTGGTCCCATCATTTCATGGCAAATAGAGGGGGAAACAATGGAAACAGTGAGAGACTTTATTTTGGGGGCTCCAGAATCACTGCAGATGGTGACTGCAGCCATGAAATAAAAAGACGCTTGCTCCTTGGAAGAAAAGTTATGACCAATCTAGACAGCATATTAAAAAGCAGAGACATTACTTTGCCAACAAAGATCCATCTAGTCAAGGTAACGGTTCTTCCAGTAGTCATGTATGGATGTGAGAGTTGGACTATAAAGAAAGCTGAGCACCAAAGAATTGATGCTTTTGAACTGTGATGTTGGAGAAAACTCTTGAGAGTCCCTTGGACTGCAAGGAGATCCAACCAGTCCATCCTAAAGGAAAGCAGCCCTGAATATTCATTGGAAGGACTGATGCTAAAGTTGAAATTCCAATACTTTGGCCATCTGAGGCAAAGAACTGACTCATTGGAAAAGACCCTGATGCTGGGAAAGATTGAAGGCAGGAGAAGAAGGGGACAACAGAGGATGAGGTGGTTGGATGGCATCATCAACTCAATGGACTTGAGTTTGAATAAACTCCAGGAGTTGGTGATGGACAGGGAGACCTGGCATGCTGCAGTCCATGGAGTCACAAAGAGTCGGACACAACTGAGCGACTGAACTGAACTGATGAAGCTTTTATGGTAGATGTTTCTTATCAGCTTAAGAAAACTTCCATCTATTCTTTAAAAAATTATGAGTAGGGGCACTTCCCTGGTGGCTCAGTGGTAAAGAATCCTCCTGCCAGTGCAGGAGACGGGTTCCATCCCTGATTCGGGAAGATCCCACATGCCTTGGCGTACCACAACTACGGAGCCTGTGCTCTGGAGCCTGGGAGCCTCAACTACTGAGCCCATGTGCTACAACTACTGAAGCACTCGCCTAGAGCTTCTGCTCCACAGCAAGAGAAGTCACGACAGTGAAAAGCATGTGCGCCACAGCTAGAGAAAAAGCCTGGCAGCAATGAAGACCCACCACAGTAAAAAATAAATAAATAAAATTATATAAAAATTATAACTGGATATTACATTTTGTCAAATGCCTTCCCTGCATTTGATAGTAATAATCATAACAATAAGATTATTATATATATGGACTTTCCCCTTTAACCTTTTAATACGGTGAATGACTTTAGCAGATATTTTACTGTTAAGCTGTCTTTATATTCCTGAGTTTAAGACTGTGCTCACGATACATTATATATATATAGACTGCTGGATTTGGTTTGCTAATTTTGATATAGAATTTGTGCATCTGTGTTCCTATTTTTCTTGTAGGTACTGTTCTTGCCTGCTTTGGGGATTAAAATTCCACTAGTTGGGAAGTCCTTCCTCCCACCCCTACCCTAGGAAATTTCTACAGAACAATTTGTATTTTATAAGCGTTAAGTATTCCTTGAAGGTTTAGCAAAACTTGTCTCGGTATTATTGTATAAAACTTACAAACACAAAACTTACTTGGTAATATTGTCCAGTTTGGTGCTTTTTATTGCAAATAGATTTGTGACTGCTGGTTTAATGTTCTTAATGCTTACAGTGTTTCCATTACTTTATGAGACAGTTCTGATCATTTCTACTTTGTCTATGCTTTTGTCTGTTTCATCTGTTTTTAAACTTTTGACATAAAGGTGTCCCTAATGCTCTCTTTATTTTTCTAAAGAACTCTACTGTGGGGACTTCACTGGTGGTCCAGTGGCTAAGAATCCAACCTGCCAATGCAGGAGACACAGGTTCGATCCCTGGTCAGGGAACTAAAATCCCACATGCCCATGTGCCACAACTACTGAGCCCAGGTGCCCTGCAGCCCTTCACTGCAGCAAAGATCTCATGTGCCACCACTGAGACCTGATGCAGACAACAAATAAATAAATACCGTTTAAAAAAAAGAAGCTAAAGAAGAATCAACTCTAAATATTCATTGGAAGGACTGATGCTGAAACTGAAGCTCCAATACTTTGGCCACCTGATGTGAAGAGCCAACTCATTGGGAAAACCAAGGCAAAAGGAGAAGCGGGTGGCAGAGGATGAGATGGTTATGTAGCATCACCGATTCAATGGACATAAATTTGAGGAAACTCCAAGAGATAGTAGAGGACAGAGGAGCCTGGCGTGCTGCAGTCTAGGGGGTGGAAAGAGTGGGACATGACTTAGCAAATGAACAACAACAAAAGAAGAATTTTTTTAAAAAAAGGAACTCTACTGTGTAGTTATATCTTCCTTTGAATTCCTGATAATATTCCTTTGTGGTTTCCCTTTTTTTCCCAATCTTTACTTCTAAGAGTTTATCTATTTTGTCTTCTTGAAGAATCAACTTTAGACTGATTAATTAATTCTTTTGTAGACTTTGTTTCACTAATTTCTGTACTTATCTTTATTATTTCCTTCTTTCTATTCTTTTAAGTATTTCTCTGGTATTCTAATTTCTTGTGTTGAATGCTTAATTAATTTTCACTATTACTCGTTAATGAGTTTTTAAAATTATTCATCACTGCTTCAGTTATTTCTCCTATTTGGAAATGCAGCTTTTTCATTGACATTCAGTTCTAAATATTTGATGCTTTTTATTATGCTTTATCCTCTGAATTATTTAGAAGTATGCTTTTCAGTTTCCAAACATTTGTGATTTCTCATTTCTTTAGTGTCAGGAAGTGATCTAGATGATATCAATTTTCTGGTATTTGTTGAAACTTCCTCTGTAGCCTAAGATCTGGTTAAATATATTAAGTAACAGGCACATGTTTGAAAAGAATATTTAGTTTCTGTGTATGTCTAGATCAAGCTTTTGCTAATTACGCAGTTCAGATCTTCTGTAGCTTTACTAATTAAGCTATGATTTTCTGACAGGGAAATGTTTGATTTTTTCACTGTGATTTTAGGTTATTAGTTTCTCCTGCAGTTTGGCCTTTTTCTTTTTTTTTTTTTTTTGGCCACACTACTTGGTTTATGGGATCTTAATTCCCCAACCAGGGATTGAACCCAAGGATTTCACAGCAGTGAAAGTGTCAAGTCCTGACCACTGGGCCACCAGGGAATTCCCAATTTGCTTTCTATGTGTATGTGTGCGTGCTAAGTCACTTCAGTCACGCCTGACTGTTTGCGACCCCATGGACTGTAACCCACCGGGCCCCTCTGCCCTTGGGATTCTCCAGGCAAGAATAGTAGAGTGGGTCACCATGCCCTCCTCCAGGGGATTTTCCTGGCCCAGGGATGGAACCCAGGTCTTCTGCTTGGCAGGAGGATCCTTTGCCACTGTGCTACCTGGGAAGCCCATGCTTTCTATATTAGAAATTAACAGAGGCACAGAGGCTCAGGCTTGGCATATTTTCTTGAAGAATTGTTTCTTTCATTATTGAGTAAAGCCTTGCTCTCTGTCTTAATGACTCCTTTACTGGCAGCAGTCCCGCTACACCAGCTTTCTTCTGTGTATGTATTTTTTTCAATCCTTATTTGTTTTCAACCTTTCTGTGTTGTTTGGGGTCAGTTTTATCTTAAAACATCTTGTTTGGGTGGATTTTTTTTCATCCATATCAGTTAGTCAGGATTTTTTTTTCACCCAGCTATTATCTCAATTAAAACACAAGTGTAATACATTTACTGTTATTGTAATTACAGATATATTTGGGTTTTTTTTTTTTTTGCTTAATTCTTTTTTTTAAGATTAATGGTTCTTTATTTATTTATTCACCACACTGCACAGCATTTGAGATCTTAGTTCCCCAACTAAGAATCAAACCTGTGCCCCCTGCAGTGGAAATGTGGAGTCTTAACCATTGGACAACCAGGGAAGTCCCTATTATGGGTACATTGGGATTTACACCTGTTATTTTCTTTACCATGTCTCCTCCCTAATTTTTCCCTCCTATCTTGTGTGTTGTTCTCAGCTAGCTTTTAAGTTTCACTCTTTTTTTAAGCCCCCTGATTCATCATCATCATTATTAGTATTATCGTTAATTATAGTCAATGCATACTAGGTTAGTTATCATTTAAATCATTCTGGATTTAACTTTCCCTCCAAATCTAGTAGTAGTTCTTTCAGTGAGGATCCGTGAATAGCAAAGTCTTTTTTTGTCCCTGTCTGAAAATGTCTCTATTATAATCTCACAACTTTGGATGATAGTTTAGCTGGGCATATAATCCCAGGTTAGCAGACACATTCTCTCACTACTTCACAGACAGCTCTGTTTTTGGTATCACTGGTGATGCTGAGAACTGCCGATCACGTTGTCATCTCTCTTCAGGTAGTGAGTCCTATCTCTTTGGTTGCTTTTAAGATCTCTGTGTCGCTTTTTCGGCTTTCGGCTAGGAGGGGGCGAAGGTGCAACTTTCTTCGGTCGTCCCGAATCCGGGTTCATCCGACACCAGCCACCTCCACCATGCTGCCTAAGTTCGACCCCAACGAGATCAAAGTCGTGTACCTGAGGTGCACCGGTGGGGAAGTCGGTGCCACGTCTGCCCTGGTCCCCAAGATCAGCCCCTTGGACCTGTCTCCAAAAAAGGTCGGTGATGACATAGCCAAGGCAGCTGGTGATTGGAAGGGTCTGAGGATTACAGTGAAACTGACCATTCAGAACAGACAAGCCCAGACTGAGGTGGTACCTTCTGCTTCTGCCCTGATCATCAAAGCCCTCAAGGAACCACCAAGGGACAGAAAGAAGCAGAGAAACATTAGGCACAGTGGAAACATCACTTTTGATGAGATCGTCAACATTGCCCGGCAGATGCGGCACTGGTCTCTAGCTAGAGAACTTTCTGGAACCATTAAAGAGATCTGGGGACCGCCCAGTCTGTGGGCTGCAATGTTGATGGCCGCCACCCTCATGACATCATAGATGATATCAACAGTGGTGCGGTGGAGTGCCCAGCTAGTTAAGAACTGCGAAGGAAAAAGAAAAATAAAGGATCATTTAACAACCAAAAAAAAAAAAAAAAAAGATCTCTGCGTCTTTGGCGTGCTCTTGTTTCTCTACAATGTGTTTATATGCCTAATTATTTTTATCTGTCCTATTTAGATAGTGTGACTATTCACTCTGACTTATTCTTTCATTTATGGAAAATCTCTGTAATTTTTTCCCTTAAATTTGCCTCTCCTCATTGTCTTTATTCTTTTCTTCTAGACCATCTTTATTCTCTTCTGGACATCTGAAGATGCGTCTTCAATGTGCCCATTCCATATTCCACATTTAACGTATTACGTTTTCACATTTTTGTACTCTTTACATTTCACATTGCATTTTGGATGATTTCTTCTTATTTACATTCTACTTCTCTAATTTTTTCTTTAGTGTTGTAAAAATTGCTACTTATCTCATTAACTTAATTATACTTTCAATGAAAAAAATCTTTTTTTACTTTTAAGCCCAATTTTTCTCATGTCTGCCTTTTCAAGATATTGTGGCTCTGATTCTTTTCACTTCTTGTATCATTTGAAATACACTTTAAATGAAAAATATACTTTAAATGTAGCTCAGATGTTCTATTAACTTTACTTATTGAGGAGATAATTCTCCTCTTGCTATTTCTAATGTCTCTTTTTTGTAATGGTTTGTTTACATCCAAGTTTTGTAATTTTTCAACTGTGGGTCCATATTAAGAGTGTACCCACTGCCCTGTGGGAGTCCAGGATGTTCCAGATGGTGTAATTGTCCTTGAAGAGAAGTTTCATATTTGCTTCTGCCAGAGTACAGGTGTTTAAATGGTTCTGGACCAGATTTATGTTATTCTTGTGACTTGGATTTCCTCCATCCCTTGGATTTCATAAAATTACACATTTCCTGTTTTTGGCAGAGGCGTGGGGTTTTGGTTTCTGACAGGTGGATTTCTTTCTGTGTGAGTCTCAGAGACACTGGCCTAATAGGTGGAGTTTTTCTAGCCCTATTTGAACCAGCTTCAGGGCAGGGATGAGCAGCCCAGAAAGACTCTAGGCTTCAAACAGGCCTTCCATTCCAGCCACATCACCTCAAGTGAGCTCCTAGCATCACCTCTTGTTGACACATCAGAACCTTGGCCCGATCCCCAAACCTGGGAGTGTTGGGGTCAGCCTCTACTATCCTACTCCATTCTTTAAAGATCTATTTTCCGTCCTCTGAATTTTTTTTTCTCTTTTGACTGTGAATACTCATTTTAAAAACCTTTTGGTAGTAGCATTATATTCTGTCTTACTTATCCCTGTGCGAGAAGAGATGAGAGAAAAGCCCCCATCCACTTTGTCTGCTAGAAGCCTCTCTCCTCCATTCACCTGCTCTCCCCCTGGTTTTAACATAGATATGGATGTATTTCCAAAGACCCTCAGATAGCGGAGGTAGGAGGATGGACACGGACCACCAAAGGAGAGGAGGACAAATAATGATGGAGGGATGCCTGACCCAAGTGACTGCAAGCCCAGTCTCTACAGGGATGGATTTGGGGAGACCTGGTTTTAGGGTCAGGGACAGGTCTACTTAAATAGGCAACTTGGGTGGGGTGATTGGAGAGACCCCTCCAAAGAGTAGATGTCTTATGTCTGACTCTGTTATCTTCTCAACAGTAACATGACCTCATGAGAATTAATACCATGGTTGCCCTCCATCAACCCTGTGGTCCAGCTGGGTTAGCCACCTCCCTCTAGCAGAGGTCCAGCCTACAGACCAACTCAGCCCCTGAGTACACTGAGACCCGTGGCTCTAGAATGAAGGATGGAGAGAGGACCCTGGAAGGAGAGCTTCACAAAGCCAAAAAAAAAAAAAAAAAATACTGGGGAGGAGGCATCAATCTTGTAAAAGAGAAGCCTTCATTTCCGATCTCCAATCAGGCAGAGGAGACAGAAGGGGCAGCTGTCATCAAGCTGTCACAGCTCCAGAATCATGGCTGAAAAATGGCTTGGAACTTCAAGTCTGGGATGGGGCTCTTCAAGCGATATTTCATGGGAGACATTCTGAGCCCTCATCAGGAGGAAGAAATACGGTTGTTAAACAGACACCTAATGGTACAGCATTCATCTGGGGGCAAATCAGTGAGGTTCGTTAAGCTGACCAGCCCAGCCTTGGAAGAGGGATGCAAAATTAGCCAGAGGATGGAAGAAAGACATTGGAGAGAAGTGGTGTAGAGGAAGCTTGTCTTCCAGGCAGTGGTTCAGCAATAGGAAAGGGAAGGGAAGGGAGGGAGTTGGAGGTTTGTTTTCTTCCCTGCTCCTTGCAAGCAGTGTTTTGACTCTGCAGCACAGACTTCCAAAATGAATCTCCAATCAGTGCATCTGACCAGCTACCCACCCCTACTTCCAAGATCACCAACTTTCACTGTTAAATTCCTACTCTGTGCCACCCCTAAAACCTTTGCGCAAAAGCCTGCACCATCACCCCGACCTCTGGGTAATCAGAAAATGGAGAACACCCTCCTCTCTTCAAGAAAAAGCTGGACTCTACCTGCCCAGGGAAATCTATATGTAAATTCAGATACTTTGCAGTCTTTCCTGTACAACACTTTTGGTTGCCAGCCAGGTAGCAAGTACAGATAAGACAGATTGGCGGCAGTTTGCAGGTCAGAGCTGGAACTGCCAAGGTGAGGGGTTTCTGTTTGGGTGGGGACTGGGGGAGGGGGATCCATGTCCCAAAACCCTGACAAAAAGTCTCTGCTTTGTCCCAGAGAGCCCCAGCAGATAGCATACTTTCAATGCTCAACACTGTCATGAATGTACTTGAAAAAAAAATAGAAGAATGCAGGTGGAAGAAAATTAAATAGGTTTAGATGTTACAAAGCAAACGTTTCTAAAGGCATGACGCTCCCTAGGGTGTGTCTTCTATCACTGTCCAAGTCAGCCTGGTGACTGGCCCTGCCTGCCTTCCATGCTTCAAGGCTCATAGCCACCTTGGCCTGGGGTTGCCTAAGGTTTGACATCACTCCACACAGGTTGAGTGGTGCAGAGGCAAACAAGTCCTGAGTCTCAGGGGCTCCTTGTGAATAGTGTCCATTGTGGGTCATCTGTGGCTCTGCCCCCACGTGATGACAGAGGCAGAGGTTGGAGTGATATAGCCAGGAAATCCAGGAACACTTGGGGCCACCAGGAGGTGGAAGGGGCAAGGATGAATTTTCCCCTAGTGAGTTTGGAGCACTGTCCTGTGACACTCTGACTTCTGACCTCTAGCCTCCAGAATCCTAGAGAATCCTTTTCTATTGTTTCAAGTTCATGGCACTTGGTT
Source organism: Muntiacus reevesi (assembly GCF_963930625.1). Taxonomy (NCBI): domain Eukaryota; kingdom Metazoa; phylum Chordata; class Mammalia; order Artiodactyla; family Cervidae; genus Muntiacus; species Muntiacus reevesi. The sequence goes on along the minus strand of NC_089266.1, from coordinate 8,195,906 downwards.
ACAGCAACTTCAGGAAACTGATACAAAGATGTATCCTTACTCTGGGACCCAAGCTGACCAAGCAGCCTCTACCCAGACCACTGGAGGTTTTCTGGAAGGAAGATAAAGCAAGGCACAGGGCTTCCCTGGTGGCTCAGTGGTAAAGACTCTGTCTGCCAATGCTGGAGATACAGGTTCAATTCCTAATCTGGGAAGATCCCATATGTCACAGAGCAACTAAGCCCATGCTCCACAACTATTGAGCCTGTGCTCTAGAGCCTGGAAACTGCAACTACTGAGCCCAAATACCCCAGCTACAGAATCCCATGTGCCCTCGAGCAAATGCGCTGCAGCAAGAGAAGCTACTGCTATGAGAAGCCTGTGCACCACAATCAGAGAGTTGCCCCCTCTAGCCACAACTGGAGAAAAGCGTACGCAGCAACAAAAAGACCAAAAGTAAAATTATATTGAAAAAGAAAAGAAATCAAGGCACACAGTATGAGCTGGTCCTCAAAGCTTCCACCTAGAAGCGATCCAGTCACTCTGCTCATATTTCATTGGTCACCAGGACACCCCTGAGTCCAAAAAGCAGGGGAATCTAATCCTCCACTGCAGAGGTTGGCAAACTTCTTTAAAGGGCCACAGAGTAAATATTTTGGACCTTCTCTGGAAGCTCAGCTGGTGAAGAATCTGTCTGCAATGCAGGAGACCCCAGTTTGATTCCTGGTTCAGGAAGATCCCCTGAATAAGGGACAGGTTACCCACTCCAGTATTCATGGTCTTCCCTGGTGGCTCAGATGGTAAAGAATCTACCCTCAATGCGGAAGACCTGGGTTCAATCCTTGGGTTGGGAAGATCCCCTGGAGGAGGGCATGCCAACCCACTCTAGTATTCTTGCCTGGAGAATCCCCATGGACAGAGGAACCTGGCGGGCTATACAGTCCACGGGGTCGCAAAGAGTCAGACACAACTGAGTGACTAAGCACACACATGGTAAATATTTCAGATTGTGGGCTTCATGGTCTCTGTCACGGCCCCTAAGAGAGCCATGAAATGTGTCCGCTACAGTTGAGAGAAGCCAGCCTGAAGAAGCTCGCATGAAGAGGGATGGGGGTCTGTACCCCCAGAGACATCACGGCAGGGAATGGGCTTTGGCTGTCCTATGGCAGTGCCAGGAAAAGGCTGGGGGATGGGAGGACAGCCCACAGATCCAGGCTTGTTAGTCCAAGCAGGGAGGTGGGATAGTCTTTGTGGACCAGAGAGAGAATCTTCCAGGGACCACGCACAGACCTGTCCAATGGGGCCGTCTGATGTGGTTGGGGGCGGTACACCATAGGATGCTGCAGGAACTCCTGATGGATGTCCCAGAGGAAGGAGTCACATGGGGCCATTCAGAATTTGACACGAACGCACCAGGGGTCACAGGTACCCCCAGAGTCGGGCGGGTAAAGTTACTCTTTCTTCCAAAACTCTGCCTCTGTATTTCTATTTGGCATCAGTTCATGGAGGGCCAATATTTTAGCAACAGGAATGTTTAAGCAATCCATGGAAGCCAGGAGGGGAAGCTTTTCTTTGCAGCCAGATCCAGGAGCGTTATGCTGTTTTACCATCCTGCCTCCTTGCAGGAGCCTCCATGAACCCCTCGAGGTGGCCAACGGCTTGGGGTGCTGGGATTTTCTGCTTTTGAGCTGCGTTCGTCCTGTATGTGGCCTCCCTCACAGAGGTGGGAACCTGGTTAAGGCTCTATTGAAGAAGGAATTCATAGGGCCTGGACTCCATCTCAGGCCTGTCCGTGCTGATCGTGCGAGGCCGCCTCTCCAGTGGACTCTGAACTCTGTGCTTAGCGCCTGTGGGAATGTCAATGGGAGGATAAGACCATTTCTGGGCAGGGGAATCTTGAAGATCACATCCAAGTTAAGAGAAAACAGACACTAATCACCCCTGCCTCCGGACAGTATCTATTGGAATGTAACCAACAGGCTTATCGGTTATTAACTGGTTGGAATATAACCGTGGGCTTATTGATTATTAACTGTTTGAACACATAACACGTGAATGATGGGGTTATTGTGATTGTATTTACCCTTCTTTTGTAAGCCTCAAGGGATTTGGGCTGGTGGGTTTGTACACGTACACCTGGGGTATAAAAGATTTTCACAAATGCTGGTCGGGGCCCTTGGCTAAGAGGAGACTCTGCCTTGGGCCCGCTGGTGTAATAAACTGCACTCCACTATCTGCATTGTCCTTCTGAGTGAGTTTGTTTCCCAGAAAGCATGGCCATAACACTATGAAGTGGGAAGTATGGAAGTCAGACTCGAGAATAGTGGGAGAGCAATAGAAAAATAAAACCTCATTGTCTCTGATATTTCAGGTGGCCTCTGGGTTAATTGCAGTGCCAGGAGCTGTGAGTGGGATCCGCAGACCTCCACGGTGGCCAGGGCAACTTCTGGAACACTCCTTAATTAATAGCTGTTCTTTTCTGCTGTGGTTTCTGGGTCTCTCATCAGCCAATTGAACTGTTCTCCTGGAAACAAAGACCCGTTAGGAGGTGCTGAGCTTCCAGTAATTTCTTTCCCCCATCTCTTTGTCTGGAGGAGTTCACTGAATGGCGTGTCCAATGAATTCCATTTCTCAGTGACAAAACCCCTGGGGGGGAGGCGGTTGCTATAGTGACAGGGGTGGGCAACCCTCTTAATTTGCAGAGGAACAATGAGGAAGTCGCTGACCCTCAGCCGGAAGCCTGAAGTTGAAATGGCCAAGTCTATGAGTTCTCCCCCATCAACTCTGGGTGAGAGAGAAATGAACCCACAAGTTTGGATCGAGGGCAGGATAAGAAAATTGCCCAAGACCTCTGGGCGCCCCAGATAGTGACATTTCTGCTTCCGGTTCTTTCCAAATGTGTTTGCAGGATGCATTTCCATCCAACTCTCCTGGGAGACAGTGCACAAATGTTGTTGTTTAGTCGATAAGTCACGTCCAACTTTTTGCGATCCCATGGACTGTAGCCTGTCAGGTCCTCTGTCCATGGGATTTCCCAGGAAGGAATACTGGAGCGGGTTGAACAAATGTAGCCTGTGCATTTAAACTTCTAACTATCCACCATCCCAAAGAACAAATGGGGAGCAGACAGCTTCCCAAGGCCAGGTCTGGGGGGAGGACGGGATGGATGGGAGGGACTTCCTGGTACCATTAACTGCCTTCACAATCAGGCAGAACTTGTGCTGATTTCGCTTTTAGCTGAGGATGAGGCAAAGCAAAAAAGGAAAACCAGAAGGGAAGGCTGGAAAGAACCCCATCTCTGCTGGTCCTGATGCAGGACTGTGGTCATCATGCCCAAACGACCTTCACTTCCCCCTTCATGATCTCTAGCCCTCCACATCCCAGGCTCTAGAGCTCAGGGCTCAGGCTACCAGCAGGACTGGGGGTGCCTGGACTAGGCATGCTTTCCATTTGCAGAGACCACAAAATTTGAATCAAATTTCACTTTCAATTCAGAAAAGTCGTGGGAGCCAGTCACAAAGTGTCCTCAGCAGAATAAAGGCCCCCAAAGATGTCCACGTCCTCATCTCAGGAGCTTGTGAATATATTACCTTGTATATTTCATCTTTGTCCCAGGCACAGGCCCAGAGCTCCAAAGACCCTCAACCTTTCCTAAATGCTGAGTATCCTCTATCATTCACAAGGAGACCCTGATTTCTTAAAGAATTGATGCATAGTTGATTTACAATGTTTTAGGTGTACAGAAAACTGATTCAGATATTCTTTTTCAGATTCTTTTCTAAGTTATTAGCAGATCTTGAATATATTTTCCAGTAGGTCCTTGTTGGTTATCCATTTTATACATTGTAATGTGTATCTGTTAATAATTCCTACAAATTCCTAATTTATACCTCCCCATCCCCCTCATAAGAAGACATTTTGATCTTACCTGAGTTTATGCTGATGAGGTAATGTTGTAGCCACGCGTTCCAGGAAACGAACTCACTCAGAAGGACAATGCAGATAGTGGAGTGCAGTTTATTACATCGGCGGGCCCAAGGCAGAGTCTCCTCTTAGCCAAGGACCCCAACCAAAGTGAAAACCTTATATACCCTAAGTGTGTAAGGTTCCCTGAAACTAGTCTGAGCAAAAGAAAAAGAAAGATACAATCAGAGTTAACCAGTGATGATCATATGCCTTATTCCTATGTAGTTAACAGTGGACAATTATCAATAGGCCTGTGGTCATACCCCGATAAGCATAATAGAATGTATGATTCTATTTGGTTACACAGATAATTAGGGTATTATTTTAGGCAATGGAGAGCCCTGGGGCTCTTCCTTCCTGGCCCTGGTTTTCCAGTTGGTATGTCGTTTCCATAGATACTGGGCATATGGCTCTAAGTCCATAGTCCAGCCCACGATGGAGTCCTGCTTTCAAGATAGAGCCTGTTCTGTTACCTCCTTCAGTAACTGAGGGTTCCCCCCCCCCACCCCCACCAGCTACAGATGATCTGTGATGGGATAAATGGAAAAGAAATGTTTTAAAAAGAGAGGATATATGTATATGTACAACTGACTCACTTTGCTATATAGCAGAAACTAACACATTGTAAAGCAGCTATACTCCAAAAAAACATTTTTTTTTAATCTAGAAAGAATGAGAATTTATAAAAAGTCTAAAACATCAAGTAGAATTTTTAAATGTTTATATAGCTTTCCCTTCTACTTTTTTTTTTTGCTTCATATTTCCTGGCCTTTCTAGGGCGAATTATATTACTTGTAAGCTTAAAACACAGTAAAATACATTCCCTAGAAAATAAACATAAAACAAAATGGCAAACTGAAAAACAAGATTATAAAGATTTTAAATAAATAAATTCCAACTCCAAAAGAAGAGAGAGAAATAAGACACAGAGAGAACCAAGCCATAGTTTGTAGGAGGGTGGAAGGGCACCTGATATCCGACTTCCAGTCTCCAGCACTGTGAGAAATGGACGTCTGCTGTTGATAATCCCCTTAGTCTACGGTAATGGGTTATATAGCAGCCTGAACTGAGATAGCATCAGCCCACAGGAGTATGGGGTGGGGGTGATTCTCAGGATGGAGGAGGATGAAAGGAGAGAAGGTTCCAGGGAGGAGGATTTGGCCTCCATCCTTTGCAAAGAATCCCAGACATGCAGAGGCTGCCTGAGAGCTCACAGCAGACGGACTCACACCAGACAGACTGTCTGGGTCCCCAGGACACGTGTCACAAGGCCTACACTGGTGTGTGCCCCGGGAGCGCAGGGAGGCTGGGTGGGGAGGGGAGTGCGGTGCCTGGGCAAACCCCCTCCCATATCCACTGGGGAGACCCCAGCCCCAGCTGGGAGGGGAGTCACTGCTCAGAGGACAGCCAGGGAGGCCAGGCCCCCGTCAGAGAACGCTTCTTAACTTGGGTCTGGGAGGGAACAGTCCCTGGGCATGTAAACTTTGACACGTGCTCATAGCCAAGTGGTCAGAAAGGTTTTGTTTTGTTTTTTTTCCTGAACAGCTCATGTTAAAGAAGCCCCAGGCAGGGACTTCCCTGGCAGTCCAGGCTCCCGATACAGGGAGCCCAGGCAACTAAGAGTTCGCATGCTACAATTAAGACCTGGAGTGGCCAAGTGAATTTTTTTTTTAAAGGATAATAAAATATAGAAGCAGCAGGCAAGCTTTTACAAACAGCCAAGACCTTCCTGAGAAGCCCTGGAAACAGGGCATGCCCTGCAGTGACCCAGTAACGAAGGGAGAACAGAATCCTCGGGAGCAATAGCACTTCTGGTCCCAGAAGGGCAGGACCCATTTGATCCCTGCTTGGGGGGGGGGGGGGGGCTGTAAAGAAAAGGCAACACAAGTCCATCTCAGGAAGGCAGGGAAAAACAAACCAAAAAACTCATATATTTTCTGAGCCAAAAATTTTGCCTGGGTTCCCCCCTTCACCTCAAGAATGCATTTAAATCAAAAAGATGAGAGGAGCCAGCTCTGTTCCCCGTGGGCAGCCCGGTCCAGCTCTCTCCAGCCCAGGGGTAGGGGTGGAGGGTGGGTTCAGCTATTTATTCCCGGTTCCTCTACACATCACTCCTTCCAGCAACCCCTTGACTCCAGGTAACCACAGTGAATCTGGAGCATTGCCAAAACAGACATAAATGTTAAGTCCCATTCTGTTATGCATTGAACAACTGTCCTTTATGAAAAGGATAAAAATCTCATGAGCAGAAATTGAAAAGTCTGCAAAAATATGTATCTGTTAATAAAACAGTGGAATTGCAAGGGGTGGAAGGATGTCTGTCATCTTGGGGACCCTGTCCCGGGGCCCTCTCATGGGTAAGACGCAAACATCTTCACTGTCACCCCACTCCCCCCAAGTCATCTTTGGAATCCAGATCCACTTCACCAGGGCAGCAGTTGGGGGTCCTTGAAACCCAGAAGAGGGTCAGAATTTTGTGAGTTGAATTCCTTTTCCAGAGCCCCGGAGGTGATTGCTATTTAAAAGGGAAATTTTAGGGACTTTCCTGGTGGCCCAGTGGCTAAGACTCCTCGCTCCCATGCCTGGGGCCTGGGTTTGATCCCTGGTCGGGGAACTAGATCTTGCTTGCTGCAACTAACTTGCTTGTGGCAATGAAGATCCCAAGTTCTGCAAAGAAGACCTGGCAGAGCCAAAGATTATGGAAACTTTAGGCGTGGTAAAAAAAAAAATATTATAATGTGCATCAGCCCTCTTTATTCTTTTTATGGTAAAACTGATTTTTAAAAAATATTTATTTGGCTGTGTTGACCCTTGGTTGCAGTGCAGGTGGGCTCTCTGTGGTGGCAGGGGGGCTTCTCTCTAGCTGTGACTTGTGGATTCAGTAGCCCCTTGGCATGTGGGATCTTGGTTCCCCGACTAGATATTGAACCTGTGTCCCCTGCATTGGAAGGCAAATTCTTCACCACTGGACCACCAGGGAAGTCCTGGTAAAACTGACTTTTGATTCCTGTGTCTAGATCTGGGAAGAGTGTCCAGGAGGGAGAGGATGGGCAGTGACAGAAGCTTGTTAGTAATGGTCCAGCCAAATGTTCTAAGGCAACAGGCAGTTCACAGGGGATGGACACAGGGAGAACTTGATCCTATTTGCACCTTTGCGGGGAAGGAGCTATGAGGACTCTGAGCCCTAAAGCTTCAGGTCAAGGGGACCAATGGGCTACTTTGTGGACGGTTTAGCAGAGCCTTGGAGCTCCCCTGCTCCCCTTATCATCCCCGTCTCTATCTTCACTGTCAGGGCTATCACAGATGAAGCTGCCATAACTATTTCTGTAGGAGTCTTTGAATACATACGTTTTCTTTCCTCTTGAGTAAATACGTTTTCATTTCATTTGGGAGCGGAGTGATGGGTCATCTGGTAGAAGGATGTTTAACTTCTTAAGAAACGAACCAGTTGTTTTCCGAAGTGGTTGTGCCATTTCTTCATTCCCACCAGCAACATCTGGGCATTCCAGTCCTTTAATATCCTCTCCAATAGTCATCTTGAGAGGTGTGTGGGGTTATCTCAGGATGGTTTTAATTTACTCATATTTCCCTGCTGGCTAATGATGGTGAACATCTCTTCATGAGCTTCTTTGTTAGCTGTATATCTTCTTCTGTGATGTGCGTGATTCAAATCTATTGCCCATTAAAAAACAAATGTGTAATTTGTCTTCTTCTCTCATAGCAAGAGTGTTTTATACATTTTGGGTTGGAAGTGGGTGGGACATGGTGGCCAGTTCTTCATCTTTTCACACACTAATCCATCAACTCTATATCCTGAATCCTTCAAGGCTGACTTTCAAAACCCCAGATCCCAGGTTCTTTTCAATCAGAAGCCTTGGTTTTAAAACTCATAAGGAAGCCAGAAAGATAAAGACCAATAAAGTATACTAACGCATATATATGGAATTTAAAAAGATGGTAACGATAACCTTATATGCAAAACAGAAAAAGAGACACAGATGTACAGAACAGACTTTTGGACTCTTTGGGAGAAGGCAAGGGTGGGATGTTCTGAGAGAATAGCATTGAAACAAATACACTATCAAGTGTGAAACAGACCACCAGCCCAGGTTGGATGCATGAGACAAGTGCTCAGGGCTGGTGCACTGGGAAGACCCAGAGGGATGGGATGGGGAGGGAGGTCTGAGGGGGTTCGGGATGGGGAACACATGTAAATCCATGACTGAGTCGTGTCAATGTATGGCAAAAACCACTACACTACTGTAAAGTAATTAGCCTCCATCTAATAAAAATAAATGGAAAATTTAAAAAGTAAAAAAAAAGTAAATAAATAAAAAATAAAACTCATACTCGCCTTCTGCTTTTCTGCTCTGTCCTACCTTCCTTCCATCCTGGTGGGCCTGGCTCTGGCGAGTGAGGTGATAAGCTGGAGAGCTCATTTCCAAGCAACTTTGTCCTTACCCGACCCAGGGTCTCTGCCTGCTTCCAGAGAGCCACTCACCATCCCGCAGTGTGCTCTCTGAGCACAACCGCCCAACATCCAGGTGATAACAGGAGGGGTTTCAACAAAGAAAGCCTTTAATGTCCAAACCTATGAATTCTGGGTTGTGAAATTTGGAGCTGGGATGAGGGGATACCAGCTTTCCCCCTTGGACTCTGTAACTCCTCTGGAATCCTGTAATTCTTGTCTTTGCATCAGACAAGCACCTTTCTGAGTCCCACGTGAACCCAGAAATAGGCAGGTAGGGCTCTGTTTATGGGCACTTGGATATCCCCCCTCCAAGATGGAGCTGCCTTATTACTTCAAAGCAAACCCCTGCTTCTCCCAGGTGCAGTCCCCAGCGCCGCTGTTTCTTTCTCAACATCTACCAGCACTATTTGCTATGCATGTGTTGTGTCTGTGGTACCTTGTCCAGTTTCCCCCACAAGGATGTAAGCGCCTCCAGGGCAGGAATCTCTGTCACATGCATCCATCCCTGCATCTCTGGGAGTGTGTCTGGCACAGAGGAACACCAGAATGACTATTGCTTCAGTAAGGATGATCCCAGGAGGCCAAGTTCCTTGGGGTCAGCCTCGGGGCCTCTCCCTCCTGATGCCCAGTTTCCCCAGCAGGGGGTCCTCGAGTTGTTGGGGTCTCTCAGGGGTGGGAGGATGCTGTATCTCCCCATCCCGTACACAGAGGCTGAAATTACATCAAATTCCTCCCCCACTTCCCCAATACTGCCTTTCTGCCTGACATGATCCTCAATTCCCTGAACTTGCTAGCAAATGGTAGAGGATTCCCTCCAGCACCTCCCTAGTCAGCCCAGGAGACAATGGCGAGGTCTAAAGCTGTTTCTATGGCAACAGGATCAAGGATTTGATGCTGAAGGGCTTGGTACAAAGAGGGGTGCCTCCTGCCCTCCTGGGGAGGGATGCATGAATTGGGTATGGGTGAGGCACTTGGAATGGAACCTCATCAGGAAGTGGAAACCACGGAGCCATTGATACACCTGGATGCTTCTTGTAAATGTGACCCTCGGCGCCCACATCCGTAGAAATGCCTCTAGATTAGCACACGTGAGGTGCCCAGCATGGGCCTCGCATGCAGCAGGAGTCAGTAGAGAGGGCCCTTGGTCACCAAGAGCCCTGGCATCTGGGGACCACCACTCAGGGTCAAGGGTTCAGAACCAGCGGGAAGGGTGTTGGTTGGGAGCAGTTCCCAACATGTCCTGACTCTTTCTAATTCCATCCCAGTCTCCCAGCTTGTAGAGCCTTCACTCAAAGACCCTTTCTTGTCCCCACCTCATCCCCGGCAGCTCAGTTCCCAAGAGATACTTAATGCTCTCGCTGCTCCCATCACAGCAGACCTGTCCAGGGTTGTGCTCCTTCAGGGCCTGCTTCCAGCCGGAGAAAACACACACGGGGGTTAGTCAAGGCACCCAGATCTCTGCGGGGATGTTTCCTAGATGGCATCTTGCCTTTCCCAGGGGACAGCAGGCTGGAATCCGTGTAGCATTTGTTTCCACCCCAGTTCTGAGGACAGGAAGTCCAGGTTCCCAATGGGCTGCAGGGCAGACTCTGCAGGCACAGGTGTGAGGAGCTCAGGAGTAAGCCGGCCACAATATTTTTACAAATGTGATTCATATTAGTCTCATAGGTCTGTCTTTCAATCCCTCCCAAGTGGCATGATTAGTCATAGAATATATTAGTCCCTAGAAAGACCTCAAGAAACCACCGGGTCTGAGTTCACAGACAGCTGCAGGGCTGGGGATGGGGGATGGAACTGGGTGGGGGGTGCCCCAGGGTGTGGAAAACTGGGGAGCATGTGACCCTCTAAAGGGGGGCTGCTATCGAGTTCCCCAGGGGTGTCCCCACACAGGTACCTCCTAGCTGGGCCACCTCAGGCAAGGCCACCTCTCTGAACCATTGTGTCTGCATCTGTAAAATGGGCCAGAGGAGAGAACCTGCTGTATCTCGAAGGATCCAATGAGACAACGGGTACACACAGGCTGTCCAGGGTCAGTAGATGGCAGCTGTCACTGTCACTCCTCTCTCCAGGCCCCTCCTGTGTTTTGCTCGCTTGACAAGTATTTATTGAGCACCTGTGTGGTGGGTGCTGGAGCCGCTCAGATCCCTACTCAGGAAGGAAGGACTGGGGGCCTGAGTCACCGACACCCAGCCCACAGCTGGCAGCCCCTCCTGGGGAGGTTTACTTCAGCTGAAGACAGCTGCCTTGCATGGATGACATTCCCTTCGCAGAGTGACCCGTGCCAAAGGACTGATCGACACAGGGATATAAATAAAGTCTGGGCCTCTCCTCCTGCCTTGGGATGGCTCTGTGTGTCGCCCATCTTCAGAACACCCTGTGGGGTCCCCTGGGGATCCTGTTGTGACCACATCACACCCCAGCTTCCCCCTTGGCCCAATCTGCTTCCTTCCCTCCCCCCAGAGGTGTGATCCCAAGAGAACCCTATCCACCTTGTGATGCTGATCGCTGGCTCAGAGTCTGCCCCCTGGAGAATCCAGCCTCGAGTGCTCGAAGGGTCCAAACACACCCACGTGGAGTTGGATGTCGGAGCTGGGTCACCTACCAATCGGTTGGCAATGAGGACCCCAGCTATGGTGGGGGGAATCGTAGGTCATGGTGCAGGTGGCAAACACTGAAACATTTCCGCTGTTGCCCTGGTGGGGGAGGAGCCCGCGCCAGCTAGTATGGAGTGTGTGTAGTCACTCAGTCACGTCCGATTCTGTGACTACACGGACTGTAACCCACCAGGCTATTCTGTCCATGGACTTCTCCAAGCAAGAATACTGTAGTTGGTTGCCATTCCTCTTTCCAGGGATCTTCCCAACCCAGGATTGAACCTGGATCTCCTGCACTGCAGGCAGATTCTTTAGCATCTGAGCCACCAGGGAAGCCCCAGCTGCTGTGGTATACCCGGCATTTGATAAACAATGAGGAAACCCCTGAAGATGAATGATGCTTTGGGAAGAGATAATACAAAGCTGAGAGGGATTAATGCACATTTAAAAGCCAATTGTTGGGACTTCCCTGGTAGCCCAGTGACCAAGGCTCCGTGCTTCCAATACAGGAGGCCCAGATTTGATCTCTGGTTGGGGAACAAGATCCCACATGCCACAGTGAAGAAAGACCTGGCATAGCCAAATAAATAAATTTTTTTCAAAAGTCAAGTGTGAAAGATGGAGGGCCCTCTTGGAAAAACATGACAGACTCTGATCTCTTGGGATGAGGCCTCAGTTTTGCCCAGACATGGCCCTAAAAATAGCAGAACTCTGCAGAAGGCTAAACTCCTAATCCAGGAAGATCTGCCATTGCCAAGGGCAGAGCCCTGGTTGGAATGAATAGGACCCTGATACATGGGATCAGAACAAATGGGTTGATGTTCCCCAAATCTTGAATCCCAAAATTTCCCCAAATGCTGTGAGCCTGCAGAGAGGTTCATGACCACACATGAAGGGTCAGCACCCCTACTGCTTGACAACAATGTGGAGGCATCTCCCCTGCAAAACAAGACGCATCCTTTCCAGAAACTGCTCCCTGGCTACCAACAAATGGGGCAAGGTTGCAACATAGCTCAGCTGAGGGCACTCTGGGCCTAATGAAAGAGGAAGACCAGACCACAAAGGAGCTTGGGAAACAGCCAGCCAATTGCTGCAGGAGGCGGACAAGTCTATACGGGACCAGTGCCAGAGGTGCTTGACCAGGTAGGTGGAACCTGGGACCCGGGAGGGGGCACTCTGCTGGGCAGGGACCCCTGGATGTGATTTGAGCACTGTATTGGAACAGATCCCAGCAGGGTAGGAAGGTGATGACCCAGATCGAGAGGTAGAAATGCCAGAATTCCATACGGTCAAAAAGCCAGACAAGTGGGCGTGTTTGAGGCGATATACCAGGAAAAGCCAGAAAACCATCAGATGAGCAGGCTCCATGGGAAGGCCCAGAGGACACACCATTTACCAAAGGGTGTGGAATGTGCTGGAGAGAGGGCAGCAGCAACTCCAGGAGGTGCCTTGGAGACTCCTCTGTAAGCCCAGGGTGATGGTAGGCGGTACCATTGTCCTACCAGCACTGCTGATAGCAGTGGGAGGGAGAGGACCTCCACTCCAGTCTCCACAGGAGCAGCAGAGGCCATGTGGCAGCACTCAACCATCAGCATCTCGGTGAATGCAATGAGCACAATGAGCAGCAAGTTCAGAGGCCGCCATATTGGTACCACGCCCCGGGGCCTCCAAGGCCATATCCATGGCCATTACAAATGCATAGACCCCTGAAGCCAACAAGTCTCCTGGCAATGTATCCCACAGCTGTCCCACATTAAGAAACTTAAAAGCTTTTGCACAACAAAGGAAACTATAAGCAAGGTGAAAAGACAGCCTTCAGATTGGGAGAAAATAATAGCGAGCGAAGCAACAGACAAAGGATTAATCTCAAAAATATACAAGCAACTCCTGAAGCTCAATTCCAGAAAAATAAATGACCCACTCAAAAAATGGGCCAAAGATCTAAACAGACATTTCTCCAAAGAAGACATACAGATGGCTAACAAACACATGAAAAGATGCTCAACACCACTCATTATCAGAGAAATGCAAACCAAAACCACAATTAGATACCATTTCACGCAAGTCAGGATGGCTGCTATCCAAAAGTCTACAAGCAATAAATGCTGGAGAGGGTGTAGAGAAAAGGGAACCCTCTTAAACTGTTGGTGGGAATGCAAACTAATACAGCCGCTATGGAGAACAGTGTGGAGATTCCTTAAAAAACTGGAAATACAACTGCCATATGACCCAGCAATCCCACTCCTGGGCATACACACCGAGGAAACTAGATCTGAAAGAGACACGTGCACCCCAATGTTCATCGCAGCACTGTTTATAATAGCCAGGACATGGAAGCAGCCTAGATGCCCATCAGCAGACGAATGGATAAGGAAGCTGTGGTACATATACACCATGGAATATTACTCAGCCATTAAAAAGAATTCATTTGAATCAATTCTAATGAGATGGATGAAACTGGAGCCCATTATACAGAGTGAAGTAAGCCAGAAAGATAAAGACCAATACAGTATACTAATGCATATATATGGAATTTTAAAAGTTGGTAACGATAACCCTATATGCAAAACAGAAAAAGAGACACAGATGTACAGAACAGACTTTTGGACTCTGTGGGAGAAGGCAAGGGTGGGATGCTTTGAGAGAACAGCACTGAAACATGTATATTATCAAGGGTGAAACAGATCACCAGCCCAGGTTGGATGCATGAGACAAGTGCTCAGGGCTGGTGCACTGGGAAGACCCAGAGGGATCGGGTGGGGAGGGAGGCGGGAGGGGGGATTGGGATGAGGAACACATGTGAATCCATGGCTGATTCATATCAATGTATGGCAAAAACCACTATAATATCGTAAAGTAATTAGCCTCCAACTAATAAAAATAAATGGGAAAAAAAAAAAAGAAACATAATCCCAAACTGGAGGTTGTTTGTCAGTGTCCTACGGTGGGGTGGGGGGGGGGTGGGGGGGCAGGTATTGGTGACTAGGCTCACACAAGGATCATCTAATTAATATGGACGTGTGCACCTTGGTTTGACCTACTTTTTAGTATGGGTTAGGAAATTTTACAATGCTGAAGGGCAGATGTCAGCTTGCAGAAAACTGTTAGCTATGCAAATGATTCTTGTCTAATAACAATTCAAATGAATTTTGTCTGGCAGAGATGCAAATAATTTCTGTCCTGTAGAAATGCTAATCCCAAAGGGTACAGTCTTAATGCCCTGGAGTTTATATATTAACCAGTTTTCTATGTAACCCAGCTGCCTTATTCCGGATTTCTTTCAGTGCCTGTATGTATCTAGTCTCTCGAATTCTCTTTGAACCAGTCTTGGTGTCCTGCTGCTTTCTCCTCTAATGAGTTCAAGGTCTTTGACACACAGTCACTTTATAGTGGAACAGGAATCATGCTTTTTCACTTTTTGAAAATAAAACTTTGACCCCCTAGCACATATACACATAAAAGCATTTGTGGCATTATTGCTTGAAAGAGATGTATTAAAAATGAATGTCAATCAGAAAGGAACAGGTTAAATTAATTATGGTGCATAGACAAAAGGCATATTGTGCAGCTCTTACAAAGGATGAGGCAATTGCATTTATATGGAAAAATCTCTGAGATTTAATGTTAAATTTAAAAATAGCAAGCTTTAGCATGACACGAGCTCATTTGGAAAAAAGAGGTGAATACCCTCCCCTTCTCTCTCTAGATAAACTTGATAGGTAGATTGATAGATAGATTTCCGTATATCTCTTAACCTGTATCTACATACACACACACATACACACACAGTTTTCTAAGTGCATCTCTGGAAATCTACATAAGACACTTGTAACTATTAACCTCTAGAGAGAATAGATGGATTGGAAAAAGGGAGGTAAGAAGGCGAGACACTTTTTACTGCAAAATCTTTTACTTTTTCTGTTTAGTATCATTTACATATATATTCCAACAAGCAAGTTAATAAAAATTTAAATAGGGGAAAAGAATGCCCAGAAAAGAACACAATATTCTAGAGGTAATAGAACAGTGTACAGGGCTTAAGACCACAAGGTCTGAGATCTGAATTTCTCTGACTGTGGACTAAGTCTATAATGGCTTTCCCCCTAAGGTTTATTGAAGTATTGAAGCTAAATACAGTTAAATTTATAGTTTGTACATGTACATTTTGACAAAAGTATGCAGTCACCTAACCAAGACCATAATAAGCAAGGTGCAAAGCATAACACTGTCAAGCGTCACCTGTGTGATTGCGTCGTGACAGCTCATTCCTCTTTACAGCTGAGAACTGTTGCATCACATGAACACACCACAGTCTATTCACCCATTGAGGGGTACTGGGTTGTTTCTAGTCTTTTGTGGTGATGAGCCAAAGCTGCTGTAGACGTCCTCAGATGAGTTTCTGGGTGAACATATTTTTTTTAACTTTTCTTGGATGTGGGAACTTAATGTTACCAAACCAAATATGGGTAATGGCTTGACACGTGCGTCAGTCTAATGACACTGGTTGTGGTGAAGGCAAGTGCAGAACTTATTGCAAGCACCAGCCAAGGAGTCCAGGGTGGCTAATGCTCAAAACTCCCTGATGAGTGTCAGGGAAGCATTTATAAAGGGAAGGTGAGGGGGAGTCTCGGTGTATGTGATCAGCTCTTGCACAATTCCGAGTGGCGGATGGAGAGGTGGCAGGGCCGTGTCACAGGGGGTAACCTCATCAGTCCTCAGACTCCTGTCTATCTGGAGGCTACACGCTCATGGTTGTGATGTAGTTAACCTCTTCCATCTGGTGGGGATTTTAGTACCCGTAAAACAACTCAGGGATGTACATCAGACACTGCCATCCATGTGCTTCAGGAAGGAAGTAAAGATTCTGTGGCCACCATAAGGCTGATTGTTAAATTGTTACCAGTTTTCCTGACCCAACTGTTATTTTTGTCACTACCTGTTCACACCCTTTCAATCATTCATTCCTGAGCCAGGATTTTGTGTCTCAGAGGAGGCCTGGGAGACTACAGGTATCCTACAAACAAGAGGCCGGCAGAGGACATGGGAAAGGTGGCCTGTCCTGGGAAGACCCCATGGGGTCCTGCTTGGTTACACGAGGAGAGGGGCGCCAGGTCTGCTTAACTTTGTAAGAGGCGGTCAGATATTTTCCAGAGCAGCTGTCCCATTTCTCATTCCCACCAGCAGTATTCTGAAAATTTCTGTTGCTCTGTATCCTCTGCTACTGTGTCACTAGGCTTCTCCATCCCCTCCGGAGTGAGAATTCAACAGAAGCCTCGTGAGGTCATGTTTATTTTACAGAGAGCTCCTCAGCTCCCCCAATACCTCCCAGTGCTAATGGGTAGGGCTTTACAATACCCTCCTACGTGCCACAATCCTGCTTGGTGGCCTTAGTTTTCCCTAACAATTGTTTTAACATCTCTAGCTGGGGTTTAGCTGGGCGAGAAGCCCAGGGACGGGGAAGGGTGAGCAGTCACTGGCGCTCTTGTCTTATAAACAGACCCTGAGTGACTCCTCTGTCCTCAGCAGCCCCTCTTTACTCTTGGGTTCTTCAGGGTCTCTTGACCTGAGCCCTGAGCCTCGGGGGGTCCTGTAGCCAGTCCCTGATCCCTCTCTCTGCACCTGTCACAGCCTATTCTGGGCTGAAACACACTCTACCAGGGTAGCCCAATGAAACCCTCCTATCACGGTCTCTTCCAGGGACCCAGGAGCCCCCTTCCCAGGGCTATCTTCGCTGTTGTGGCTCTTCCTCTCCTGCTGGTACTCTTGCATTTCGGTGGGGACTTGATGCTCGTATGCACAGCTCTCAAAATGGAAGCCTCAACCCAAGATTGAATTGGGGCTCGGCAGGAAATAGAAGCTCTCACAACATGAATGAAATTGGACATTGATCGACGCTGGTAACACCCCAGGCGCAAGGCTTCACATGCTTTTCTCATTTATTTATTTTTAAAGATTTGGTTGCATCGGGTCTTAGTTGGGGTACATGGGTTTAGCTGCTCCAAAGCATGTGGGGGGGTCTTAGTTTCCCAACAGGGATTGAACGCATGGCCCCTGCATTGCAAGGTGGATTCTTCACTACTGAACCGCCAGGGAAGTCCCTCACTTATTTCTTGTTGTTATTCTTTCCCCATTTTACAGTTTAAAACTGAACCAGAAAAATCATCTCACTCCAAATTGAAGGAAACCAGAATTCCAACCCCCGCATGTTTGACACGAAGGTCCAGGTGATTCTGCAGCCTCCCTGAGGCCCTGCAGGACCATTGTCCACGGGCAATACAGCGCCAGCCTTCAGGAATCAGCAGAGTCCTCACTACGCATCGGGGTGGGGGAGGGGAATGTTCCTGCCCACCCAGACCCTTGCATCCTGAATCCTCACCCGTATTTGTGTTCCAAGAAAATTGCCAACACTAGCTTTCTCCAGGGCCCTGCTACTCTTTGCAGTATCTTTCTCTCCTCCAGGTTATGAATGCACCCCAATTAGAGCCTCACCTGGGGCCACCTCCTGCTCTCATGGCAGTTGTAGGAGGAAGGAGATGAGATGCCTGGTGGGGATACCTGAGATCATGTCATCCAGTCCCATCACTTCATGGCAAATGGGGAAACAATGGAAACAGTGACAGACTTTATTTTCTTGGGCTCCAAAATCACTGCAGATGGTGACTGCAGCCATGAAACTAAAAGATGCTTGCTCCTTGGAAGAAAAGCCATGACCAACCCAGACAGCATATTAAAAAGCAGAGATGTTACTTTGCCGACAAACGTCCATATAGTTAAAAAAAATGATTTTTCTAGTAGTCGTGTATGGATGTGAGGGTTGGACCATAAAGAAAGCTGAGTGCTGAAGAATTGATGCTTTTGAACTGTGGTGTTGGAGAAGAGACTCTTGAGAGTCCCTTAGACTGCAAGGAGATCACACCAATCAATCCAAAAGGAAACTGGTCCTGAATATTCATTGGAAGGACTGATGCTGAAACTCCGATACTTTGGCCACCTGATATGAAGAGCTGACTTATTGGAAAAGACCCTGATGCTGGGAAAGATTGAAGGCAGGAGGAGAAGGGGATGACAGAGGATGAGATGGTTGGATGGCATCACCAACTCAATGGACACAAGTTTGAGCAAGCTCCGGCAGTTGGTGATAGACAGGGAAGCCTTAGGTGCTGCAGTCCATGGGGTCACAAAGAGTTGGACACAACTGAGCGACTGAAATGAACTGAAGGCAGAGCTCCTCCCCATAATCCCCCACCTGATCTGCAGGTAACACCACCTGCAGAGCTTCAGAGAAACTTAAACATATTGAAGGTCTGGGCTTCCCTGGTGGCTCAGTGGTAAAGAATCCACCTGCCAATTCGGGAGATGCAGATTGGATCCCTAGGTCAGGAAAATTCCTTGGAGAAGGAAATGGCAACCCACTCTAGTACTCTTGCCTGGGAAATCCCATGGACAGAGGAGTCTGGAGGGCTACAGTCCATGGAGTCACAAAGAGTCGGGCACAAATGAACAACTAAACAGCTACAACATTGAAGGCCTACCAAAGTCACTAGCGTTAGGGACATGGTGTCAAATTTTCCAATAACCCTTGCAGGTAGAGAACAACCATCCCCATTCTTCTGATGAGGAAGCTGAGTCTCAGAGGCTAAGAAACTTGTCAGAGACCAGCAGCTGGTAAGTGGCATCATTAACTTGCTGGTGTCTGACAGGTGCTCACATCCGTGTGTCCCATACACAGTGACAGGACTCCCACCCCCACCACAGCCTGGCGTAGCCTGGGGAGGCGGCTGAGCCCCAGAGGCTGAGCCCAAGAGGCCCCAGGCCTGGACATTCTCAAGGCCGCTGGGTTGGGACCCTGGGGAATATTGGAGGGTGAAATCTGGGCACCCCTCTCCCCAAGGTCCCAGAGGAAAAAACCACATTGTTGTTGGTCAAGATTCTGGGTCAGTCCTCTGTCGCCTGCAGGGTCCTGCTGGCCGCCCAAGACCACGCAGCCCCTTCAACCCCTGCACAAATCGACTAGGCATTTCCTCACCTGTGCAGAGCGGGAGAGGCAGCCCTGACGGAGGGTGGAAAAAACCCAAGGAGGCAAGCAAACAAGGGGGTGTGGTACGCTGGAAAGGAAAAGGAAGAGGAAGTGAAATTTGACTTTTAAAGGAGAACGGTCCCCAAAATTGGTAATTGGAGAGAACTTTGGGAAAACACCTGGTCCGGTGCCCTTGCCCCTCCGCACTTCCCACCCCCAGCCCCTGCCAACTTTCCCAGCAGAGTGTGTGCCAGGGCCCTAGGCGGGGGTGGGGTGGCGTCTAGGTTCCGAGGGGCTGGAGGGAGTGGAGGAGGCTGGGGGCCAGCAGCTCGCTGGGTGGGGAGGGCGCTCAGGAGCGGGAGCGGGGTAATGGGGACTGGAAGGAGCTCCTGCTTCGTGCCAGGCTCCGTGCCAGGCGCCCGCATGCTGAGCTCGTTAAATTCCTACACCGCCCTCCCCCCCCCCCCCCATCCCCCAACCTCAAGCCTCAGGAGGAGGTCTCACAGTCTCCAGGTGAGGAGGGGGAAGCCTGGCCTTGGGAAATTTCCATTCTCACCACCAAGGGCTGACAATCAATCGATCTGCCCTCTGGGCACCCTTGCCCTGAGTCCCCGGTCTCCTTCCCCACCTGGGAGGCAGAGAAGGAAAGGCTTGAGGTTGTTACTGGCCACTGGGGTCCCCTGCATTCCCAGGCAGGGCTCCTCATGCATAAAACAGGAGGAACCTTTTCCTCCGCAGTTAATCAAAACCTCTGGGCAAAGACTGCAAATGAAGGGCCCCTGTCAAGTCATTTCCCTTGCAAATGAAGCCACTGCTCAAGCATCTTTTCCTCTTTTAAACCTCATCAACTCAGCAGTCGACCCAGGAGCCCGGGGCTGCTCGGCTCGCCTGGTTCTCGAGCAGGTAGCTGGCACGTTTCAATTAGCTTGACGAGTCCCCCATAAGTAGGGGGGACATCTTCGACCCCTGACCACCTGCCCTCACTGAAGCCCAGGGGACTGGGGCTCCCGCCCCCAGCTGTAATTAGTGGATTTACAAGGCTGGTGCCCCAAAGCCAGGCCCAGCTGAGAGATCTGAGCAGGTCACCAAGCAGACACACCAGATCTTAAGGAGCCCCCAATGGGGCCTTGGTGGAGGGACCTCAGCTTGCAGAGCTCAGCCCCAGATAAACCAAGAGATGAAGAAAAGATCCATTACTCACTCTCTGGGCACCTGGAGTTTCCCTATCTGTAAAATGCGTTAATATGATTATCTGCCTTGTAGAGCCATCGGCAGTAGTAAATGAGATGGTCTGGGCATAGCCCTTGGCACAGTATCTGGCACTTACAAAGCATTTCATAAATGTTAGCCAGGATTTATGTCAATATTCTATCAGCACCAACACCAGACCACCTCTGCTGTGGACAGCTGCCAGATTGTAGCATCAGCCATTCACCAGAAGAGCAGGAGCTTCGATAAGTTACCTAACCTCTCTGTGGCTTCCTGTTCTCATTCCACAAATAATGTGCTTATTTTGTGGGGTCAGTGAGGGGACTTAACTCAGATAAAAGAGCTCGAGGACTCTGTGAGGCACACAGACTCTAGAGCCAGATTCCCAGGTCCAGATCCCAGGCCCACTTGTCTGTGTGACCTTAGGCAAACTGCTTTACCTCTCTGTGTTCACTGGTCTTCCTCTGTAACGTGAAGGATTACAATGTTACCCATGTCGAGGACTCGGAGAGGTCACTAAAGGATAATTTCTATAAGTAAAATCGTGGCTCAAA
Source organism: Muntiacus reevesi (assembly GCF_963930625.1). Classification (NCBI taxonomy): domain Eukaryota; kingdom Metazoa; phylum Chordata; class Mammalia; order Artiodactyla; family Cervidae; genus Muntiacus; species Muntiacus reevesi. The sequence goes on along the minus strand of NC_089266.1, from coordinate 8,175,116 downwards.
CAGAAAATGAACATGTAGCAAAGATTTTCTTGAACTCGTTAATTCCTGAGGGAACCACAGCCAGTACAAAGAATTCAAAGAACACATACATGTGGATAGTTGGGAATGCGGAAATGAATTTACAGAGGCAAACTTGCGATAGTCAATTGCATTCCATCAGACTCAGCTCCTATGCATTCCTATGGACAAAAATTGTGTGCCTTACTATCAGTTTTCTACAACTTGAAATTGTAAAATAGCTCCAAGATGACACAAAGTGGAGATAACCCCAAAGGTGTGTGAGACAGAACACATAGCAAGAGGTTGGGGATTTTTGTCTGTGTCGGGGTCTTTCAGCATATGCACAGAGCTTGCAATAGAGTGAGTGCTATACAGGTTTTTGTAAAAAAAAAAAAAAATAATGTGAAAATACACAAATGAAGGTCAACCAAGTGAGAATAGGCAACAACCATTTATTCAAGGTTCCTATAGCCCCCATCACTTTTCTTCCAAAAGAAACACAATCAGGCAGAGAAGTGGGAAGGCTTTGCAGGGGCCCCACGTGTGTCCTGGGAGCCGGCAGCCTGGGCAAGCTGGTCGAGGGGGTGGTCCACTGGCAGCGGGTCACCCGACGTGATTGGTTAGAGGTGCATATCTGGTGCTCTCTGATTGGTCCTAAGTTGGAGGTGGGGTCAAAAATTAGGGATGCTACTGGTTATGAATCAAATCCTGGTTGTTTGGGGCCAATTGTTACAGGGGTGGTTGTTAGGCTCCCAGGATGTTTGCTAGAGACAGTGGTCTGACTTCCTCCAAATCTGACTTATAAGCCAGCAGGCCAGCTTTCTGGACTGGTTACTATAAATAGTGGGTTGGTTTCCTGGGCTGGTTGCTGCAGGCTGTGAGTCAAACTTCTATTTTTATATACAGTCTGGCCATAGCCTTTGGATATTGAGTCTCTCAGTAACCACAGTGCCTGATGCCTTGGACCTTCCATCAGTGGTAATTACCATCAGCTGATACTCACTGATTACACATGATAGCTAATCCTGACTGGTTTAGGTAGAATCGGGAACTTACTGCCTTGGGAGCTCAGAAGCCGTCGGGAGGCTGGAGAGCCAGGCCAGGGAGGACGGGAACCAGAGTGGCTCCAGCCCAATGCCTGACAACACCTGTGTCAGTTCCGTGTCACTCTTGGAGATAAGGTCCTAGGGAGGATGGGCGTCTCTGTTGATCTGCCTTGGGTCACACGCCACCAAAGGAGAGAAGTGACTATTCTCCCAAGGAAACTGGGGTTTTGACACCACAAGAGCAATGCTCAGTTACTGCATTTCCAGAAAAATACCAACATCCACTCAGCCATCCCAGGACATGGGTGCCATGGAAAATCCATGTTTCCAAGTGGGGACAATGAGGCACACAGGAGGTCAGTAATTTGTGGGATTCAAACAGATTCAAAGTCTGCTCTCTTCAAAGCCCAGACTCTTCCCCGCTGTGTCCTTTTGCCTTGTTGTGTAGGTAATCCTGGTGTTCCCTGACACTTAGGTACTTTGGAGCTCCCACCTGCCTGTGGAGTCCTTCCTGTCCTTTAAATTTGGGTCCTTCTCTGCCTGAACACCCTTAAAAGTCCACTCACATCACTAACCAGTATGTGTGGCCTCCTTCCCCAGCAGCGGACAAGCTCCTAGAGGTCACCTGTCAGTAAACATAGGAAAACTTTAAATGGAAATCTTGAAATCCAAGGGCCTATGAGAGAGGAACTAACAGCAAGGAGAGTGAGCAGACTTTCTGGGGTTGTTCATTTTCTTATTGTTGAATTTTAAGAGTTCTTTGCATATTTTGGATCACAGTCCTTTATCAGATGTGTCCTTTGGTAAATATTTTCTCCTATCTGTGACTTGTCTTCTCATTCTCTTGAAATAGATCACACTTGGCTAAATTCAGTTAAATCTTACTCCAAAAGCCTGCTTCTGAGAGAGGCAAGAAATTTATGCCCCTCTCCACCCTCTCAGAGATCCCACAGGAATGGGGAAGCCTCCATCTTCATCCATGTGTGATCCCCATGGAGATGCTTCTCTTCCAAGATACTGATGGTCCATTCAGTTATGGGCAGTTCCATCCCTGGAGGTGAGTTTAGGATTGGGATTCTTTGCCAGGGTTCCCAAGGCCAGAGCTCTTTAGATCCATCTCTTTATCTGTGCACCATCCCTTCTGAAGACCTGTCACCTGGTAGTCCTCATGGACCTGGGACACAGGTTTCCCCACCATCAGAATCATCCACCCTCAAAGCTCTGATCTACTTCCTTCCTCGGGAAGTTGTATCCCAGAGTAGCTAGCATCCCCATTTAGAAAGCCCCGGAACTGTCCACCCCTAGTAATTCAGTCATCTGGACTCAAGCCCACCCCACCTTGTTCTTTTGGGGGTGGGCAAGAAAAAAGAACTCTCTGAACTCGGGTTCTTTTACAGGAAGGACAAATTAGACATGCCACAAGGGAAATTAACCTGTCGCAAATGGTCACCAGGAGCCCAGAATAGTGCCTTTGTTCAAAGCTGGGTTTTCTGAGTTCTGGAATTCTGCCAGGAGTCACTGCCTCCAGGGAGCTTTTTCTTTCCCCACCTCCCAACCATCCCCAGTCAACTGAGCCACCCCCGCCCCCTGTGTTGCCATAACATCAGGGCTGCAGCTCTGATGCCACAGTGATGGGATGGGGGAGTTACCAGTCCATCTCCCTGATGGACTGTGAACTTCCTGAGAGCAGGGCTGTGTCTTCTTTGTCTCCCCAACATCTGGCACAGATGGAGCCAACGTATTCTCCATTGTTGTTCAGTTGCTAAGTCGTGTCCCACTCTTTGCGACCCCATGGACTGCAGCACGCCAGGCTTCCCTGTCCCTCACTATCTCCCTGAGTTTGCTCAAACTCATGTCTCTTGAGTCAGTGATGCCCTCCAACCATCTCATTCTCTGTCGCCCCCTTCTTTTCCTGCCCTCAGTCTTTTCCAGCATCAGGGCCTTTTCTGATGAGTCAGCTCTTTGTATCAGGTGGCCAAAGAATTGGAACTTCAGCATCAGTCCTTGAAGGTGCCAACTCCAAGTCTTGGGTTGGTGCAGGAGGCGCCCCACCTTGGGGAAGCTCCTAGGCTGATGGGGTTGGGGGTAAGTGCTGGAGTCCTTGGCCTTTGGGTTCACCACACCTGCCTTGACTCCACTTTATGCCACTTTCCTCTGCCTACACATGCCCCCCTGCTGGTGAGAGCAGCTCCTTTGAGATGCCTTTTGCATTTTCATTAATTTCTATTGAATAATTGAAACCAGAAAATTAATACTTTCAACCTAAACCTGAATTGCTGTGTGTGTGCTTTTTATAATTGTAATTCCACTGGAGTCGGAAACATTCGAGCGAGTCTTCCTTCTCCAGGGACAGAGGGAACAAAGCTCTGTCTGGAGGGCTTAAAACACAGTGCTGGGCTCAGGCTGGGCACCCAGACGTCTTTTTTTAATTAACCGATGGATGGAAGGAAACAAGGACCCCAAAGATCAAGCCAGCTGTATAGAAGCTTACAAAATTAGGGATGATTCTCCTTACTTTCTGGGCTGGAACCAATTTTGTTTCTTTCATCAAAAATGAAATGGAAATTGCAGAATACCAAGGGGCCGAGGACCTGCCCTGAAAAGGTTTTGTTTTTCCTTTCTTTCCTATCTGATGCCAGTCCACCTCACTTCTGGATGTGACCTTCCTCCAGCCTTCTCCCAAAGGCAGAATTCTTAAAGCATGGGCACCATCCTGGGCCCTGGGGCATGTTTAGTGATGATGGGGAAGCAGAAAGCAGAGAGTTTTGGTCTGCAGTCCTTAGCGTGGTCCCGTTTGGGGACAGCCATGTGACAACTCTAACAGGCGTGGACACACTTCTTGTCCCTTTTACTACTACTTCCCCACTCCGGGCAAGAATTAGGGGTCCTCAGTGTTCCCATTAGCCTTAGTTGGGATGCAGAAGGACGAACATCTCGGATTTTAGGGAGACATAAAGAGCAAGTGAGCAGGGCAAACACAGATGGTCACGTTCACGTGACCGCTGATCTCTGGGAGGGGCCCTGGCACCCGGATGTGTCCTGTTAATGCCATTCTTTCCCCAGGAGAAGGGGCAGGACACAGTTATTATCCAGAGTCAGCAGTGACTCACGGCCTCTTGGAGGGGGTTTTCCCAAGGGGGTCTCAACAGGAAAAGAATAAGGTTGATGCATCCAGGGAAGCCAGGAGAGAACCCAGTTGGAGAGAGATGGAAAGCTGAGTGGGAGGCAGTTCCCGGGAGAAGCTACCTCCCGGGTCCACCTTGGAGGCCCCTGGAGAGGTGGGAGATGCAGAGGGGAGAGTTCTCTAGGCTCCACCACCTGTCCTTGTTCAAGTTTGGGATGCCTCACCTGGCTGATCATCACAAGCCCTAGTAGCTTACGGTTCTGCTGCTACATTTTTCACTGTAATCTAAATGCCTCTCCATTTTGCAGTCCTCCACAGTACCTCGAGGGTCTGGCTCAGGTAGAGAATTGGAGTTTAGGACTCAGTGTAGAAAGGAGTCTGATCACCACTGTCCCCATTCCTGTCTTTGCTCCACCTGCACCTCTTTTTTTTCCCACCTTGCTCCTCTCTGCCTCAGGGCCTTTGCACAGCCTGTTCCCTCTGCCTGGGGTGCTGTTCCTTTTGCCTCACTTCCTCCAGCTTCCTGGCCAAATGCCATCTCTGTAAGTACCTTCTTATAAATCAATAGCCACCTTCACACTCCCGCTCCTTGCTGTAGTTTTTTTTGTTTTGTTTCTTGTCTATCTTCCACCAGCTGCAGTATAAGCTCAATGGGAACAAGTATCTTTTGTGCACAGATTCCCTACATAGGATTCAGCACAGTAGATTCTCAATAAACACTTCCTGAATGAATGAGCAAATCACAATTGCTGGCAAGGGAAGGAGAGCAGGGTGTTGGGTCTAAGAAGTAGAAATCTCAACTTTGGGCTCAGTTGGCACAGAACTGGGCTGTCTTGCCCCTTCCTGGAGGGCAGCCATCTGCTTCCCTCCCCGCTGGTGGCCACAGCTGCACCAGCTCTCTCAGACTTGAGGGCCCACTCTGATCTCTGGGGGCCCCCTCCCATGCTTTCTGGCTGCACCTTTATCCCCATGACCAGGCCTCCCACTCCCACCTTTCCAGGCCCCATCTGCAAAGTTGGGATCAGAGAGAGGAATGGGGGTATCTGAGCCAGCTTTCCATGGCAAATCAAAGTTTAAAAGATGCCACTTTTAATTATGCTTGAGCACAATGTACCCTGAGGCTTTCTGTGGTAAACGGCTCTCAATAAACACTTTCTTCATTAGTTATTTAATTATTTTCTTAAGCAGTGGCAAGGCAGGAGGCAGGGTCCTGCTCAGCCCACAGCCATAAGTCAGCTGTCAAACCCTGGATGAGTGGGGCTCTGGGCAGCTGCCTGCCTGGGTCCGGGGGGAGCGGGAGCAGCCTGTATGGAGCCGGAGCCGTGAAGCACAGACTTCGGGAGGAAAGAAAGCAGGGGAGGAGGGAGGGCCGCAGTGGCGCAGACACCCCTTCCACCCCATGGGACATCCTTCTGGGGAGCCCCTCCATGGGGTAATCAGGACTTTAGCAGAGGGGGGAAGAGAAGAGAATTATCACTTACTGAACAGTGACTGAGGCACCTTACATGTGGCAGAAACCCATTTTTCATAAACGAAATGCAGATAAGACATAAAAAGCCCTAATTTGTAACATGTGCCAATTTCCAAGGCGTAAACACTCCCACCACAGCCAGTTTCAAGACACCAACTATGTGATACTTGGCTTGTAAAATTGCTAAAAATTTAAAAACCGTTTCTGCGAGCCAGTAGGAACTAGCTCCCCCCCCCCCCAGTCCCCCAGTATATACAATGGGATTCAAAACTTCTCTGCAAGGAGGCGTGATGGTTAGTTAATATCATGTGTCAGCTTGATGATGCCACGTATGCCCAGATATTTGGTCAAATGTTATCCTTGGTGTGTCTCTGAGGGTGTTTCTGGATGAGTTTAGTATTTGAGTGAGTAGGCCAAGTAACGCAGATTGCCCTACCCCATGTCAGTGGGCCTTGTCTAATCAGTTGAGGACCTGAATAAGACAAAAAGGCTGAACCTTCCGTGAATAAGGCCTGACTGTCTTGAGCTGGGATATTGACTGTTTCCCACCCTTGGACTAAAACTGAAACACTGGTTCTTCTGGGTCTTAAGCCTGCTGATTTTTGGACTGGAACTTACACTATTGGTTCACCTGATTCTTTAGGCCTTTGTACTCAGACTTGAATTACACTATCAGCCCCCCTGGGTCTCCAGCTTGCTGGCTGGACATCATGAGTGCTGCCAGCCTCCATTTTATAGATAGATAGATATCTCCTATTGGTTCTGCTTCTCTGGAGAAACCTAATTAATACAGAGGTAGTTGTGGTCACCAGAATAATGCCCCCACCCCATCAAAGATGTCCATGTTCTAATTCCCAGAACCTATAAATACGTTACATCATGTGTTGATTAATTTTCTGTGTCGACTTCACAGGGCTGCAGTGCCCAGATATGTGGTTAAACATATGCTGGATGTTTCTGTGAGGGTTTTGGGATGAGATTAACATTTAAGCAGGTGGACTTTGAATAAGGCAGATTGCCTCCCCTAATATGGGTCGGTCTTAACCAATCAGTTGAAAGCCTGAATAGAACAAAAGACTGAGCTCCCCTAGGAGAAACTTCTACCTTCAGATTTGAACGGGAGCATCAACTCTTCCCTGTGTCTCCAGCCAGGTGGTCCACTTCAGAGTCTGTACCATCCAGCCTCCATAATCATATGGACCAATTTCTTAAATCTCTTTTGATATATGTACCTACCCTGCATATACACATACATACACATCTACCTCTCTCAAGGACACTAATACACACGGCAAGGGAGAAGACGGGAGAACTACAGTTGTAGATGGAATTAAGTTTGCTCATCTGCTGACTTTGAAATAGTCAAAGTCAGGGAGATTGTCCTGGATAATCCACAAGAGCACAGTGGAACCACAAGAGGGGCAGGAGGGTCAGTGTCCAAGTGATGAGGTGTGACAAGGACTTGACAAGCCATTGACAGCTTTGAGGATGTAGAGGGGCCACAAACCAAGGAATGCAGGCAACCTCCAGAAGGAGGAAAAGGCAGCAACAGGTCCTTCCCCAGAATCTCTAGAAGGGTTGCAGCCTTGCTGACACCTTGATTTAGCCATGAGACCCATCTCCGACTTTGACCTCCAGGATTGTAAACTGATACATTGGTGGCATTTTATGCCACTAAGTTTGTGGTCATCTGTTACAGCAGCCGTGGGAAACTAATCCCAATATGTTTTGTCCACAGTTAACTAGACGATGCTCCTAAAGCTCAGAGAAGCGGATTGCCCAGGTTGCCATAGTGATGTGCATCAAAGGGGTTTGAGCCCAGGAGGTGTCTGATTCCAAAGCCCAAGTTCTTTGTTCTGTCTCATGAGAGAAGTCACTCTTGAAATATAAATGCCCTTGGGGAGGTTACCAACTTAGTTCTACTTCAGCCTAAGTAACTGGGAAGTTTTCTTTACAGAATATAAACCACGACAAAAGGCAATGTCCAGGTGAAGGCACAGCTAAGCTTGTGAGAAGGACGGAACCGCCCCCTCCTCAGGGTGGGTGTGGCCCAAATGAAGCTGGATATGAAGACTACCAGGTGGTCAGCTTAAGCCAGCAGACTTCCAAGCCAGAGGCATGGCCTGGGGTTTGAGGTCGGGAAAAGCAACCTCTTAAGGACCACAGCTTCAAAAGAAATTACCTGTCCCAGGGCAAGGAGATGAGGAGGAGGCTGGTCGGTTTTCCTGGAAGAGGTGAAATACGAGGGGATGCTGGCCGAGCACTTTCCAGAATGGATGGAAACCAAGCATCATCAGATGCAGGAAGCCCGGCGAGTCCCATTCCCCAGGCCTGGGTGCTCTTGCCCAAGACACGGGCACTAGATAGGTGAACTTGTATCTCGTGGGTCAAACGCCGCGCCAAGTGCTTAGGCTGGTTGCCAACGTTTGTTGAATGAATTGAGTGATAGGGAACAAGATGGAAAATGAGGATGCCAACTTTAGACAAAATGCGTAATTCACAATATCTACCCAACCCTCCAACCCCACCTCCTGAGGACCCCAGAACGTGGTGGCCAAGAGAGGGCGGTTCCGGAGGTCCGAGGCAGGGGCTCGGGCAAGGGTATCAAGCATCGGGGGGGCGTCTCGCGTGGGTCCAAGGAGCCCCCACACGGCCCAGCCCCCAGCTGCAGTATTCTCCAGAATCACTCTCTCCAGAGCCCCATATTCAAACAAGCCTGGGCTATATTTAGCAGGGTCAGAGGGAGCCGATCTAAGGCTGAATCAAGCAGAGCCGATCCGGGAAGTTCGGCTCGAGGGGCCGCGGCCCTCCCACTGGACGTGGCCGGATGACGCTGCCAGGTGCCCCGAGGGCCCGCGCTGGGGGTTTGTGCGGGAGCGCCGGCATGATCCGCAGCCTGCCTTCGCGGCTGGGCACCAGTGTTGTTTCTCCTTTGAGGCCTTTTACCGAGTCAGCACCACGCTTTTATGAGAAAAGATGGGCTGGGCTGTGTTCTGGGGCCGACAGCCTGGCCAGGGAGCCATCCAGCTTGTGACCGCGGGCATTCAGCTCCGACCTCTGAGCCGGTAACCTCTCGCTCCTGTTATTATCTTTAAGAGCAGCAGCAATCTGACCCCTTGTGTATTAGTTTCCTGCAGTTGCTGTAATCAATTCTCACAAACTGCATGGCTTAAAACAGCAGAAATTTTTTCTCTCACAGTTCTGGAGGTTAGAAGGCTGAGCTGAAAAAGGTGTTGGCAGGGCCACGCTCCCTCCGAAGGCTCTGGAAAAAAACTTCCCCTGCCTCTTCCAGCTTACTGAGTTGCAGGCATGCTTGGTGTTCCGTGCTTTGTAGCTACATAGCTCTGCTCCGTCTCCACATGGCCTTCTCCCCTGTGTGTGTGTGTGTCCAAATTTCCATCTTTCCTAAGGACTCTGGGCCCATCCTGTTGCGATATGACCTCATCTTAATTACATCTGTGAAGACTTTCCAGATAACATTCACAGCCGCCGGGTTGGACTTCGATACATCTGGGGTGGGGAGGAGTGTACAGTTCAACCTTGACACCATCCATCTCCTTCTACCCAAGGACAGCATCACCCCCCACCCCCGTCTCCTTCAACCGTGGTGAAGAGAAGGTCCTCCAGGTGGAGGTGGAATATGGGGATCAGCTGCGAGCTGGGTGCCGCTCTCATGAGCCTGACTGATCTCACCGGCCATGTACCCGGAGGCAGCCCTCAGCCTTCGTAGCCCACTTACTCAACACCCACCTCTTCTCACTCCTGGGTCGTACCTGCCTCACCTCCTTTCATCCTCAACTCCTCCGTGTGCTAGGATCATTTCCGTCAGATCACACAGGAGGAAACGGCAGTAAAATCAGGTAAGCCCCACGGCAGCAGGTCAGGTGTCCGGAAGCTAGCCCGGGCCTGACTCGGCTCTTGTAAGAGCTGGAATGGGGGCTTTCACCCTCGTCTTCCCTTCCAAGCTGGGGGACACGGGTCTGCGCAGGCGGAACCTGGGGAAGAGCAGGAGGGTCCTCTCCCTATCACAGTCCTGAAACAATCCCCCCCACTTAAGGGGATCCCACCTCCACTTAAGGAAATGTTGTGACCACTTTAAAGGTAACTAGACAAGATGCTGGAGGAACCAGAGCGACCATGGGGCAGAAAGATAGATTAAAACATGGGCCTCTTTCTCCTGAGACTTTACCCTGCCCTGGCTCATCTCCCCAGTCATGACAGGAGGAACATATGGGGTTCTGGGGGGGGGACTTTGAGTCAGCCAAAGAGAGGGGGTGTGGCTGTGGTGCCAGGACATGGGGGAGGCAAATCCGCCAGCCCCGGCCCAAGGTTAGAGGGTCCCTGGTGACCAGGAGGAGAAACGGGAGTCAGGAGTGCCTCCCAGCCCTCTGCAGAGACCAGAGGAGACCCTGGCCCCTCGGCAGCCCTCCCGCCTCCCTGGTTCTTGGCAGGCACACTGGTCGGTAGCTTCCCTGACTCTCCCTCCTGTCCTTGAACTCAGGGTTCGAACTGGGAGCCAGCTGAGGCCTGTGTGTGCTCTTGGCCCCAAGCCCAGGCTGGACCCAATCTCTTTCCTCCTCACTCCCAGGCTTGGCAGCCTCCCGAGCCCTGGGCTGTAGGGAGGAGCTGCTCTGGGTCTGGAGGCTGCAGGGGGTGGGGGTGGAGGGGGTGTAATCCTTTAAATGAGGCCTCCTCCAGCACCCTCAACCTAGCCAAGACTCTAAGAACAAAGCTGAAGGTTGAGGGAGCAGAGCGGAACCATCCAGGCATGATGGGGAGGCCCGTGGTTCATGTTGGGTGCACTTTAGAAACACCAAAGGAGGTTCTCAGGCCTTCCCATCACCCAGAGATTTCGGTTTAATTAATCTGGGTGCATCCTACATGTGAGGATGGCTAACACTCCCCACGGAGGACTGGGATGGGGCTTCACCATGCTTGTGGCCACTCTGTGCCTATTTCAGCAGGGGTGGGGGTGAAGAAAAGTGTGGCCAGCTTCGGTTTTAGGGAGGAAAGTCCCCCTTAAAACTAGCATCTGGCCTTATATTGGAGTTGCAGTTTCTTCCCAGGGCCTGGCTTCTTTCTCCTGCCACTCACCTGCCCTTCCAGCTTCACCTGCCACCTCACATTAAGATTTTAAGAGAATTCAAATGTAGGCTTCCATACAAAAAACTCTCAAAACTTACAAAACTTAACAATAAGAAAGAAACCAGAGTTTAGAAATGGGCAAGAGACCTGATCAGACCCCTCACCAAGAAGATATATACGGATGGCCAGTAAGCATATGAAATGATGCTCCACATCCTATGTTATCAGGGGATTGCAAGCTAAGACCCTATTAATAATAAGTAAAACACCTACCCTACTCCAGTATTCTTGGCTGGGAAATCCCACGGACAGAGGAGCTTGGCAGACTCACAGTCCATGGGGTCACAAAGAGTTGGATACGACTGAGCGACTAAACAACAACCCAGTTGGTCTAGACCAGTGGTTTGCAACGTGTGGGCATTATCTTGGTAAGAACTCAGGTTCCCAAGCCCTACCCCAGACCGACTGAATCAGAAACTCGGTGGGGTGAGAGCAGCCTGGGCTTTAATAAGCTCAGAGTCACATGACTCTGATGCTGCCAGAGTTGGAGAACCACTGGCCTAGAACAGGGTTTCTTACCCTGGTTCTGCCGATGTTCCAGGCCGGATGGTTCATGTTGCTGAGGGCTGTCCTGTGCGCTGTAGGAGGCTGATACACATCCCTGGCCTCTACCCACTGATTTCTGGTAGCAGGTCACTCCCCCAGCCCCGTGTGACCATCAAACATCTCCAGACAGTGCCAGTTGGTGTCTGGGGAGCTCACTGTCCCTGATGAGAACTAGGGGAGCGTCTCAAACACAGAATTATGCAAAACCATGAATAACATCCTATGGCGTGAGCACCATGCTGGGCTATCCCTCTATTGAGTCATTTGATCCTTACTTTATGGCAAATCCTATCTCACTGCTTGCAAGTTGTGTGACCTTGGGCAAGTTACTTAAACTCTGTTACCTCAGTTTTCTCAACTGTCAAATGGGGGATAACTCAGTTCACTTCAGTCGCTAGTCGTGTCCGACTCTCTGCGACCCCATGGATCGCAGCGCTCCAGGCTTCTCTGTCCATCACCAACTCCCGGAGCTTGCTCAAACTCATATCCATCGAGTCAAGGATGCCGTCCAACCATCTCATCCTCTGTTGTCCCCTTCTCTTCCTGCCTTCAATCTTTCCCAGCATCAGGGTCTTTTCCACTAAGTCAGGTCTTTGCATCAGGTGGCCAAAGTATTGGAGCTTCAGCTGGGGGATAACTAGTGCCTGCCTAATAGGATGGCCAAGCACATAAAGTGACCAGCTGTATACCAAACTCTGAGCATGGTGTCTGAAGCACAATAAATGCCCAGGAAATATTGGTCTTTTTTTCTGAATTGAAGTCTAGCTCATTTACAATCCTATATTAGTTTCAAGTGTATAGCAAAGTGATTCAGTTATATATATATATATTTCAGATTCTTTTCTGTTATAGATTATTACAAGATGTTGTCATTCTCTGTGCTGTACAGTAAATCCTTATTATCTATTTTCTGTACGTGTGTGTGTGCTAAGCTGCTTTAGTCATGTCTGCTCTTTGTGACCCTATGAACCATAGCCCGCCAGGCTCCGCTGTCTATGGGATTCTCTAAGCAAGAACACTGGAGTGGGTTGCCATGCCCTCCTCCAGGGGATCTTCCCAACCCAGGGATCAAACCTGTGTCTCCTTTATGCGCAGGCGATTCTTTACCACTCGCGCCATCTGGGTAGCAGTGTGTATCTGTTAACTTCGTACTCCTCATTTCTGTCTCCCCTATCCTTTCCCCATTGGTAACCATAGGTTTGCTTTGTCTCTTTCAGTTTTGTAAACAAATTCATTTTTATTATTTTTAAATACATATAAGTGACATCATATACACCACATCTAATGAGATGACTGTGTGGATTTTGTATCTTGTTGATGTGGTGTATCACATTTGTGTATGTTGAATTATCCTTGCAACTCTGGAATGAAGCCAACTTGATCATGGTGTATGATCCTTTTTATATATTGTTGGATTCATTTGCTAATATTTTGTTGAGGAGTTTTGCATCTATATCCATCAAAGATATTGGCCTATAATTTTCTAGTGTTTTTGTCTGGTTTTGGTATTAGGGTGATGGTGGTTTCATAGAATGACTTTTGGAGTGTTCCCTCCTCTTCAGTCTTTTAGAATAGTTTGAGGATTGGTATAAGTTCTTTGTATGTTTTTTTAGAATTCTCCAGTGAAACCATCCAGTCCTGAGCTTTTGTTTACAGGGAGATTTTTGTTTTATTAAATTACAGATTCTATTTCACTTCTAGAGGTCAATCTGTTCAAATTATCTGTTTCTTTTTGACTTAATTTTGTTAGGCTGTATGTTTTTAGAAACTTGCCCATTTCTTCTAGGTTGTCCAATTTGTTGACATATAAATGTTCATAGTGTTTTCTTATGATCTTATTTCTGCAAGATCAGTTGTCATTTCTCCTCTTTCATTTCTTATTTTGTTTATTTGGGTTCTCTGTTTTCTTGTTGCTGAACCTGGCTAGAAGGTCGTCGATTTTTTTTATCCTTTCAAAAAAACCTTATTGATCTTCTGTCCATCTAGTCAAGGCTATGGTTTTTCCAATGGTCATGTATGGATGTGAGAGTTGAACTATAAAGAAAGCTGAGCGCCGAAGAATTAATGCTTTTGAACTGTGGTGTTGGAGAAGACTCGAGAGTCCCTTGGACTGCAAGATCCAACCAGTCCATCCTAAAGGAAATCAGTCCTGAATGTTCATTGGAAGGACTGATGTTGAAGCTGAAACTCCAATACTTTGGTCACCTGATGCAAAGAAGTGACTCATTGGAAAAGACCCTGATGCTGGGAAAGATTGAAGGCCGAGGAGAAGGGGACGACAGAGGATGAGGTGGTTGGATGGCATCACTGACTCAATGGATATGGGTTTGGATGGACTCTGGGAGTTGGTGATGGACAGGGAGGCCTGGTGTGCTGTGGTTCATGCGGTCACAAAGAATCAGACACAACTGAGCGACTGAACTGAACTGATCTTCTGTTTGCTTTTTTAAAAATCTCTATTTCATTTATTTACTCTCTAATCTTTATTATTTCCTTCATTCTGCTGACTTTGGGGTTTTTGTTCTTCTTTTTCTAAGTTCTTGTAGGTGGTAGGTTAGGTTGTTTATTTGAGGTTTTTCTTGTTTCCTGAGGAAGGCCTGTATCTCTATGAACGTCCCTCTTAGAACTGCTTTAGTTGCATCCCATAGATTTTTGTTTTCATTGTCAATTGTCTCGAAGTATTTTCTGATTTCCTCTTCGATTTCATTGTCAGCCCATTATTTCTTAGTAGCATGTTGCTTAGTCTCCACGTAATCTTTTTTTCTCTCGTTTTTCTTTCAGTGGTTGCTTTCTGGTTTCATACCATGGTGGTCAGAAAAGATGCTTGAAATAATTCCTATTCTCTTAAATGTGTTGAGGCTTATTCTGTATTATACCTTGTGGTCTATCCTAGAGAATACTCCATGAGCACTTGAAAAGAGAAAAAATTATTTATTTACGGTTGTGCTGGGTCTTTGCTGCTGCACGCCGGGCCTGTTCTTCATTGTGGTGTGCGGGTTCCTCACTGTGGTGGCTTCGCTTCTCCCAGAACACAGGCTCTAGGGCACAAGGGCTTTAGCAGTTTTGATGCATGGGCTCAGTAGTTGCCGCAGGGGCTTAGTGGCCTTGCAGCATGTGGGATCTTCCTATATCAGGGATCAAACCCGTGTTCCCTGCGCTTGCAGGCAGATTCTTAACCACTGGACCACCAGGGATGTCCCCATGCTATGTCTTTTGATCACTTAGTCCACTGACATTTAAAATAGTTATTGATAAGTGTGTATTTATTGCCATTTTAAACCTTGTTTTTCTAGTTGATTTCATAGTCCTTTATTCTTTTTCTTCAGTGTCTTGATGGTTTTCTCTTGTATTGGGCTTGAGTTCTTTCTTTCTAGTTTTTTGTGATTCTTTTGTGTGTTTTTGCTCTCTGGTGACCCTGTGTAGACTGTGTGAATCCAATATTTTTGGTGTGGGTGCCTGCTACATCTTCCCTCAGGATGTGCTGGCCGTTGTCCTCTTGATGGGGAGTATGTTTGGTGTTGGGGAGGCCAGAGCCTACACTGGATGTTGGGTGGAGCAGCCTCTTTGCTCTGTGGTTGTCACAGCCCTGATGGGGGCAGGGTCTGCTCCCCAGTCGCTGGGAGTTAAAAACCCCAGATCTGGCTTTAAGCTGCAGTGTGAGGTAGGCAGGAGTGGAGTGCTCCTACTGGGAAAGAAGCCCTTGTGTGTTCCTCCCCACGGGTTGTCCACAGGGGACATGCAATTCAGTGATGCTGCCTACCACCCAGTGTGCGTACCAACGAAGTCTGCTGCTGCTGGACCCGCCCTGGACTCACCTCTGCTGAGGGAACACTGGTAATCAGCTCAGATGTCAGCCCTGCCCCTACAAAGCCCTTGGCCACTGTAGCCACACCCTGCCCGAGCAAACTGATAGTGGATCCTATGGCAGACTCGTGGCCCATCTTATATGCGTTGACAGTGGTGGCCTAGACCACATTCTAGGCCCTTTGGGCTATTTCTATGCAGCTAAATCGAGCCTTCTCCCTGGGTCCGTCAGCTGAGACCCCATCTACTGCACACCCTGCACATACTGGCAGGACTGTGTTTCAGGCTGGGAAGTACAGTGATGGGACAGCTGTCAGTGCTGGTCTCTCTCTGCCCTACCTGGCAGCAAGGCAGCACCTGCACAGTCCTCTTGAGCAAAGACCAGCCCATTCCAGCTCCCGTCTGCCCAGCAGGCCTCCCAAGTGGCCAAGGGGGTTCCCAGGATGAGGGACCTTTTCCTTTTTCACAGCTCCCTCCCAGGGGTGCAGATTCCATCCTGCTTTCTTTCCCCCCTGTCCTACCCAGTTACATGGGGATCTTCCTTGCAGCTTTGGTTGTGAAGGATCTTCTGCCAGCTTTCAGCTGGTTTTCTGTGAGAATTGTTCCATGTGTACATGTAATTTTGAAGTCTTCGTTGGGAGATGAACTCATCTTTTTCGTCTGCTGTCTTGACCTCCCTCCCGTAGTCAGTCATCTTATCATGATCCAGCTCAGAGATTCTCCTCAAAATGCATTTCTGTTCTCTGACCTCACAGCAAGCACAGCCAGCAGAGATCAGACCCAGGTGGACAGAACTGGGTACAGCCTGCTGGTCAAGCAGGGTCCCTAAAGTCACAGTGCTGGGGTGGTTGGAGGGGTCTGTGGACTTCTGACACCTGTAGGGATTTCCTCTGAGCAGCCTGCCACAGCACTAACCTTGTAGATGAAGTGACAATGTGGAGGAGGGGCCCGTGGGCCCTGGATATCTGCCCCCCACCCTGGGTGTTCACATCCCACTCCTCCTCCAGGCCTGGGCATCCCAGGAAAAAGATGAGAAATAGCACAGCTCCTCCTCTGCACCTCACATCCCAATAAAATATTTATTATTTCAAGAAATAAATTTTTAAAAAAAGAGAGAGAGAAAAGAGTATCTCTATTGCTTTCCCCCGACAGGTCAGGTCCTTGGTGACTATTGAGTTTCTGTGGCCACAGGGGCCACTCAGGCCGAGAGGGCGCTCTGATGGGAGGTGTCCACCCTCAGGCCCACAGCGGGGCTCGTCCCCCCTCTCTGGACTCAGGGTCCTGCGACTGCCTCCCCGAAAGGGTGGAGGGGCAGGCCTAGGTGGGTGGGGCAGGTTTCCAGAAAGGGAGTGGGATTAAAAACCAACTGGGCTGGGGTGGCAGTGTTTCTGCAGTCCTGGTCTTTTTCCTCAAGGAGGGCTCTGGACTCAGGGTGAAGGGGAAGGCATGCCACACAAAGATGAATGGACAGCTGGATCCAGAGGAGGTCTGCGGCTGGAGGAAGCTGGAGGTAGGGACGCAGATGCAGCATTGATGGGGTGGGAGGGCACAGGGGGTAGCAGGTTTGGGGAACCAGGAAATAGGCCAGGTGTGCTGTGGGGCTGAAGGTCCATCCCAAGCCTACGAAAGATGCTTGGGAGGTGGGGCGGGGCCTGAGGCTTTGGAAGCAAGTCCACAGTCTGGAGTTGCAGTCATGCTGGGGGAGATTTCAGGAAATGCCCAAAGTGAAGAGAGTTGGAACAAGCAAGAGGGAGACAATTCAACCCAGGTTCCAGGTGGTCCCTGTGCCTCTGACTGTAGTCCCCAAGTGTGAAGGGCAGAGGGAATTTGGGAAAGCTAACAGGAGGCATAAACAGGGTCCCCCAGCCTGGCCTTCCCTCCGGCCCCCCACCCTTTCTGTCCACATTGCAAACAGCTCCAGAGGGACAAGGTTGACCCCTCACGCATCACTCCCCACTCTGTGGACCGTTCGGTGGGTCATCGGGCAAGCCTCACCATGCTTCCTCTGTCGTATACCCAGAGGGCCCCTCCTGGGCCCAAGAAGGACAAGAACCCTCTCCATCTGGTTCAGATCTGGTTCAGATCTGGTCTTGCACAAACAAGGGACCTCTGGCCACCTGCTCCTGGGCCATTCAATGAGACCCTCGCACCAACCCCCAGCTGCTTGGCCACTGCACTGCCATGCGCCCCTTGGAGGAGCACGAGGAGCCTGCCTAGGGCGGGCACCAGGTGCTTGGCAGAGTCTTCCCCCCTCCCTAGACCTACGCACCAATCTGCCCGGCCCACGTGCCGGTCAAGGAAGAAGGCTTCAGTTCAGGGGCGTCGAGGGGAAGGAGGGTCACTGGAGCTCGGAATCTGCTGGTGCTTTCTCCTGTAGTGGGGAGGGCCAGCCGGGCGGTCACCCTCACAGACAGTCCTGGCACAAGGCCACCTGGCCCTTGCGGAAGTCTCGGCAGGGGCAGAGCCGCCGATATTTCGTGCTGGAGCCGGCGCAGCTGAAGAGCAGAGGTTCCTTCTGCAGGAAGCACTCCTGGCCGGGCTGGGCGAAGGCCGGGTACAGGTGGTTCATCTCTGACTCAATGCCGTCACAGGGCACCTGCAGCCTGGGTGGGCACCACCAGAGGTGGTCACTGCCCATTTCCCCTGCCCCGGCCCACCCATTCCAGACCCAGGGAGGTTGCTAGGAGGCGCTGGGAGAAATGCTGGGGTGGGCAGCTCCTGAGCGAGTGGGCAGGAGGGTGGGGCCACAGGCTGACGCATCAGAGGAATGGGGCAATTTCTGTTGCCTGGACCTAGAAGATGCCCAGACAGGCTGGGCAGGGGTCTGAGGCTTTGCCAAGGGTTTAGAGCTGCAATGTGGATACCTGCCTGGAAGATCCCTTCCAGATCCTTCCTCTCTGGGAAGCACTGAGTCCCCCTCACCCTTGCTGGCAGGCCAGGGGGCAAAGCGGTCAAGAGAGTGAGGGGCTACAGGGGAGGTCAGCTGGGCCGGGTCAGGCAAGGGGCCCACTCACTTCTGGAAGGCGTCCTGGCTGTTGAGGAAGGGGAAGAAGGAGGGCTCGCAGATCAGCCCGTGGTCCAGGCAGGCGTCCGTGCAGGCCCTCCCCGCGGTAGCCAGCCAGGCCCGGAGGGAGTGCGCTGGGGGCCAGGCCCCCGAGGCCAAGCTGGCGTTGCGGATCCATTCCAAGTGGGTGGCGTTGGGAGCCAGGATGAAAGGGCTCTGAGGGGCTCGGGCCCCAGGTGGGGCAGGACCCGGGGATGCACAGAAGTCCTGCGGGAGGAAAGCAGTGTTAGGAGGAAAAAATGGGGTGCCTCTCTCCCGTCAACTCAACCTATACCCTACTACCCCCTCACTTGCTACCAAACTTTTAAACAGCTTTATAATAAAATGAAAAATAAAAGTCTTTGCATTTCCATACTATGATATGGAGGCTGGGATGCTAGAGCTGGGGGTCCAGGAGAGTGGCACCCCAGGGAAGGAAACAGACTGGAGAAAGACTAGGGGGTTAAAGCACCCTGCACCCCAGGCAGAGGTGGGTCCTCAGACTCTGAAGCTGCCCCACCCCAGAGACAGAGAGTGGGGGACCCACACACCTGGTGCTGGATGTAGGCATGGATTCGCTCCAGCATCCCCTCACACGTGTACTCGTAGGGCAGGTAGGGGTCCACCTGTGGGAGAGACAGGCAGATACATGGGTCAGGAGAAACCCTGGGGCTCCCCAGACCTGGCCACTTGGCTCTGGGAGCAGAGATCTGGGGGCTCAGGCATCCTGCACTCAGCGAGCCGATCACCCCATCCACTAGGATGCCCTGTTCCCCAATGCACCCCGCAGTGGCCCCCAGGGGCTCAGGGCAGCTCATCTCTCCTCAGCTCCTTTCTAGCTACACCATTTCTCCTCTTTCCCTAAAGCTCATTGTTCCATCTCCACTTGGGCTGTGATGTCTGCTCTTTCTGAGCCAACCCCTGGATTCATCCTCACCTTCCCAGGTGGCTCAGTGGTAAAGAAGCCACCAGCAGGAGACATGAGGTCTATCCCTGGGTCAGGAAGTTCACCTATAGAAGGAAACGGCAACCTACTCTAGTATTCTTTGCTTCCCTGGTAGCTCAGCTCAGCTGGTATAGAATCTGTCTGCAATGCAGGAGACCCCAGGGTCAATTCCAGGGTCAGAAAGTTCCCCTGGGGGAGGGATAGGCTCCCCACTCCAGTATTCTTGGGCTTCCCTGGTGGCTCAGTTGGTAAAGAATCCGCCTGCAATGCAGGAAACATAGGAGATGCAGGTTTGATTCCTGGGTCAGGAAGATTCCCTGCAGGAGGGCATGGCAACCCGCTCCAGTATTCTGGAGAAACCCCACGGAGAGAGGAGCCTGGTGGGTTATACAGTCCATTCGGTCACCAAGAATCCAACAGCACAGTGACTAAGCACAGCACAGCTTAGATATCACCGCCTCCAGGAAGCAGACCCAGAGTACCACCTCCTGTTTAACTCCTGTTAAAAGACCATTTCCTTGGCCCCCATGCCAGACTTCCCCAGTAGAACCGGCACCTGTGTCATCATTTCTGATGTGTCCCTTGTCTCCCTCAGGTTAGGAGCCCCAGGGTTCTGGGACCATGCTTGTCCACCTGTTGCTTCACCCAGGGCCTGGTACACAGTGGTCCCCAGGGAAGTGGTCACAGAACAGAAAAGTATCTCGGCTCTGCCTGTGTCCTGCCCAGGATGCAGAAGGTTCACACAAAGGAACGCAAGGCATCTCTCAGCTTGATGGAATGAGATCACATTTGTGAAGCTTCCTGCCCAGACCAGGTATCTGGGAGCTCCATGAACAAGGGTGCCCCAAACGAAGGCCACATACTGTCCACCTAAATATCAAAGTTACAGAGCAGTGCATGCTGGGGTTGATGGGAGCAGATAGATTTGGCAGCTGGGGCCCGAGAAGTGAAGGGAAGAGAGAGAGGACGTGATGAGGAATCCGCCTCCTGGAGTGGGGACCCCCACCTCTCCTCCACTCTTCTTACCTGGCATCCCTGCCCTGTTTACACCAATGCCCAGTGGCCCAGCACACAGCCAGCTTGGAGGAAAGATCGGCCAGGTGGGCAGGAGGCAAGGTCAGGCTGACATGGGAGATAGTCCATCTCAGACTCAGAGAAAGATCTGTTTTAGCCTTCAACACCCCTGCCCCATCACCGTGTGTGTGTGTGTGTGTGTGTGTGTGTGTTGGCACCACACCCAGCCAGCCCACCTCCTGTTAATGCCATTTTCCAGCCAGCAGCACCAGAAATCAGGTAGCTTCAGCCCTGGCAGTGAAATCTTGCAGGTCTGCTCAAGGCCACACTCCCCCCCTCCAACCCACCCCCACTCACCCTTCCTTCTCATCAGAGGTGGGTGGAGTCAGAGCCCAATCCTGGAGACCTGGGTCCTGGAGACCCCACCTTGAGGGGCCGCAGGCCTGTCCTGAGGCCTCTGATCAGGGCGACATGCCCAACATCAAGCTGAGGAGGGTCTTGGGAAGCGGCAGCCACCATCACGACCGAGTCTCGGGACAAGACCCCTCCCATTTGACCTTGCCCCAATCCGCACTTCACCTGCACTGGGAGCAGGTGTCTTTAATCCAGGGGCAGTTCCGGGGTCCCAGAGAATTCCCCGTGTCCACACCCAGCCACATCCTTCACAGCCCATCGACCAGCACAGCTTTTCAGCCCTGAGCTCTGCACGGTCAGTCCCAGCCCGAGCTGCTGGCCGCCGAGGCCCCGGCCGCCAGCTGCTGCCCTAGCAGTTCCCCAGTCGCCTCGGGTACAAGGCTTCAAGTCCTGGTTATAAATAAACCCCCTGGAGAAGAGACTTCCCCTCCAAATGTCACTGCCTGCTCTAGCAGCAGCCACCGAGTTATCCCCCTTGTGGTTTGAAGCCCATCACGCAGTGATTCAAAGCTGTGCCCCCCCTCCCAATGAGGGGACCATTCAGAGCAGCCACATCCCACCTGCCGTGAATCTCCCACCGGACAAGCCAGCCTGCCTGGAAATTACCCCCATTAGGTCTAATTACAGGTGTGCACAGTGATCCGTCTCACAGAATGGCAGGTGCTGGTCCTGCTGGAATTACCGGCCTGTGATAATGAGCGCGGCGGGCTGGGAGAAAGCAGGCGTCCCTCCCCCAACCTCCCTTCCCCTCCTCTCCCTCCCCTCACCTCGAATGGCCTCACCCTGGACAGAGAGATGCTTGAAGGGCAAACCCACCGAAGCTGGGAGACCTGAAAAGAGCCCCCACCTGGAGCCTCCTCGCTGCTTGTGGGGGTGGGGGTGGCAGGCAAAGGGTGGGGGCCGCCAGGCTGGTGCCTCAGGTCTGTCTCGGCCCTTCCCCCTCCCTCTCCCTGCAAAAGGCCCCACGACTTGCAGAAGAAGCTGTGTCCCCCGCTGGCGGCCCTCATTCGCTCTCTGAGCTCCTGCCAGCTATCTCTGTTTTCTAAACTAGGATGATCAGATTTACCCAGGGGGCTTGTTTAAAATGCAGACTCCAGTCCAAGTTCGATGCATGAAACAGGGCACTCAAAGCCGGTGCTGTGGGACAACCCAGAGGGATGGGATGGGGAGGGAGGTGGGAGGGGCGATCGGGACAGGGTTGGGGGGGACACATGTACACCCGTGGCTGATCATGTCAATGTATGGCAAAAACCACAATATTGTAAAGTAATTAGCCTCCAATTAAAATAAATTAAAAAAAAAAAAAGAGTAAAACGCAGACTCCGAGCCACACCGGTTCTTTGAAATCAGAAGCTGGGGACAGGCCCAAGAGTCTGCATTTTAAACACCTTCCAGGCTAACTGGGAGGTGGGGTAGGAGTGGGGCTGGTTAAAGGCAGAGGGGCCTTGGGCTGGTTTGGAGTCCAGCTACAAGAGTCAGCCTGGTGAATCTGCAATACCTTAGTTCCTGGACCCTTATGTTCCTGTGATTTTTAATTAACTAATTAATGCAATTAAACAGATGTTCATGGTTTTAAAAAATCAAGAGAAAACAAGACAAAGGAAGTTTTCCTCTGACCTCAGATGCTCAGACCCTTCCTGGGGGCAGCACATTATCAGTTTCTTGTGTGTCCAACCAGAATAACGTGTGAATAGATGAACGGGCTCCCCTGCACAGACCACCCCCCTCCCACCCCCTGCATTTTAGGTCTGCAGCTGGGAAAACCGTGTCCACAGGGCTGGGATCTCACTCACTGAGTTTCTCTCCAGGGAGGGATCCTGGAGGTGGGGCCAGACCTGCAGCCTGAGGGTGAACAAAAGCCTTCGGAGGTCCCCCTCTCACCCCCACCTCTGCTCCCACCTCCGGGTGGAAGCCTCGGATGATTACTTTGGCAAGGGGTAGGCAGAGGGAATGGGAAGAGGATGGGCGGTTTCCTCCAGGGTAGCATCCCACAGCACCCTCCCCCATACCTTCCATGGAGGTGCCTGCTCAGCCCCGTGTTTAGAGCTGACCCCCCGCCCCATCCAGCGATGGATGGAGCTGGGGGAGGAACACCTCAGTTTCCTCATTTCTCAGTAGGACAGCTCGGGATCTGAGTACCCTACCTCTCACAGGTCCCTGCTAGCATTGAGCACCAGCTGCCTGCAGGCAGAGGTAACCTCCATTACACACCCTGACTCACTGTCACTCTAGAACCTTCCTTCTTGGGACCACCCCCAAATAAACTACTTGTAGTCAAATCCCTGTCTGGGGTCAGCTCCTGGTAGAACCCAGTCTCAGTCTGTGACCTGGAGGAACTCCCAACAGAGGAGGATTTGCTTATGTGGATGCTTCAGAAGCAGGCGGAGGAATCTCCCCGCACCACTGATGGAGGGTCCCGGGGTTCAGCTGCTTCGCAGGTCAACCTGGCCATGCCTGCCACAACTAGAGGTGCACCTAGGCTGTAACACGGCAGTTTCCTTGGCACTTTCTCTAAAGAAACAATCACACCCACTCAGAAGGGAAGGACAAGGGTGTAGTGGGTAGAGGAAGGGACTCTCTGGGGCCATTTGCTGAGAGGGTGGGCTAAGTGGAGAGGGCTGAGTGGGAGGGACTGACCCATGGGATGCAGGAAGGTGTTAAAAGATGCCAACCTGGCAGTCCAATGGTTAGGACATGGGGCTCAATTCTTGTTTAGGGAACTAAGATCCCACAAGCCACATGGTGTGCCCCCCCCTCAAAAAAAGAAAAAAAAAACGCAAACCTGCCTGTGGTCAGGACAACCAGGCAGAACTCTGGACCTAGAGTTAAGTATTAAAGACCGCAGGGGGATCGATGCCTGCTGGCCTCTGCCCTGAGCCCAGCAGTGCCCCCAGCTCCCCCGGCAGGTGGGCGCCCTCCTGGGCATGGCTCTCCCTTATAGAGCCCCTGCCCCACATGCTCTCTGACTCTGCCACAAGCCCACCCTGAGCCACACATCCCCCCAGGGAGGGCACACTCAATGAACGAACAACATGGTACTGGGCAGGGAAGAGGACCCAGCAGGAGTGGTTATTTTGGCTCAGCCTGGGGTCCGAGCTACCGCAAGAAGTGGGTCCAGAGGGACTGTGGCAAGCAGAAACCCCCACCTCCAGCCTGTTCACACAGTCTGACCTCTTCTCTATATAAAGGGACCATGAGAACACACAGGGAGCTCTCAGATGCCAGAGGTGCCAGGAGAGGAGCTGAGCTCCACAAGCCCCTCCCTGACCCCTCCCACACACAACCCCCAACACCCACTTGCTGGAGAAAACACAAATGCCCCACCCACTTGCTACCCAAAGGTGACACCACCAGCGCCACCCCAGATCTGGTCTGAAAGGCAGGGCGTCAGCCCCACCCAACCTGCTGAATCTGAACCTGGGCTTTAACAAGATCCCAGGTGATCTGTGTGCACTGAGACGTGCTGCCCAAGACCACAGAGACACCAAGAGTCCAAGGGACCTTCACGCATTCATCCTGGAGACCACCCTGCACCTATCTTATGCTAACATGACCTGGCCTCCAAAGACATTCAAAAAGTGACTCTGGATCCAGGGCTGCCATGTAAGGTTGTGCAGGCTGCCCACTGCACAAAAGCATATTTCCATCTCCACTTCCTCGACAAACACACACACATCCAAGTTGGTGAGTGGAGCCCCTGCGCAAATTTGCCAATCCAGGCTGCAAGTCTGAATTCACCAAGAGAAGCATCTTTTTCCAATTATAGCAAAGACGCAAAGTATAGGATATTGGTGGTCCTGTCTGGATCCGAGCCTCACCTGGGTTGTCATGATGGCCTGGATGGCTGCTTCAAACTCCTCTGAGTTGTTGTAGTCGACGGTCCACACGTGGGGCTTGCCAATGAAGTTCTCTGCGTAGGGATGCTGGGAGAACACCTAGCCAGGGCACAGAGACAGGCGGCTTCTCCCTGTGCTGCCAAGCTGGGCTGGGTGAAGGGGAGGTGCCCCCACCCATCTGGGCCATCTCTCCCTTCATCCCAGGCTTCAGTTTTCCCCTTCCAGGAACTTTGGGATCCCATCTCAGAGCCCCTGGATGTGGGCTCAGGCCCTTCCCACTCACCTCTCTGGAGGTGGGCTTGCCCCGGAAGAACTCGTGGTTGAGGGAGCTGTGGGGTGGGCTGAACCGGGACTGCAGGAAGACACAGCCATTGGCGATGGCCTCCAGGGGGGCAGGGCCCTCATAGGGAAAGCCAAACCCTATGAAAAGCTGCAGAACCAAAGTGGCATGATGATCAGGGAAGGTTGGGTATCACAGCCCAGGAGCCCCAAGAAGTTAGGGGTGAGGTTGAGGTCAGGACATTCACAGGAGGCAACCGGGGCAGTAGGGAGCACAGGCCAGCTGTGTGCCTTGGCCATTGTGAAATGAGGAGGTCTCTTTAGGTAGTATCAATGGCCTCTTCCTGCTCCAAAGACTATGATTTGGAGAGGAAAGAGAAGAACAAGGGTTCCCAAGCTTACAAGGCTTCAGGTCACTCCTACATTTGACCTCAAAGGACCTTTACTCACTCACCCAAAAGACATTCATTCAGCACCTGACTTGTACTAGTAGGAGTGCTCATAGGGTTGACCCCTGGAAGATAATATAAGTGATTCTGAATCTGGGGTTGCCATGTAAGGATGTTGAGGTTGCTCACTGCACAAAGGTATCTTCTTCCACCCTAACACATACACACCATACATATCCAAGATGCTTAAGGAAAGGAGCTATCGTCAGATTAGGAGAGGACCTAATTAGGAGAGGACCTAATTAGGAGAGGACCACAGCTGCCTAGAGACCTTCCAGCTTCAGCTGACACTTCAGGGCCCAACAGCAGGATCATGTTCCAAGGACACATTTCAGGGACTTCCAGGAGCAGTCAGTGGCCTGATGGAACTCTAGCCTGGCTGCTCCTCCTTCCTTTGCCCCTAGCCTTTCTACCCCCTCAGTGGCTCTTAAACCCACGCCTGACCCAGGAGTTGTCTGGACTGGTGTTAAGGGGCAGCAGGCGGGAAGCCCAACTCTTTTTTCACATCAATGAACCCCACCCAGCTCCCTTTCCCTGATGGGTATCCCTATCTCTAACCCTGGCTCCGACTAACACCTCGGAGGCCTGGACACGAGGTTCAGGGCAGCAGAGTGTGCAGGGGCATGTCCACATGTAGAAGGGGGCATGAATGATGGTGGCAGATGTGGCAGGCATGTATGGGCTCCCTCCTGGGCATCTATGGCCGGGTTGAGGTAAAGATGGAGGAAGGGGTGGGGCTCACTTTGGCCTTGCGCAGCAGCTGCTGGAACTCAGGCTGCGGCAAGAGGCCATGGTTCTTCACAAAGGCCGGGACTTCAGGGGGCCGCTGGCTCTCGTAGTACACAGTGCCGTGGATCTCCATGTACTTGTTCAGAATGCTCAGGAACTTCTCCTTCCCCTGGAAGAGGAGAAGGAGGAGATGGGGGCCTTGCTCTGACCACAGATGGCAGAGTCCACTGAAGAGACATCACTGGTCGGGAAGTCAGAAAACATGGGCCTAGTATCAGGTTGGTCCCTAACCAGCTGTGTGACCTTGAAGACGCCCCCCTCTCCTCTCTGGACCTCAGTTTCTTTATCTGTGAGGTTAGGGAGGTTGGACTAGACCAGGGGCCCTAGGCCTGTTTAGCCATGGACCTGTTGTCTTCCAAACGTCTCCCATAGAAACCAACATCCGATTGCACCCAAAAGTTTGCGTAGTTGAAGCTATGGCTTTTCCAGTGGTCAAGTATGGATGTGAGAGTTGGACCATAAAAGAAGGCTAAGCACCAGAGAACTGATGCTTTTGAATTGTAGAGCTGGAGAAGACTCTTGGGAGCTCTAGGACAGCAAGGAGATCAAACCAGTCAATCCAAAAGGAAATCAACCTTGAATATTCACTGGAAGGATTGATACTGAAGCTGAAGCTCCAATACTTTGGCCACCTGATGAGAAGAGCTGATTCACTGGAAAAGACACTGATGCTAGGAAAGACTGAGGTCAGGAGGAGAAGGGGACAACAGAGGATGAGATAGTTGGATGGCATCACCAACTCAATGGACATGAGTTTGAGTGGGAGATGGTAAGGACAGGGGAGCCTGGTGTGCTGCAGTTTATGGGGTCATAAAGAGTTGGACATGCTTAGTGACTGAACAAATGGAGCTACTTGGCCTCCTCTGAACCCTAATGACCTCTGAGGACCTCTGCAGAGGTGTGCAGTATAGATGGATAGATCACACCTCAGCGCCTGGGCGCCCATCTGATCCTACAGCCCGGGTCCTGAGCTGGGAGCTGTGGTCGGTGTAGGACCTCAGTAGGAATAAGCATGGGATCAGCTGCTGGGTTCTATTTTTTAGAGTTTTTTGAGGCTTGCAGAAGAAAGGAAGGGATAAGTTGAGCGGAAAGTAGCTATAAGATCATGAATCAGGGCAGGGCTTAGAGGTCTTTTCAGGGCATGCTGGTTCCCAGTAGATCAATGGGTCAGAGAAAAAGAACCCGTGGTTCCCCATGTCCTACCAGTCAGCATGAAGTCAGACCACCAGGAGCTCCAGCCCAGGATTAGTTTATAAACCACAGCTCTTGAAGAATGTTATCAAGAAGTATTAAAATAATTAACAATTCACATTTTGAAACTCAAAGTGCATAAATTTTTCACAAGAAGGCCTTACACATTGGGTAATGCAGATCAGCCCTGTCTCTGAGAATGACCAGGAAAGATGGGAAAAACATCTATGATTGCCCTGAAAGTCTAACAAAGAATGAAAAATTACGAGGCCAAGACTTGAGAGAAAGAGAAAAAGAGACTGTTGAGGCCAGTGTTGGGTTTGGTTTTCCTCCTGGAGGGTCCACCTGCTGATTCCAAGGGTAGGATCTAGGCAGCTGAGCAGACCTAGGAGATGAAAGTCCAAGTTCAAGGCCTACCAAAGATAGGGAGTGTTGATGGAAACTACACCTTGGGTTGGAATTCTGAGAAATTACATCATGAATGAAAGGGTGGACCAGAACTAGAAGCACAGTTAACAGACGCTGAATTCTTTAAAAATGGTCTCAATCACTATCACTGATTAAGGTGATCTAGGGGACTTCCCTGGCGGTCCAGTGGTTAAGAGTCCACTCTTCCAATGCAGGGGGCATAGGTTCAATCCTTGACTGGGGAACGAAGATGCCATACGCCATTAAGCATAGCCAAAAACAAACAAACAAACAAAAAAGGCAATCTGGGATTGCAAGGGCCTCAGTTGTAAACCAAGAATAAAAGAAAATCCTCTCTGGAGGAAGAGAACATTATTCTTGACATCAAGTTATTTCTACGATTTTTCATATTCACTTTCCAGAACCACTCCTAACTCCAAAAAAAAAAAGAAAAAAAGAAAAAAAGGAACCAATGAAATCCCAATCAACATCCCAGCAGGCATTTTTATAGAAATTGACAAGCTAATTCGAAAACTCATTTGGAAATGCAAGGACCTAGAACACACAAAATAACTTTGAAAAAGAAGAAAGTGGGCAGACTTATCTGATCTCGAGACTTATTACAAAGCTACAGTAATCAAGACTGTGATGCTGGCATCTAGTTAGACAGATAGATCAATAGAACAGAACAGACAGTCCAGAAATAGACCCACACATGTGGGGTCAATTGATTTCTGACAAAGACACAAAGACATTTCAGTGGAGGAAGACATAGTCTTTTCAACAAACGGTCACAGATCACTCGATATCCATATGCAAAAAGAAAAACGGAAAGGAGAGGGGAAGAAAATACAAATTAAAAAAAACTGTTTTTAAAGGACAGGGGGAAAAGTACTTCAATCCATACTTCATATCATATATAAAATTTAATTCAAAATGGATCACAGGGATGTCCCTGGCGGTCCAATGGTTAAGACTCTGACCTCCAATGCAGGGAGTGTGGATTCAATCCCTGGTTGGGGAACTATCATCCCACAAGCTGTGCAGCTTGGCCAAATTTTTTTTTAAAAAGGAGAGACACTGGGGCAGAAGCAATATTTAAAGAAATGGTAGCTGAGAACTTTCTAAAATTAGTGAAAGTTCAAACTACAGAGCCAAGAAGATCTACAAACTCCGTGTAGGATAAGAAACAAAACAAACAAACAACAAAAACCACTGAGGCTTATTTTAGTGAAACTCCCGAAAACCAAATAAACAGAAGCCTCAAAAGCAGGCGAAGGGAAACACACACACACAAATTACCTTTAAAGGAACAATAAGACCCACACTGACTTGTCAGCACAAATGATAGAGGGCAGAGGACAAGCTAGAATTTGTACATGATGAACATAACCACTAAGACATTTTTAGAAAAATAAAAAACAGAGCAAACCCAGACTAGGGTGCTTTCTTCTAGAGAAGGACAATGATCCTAAATGGAATCTCAGTGACGTAGGAAGGAACACAAATCAATAAAAAGGATAGATGTGGGTAAACATAAATAAATACTGACTTTATAAAACAACAATAATACTAATATATTGTGTGGTATAAAATATTTGGACAGTATTAAAATACCGTAAGAGCATATCAGTTGGAGAGAATAGAAATAAAACATTTAAAGATTCTTTTACAACCCCATAAAAGCTTTAAAGTACTGACTTATATTAGGCTTTGATAAGTCAAGGATGGATGTTATAATCTTTATGGTAGCCATTGGAGAAGACTCTTGAGAGTCCCTTGGACTGCAAGGAGATCCAACCTGTCCATCCCAAAGGAGATCAGTCCTGGGTGTTCATTGGAAGGACTGATGCTGAAGTTGAAACTCCAGTACTTTGGCCACCTCATGCGAACAGTTGACTCATTGGAAAAGACCCTGATGCTGGGAGGGATTGGGGACAGAAGGAGAAGGGGACAACAGAGGATGAGATGGCTGGATGGCATCACCGACTTGATGGGCATGAGCCTGAGTAAACTCCGGGAGCTGGTGATGGACAGGGAGGCCTGGCATGCTGCGATTCAGGGGGTCGCAAAAAGAGTCAGACACGACTGAGCGACTGAACTGAACTGAACTGAAAGAATACAAAAACATTAAGAAAACCAGAACCAAAAGAATATGAGAACATAATTAGCTAAAGGAAGGTGGATTTTAAAAAATATATCAATGTAAAAGAAGATAAGTGAGGGGGGGAAACATGAAACAGCTGAGAAAAAGAAAAAGAGGACTTCCCTGGTGGTTCAGTGGTTAAGAATCTGCCTGCCAAAGCAGGAGATACAGTTTGATCCCTGGTCCAGGAAAATTCCACATGCCCCAGGGCAACCAAGCCTGCCTGCTGCAACCAGAGAAAGCCCTCGCGAAGGAACAAAGGCACAGCCAAAAATAAATAAATAAATACATAAATTTTTTTAAAACAGAAAAGAAAAAAGAAACCAACTAACAAAATAGTAGATTCAGAGTCAGATAATATCAGTCATCACACCAAATGTAAAAAGGATTACTTATTATAAATTGATGCCCCCATAAAAATATCAAATCAAGGATGTAATGTGTGAATAAAATGTCTTCAAAGCCCCTATTCAACTTCCTGACCCCATTACCAGAGCAGCTGTTGTTAACAGTGTCTCAAGTGCCTTCCTCAGATCTTTTATGCATGATAAGCGGATGTACATTTTCTTTAAACCACACACATACATGTACAAATGGGTTCATGTCACATGCACTGTTCACCAAGCTTTTCTTCACCTAATCATATATACACATACATGCATATGTGAGTATTTATGTGTGTAAATGTAGTTTTACAAAACAATAGTTACCCTTAATACATATAAAGTCCTCTGATATCCTTTTATTCTCTTGTTTCTAGGCTATCCTACTTCATTTAGAAAGGCTAATTAAGACACAGAAAAAGACAAACTGTAGGATCTCACTCATCTCATCTCTTGAATTGAAAAGAGTCAATCTCATAGAAACAGTAGAGTGGTGAGTGTCAGGGGCTGGGGGTGGGAGAAACGGGACCATGGCGGTCAAAGCGGACAAACTTTCAGTTACGAAATGAATAAACCCAGGGATTTAACATCCAGCATGGTGCCTATAGTTACTCAAACTGTACTGTATACTTGAAATTTTCCCAGGGAGTCAACCTTAAATGTTCTCACCAGGCACACACAAAGTATGCACGGTGATGGATGTGGTAATTAGCTTGATGGCGGTACTCATTCCACAATGTATATGTATACCGAGCCATCATGTTGTACACCTTAAATACATACAATTTCTCTTTGTCAACTATACCTCAGTAAACCTAAGGAGGAAAAACAAAAAAAATAAAGCTGAGTTGCAGTTTGCAAAGGCGAGCTTAGGTCCCCCACCTGGCACTTCTGATGTCCAGAATGATTCCTCCAGCAGCAAGGCTGGATTTGCCCTGCACCTGGATAAGCAGTCTTTTTCCCATCCTCTCACTCCCGATCCCTGGGACAGACTCTCATAAAATAGCAGTAGCTAAGCCTTAGCCTCCAGCTCTGGGGACCCAGGATAACAAACCTCCTCAACACAAAAGTCATCAAAACTCTCGCCCGGATCCCGGCTGCCGTTGCCCTAACGATGTGACAACCGCACCTTCTCCTTCCTCCTCCGCCTCTCTGCCACCCGGTCCCCTGAACTCCGGATGGCATTTGTCCCAGAATGCTGCTGCCATTCCTTTCTTCACCCGGCCGCCTCTGCCTGCCTTTGGTCACAAAAACCAGAGCAAAGATGTCTTTTTTGGAAGCAGTTTCTTTGAGGTCTCTTGCTGTGTAGCATTGCTCCTGGCTATCCCAGAATCTCCTGAGCCCGAGATAAAACCGTTCTCTTCCCAGAGCTCATGACCTCTCATTCTCTTGGGGCAGTCTCTGAACACTGTTCTCTGGCACAAGCAGACACTGTGCTCACTCCCTTGCCCAGTGCCCCAGGCATCCTGGCAGCCAGCTTGTCTGGCATCATATGAAAATGACCCCTTGCTTCTGTCCCCACACTCCATGGTGGACACTGATGTCTCAGACAGGGCTTGGACCCTTAGTCCAGCCTCCAGAGCTTCTCTCTGCCACCATCCAAGGCGTCATAACCGAGGAGGCTATTAAGGGTCCTGGCTCTGGAGTTAGATGTGGGTTCGAATCCCAGCGCCACCCACTTAACTAGTTGGTCATACTAACCCCACAGTTGATGGTCAAGCGAGAAACTACATGTGAGCACCTGGCAACAGTAAGCTCTGGCTGGATGAGTATCAACCACGGCTGAGACCGCATAGGGTTGTCTTGGCACAGATCATGAGATGTCCCTTAATTCCTCCCCCTTCCTCAGTCACAGAACTCCAGGGCTAAGCTGGGCACATATGGCTAAAGCACGCCTACTTCCAAAGTCCCCTAACCCTGGCTGTGGCCACGGGACTGAGACCTAGCCACGGGGCCATATGGCGCAGAGCTGTGTGTAATGTTTGGGGATATGCTAAACCCGGCCTTCCTCCTCCTCCACCCCCCCACCCCCACCCCACATCACCGACTGAAGGGCAGATGTAATGACTGCACTGCCTGTGGTCAGCTTAAACCACAAAGCAAGACTGCAGATGAACACGAAACACAGCGAGTCACCCAGGGGAGCGTCAGCGGAAAAAGGACACACTTCCCTCTTGTCTCAATCACGGTTAGTCGGGGCTTTTCTTCAACAGCCGGACCTGATCCATACAGCGTGAGAATCATTAACTAAGATGGTCATGTGACAGCTTGACATGGGGTATGGGAGCTGCCTGACGGTTCCCACGATGGGCATCTTTATTGTTAACCTCTCCCCTCATGTCACCTGTCTTAGGTCAGCTGTCCATCCTAGGAGCTGCCCTGCTCCACTCCGAGCTGCACCCTGACCTCCAGGCCCCAGAGAGAGCCCACCTGAGACCCCGATGTCCCCATCACCCTCCTCCCACCTCGGTCTGGTCCATCCACAGGCACTACCAAGCCCAGAAACCCCAACTTGGGAGCACCCCCAGGGGAGGCCCTGCGGAGAGCGGGGAGCAGCAGGAGGTGGAAGGAACATGCGGCAAACAGTCACCATACCTGCAGCTGCCTCGTTGCCAGGGGGGCAGAGAGAAAAGAGGAGAGAGAGCAGGTCAGTGGCCAGGTGAGCGATAACATCCCACACCGATGGCGCTTCTTGGAGGGACTTTGCCCTAAAGCTGGGGTTCCAATCCCTAGTACTCTCTTATTTCTCCCCTACCTCCCACCCCCAGAATCCCCACATGTAGCCTAAACCCCTTTGGTGGGTTGTTTGTGGATCCAAACCAGCGAGGGTGGGGGATGAAGCCGTTTGAATTTGTTGCAGAGTGGGGGCAGGGAGGGGAGTGAGGCAGGAGTCCCAGGGCGGTATTTCCAATGGCAGTTCTTTTTTGACCACTTGGGGGGTCGTTTCCACCTTCCGGGGCTGGGCGGGGGGTGGGAGCTTCCTGGAGGCCAAGGGTTGGTGCTGGGGGCTGGGGGGCGGCGGGTCTCACCTTCCAGATACTCGCCTCCTTGCCGTACACCACCGCCATGTTGCTGGCCTTGCCATCTTTGATGAGCTGCTTCTCTGTGTCGTTGAGCTCCTCGGACACGAAGCCCATGAAGGAGTTGTCCGGGGTGTGAGCTGCAGCCAGACCACGAGGTCAGGAAGGGGCATGCCCTGGTTTACCCAGACTGGCCCCATCGGAGGGGACACCCGTTTGGCGGGGAAGTGGAAGGGGGCTAGGAGGTAAGGGGTGCGGTTTTGGTTGGGCGCTGGGGAGAGCATCCATCCATCGGGGCCCCGGCCCCCTTCCGCGGCATCTCTCACTGCCTCCCCGCTCTCTCTCCACGCAGACCTGCGCTCACGGGGCCCTACTGAGAGGTCTTTCCTGACCCCAGCCCCTCTCCGTCTCCTTTCCCTCCTTTATCTTTTGCCCCAGAACTCACTGATCAGACACGACAGTACATAGTGATTTGTTCGTGTGTTACCGTCGAATCTAAGAGGGCAGGAGCTGTCTGTGTCCCCAGCCCATGGGAGCGGACCCATCTTCGCGTTCACACCTGCAAGCTTCTGCCCCTGCCCTTCGCTTAAGCGCCCACTGCCCTTTTCCACGATGAGAAAACCGTGTTCCGCTTCAGGGCCCCACTCGCATGTCACCTCCTCTCCTCCCGGGAGCCTTCTCTGGAGTCTGAGTGCCCTCCCTTTGCGGGCCTGTCCGCCTTGCTTAGGTCTCCGGCAAAGCGCGGATTCGCACCCTGACTCGCTTCCCAGAACCCAGAGCACCAGGGGCAAGGATGTGCGTTTCAGCTGCGGCTCCAGTTCCTCCGCCACGCTCCAGGCATGTCACTGATTAGCTCTGTCTGCTGCGGCCGGCTAAAGGAGTGGGCACAGGTGCCATCCATCTGCAAGGACCACGGTCTCCCTCTTCCATGCAAAGGACCTCGAGCAGAATGCCTATGGAACCGAATTACACCTACTCTACCTTCCCGGTGGGAGAGGTTGCATGCGCGAAATAGGGTGGCAGCAGCCATATGGCCTTGATTTCCCAGAACAACCCTGAGGCCAAACACCCCCTTTCTTCATTTCAGATGCACGTTTTTCACATTTTAGCATTTCTGTAATTGGGATATACTTTTTTTTTTCTTTTGGCCGTGCCACTCGGCATGTAGCATCTTGGTTCCCCCACCAGGGATCGAAGTCACTCACCCTGAGGTGGAAGCACAGAGTCTTAACCCCTGGACTGCCAGGGGAGTCCTGGGATGTATATTTTAATTCAGATGTGTAGATTTAACATAGCATGTCTACCCAACCCCCTCAATACCCACAGAATTCTTAATCAATATCTGGTGCATCTTAGAAGAGGTGGTGGTTTTCTATCCAGAAAGCTCATGGATTCTTGAGTGTGAAAATCTGACCATTGTAAGGACAAGTCTTTGCTGGCTGCAAAACAAAATTATCTCCTCTCTGGGCTTCCCTGGTGGTTCAGCTGGTAAATAATCCACTTGCAATGCCGAAAACCCCAGTTTGATCCCTGGCTCAAGAAGATCCCCTGCAGAAAGGATAGGTTACCCACTCCAATATTCTTGGGCTTTCCTGGTGGCTCAGATGGTAAAGAATCCACTTAAATGCGGGAGACCTGGGTTCGATCCCTGGGTTAGGGGAGATCCCCTGGAGGAGGGCGTGGCAACTCACTCTAGTATTCTTGCCTGGAGAATCCCCATGGACTGTAGCCCGCTAGGCTCCATTGTCCATGGGGTCGCAAAGAGTCAGGCAAAACTGAGCGACTACGCGCACACTAGGGTTTCAGAGGCTTGGGGGTGGGGGTGGAGACAGGGAGGGGCTGGAGGCCAGGAGTTGTTTCTGTGATGCTGAGAGCTCAGGAAGCTCTCCTGTCTCAGGAGGCTCTGCCGAGGCCGGGGAGAAGCCCCAGGAGGGCAGACAGACTCTTCTCCCTGACTCAGTTTGCCTCCCCAGCCCCACCCTTTGTACTTACTCTCTGGCTCCAGCTGGGGCTGCAACCAGGCCTCCCTCCTGCTCATCATTTTCTTCCATTTTCAAGAAAATTTCATTTTGCCAACTCCATGAGAAGTGACAGGTTTAGAAAAATTAGCTAAACTAGTAGACATGGGACAGGGAAGTATTGCAACCAATTAAAATAACAGGGACCATGAAAAAGAGCTCCTGGGCACAGGGCAAGGTGGGGGGAGGCAGCCAGCCTCCCAGGGGCTCTTTGGGTAAATCAACCAGCTAGATTGGAAAGAGGTCTGCTCATGAATTCCTTCCTGGACTTAGGATATCATTAAGACAGGCAAGTCTGTGTTTCTTTCTCTCTTTCTTTAATTTATTCAATCAATTAACATTTTCTGAAGACCTCAATAGGCTCCAGGGAAATAAAGTTAAATCAGTCAGTGACTCCTTTTTGAGTGTTTCCTAAGCTATCAGTGGAAATAAATGTATAAGCAAATAACTCATATTTCAATATATGCTTTAACAGAATTAGGCTTAAGAGTTATAAACACATTCTGCCTGGAATAGATAAGGTGATTAGTGAAAGTGCTGGTAAAAAGAAGAGACATTAAAAAAGAGAGAGAGAGAGACATTTGACATGGGGTTTTGGAGGATGAGTAGGAGTTTGCCCTGGTTGGGGAACTAAGATCCCGCAAGCAAAGCACAAGCGACATGGCATGACAACAACAACCAAAAGAGTCTTCATGACATTTCCCAGCTCAGGAACATGCAGTGACTCTCAAATTACCATATCCAATATAAACTTAGGAGTCGTTGCTAAAGAGCCACCTCTCTGCTTCCAGATCCTGTGTTTTTCCTCTCTGTTGTCACATAGGCTATTTCTACAGTCAGGGCATCACCACCACTACCCACGCACCCCACCCCAATCTCTCGGCTGGGAGCATATTGCCACCAGATGACCAGTTGGGACAGTCACTCTTCTCATGGAGAAGCCTCATGCAGCCCTGCAATGGGCCCCGGGGAGGGAGTCTGGCACCCACAAAACCATGTGACTTCAGACAGGACATTCCACCTCTCTGGGCCTCAGTTTCCTCATCTGGGCTTCAAGGAAACGTCCCACCTTCCCAATCAAGCCACTAGTGGTGGTTTGGTCACTCAGTCGTGTCCAACTCTTATGACCTCAAGGACTGCAGTTTGCCAGACTCCTTTAACCATGGGATTTTCCAGGCAAGAATACTGGAGTGAGTTGCCATTTCCTTCTCCAAATCAAGCTTGTGTATTATTCAAAAATCTCATCTACCTCTAATGCAGCCTAGAACCTAAAGAGTAACACAAAAGAAGTCACTAAACACCCAGAAGGGATGCAGTCACTTGACGGACTGAGTAAAGATCAGCTACTTTACTTATAAGCAAATTCCTCGGGACCCTGCTTGGAACCAAAGTCACTCTTAACTTAGAGACAATCCTGATGAGGATGCTTGTCTGACTTTCTGACCCACAGCCTTCAAAGAGCCGCCAATTAGATGTGCAAGATGCCGCGGGAGACAGATAGCCTAACAACGATTAAAAGTGACAGCTGACAGCCTCCCAACTAGGAGAAAGAGCACCACATCACACAGCGACAGGACAAGGGGCCACTTGGCAGGGGACACGGCTCTGCACACCTCCGCCGGCCCCGCAGGGCAGGCTTCACGCCAGAGAGATAGAGCGTTGACCCTGAGTTGTCAAGAAAAGGTTAAATTATTTTCAGCATGCTGCATGGAAGAGGGGAGGTCAGTGTGTACACATTTGAAAGTCTCATTAGAAAATCTCGAAAGCTCAGCTCAAATGGCCTCCCTTGCCTGAAGCGGCTCCAGCCCCCACCCGCAGCCTGACTTCTCATCATCCCCAGTGTTGGAGCCTCCTGGAACACCTGCATTTCCAGAACCTTCTGTTCTTTCTACGTCCATCTTCACTACATCTGTTTCCTCTGCTTAGAAAGCCTCTCTGTGCTGCCCCTCACCACTCATTAAGTCTCCATCACTTTGGAATGCCTCTGGAAGGCCACAGAATCCTCTTTGATCTGAAACCCTGTGCTCAGCTGCTCTCTGAGGGCAACCTGTGGTCCAGGAGGACAAAGGCTGCATCCTCCAGGTATTGAAAAGACCCCATGCCGCCCCACCCCCACCCCAGGCCGCCCCTCCCCCTCCACACACCACCAGAGGCTTCCTTTGTGGTTCACACCTTTGCTGAGAGGGGATCAAGGCTTTCTTAGCCAAGGCCGATGGCTGGATGCATCCCTCTCCCCACATAGACTCCGAAAGGAAGGAGAGGAAGGAATGGGACCTGCCTCCTCCCCACCCCTGGGAGAGGCCCCACCCAGCCCGCCCCACCCCGTGTGGTGGCTGGACACTCACGGAACATGGTCATGAACTGCTTGGGGTTGAGGTTCCAGTAGCCCCAGTTGGTCCGGTAGCCATGCAGCGTGGCGTATTCTTCGTGGTTGTACGCAGGTTCGGTCCCAAAGGTGTCGATGACCCGAATGCGGCACCTGCCCCCACCCCGCCCCCCAGGAACCCGGGTCACCAATCTCCCGGTGTCTCCCTGGGCTGGGGTGGCCCCGGCCATGGGCTCTGGAACCCCAAGTTGGCTGGTCAGGGTAGTGCAATGTGTGGTCAGGGCTTGGGCTCAGAGACTAGCTGACTGTGGGAACACAGGCAAGTGCCTTAACCTCTCTGGGTCAGCTTTCCCATCAGTCAAAGGGGGGATAACAACCACCGAATCATCTCAGAGGCTATGTGAACCATGGACCACTAACTCAGAAACTATCAGTTTTTACAGCTGCCCTAAGGGAGCCTAGAAGGGAGGCCCTTCCTGGAATGCGGGCCCTCCCCATTGCCCAGGATTCACCTGCACAATTTGCACTTTCGTGGGCAGGGAGTCCCCAGCCCCTCTGCTCAGGAGCCTGACACCCCCAGGAAGTGCCTGGCCTCTCTGGGCTGACATGCAGAAGAGAAGGGCCCCAGGGAACCAGCTACGGCATGCCTCAAAGTCTCTGCAAGAATGGCTACTGCAGGTGGGCCTCCCAGCCGATGGGGGCTCTGTCCCACCCTGAGGCCAGAGCCCAGAACCTCTCCCTGCATCTCGGCCACCCCAGGAGTGGGCACCTAAAGAAAACCGCTGAGGCTCAGATGCCCCTCCAAGGCGCTCCCCCACCCAGCGTCCTTCCAGGTGACCTAGCAGTGTCCAGACTGCTGCGGTTAGCACTCCTCCCCGCCCCAGAGAAGGGGCAGGGTTGGGAGGAGGAGGCCCCGAGTGCACGGAGAACATGCATTAATAATAAAAGCAATAACGCTGCCTGTCCCTTTTTTTCCTAATAAAATCATGTGGGATAGTCAATGAGGCTGCAGCACATGTAATAAATAGCAGGGCTCTCTGTGCTAAATTAAACCCCATATCCTGCTGGCTGCAGAGAGATGGAGCGTTGGCACTGGCCTTCCTCCCACCAAGAGGGGGCCGGACGGGGGAGGGGTGCGGAGGGCGTTGCTAGGTCCTCACACGCAGGGGTCATGCCTGATCCTGTGCCATCTTCCCGCCACCACTCCCTGCTGTTCCTCTGCCCTCTCCAGCAGGGTCAGCCCTGACCTCATCCCCGCCGCCCCCCAGCCTGCCCAGCAGCAGAGAGGCCCTGGAGCGCCTGGCTGTGGTTTATTAATTGTCATCCAAGTCAG
Source organism: Muntiacus reevesi (assembly GCF_963930625.1). Taxonomy (NCBI): domain Eukaryota; kingdom Metazoa; phylum Chordata; class Mammalia; order Artiodactyla; family Cervidae; genus Muntiacus; species Muntiacus reevesi. The sequence continues at coordinate 8,136,385 of NC_089266.1, read as the reverse complement.
CCCTAGCCAGGAGGCAGAGCTGTCTGGGAAGGAAGGTAGGGGGTGGGGGGCATGGGAGGTGAGCCTTCGCTCCACCCTGGAACCCGGGACAGTGCAACCCCACCTTGGGGAACAGTGGGCAGTCACCACCCTCCCGCTGCCCTCTCACCGGTACTTCCTGAAGGAGAGTCCCATGTGCTGCTTCATCTGCTGCAGGCCGTGGTAGTCGGTGTAGATGAGGTCAAACGGCAGGGGCATGGTGAGTGGGCAGTTCCCCCGGCCTGGCGGCACCCCTAAGTTACTGAGAGAAGAACCCTTCAGAGTCTGAGCCCTAAGAGGGACCCACAGACCCACTTTCCCATCCAGTCTTGTGTTTGGGGGATCTGGACCTAACCCTGGTTCCTACAGCCCAGAATAAAATGGGGAGGGGGGGACACTGTAAAGGAAAGTGAGGTCAGTGCATGAATCCTGGCTGACTCTTGAAGAGGAAGCCAACAGGGCCGCCATGTACAGTTGCATAGGTTTTTCACTGCACAAGAGCCTCCAACAAGGGGCAAATGGGACTGAGATCTGGCCTGGGCTACCTTGCCAAGCCTGCGCCTGGCCTGGGCTACATGCCAGAAGGAAGAGAACCTTCTGCCCATTTGCACAAACCTGATCCCCACAGAGCTGTGTCCACCCAGAGGGGGTGTGGACACTCACAAAGTACCATGAACACCAGTCGAGACCCTCAGCGCAGCTTCAGCATTTGTTTGGAACAGAAGGGCCCCCAACCCCAAATCCCAGAAGATACAATCCTTCTCTGCTGACTGGTTCCTGGCCACGGAGAAGCCCAGCCCTGGCCCACTGGGGGACCCTGCCTGCTGGGTCACTTTCTCGCACCTTTTCCTCTGGGACAGGGCTGCCTCTGGCGACCCAGGTCGGAGTCTCTGGGTCATCACACTGGAGCCTGGAGGACATGGCCTCACTTCTCCCAGGTCCACCTCCCTGGAGACAGGCTTAGAGGCCCCTGCCCGGCCCCCACAGTGCCAGCACGAACTTTGTCCTGCTCACCCCTGCCCACCCTCCAGAAGCCCCTGCTAAGCCTGCCTACACACCCCCTACAAGGATGATGGGGTTTTTAGATCAGTGACTCAGTAAGTTTGTACTGAGTGGCTGAGCCTGGCAGGGAGTAGTGTCGGCCCCCAGGGAAGCCCTCCTTTTTTGGGGGGGCCCCCAGGAACCTCTCACATCCTCCTGATTCCTGCCTCCCTTGGGTTCATGGGCCAGATGCTGGAAGGCATCCGTGAGACCTCCCTCCGAGTGAGTCCCTGCAGGGATCCACCCGGCAAAAGGGCCACGATTATCATCTGTTCCCTGGGTCACATCTCGAGCTCCTTGAGACAATTCAAGCAGACAGAGAAGCGGCACCTGGACGCCTCTGCACTCTCCTGCTCACACTCAGCAGCACACCAACAGAGGCTCTGGATGCACCGTCTCCCAGAGCAAACTGCCCTAGCGCAGCCTTTTCAGCGATGTTTATGACAACCTGATGACAAAGCCATGATGGAACGATGTCAAGGGGAGCTTTCGGAGACGAGGATCAAGGCGTCAGGGGTTGGCCTGTGCCAGCAGAGAAGGGCAGCACGACAGAGCGGGGTTTCTCTGTACTGCTCCCCACCAGCCAGTGCACCCCAGCCTCACTCAGCTTCCCCACACTAGCACCCCAAGTGTGAGAACCTTTGCTGCTAAGTGGGGACTGTGTGCGTGTTAGTCGCTCAGTCATGTCCAACTCTTTGCGGCCCCACGGACTGCAGCCCACCAGGCTCTGTGCATGGAATTCTCCAGGCAAGAATACTGGAGTGCAAAAATCTTATAACCATTTTCTCCCCATTTCTCTTGTGCGTGTGTGAATATGCTATAGTTTATTCATTCAGTGGAAAGGCATATGGATTGTTTTCTGATTTTTGCTCCTGTTGCCCACTGTCGATATAAATATCCTTATACATACACCTCCTGATGCACATGTGCAAGAATTTTGGGGGATATATAATCAGAAATAAAAATTCTGAAGCTCTCAAGTATTTATCTAGGAGTAATTGTTAAATGTAATAGATAATACTCAACTATTTTGCACAGTAGTTTCTTATCTTTTAAACTTAAAACTGGCGAAGCTCCCCCACTCCCCACCCATCCAATCTCCAATGATCCCTCTATCCAACCAGATGGCCATAGGCAGGATTCTCAAAGCCAGGACTTCTAAGGCAGGGCCCACCTCTTCTGCTTTTTTGTTGAAATACTCAGAAAGCAAAGAAGAAATACTTCAGCTTTTTTGTTGAAGTCCTCAGAAAGCGTAGACCTCAGAGGTCTGGAGCTATCACAGGAAGCAGCGCCCATAACCTGAAGACTTTATGAAATATCTGGTGGTGTTTTTTAAGTGTCAAGCAGGTTTTATATTGTACTCTGTGGGATCCTGTTTTCTTTCAAGGATGGCTGTCTCTCACACACACACCCCCACACTTCTCCAGTCAGATGGAGCACCATTGTTGTCCTGGGTTATAGAAGCTCTGGGTTGAGGACGGACCCTAGTCCCCCTCCCCACTGCCTCCACTCCATTGAGAACCACAAATAGAAAGACAAAGTGATGACGCCTCTTGCAGAAGTGAGGGAGGGGGTGGCTGCTCCTCCCTCATGGAATCTGGGTCTGAAAAAAATGAAGACGATTCTGAAAATATAACCCGTAGGTGGGTCTAGTTGCTGCTACCTGCAGAGTCACATGACTTCCCCACACTGCCTTTCTGGCTGGTTACCAGGCAACGTGTTGTCCCTCTGTAGCCATGAGTGGTACCACAAAGTCACGGGCCCCAGCCACACCCCTGGCCCCAGCCCCAGCCCCAGCCCCAGGGCCACTGGGAGGCCTGATGAACAAGTCATGGGGTCTTCTCCTGGGAGGATGACTCTGCACTGATGTTCTAGAGCCTCTATCATCATCTCCCTCACCTTCGTGGCTACCATTCTGAACACAGGCTCCATTCTACAGGCTTTCAACTCATTAACTCATCAATCCCTTTCGTCTGGACAGCTACCCTATGAGATCAGACCCGTTCCTAACCTGCTCCCCTCTTTACAGATTAAGAAACAGGTTTAGTAATTTACCCAGGATCACAGAGCCAGGGAGGAGTAGAGCTGGGACTGGGACCCAGGCAGTAGGCTCCAGCACCCACGCTCCCACTGGCCGAGCTCTCCTTTCTCCCCAGACTCACCGGCCACCAGACAGTACAGCGGTGTGTCATCAGTCCACAGCGACATCCCGAAATTGGAGCTGCAGGCTGCCAGCAGAGATCGGCCCCAGTCCCAGTTTTGTTGCTAACCTTGGAGGAGTCGTAGCCTCTAGGAATTTCATCTTTTTCATCAGCAAAAGACAAAAAATGCCTACCTCACCAGGTTCCTGATAAGATCGAGTGAGGCAAGGAGAGTGAAAGTTCCACTGATTGTTCTGACTTCAGTCATCAGTTTCACCTTCTGAATTGCCAAGTCTGGAAACTCCTGACTCCCACCCCAGCATACACATACCCCTCACCTAAGGCCCCAGTCGTTTTCAGCTGGAATCTGGAAATCATTTCCTCTCCCTTCCGCCTCCCTCTAGCCTTGCCTGACTCTTTTATGGAGAGATGTTCCCACAGTGTCTACCTGGTCAGTCACTCCTGGTTGCATTTGATCCTTCTCAGAGCCTTCTTACCTCCTGCTCCTTGACTCAAACCTTGCTTCCTCCTCCAGGAGGGCTTCCCTGGTAGCTCAGCTGGTAAAGAATCTGCCTGCAATGCGGGAGACCCTGGTTTGATTCCTGGGTTGGGAAGATCCCCTGGAGAAGGGAAAGGCTGCCCACTCCAGTATTCCGGCCTGGAGAATTCCATGGACAGTCCATGGGGTTGCAAAGAGTCGGACAGGACTGAGCGACTTTCACTTTCCTCCTCCAGGAAGCCTTCCTTGGCCCTCTGAACAGAGTGAGACGCCCTTCTCTTTTGATACCCCTACCCCAGCATCCCACTGTCCTCGCTACCATCCTTCTGCACTGCCTTGAGTCACCTCCTCACTTGGGCACCCCTCCCCCAGGGTAGGGCTAGATTACCTTTGAAAGCACAGAGCTGGGACAGGATCTGACCCAATAAGTATCGTGTTCATGAATGAATTAACAAAGCAATGAACCCGGTGAACCCCCCAGGAAGAACTGGTTTAAAGGTTGAAAATATGGTCAAGAAAAGCATGTTAGGAGAGAAGGGGCGGTGAGCAAGAGGAGCCCAGGGCTCATGTGGGCATCTCCAAGGGTTATCAAGACCTCCTGGTCTGAATTGGACACAAGTGACCCCACGGATCCCCAAAGGACATCATGGCAGGAAGAAGAGGAGGAGAGACAAATCAGCCCAGAGACAGCAGGTCCCCTCCCCAGGGGGAGTTAACGAGGAGCCCCATCCCCGCAGCCACAGAAAACAAAGATTTTCAGTTTACAGTGACTGTATTGGAGATTCGTCTGCAGTTTCCTCATTACTCTCGTCAGGAGGCATCTGAGCTCGTCCAGAGAAAAGCTGAGAGGGTCAGTCGAGGGGAGAGGGGGCTATGGTTTTATCACTTGTAATTTAAATTCACTTTTATGGGCAATTTTACGCTAAGTGGTTGGTTGGAGCAGCAACATGAATTGAAAAACACTCTCCTGACATCCTTCAGTCAAAGGTGCCCAGGGAGGCTCACTTGTACAATTCCACCTTACACGCTGACTCCTCAAAAGTCCTCTGTCCAGATGGCCCCGTAATTCCAACGTTAAGTTCATTTCTCTTCAGACTCTTACCCAGAGCTGCGTCAGGAGGGGCTCGGGAAGCCTCCCCACCCCCACGGCACTGTTGAGATGGGGACAAGCAGCATCTCAGCACGAAGGGGCTTCAGACGCACCCACCTAGCAGCCCCCGTCCTCCCGCCCATGGCCACCCCCAGTGCTTGGGAAGTTTCCGTGGAATTGCCAATCTGGGCAGTTGCAATGAATTTCTAAGTGTTCTCAGGCTGCCTGAGTGGGAGTCTCAATGCAGACCAAGGGGATGGGGGAGGGGTGATGGGGAGTCAGGGTTTCATGGGGACAATTGCAGTCTGGGAAGATGAAAGAGCTTTGGAGGTGGATGGTGGTGACGGTTGTACAACTGTGTGAATGTATCTAATGTCACTGAACTGCACGTGGTTAAGATGGGTAAACTTTATATGTACGTTACAAAATTTTTCTAAAAACCCCAAAACAGATTGTCCACACTCACAATGTCCATGTACAGCCCCACACACACCCAGCACTCTCTCTCCCAGAGGCACCCCTACCCCATCTTCTACAGGCCCCCACAATGGAAGTGTCAGTCGCTTAGTCATTTTCAATTCTTGGCAACCCCATGGACTATAACCCGCCAGGCTCCTCTGTCCACGGGACTTCCCAGGCAAGAGTACTGGAGTAGGTTGTCATTTCCTTTTCCAGGGTGTCTTCCTGAACCCAGGAATCAAACTCATGTCGCCTACATTGCAGGTAGATTCTTTACCAACTGAGACACCAGGGAAGCACCACCCCGCAACAATGGAGAGGGTCAGCAAATAGGCAGACCAGGATGTATTAGCCACTCTTGGCCAAAAGATCAAAAGATGGTGGGACTTCCCCAGGGGTGCAGAGACTCTGTGCTCCCAATGCAAGGCACTGGGCTTAATCCCTGGTCAGGGGACTAGCACCCACATGCCCTAACAGAGATCAGAGAGTCCAAGTGCAGTCAAATAAACAAATATCTTTAAAAAGATAAAAGACCCAAAGGTAGGTTACAACAAGGTGGAGAAGAAAAAATACAACCCATACACAACAGAAGAAAAAAGAAGAAAAAACAACTCTCAGCTAGGAATCAAAATGCTGAGTTCTATGCATATAAATTTTTAAAAGAGATGAGGGATAGAGCTAACCTTTATCTGTAAGTTTTGAATTTATATTGTTTCTTCCCATGTACCAAAAAAGAAAAAAGTGCCAAGTTCTAACAGTGAAGAGGATCCCCAGGTGTGAGCTCCAGCACGAATTTGCTGGGCTGCCTTGCACAGACGTAGAAGGGCTCCTGTACGCTCCCATTCTGTGACACAGGACAAATCTCCACGGCCCCTCCAAGGCTAAAAACTCTTCGGGTTTATGTCTCCCTGTGCTTGGTCTGTGACTGGAAATAAGCTCTCCAGGTAGCGCTCAAATTCTGGAACAGACTATTCTCTCTCTCTGTCTGTCTTCTCTGTGTGGGAAGGACCTAATTAAAAAGCATCCTTACAACGTGCTCAAAGATCTTTGCCTTCAAGAGCTAAGAGAACAGGGGAACTTCAGCTTCCCTGGATCCATCTCATTACTGGGAGCACCTGGCTGGGCAGCCCAGGACCCCTGTCTCCTCCGGGGTCCGCCAGCCCTCTGATGCCATCGGGTGCCCATCCCCCGAGCACTACAGCATTGACCTTGGCTCTCTCCCAAGGTCCATTGTTAAAGCACCCGCCGCCTCTTCCCCAGAACACAAGGAACACAAAGAAGCAAACGCAGAAAGCTAACTGGGCATCTAACGAGCTGCTGTAGAAGGCTGGTTAGCATCACTAACGAGGAAGGAATTAAATTCTCCTGCCAGGTTTCCTCTCTTGCCCAGCGTGAGCTGACCTTCCTGAGCCTGACAAAAGTACCCTTATGATGCCCTCATGATGGGTCCACCCACAACGTCTGTCTCCTGACAAGACAGTGCCCTCGGAGGGTCAGGGATCACAGCTAAAGAGAATGGCCGGGTCCCCAGTGGAGTCAGGGCTCAGAGGAAGCAGGAATTCAAAGGAAAAGCAGATCAGAGCTGACTCCAGCCATGCCTCAGCCAAAGCCCAAAGGAAGTACAAGCGGGAGGATGCTGAAAGGGAACTGGGTGGCCTGCATTGGGCCTGTGGTCCAAAGCCAACGCTTTCTTCCCCAGCGTTCCTTCCTAGTAAGCAAACTCAGGGCTAAGAATAGGGCTGCCACTCCCAGGAGAGGTGGATGAAACCACAGACTCATTCCTCCAGCTCCCCGGGGGCTGCGGTGCCAGGAACGCATCCCTCTGGCTGTCCCCTGCCTCCTTCCCATTTATGTAACCGTGCGCGTGAGTGCTGAGCAGGAATCCAGGCTCCTCTCGCCAAGCCAGGCTTTCCATGAAGGTGGCTCTTAGGTCCAGGTGCAGGTTTGGATCTATTCTGGCTCCTGATGGCCAGGCCGGTCCCAGAGGGGCCGCCTCTTGGCTCTCGGGTGGGGCCTGCCATTGGGATGCTGGTTTCCAGTTTTTCTGGGGCTTCTCACGTCCTAGGCGCTCTCGCTGTTCTATGCATGCTGTGTGCTAAGCCGCCTCAGTCATGTCTGACTCTTTGTGACCCTATGGACCATAGCCGGCCAGGCTCCTCTGTCCGTGGGATTCTCCAGGCAAGAATACTAGAGTGGGTTGCCAAGCCCTCCTTCAGGGAATCTTCCCGACCCAGGGACCAAACCTGCGTCTCCTGCATCTCCTGCCTTAGCAGGCAGGTTCTTTACCACCAATGCCACCTGGGGAGCCCCTCAGTGTTCTATCCAATTCCACAAGCCTTTGTGGAGAACCAACTCATAGAGGAAACAAAGATGGGGTGAGACCCTGCTCTTAGACACCCTGGAACAAGTCTTGTGGGGGATGTGGGTTAAAGACACAGCCCTGGGGTGCCAGCCATGAACCGTGCAGGGATCTGAGTCCATTCCAGAACAGCCCAGGAAAGAACAGTCTGGTTCCAAGAAAAGTCTTCTCTTTATGGGAGCCCTTTGATGATTTCGGGGAAGTTGGAAGGAGTGTTAGGGGTTATTCATACCATTCTGTCTTCTGCCAGCTTCACCAGGAATAGAAAAGTCCCAGGCCAGCCCTGACCCCGTCCTGAGCTGGGAGCAGCAGAGTTTTATCCCTCCCGTGGGGGGCACGTCAGTCTCCAAGAAGTTCATCCCACCATCTGCCTCCTTCCTCTCCTGCTGCCATGGGACAAGACCTTCTCCTGGCCAGGATGCCCCCTTCCTTTACAAGAACCCACGGCTCCTAAGGTTTGAAGGTATACGGATGCGTTCCTCCCCTCCCCCAGGACAAATCCCACCTCCTTACTCTTCCTTCAAAAGCCTGCAGAAGCCAGCCCTCCTCTTCCTTTCTTCTCTGACTCCCTGAAAGTTCTCCCCACCCCACTTGGTTGCATGAACCTTTCTTGAGAGCCCGTGATTTCTTTTAAATCACTCTTCCTTTGCAACCTCCCAGCCCCAATGTGGACCAGACCAGAGCTGGAAAAGGCGCCTTGGCCACTGCATCCATGAGATCAAGACTTAGGGGACTTGATTAGCAAGAAACAGACTCCCACTCTTTGAGGCTCAGAGCAGCTTGGAGGGGGAGGAGCAGGGAATCATCTCTCCTGGATCCCCAGGAAGGATGAAGGCTGGGTACCAGGGAGGCTCTGGGCCCCCAGCAGCAGAGGCCCCCCACCTTCTGTGGTGTCCCAGCTGTGCTAAATGGTATCCCACAACACAGATTAAAAGGCCTCCTTGGAACCCAAGGAGAAGGAAGGCAAAAGAAGGGAGAGGCAGGAATTCTCTGGGGGTCCAGTGGTTAGGACTCCTAACTTCCAGTGCAGGGAGCACAGTTTGATCCCTGGTCTGGGAGCTAAGATCCCATAAGCCATGTGGTGTGGCCAAAAACAAACAGAAGAGGGAGGGGATGGAGTGTTTTATTGTAAATTAGCCACTTGCCTCTCATGCCTCCTCTAGCAAGAGGTGGAGGAGAAAGAGCCACTGTGTACAGGGTCTGCTAAGTGCCAAGCAGAAGCTGGACATGGCTCTTCCTCCCCTGTTCTAATTGAACAATCAAATATTTCAAGCGTTCAGAAGTTATAGAAAAGAGTACAATGACATGATGAATATCTGTGCTGCCACTTCCCAGCCTTGTCAAGTCATCAGATTTCTGCCATATTTGGTTCAAGGGTTTTTGTGAAGGGTTAACACACTAGAAGTCCAGGGCAGCCTTCGGGGTGTTCCAGTCTTATCTGCTGTCCTCACACCTCCTGCCCCCTCCACCTCACTCCCAGAAGATGCTCATTCCTCCTACATCAAAGATGAAATAAGGACTTCCCTGGTGGCACAGTGGTAAGAATCCACTTGCCAGTGCAGGGGACACGGGTTCGATCCCTGGTCCGGGAAGATTCTACAGCCTGCGGACCAACTAAGCTGGTAAGCCACAACTACTGAAGCCTGCACCCTGCAACTACTCAGCCCACACGCTGCAACTGCGGAAGCCCGTGTGTACTACAGCCCATGCTGTGCAACAGGAGAAGCCACTGAAATGAGACGCCTGGGCACCGCAACTGGAGAGTAGCCCCCGCTGGTTGCAATGATGGAAAGCCCACACGCAGCAACGAAGACCCAGAGCAGCCAAAACAAGAGAATGTTCTAAAAGATAAAAAGCATCAGTGGGAAGGCCCCGTCCCTGTAACCCCATTGGCAGCCCCACTACATCCTGCTCTCTTCCCCTTCCTCCTGGGGGCCACCCTCTGGGCCAAGGTTCACGATAATGTCTTTCTTCCTGGAGCTCAACCACTCCCTTTTCTGGCTCCTTCACACCAGCATTTAAACATGCTCACAGGGACTTCCTAAAGCAAATCAGTCCTGAATATTCACTGGAAGGACTGATGCTGAAGCTGAAACTCCAATAGTTTGGCCACCTGATGCGAAGAGCTGACTCATTTGAAAAGACCCTGATGCTGGCGGGAGGAGAAGGGGACGACAGAGGAGGAGATGGTTGGGTGGCATCACTGACTCAATGGACATGAGTTTGCGTAAGCTCTGGGAGCTGGTGATGGACAGGGAAGCCTGGCGTGCTGCAGTCCATGGGGCCACAAAGAGTTGGACACGACTGAGCAGCTGAACTGAACTGAACTGACAGGGACTTCCCTGGTGGTCCACTGGCTAAGACTCTAAGCTCCCACTGCAGGGTGCCTAGGGTTCAATTCTTGGTTGGGGAACTGGATCCCACATGCCGCAACTAAGTTAGCATGCCGCAACCAAGATCCAGTGCAACCAAATAAATAAATATTAAAAAATATAAAACAACCCTGAGGCCTACCTGGACTGGCTGCTTAGAGGTTTTCTGGTTACAGCTTGGTCAAGCTGGGCTGAGCACAAAGGACAGGACGTGGTCCCTGCCTTCGTCACTCTCCAGGGACCATCCCCAGTATTTCCCTTGAACAAACATTGATCAAACAGAAAGGCCAAGAGACCAATTTCCACCAGGGCTGGTGCTTGACAGCTAAGAGTCTCCCCTCCTCGCCCTCCTTATTTAAACATTCTCCTCTCAAGCTTTCATCATTTGCCAGTTAAGTCAACTAATTTTCTACTAAACCCAATTTCACTCATGGAAGGAGGAAGAGCTGAGTCATTTTTCCTCATGCCATGTACTATTAATGATGCTTGAAATTATGCAAATAAAATGGATGAGCACAGCTGATCCTGGGCAGGCGGGAAGGGGAAAGGCTTCGTTTTAAAATGCCCACCGTGGAGGCATGAGTCAAGTGCTCGGGCCTGTTGGGCTGGGAAGATCCAGAGGAATCGGGTGGAGAGGGAGGTGGGATGGGAGACCGGGATGGGGAATTCGTGTAACTCTATGGCTGATTCACATCAATGTATGACAAAACCCACTGAAAAAAAAAAAAAAAAAGTGAAAAAAATAAAAAATAAAAAAAATAAAATGCCCACCGTGGATCTGGACATTCCTGGGGACGTCTCAGATGCAGCCAACGGGGACTCTGGCTTCGTGTCTCCTCCCGCTGCACGTGCAGGGTGCGGCCAGGACTGCTTGACATCCCCAAGCTGAAGTCTGATCAGAGCCCATTGTCCCCACCTGCCGCTGCTGCCGCCACTGTCACCCCGGAAACATCTTGCAGAAGCAAAACCAGATGTGGATTCCGTGCACTGCCCCAAACATCATGTCAGCGCGTCGGTTAATTAAAACACCAAAACACGAGGAGCAGAGAAAAGCGGCTAGTCTGTCCAGCCTCGTTGTCGAGTCAGTGACCAAGACATCTGCCGTGAACATCTGTGAATAAACTACAACAAATGTACGGGCAGCATCCTCAGCCTGCAGCCTTCCTCACGCGCGGCGTATACCAGCCCAGGGAGACGTTTCTGCAGTAGGAGCCAAGCCGTGACTCTCAGAATTTGGATTATCTGCACACCCTGCTGACCTATTTTCACATGACCCTGGTGCCTCTTGCATAGAACGGCTCCACCTGGCTGGGAGATGGGACCCCCAGATGACCCCACCTTCCGCAGAGCCCACGGCAGCGCCATGCCTGTATTCAGTGGTCTCTCTGCCTGTGACCCCTTTCTAGGCTCAAACAGTCACCATCGTGTTACGGGTTGCCTTGTTGTCCCCCCACCAAACATATATTGGAGTCCTAACCCCAGAACCTCAGAATGGGACCTTATTTGGAGGTAGGGTTCTTACAAAGGTGACCAAGTTGAAATGAGGTCATTAGTGTAGGTCCTGATCTCATACAACTGGTGTCCTTATACGAAGGGGGCCACTGAACCCAGACCCATGCGCAGAGAGAATGCCACGTGCAGAAGAAGGCAAAGATGCAGCTGATGCTTCCACAAGCCAGTGATCACCAAAGATCACCAACGACCAACAGAAACTCAAAGCCTCCGAACCAGTCAACCCTACCAACACCATGATCTCAGACTTCCAGCATCCAGAAGTGGGAGGCCGCCCACTTCAGTTGTTTAAACCTCCCAGTCTATGGTACTTCTTTACAGCAACTCTAGCAAACTAAATCACCTCTGTATGTTAACGTCCACTCAAGGAAAGGCCTGCAGGTATGTAGCATTCAGGTGGTCCTGGCAGAGAATGAGTGTTGGGAGCTCATAGGCTAGGCCCAACCAGCAACTGTCACCAGGAAAAAGTACATCCAGGAAAGGGCGTGGCATGAAGTATCAGGCTTGGCCCAGATATCAGGCTGGCCCAAAAGTTGATTTGGGATTTTCCATAAGATGTTTCAGAAAACCCCCAAGGAATTGTTTGGCCAACCCAATACATTCCCGGTCAGCAGGTTCACACAATGTCCCAGAAGGGGTGCAAGTGGCCCAGCTTCCTGGGCCAACTCTGGGGGGTACCTCCTTGGCCTACCTCCTCCACTCAGCCCTGCCCTGCAGCCAGGGGGGAACACGGGTGCTTTCAAGTCTGCAAAGGCGGGCTCAGGAGGAATTCACACATCTTTTCACAAATCCTCTAGGGTTCTGAGCCCTCACCCCAGGCCTGTTCCTTGGTAACTATTCACACACTGCAGTATCCTAACTGCACAGCTATCCTGCTAAACAGACTGGGAGGTGGGGGGTGGGGCATTGAAAGGCCATATACCCAACTTTTCTATTTCCCAACCATCACTGCTCATTAGATCATAGATCGCCAGGGTAAGCTTTGAAAACTTGATACTCGGCCCCACCCCAGACCAATTAAATGAGAGACACCAAGACACCCAAAGGCCAATAAGTTTCCAAGGCAGTTCCACTACAGCCAGGGTTAAGAATTCCTACCTGAAATGAATTTCAACACAGCGGAGGCTGTTAGTTTTATAGACATAACTGTACTATGTCTCCCGGGGAAGGAGGTTTTCTTTTTTTAATTTTTATTCTTTCAGTTGTCTTAAATTGTACCTGGTATCAGATTTAGAAAAAACCTTCCTGAGACTGTTCCCTCAGGTGGCTCAGCTGTTTACACAATTCTGCCACATCTGAGCAAGAACCTCTGTGGCACCTACACCCCACAGGGAGCCCAGGGCAGAGCTGTCTGGGCACTGCCTCAGGCCTGCCCACTTAACAAACTGCAAAGTGGAGACGGGGTAACCTCTCTCAAGAGCTCCTTCCTGCTGCAGGGAGTTCCAGCTCTGCATGGGTGACACATTGGTGGATATGGAAAATATGGATCCTCTGTGGGGTGTGTGTGCATGGGGGTGTACCTGTGTGCATGCGAGAGTGCTTGTGTGCATGGATATGCACAAGTGTGCCATGGGCTGAATATCACACTTAGGGGTATGTGTATGTCCATGTGCAAGGGTGTGTGTTTGTGTGTGATGCAGGCATGCCTCTTTACTCAGGGGTGTGCATGCAGGGGTGCGTATACATACAAGGGTGTACCTGGGTGATTGTGCACAGGGGCATGCGTGCATGCATAAGCGTGCACATATGCAGTGAAAGAAATGGCAGCAGGGGCGTATTTCAGGTGTATTTCACAAGGGCCTCACTTTCAGGACCGCCCAAGGGCAGTGACCTCCATCTTCACTGCTCTGGCCCTGTGATGGACATCGGCAACCTCACTGATGACAGGCTCAGCTCCAGCCGGGCCCAGTGAGTGGCCAGAGGAGGAGGAAGTAGTCTGGGCAGGTGAAGACTCAGGGTCGAGGTTGGAAGAGGAGACATCCCGGCAGGGGCTGAGCAGAACAATTGAGTTAAAGTCCTGCCTCTCGGGCTTCCTCGGAGGCTCAGTGGTAAAGAAGCCACCTGCCTAGGCAGGGACATGTGTTCAATCCCTGGTCCGGGAAGACCCCACACACCACAGAGCAACCAAGCCCATGAGCCAGGACTATCGAGCGTGTGTCACAACTATTGAGCTCACGTGCCGCAATGACTGAGGCCTGGGCACCCTAGAGCCACGTTCCACAACAAGAAAAGCTTCCACCATGAGAAGCCCATGCACTGCAATGGGAGAGCAGCCCCTGCTTGCTGCAACGAGAGAAACCCCACATGCAGCAACGAAGACCCAGCACAGCCAAATCTAAATAATAAAATAAATGGATAAAAGGTTCTTTAAATTCCCGCCTCTTAGGGAGACTTGTCGAATAGCTGCTCTCTCACACAAAGATGGTTCTCTGAGTGTGATGTTGGGCCATCACAAACTCAGGGAGCCTGCCCATTCCCTGAGGGAGCAGTTGGGAAAGGAAGTTCTCACCTCTCTGGCCCCAAAAGATGCACAGTCAGAAGGGAAGAGTCCAGCTAACGCTGATAAACGTGAATTCATCTAACCTAGAGGTGGAGCCAGGTGTTGGTGGTGTTGACAGAAGGATGCTCCACACTTGCAGGGGACTTCTGTGTGGCAGAGCCTGAGATGCAGGCTCTGGATGGTCCCCATCCCCAGGATCCTTCACACTGCATCTTGGAGTCTCCGGTGACCCGGGGACAAGGGTCCCCAAATCCTTGCTTACTGCTCTTCCTGAGGCAGGTCTGGCTTCCCATAGCACTGGCTGTGCCATCCTAAGTTGTCTGAGATTTCTCTGACTTCCTGCACCTCGGGTCCCTTTTCTCTTTCCTCCTCCTCTTCCCCCGTCCCATCTGAGTTTCCCGTAGGAAGCTTTGAGGCCAGGAAGAGATGCCTCTTCGCATTATTTGCAAATGTCAGCTGCTTCTGCAGTGTTCTGCTCCACAGTGTAGATGCGTCTCCCAAGCTCTCTGTTCAGAGGGAGCAGGGGCGGGCCCTGCGCGGTGAGCAGCAGTGCGTGCTGGCGGGCAGCAGGAGGGCCCACCCAGCTCTGAAGTGGCCCGCACAATGCCAACAGCTTGTTTGACAACAAAATGCCACAGGGTGAGAGCCAGCGTGGGGGACGTGTGGCTGGTTCCCGCTCCCAACCCTGGGAAGCTAGTTTGACGGTTCAGCACCAGCCTCCGGGACAGCTCCCAGCCTAGCTCATTCCCACTCAGGTGATTCAACCAGAGGAGGCGGAGCTGCTGTTTCCAAGTGGAACCTCCTCCCCCAGAACTCGCTGCTCCTGACCTGGGATGTGTTTCCAAACGCTGCCACAACCATGCAGCCCCTTCGTCAGGCCCTGTCACCTTCTCCCCCTACAAAGCAGACCGTCTCCCACATCCACACTTACACATGCTGTTCCTCTCTGAAGACACTTTTCATCCTTCCTAAGCCTACTGAAGACAAGCACATCAACTTAAAAGGATGATTCCAGAGGGAGGAATTTCAAGCCATGGTGATGAAAACCTTCAAACTACTAGGTCATTTGGTAGCCTCACAGCACACCCCAGTCTCAGCCTCGTTCTCCCCTGACTCTCTCTGACAACCTGAGTCACTGGCAGACTCTGAGTCACTCATTCTGAGTAGCCGCCCAAGACCAGTGCTCCCTGGGCCCTGTCGACCAAGTATTGTCGATGGCTCAGTCCCCGACAGCATCCTCCTCTCTCCAACACTTCTCTGCTACGGAGCATCAGCATTTGTGGTCAGGACAAAACGCCCATTAAAAAAAAGAAAAGAGAGAGAAAGACATCTAGAACTAACAGACCATCCAGGTGGTGGTCAGGCTCTAGACAGGAATCACATTTTAGCTTGAAAACCACCTGAAAGTAAGTTCATGGTCTGGTGAAGAAAAGTCAGTTTGCAGGCAAACAATTTAGGGGCCTTCCTTAGTTATGTGCTCAGTCATTCAGCCGTGTCCAACTCTTTGTAACCCCTTGGACGGCAGCCCTTCAGGCTCCTCTGTCCATGGGATTTCTCAGGCAAGAATACTGGAGCAGGTTGCTATTTCCTCCTCCAGGGGATCTTCCCAACCCAGGGATCCAACCCGCATCTCTTGTGTGTCCTGCATTGCCAGGTACATTCTTAACCACTGAGCCACCTGGAAAGTCTCCTTAGTTAGACCCTGGGACAAATTAGGATAGTCTCATTTCAATGCCAGTGAAAGGAATAGAAATTCACCAAGCACAAGATCTCAAGCCATAAAGAAAATGTTTTGATAACTTTGAATATATTAAAATTAAGTCCTCCTGTTCCTTAAAAATAGACATAAAGAAATCACAAAGACAAACCACAAATTAGATTGGGAGATTTTAAAACACATATAACTTACACAGGATTTATACCTATAATAGATAAAGAACTCCTATAACTCAATAAGGAAAAGATAAACAGCAAAGCAGAAAAGTGACAAATGACACAAATAGGCATCTCATCAAGAGGAAATAAGGAGAGCCAAGCATATGATCAACTGCTCAACCTCATCAGTTGTCAAGGAATGAAAGTTAAGACCATAACAAGATACCACAATACCACTCCACAGCCCCAGTGAGAAAGCCCAATAACACTAACTGTGGGGAAGAATCAGCCCCCTGGGAACCTACACGTGGTAGGACTCGACTGGTGCAGTCACTTAGGAAAACAACTGGCATTGTCTTGTTAGGCTGAATTTTTAGACACCTGGAGTCCCAGCAATTGTGCACCTAAGTCTATACCAAAGAAAAAACTCAGTCTATACCCAAGAGAAACTCTGACCCAGAGATACCTGGTGACATGTCCACCACAGATAGTATCATTCAAAATAACATGAAAAAACACGGGGAAATGTCCACAGATAGGAAAAATTGATGAATAATTGTAGTATAGTCACACAATGGAATATTATACATCGGTGAACATGAATGACATAGAGCTACAGGCAGCAACATGGAGGAATCTTGGAAATCTAATAATGAGTGAAGAAAACAAATCTTTGAGGTTATAATCAGTAGGTAAAAATTTTACAAAGCTCAAATTAAACCAAAATAAAAACTAAATCATATATTGTTTATTCATACATAAAATTGTAAAAACAACAACAACAAAAGAACAAATTTTGTTTTTTAAAGCAAAAGAATGATAAACACAAAATCGAAGTTTCAGGTTTCCTCCAGGGCTGGGTGGTGTCGAGGGGAGAGGGATGGGTGAGAGAAACCCCCAGGTGAACACAAGAGTCCTTGTAATACTCTCATTCTGCAGCTGGGTGGTGGCAGAATCATAGATCACTTCATTCTTGTGCTTTGTGACATATGGTACATATATTTTTGTACATATCAAATATCATATAATAAATATTGATAGATAAAATAAGAAATATCTTATATATTTCTGTATCCCACAAATATAGTGGTTAAAAATGAGCCTAATCATACACACACACACAATCACATCCCCTCTAACCACCAGTCTCCCACCTCCAACAGCACCAGAGGGACCTGGAAAGGCAAGCACTGGAAGAGGCAGGCATCACTGGCCCACCTCCCCACCCTCTAGGCCTTCCTGGCCCCCATGAAGAAGCCCAGTCCCAGAAGAGGACCCCCGAGGCCGCACCAAGTCAGGCAGGACGGGAGCAGTGGGGACCCTATCTGATGATGCGGCTCAGTTCCACAAACCAGGATCTGTCAGGCCCTGAGCACAAACAACAGGAATCCCCTTAGTCCAAGACGGAGAACTTGACACTGTTTGCACAGCACTGAGCAAATACGCTCCCTGGTGCATCCCCCAGAATGACGGGGGCATCAGCACTGAGGACGGCAGGGCGGGAGGCAGACCCAGCAGGTGGAGAAAGCTACGGGGAACGTCGCCATCTGACAGTGGCTGGGCTCCTGGGGGACAGGCTCCCCTCCCTCCCCTCCCCCGCACTCACCTCTGCAGCTCCTTCAGCGACACTGTGATCCGGAGGCCGTGGCCCAGGACATAGAGAGCAGCCAGGATGTCTGCCCACTGCACCATCTCCCCCAGAGGCCCGCCCTTCAGCACCCGCGGGCTGAACACGTCCCCCGACTCCTCCGTCAGGAAGCCGATGTGGACGAGGATCTGGTGGGGGTCGGGGGTGGCGGGACACAGAGGGTCAGCTTGGGGGAGCAGCAGCCCTCGGCCCGGCCACCCCCAGGGAGAGCCGGCCAGCGGAAGACACGGTCTCCCTCCCGGCTGTGCTTTCTGGCACCAGAGCACAGCAGAAGGGCCAAGAGGCACGGTGGCCTCGCTGGAGACACAGGTGAGCAGGACGGTCACACCCTGCCCTCGGTGAGCTTATGTTCCAGATGAAAGAGGCAGACAGTAAACACAGACAAGAGAAAATTCATGAAATGACAAGGACTCTGAAAGAAATAAACAGGGCAAATGAGAGTCAGGCAAGTATTTATCGCATGGATGGATGGATGGACAGACAGATGGAGGAACCAACGAGCTGAGGAACTCCCCCAAACAGGCTACATTATTCCCAACATTCCAGGCAAATGACACGACTTTTCTGCCTGACAAGAACAACACGTCCACAGAATGCAGGACTCCTAAGGGCGAGGGGGTGTCACTCTGCCCCAAACTTGAAAAGGGTCAGAACCAACACATGCAACCATCCTGACTCTGCCGCCGCACCACCCCAGCTCAAATTCAAATAAACACAATGAAAGCCTTTCAAGGGTAGACCCAGGGTGCCCTTGGCAGCCTGAGGTCCCCGGCTCACTAAGTTCAGCTCCTTGAATGCCCTGGGAGGATGCGGTACCTGCTTCTGCTCCCTCCGGACGCCCCCTAGTTTCTGCGCCAGGCGCTGGGCGGCCAGTGCCCACTGGGCTGTGAACCGCTTGGTGCGTTTCTTCATGAAGATTAGCGATTCCTTCCCACTGCCCATCAGCTCCAGGAGGTGGGACAGATTGCTCCGGAAAACTGCCTGGAGGGGGTGGGGTCCAGACCTCAGTTCTCTAACTTCCAGCCAGCAACTACACCACCACCATCATCCGCTACCCAGGGCATCTTCCCTGTGAGGTTGGGTCTGTTCTAGCTCCTTCCACGTTTCTAAGAGTCACGAGCTCCGCTCTCATCCCCCCAACAGTCACTCCCCAGCCACGTCGGTCTGTCCCAGCCCAGCTCCAGTCAGCCACCAGTCCTGGGCCCTTCAGGACGGGGTCAGCTGTGACCTGTTCCCAGGATCCCAGCTCCGACAAGGAGGCAGTGAGGTCGTGGTCAGAGCCGGGTCTCCAAGGGCAGAGAAGCCAGGCTGCCTTTCAGCGGAGCCAGAGTATCCGTATGCCTTAAGGAAGTTAACTCAGCTCTCCAGACCTCAGATCTGTCATCTGTTAAATATGACTGTGTAAGGACTGCTGCGAGATTTAAGTACAAACAAAGTGTCTGGCACACAGGGAGCCTTCAATGAGTGACAGCTATTATTACTATTATTCCAGTCCATTAAGGGAGGCGCCTCCAGGGCCCCAGCCTGCCCCTCAAGCAGTTTCAGCTTTGCAGCATCCCGCCGGAACTGGGGCGAGTACCCGCAGGCCGGCAGGCCGGGACCAGCCCACCCACCAGGCAGAGCCAGCTGGCCTTATCCTACCCGGGGGCCAAGTGTTCCCTGCTGTCCCCCAAGCACGACCCGGCCACCAGCCCCTTGCCGACCCACCCACCTCCCTCGCCTACCTGGACTTTGGGGAGGGGCTTGGGAGCCCTCTGGGTGGCCGTCTGGTTCCTCCAGGGCAGCGGGGGGCAGAACCACTCGACCTCACTGAGGTAGATGAGGAAGGAACACTCGGTGCCGTCCACCCCGAAGAAGGCGTAGCAAGGGTCAGAGGTCCAGCGGGCACGCATCCACTGCAGAGAGGGCCAGCCTGGGCCAGGGAGCCAGCGCCAGTCCCTCCTGTACCCAAAGGGCCCCCTTGCGGGATGTCCTTGGGGACCCCGAGGCCCCCCAGGAGAGGGTCCCTGGGGCCCATCCTAAAGGTGCAGCAAGGCCAGAAGCAGAGAAGAGAGAATGGACCAGGGTCCTAATACCCAGCCCTATGTCTCAGCCACTGAGAAACTCAGGGAAGGCCAGACTGGCCCACCATCCCCCAGGCCCAGAAAGAGAAGGACCCTGCGGGAATGAGGCCAGGTCAGGCCACATGCGGTCCAACAGTGGAGGTGCAGCAGCTGCAGGCCTGGCGGGTCCCTCATCATTTGTTCTCCATCCATAACCAAGAGCCAGGTTCGGCTGACGCCAAGGTCAGGGCGCAGCCTCTGAGCAGACAAGGGGTGCAGCCAGGGCGGGACTCATCCACAGCGGCCCCCACGTGGTCCCCAAGAAAGGGTCTGCAGTGCCACTGCCCCCCAACTCAGGGATTTCAGCACCAGTGAGGGGCTGGCTTTTATGCCTGTGAACTGGCTCCCCAGATAGACAGACTCCATGCAGTCGGGGGTGAGGGGGCACCCTGGGCGGGGGGGAGGGATTCTCTCAGTCCAGCTGGGTTAGAAGGGATGGAGAGAGAGAATGAGGTCCACTTCTTGTGTGAAATTGTTGGGATTCAGGCTGCTGGGGGTGGCACATGTATATTTAATAGCTTGTCTGCTGTAAGACAGTACTGAAAACCCCAAAACAGGACCCCTTCTGGGAAATTTGGGTTGGTGGACCAGGCAGGTGGCCCAAGCAGAGAAGCAGTTCCTCTGAGGTTGGCCTCTGCTAGCTAGTGCCAGTGTGAGGGTCCGGAGGCCAGGCAGAGAGCACCTTGGTGGTGGATGTTGTTGCTAGCAGAACCCCAGAGCTAATCTGGGGCACAGCCCCCGCCAAGCGGCCTGCTTCTCCTGGTCACCTCCACCCCCAACCGTCAGCCCCAAGCCTCACCTCCACCTTCCCTGAGCAGTCAGGGAACTTGGGGTCACTGGGCGCCTCACACTGGTCCCGCCGGCCTTCAGACACTGCAGGGAGAGAAGGCCAGCTTGCTGAGGACCTGGGTCCGGGAAGGAGCCCGGCAGAGAAGGCACAAGCCAGGTGGGAAGGGGGAGCATGGGAGCACACACTGCCCTTGATCTGAGTTTTCTTCCCTGCAAGGCCACCTGCCAGGGCTGGCCTGGGCCTGAGTTGCCCCCTCTGCCACAATGCCCACCCTCCTTAGGCGATTCGGGCCAATGAGGAGCTGGCCTGAATGGTTAAAGACCAGTTCTCTGGATGGGCAGACCTCAGGCACACATCCGAATGCACTCCCGACTTCTTGAGGGGGCTCCCCAGCCTGATGCTCCCCACATCAGAGGGACAGAGGGGCCACCCCGGGATGGTGGGGTCACCCCACTGACATCCCGAGGCAGGACCCCCCAGGAACCAGGGGAGCTGCTGCAGGGAGAAATCAGGCCCCACCCCGGACATCCCGCCACCCTGTACTCTGTCCTCCTAGGGGTTGCGAGGCGCCCCCGGCCCCCACCCTTGCTATGCAGGAGCAGGCTGTGGCGCAGGATCTGGTCCACCTTCACAGCGATGTCCGAGACGTTCTGGGCGATGGCCTGGATCCGCTCCATGAGGCCAGTCCCGGCAGAGAGCCTGAGAGGGAGAAGCCAGGGTGAGCCTGCGGTGATGGCCTTCCCGGGGGCGGGGGAAGGAGGGCTCAGCCTGCCTGCAAAGGACTGCAGGGCCCCCAGCACCCAAAGGCCAGCCTGCACGGAACAGCAATGCAGCGACCAACAGTCAGGCCAGGAAATGGAGCCGCTGCTGTCTCAGCCCGGGCTGATGGAGCTCACTAACTAACCATCAGCATGCCCACCTGGCATGCCTCTGGGAAAACCCACAGCAGCAGGTGCCAGGCCAAGGGCAGTGCTCGGGCTGACATGGGCAGAGGAATTCCCTCCAAGAGCCTGGATGGGATGTATTTGGGGACCCCCAGGTGATGGAGGACCTTTTCCTGGGCTCAGCCGGCCGCCCTGAGTCTCTTTCTCTATTTTTCTCCCAGGGAGGGCTGTATCTTGCCAAAATAAATTCCACACAAAGTAGCCTGGGGACTTGCCAACTATTAAAACCTCTAGTAAAATTATTGCTGGATTCCCAAGAATGAATTCTCCCAGGACCCTAGACGAGGTCACTGCCACAAACATCACAGCCCTCCAACTCACCATCAACACTGGCGCTGCCTTAATTTTTGGAGTATCCCCTGGTGTTGATCGCCACTCCCCTGTCAGAGGAGTTTATTAGACATCAGATGCAGTATTTATCTCACGGCAAAAACTTCTATTAAGACAGATTCCACTCAGTCGGCACGTGGGGCTCGCAGCCAGGAGGGCTCTGGGGGCCCCTCTCCAGAAGGCCGCTTCCTTTTTCCTGAAGACAGTGATTCCTTTCCCTTTGATTTTCACCACCTCCTCTGGCTTTGCAGGCCAACTGTAAGCTTCATTTATCCCCGTACAAGGACTGGGTCTTCCTTGCCGCACATAATGAGAACTACACGAAGGAGGATTTTTCCAACCTGGGCTCCTCTGGGATCTTCAAACCCCACCTCCCACCAGGAAAGGCACAGTGCTGCCCCTCCTGGGCCACCCGCCCCCCACCATTTTCCTTTTTTAAAACTTTGGCTGTGCTGGGTCCTCACTGCAAAGCGCAGGCTCAGTGGTCGCGATGCCCAGGCTTCTTCAGTTGTGGTGTGTGGGCTTAGTTGCCCCTTGCCATGTGGAATCTTAGTTGCCCAGCCAGGGGTCAAACCCACGTCCTGTGCATTCGAAAGCGTGCTCTTATTTTTTTTTTTTTTTTTTTGGCTGTGTTGGGTCTTCACTGCTACACGGGCTTTTCCTCTAGTTGCAGCAAGTGGGGCTACTCTCTAGGTCATGTGCTTGGACTTCTCACTGTGGCGGCTTATCTTCTTGTGGAGCAAGAAGTTGCGGTTCCCGGGCTCCAGAGCACAAACTCAGTAGCAGTGGCACTCGGGCTGAGCCGCTCTGCAGCACGTGGGTTCTTCCCAGACCAGGGATTAAACCTGTGTCTCCTGTGTTGGCAGGTGGGTTCTTTACCACTGAGTCACCAGCGAAGCCCTGGAAGGCGGATTCTTAACCGCTGGACCACCAGGGAAGCCCTCCCTGCTCCACTTTTTGTAAGGAGAGGAAGGGTGTGGGGACCAAAGGCAGAGGCGGCAGGAAGGGGGGAGATGAGCCCAGCACACACACCTGTGCACACACATGTACACTTGTGTGCACACACACACGCACACAAGGCAGTCCAGTCCACGCTCTCCAAACTCTCCTGGAAAATGGCATTGCCCTTCATTCACTTCCTGTGGCTGCTGCAACGAATGACCACAGACTGGGGGCTTAGAGCGGTCCAGATGTCTTCTCTCACACCCTGGGCACCAGAAGTCTTCAGGCAAGGTGTCGGCAGGCTGGCTTCCTCCTGGGGGCTCTGGGGGAATGTCTGTCCTAGCTTCTGGGGGAGACAGCGGTCCTCAGCCTCTGTCTTTCCTCGGCCTCCTTATGTGTGTGTCCAAATTTCCTCTTCTTATAGGAACACCAGCACTGGATTAGGGCCCACCCTGATCCAGTTTCACCTATCTTAATTTGACTGCATCTATTGAAGCCCTATTTCTGAACAAGATCACATCCATAGGTACCATATCCATAGGCCCAGCCTTCATCCTGTTGCTTCTTTCATGGGAGATGAAGAGCAATGGGGGGTAGGGGGGAGCCTTTGACTCCTCACACTTCTGGGTCCACATTATTCGGAGACTTATTAGAGGGCTTTCCAGGTGGCACTAGTGGTCATGAATCTGCCTGCCAATGCAGGAGACATCAGAGACATGGGTTCAATCCCTGGGTCGGGAAGATCCTCTGGAGGGGGGCATGGCAACCCAGTCCAGTATTCTTTGCCTGGAGAATCCCATGTACAGAGGAGCGTGGAAAGCTACAGTTCATGGGGTCACAAAGAATCAAACACAACTGAAGTGACTTAGCATGCAGGCATCGGACTGAGAAAGGACCTCAGAGTCAGAGGTTCTGGATTCAAATCCTGGCTCCAGTGGAGAGCTGTGTGACTCTGGGCAAGTAACCTAACCTCTCTGAGCCCCAGAGTTAGCTCATATAAAGTCTGAATAATTTTAGCTCCCTCACGAAGTGATGAACTACAAGGATTAGATATGAAGTTGACTGTCAAGGGCTCAGTATACAGTAAGTGCTCAAAAATGCTTGAGACAGTCTCACTCCCTACCTCCAGGAGTCACCCCATCCTTGAGAGGAAGTCTCATAAGTCTAACTACAGAGCAAAGCACTTCACTTTTGGGGAGATTCAGCAATTTTCATACGATAAGCATTTTTTTTTTTTTTTGCATAAAACATATCACCAGCCTGGGCTTTAAAACAGCACAGATGGCATCTGTCTGATTTAACAAGTTCAACTTGTTCAAAACAGAATTACTTGGCGTCACTATTATTATACTGGACTTAGCATTTGCACAGCACTTTCTATTTTCAAATAATATAGGATTAGGCTTCTTTCCCTGGGAAGTTTTTTTTTAAATGACAACAAAAGTTGATGTTGTCAGACTTCAAACCACAGCACATCTGTGACCTGGGAAATGCTTCCGTGGAAAAGAAAAGTGGGGGTGGGTTGGGGACAAGGTGTATGGCTGCCCACCGCTGACGGTGTTGTCACCGTGGGATTGGGGTGGTGGCAGGGCTGGCTTCTCCATCAGGCCAGGCCAGGGTGGTGCCCTGTCAGGGCCCACAGTGCTTTCAGGGGGTCCACAAAAATGTTTCCATTCCTCTAAACATCAGGAAAAAATTGAGGTCAGGAAAAGATTTTAATATGTAATGTTACTATAAGCATCGTTATGCCAATGTAGTCATAAAATATAATTTTGCTACTGGCTAAATATGCTCGGGCATAAGTGGCTTCCTGGAGCCAGCCACCCTCCAAGGTTGACCCTGGTACGGCCAACCTCTGGGCGCTGGCCCAGGGTCCCCTGAAGAAGCAACCAACACCACAGGCCACCCACTGACCTCAGGACCCTCTGCCCCTTCACCACGCAGAGCCAGGGGCCAGAGGCGCAGGGAACAGAGCAAGAAACTCTGGCTCCAGCCGGTAATCAGTGGCCACTTCCCCCCCAGGACACCGGCTCCAGGCATCACCTCCCATCAGGCCAGGTCCCCAGAAGGCCCATGAGGCCATTACTGATTCCAGTTCTCAGTCCCCTGGCCCCATCATGAGCGCTCCAGGAAGCCGCAGGAAGGAGGTTTAATTCTGAGTTCCACCCATGATTTATGAGGGTTGCATTCAATTAATGAGATATTGATTTCTGCGCAGCTGGCCAGCGTGCTTGCTGGGAGTTGTTATTTTATTATAAAACTGATTGCTTTCCTTTTAAAACAGAGAGACTCGCGTTCACAGGTGCCTGAAGACACATGTACCAAGACACAAATGCTACAGCCAGAAACACGAGCGCCGCGCACAGGAGATGGGTTCTCTCCAGGTGTCTGTCTCTCACACACCACACAGAACACAGGAAACACCCATCCCTGGTGTCCAGTCCTCCCTGCATCTTTTTTACTGCTCTCCTCCTCTGCTCCCCCTCTTCACTCCCGTCAGAGGTCTGATGCCATCAGAGTGCTGCCAGCATGCAATCAAGGACCTGCCTGCCCCTCTCCAGGTGAGAGCAGAGAAGACGCCCTCTCTCCTGCCCTGAGAAATATATATACACATACATGCACATGTATGTATCAGAAAGATAGGATAGATAGATGGTAGACAGACAGATAGTCTTCCCACTGCTGATAGGAACAGAGCTAGAGTTGGACTGTAGTTTCATCACTTGGGGAAGGGACTGGTACCCCATGGGTGGGGCACAGCCAGACTATGGGGAACAGAGCCCCCGTCCCCACCCCAGAGCCCAGTGTTCCCCTGGAGGGTTTTCTTTCTAACATCTCGTATGTCTTATTTAGGGCTTCCCAAGGTGGCACTAGTGGTAAAGAGCCCGCCTGCCAATGCAGGAGACGTGACAGACACGGGTTCGAGCCCTGGATCGGGAAGACCCCTTAGAGGATGGCATGGCAACCCACTTCAGAATTCTCTCCTGGAGAATCCCATCATGTGTATCCATACCATATTGACCTTTCCCCACTGATTTCTTTTTTAATATTTACTTTTATTTCTTTTATTTATTTGACTGGGCCTGGTCTGAATTGCAGCAGGCAGGATCTTTAGCTGCAGCCTGTGGGGTCTAGTTTTCCCGACAAGGGATCAAACCCCAGGCCCCCTGCATTGGGAGCTCTCAGAGTCTTAACCACTGAACCACCAGGGAAGTCCCAATAGTAGGACTCTGAAGTATCTTAAAAGTACATGTGTCTATTTGGCTGCATCCTCAGTGATAAAAATCTTATAATTAAAACACATTTCCCAGTTTGATAAGTTAAACAGTTCCTTAAGCGTGGGATTGTTATTAATAATGAAGGAGAATTCTTTGTTCTGTTATGTGTTCTTTTGCCTCAAATTCTGCTTTGTTTGGTATAAATATTGCCATCTCCACTTTCTCTCCATTTGTGTGTCCTGGATACATTTCCTTTTATTTTTAATTTCTGAGTCACTGGTTTTGAGGCCTGTCTTACAAACGGCATACAGTGGGATGCTGAGAACCTTTGTCCCTGTTAGGGATGGTTAACCCTTCGCATTTATGTCACATTTAACAGGTGTCTGCCCTGGAGTGACTTTCTCAACCAGTCACCAATATCTCCCCACAACCCCGTATCAGTCCGGCTTCTCCCCAGCCCAGGGTCCAGATACACTCCCGGATCTGTCCCATTAGGAAGGGGCAAATCCAGAGGCTGGACCCAGCACAGGGCCTGTGAGAAGTGGGGCATGTCTTTTAAAATTGAGCCCCAAGTCATCTTAACCAGTAGCGTGTCCCCTGTCCTACACCCCACCCACACACACAGAAGCTACACTCCTGGCACCTAGCCCCACCAACACAGAGATGGCTGAGAGTGTCTAGAAGCTTTTTATGATTATTATTAATTTACTTATCTATTTGGCTGCGCCGGGTCTTAGTGGTGGCATACAAGGTCTTCGATCTTGATTTCACTGAGGCATGTGGGATCTTTAGTAGTGCCACGTGGGATCTAGTTCCCTAACCAGGGATGGAACCTGGGCCCCCTGCATTGGGAACCCAGAGGCTTAGCCTCTGGATGATCAGGGAAGTCCTCAGAAGAATTTTTGAGTTTTTAAATAAAACTTTAAAAAATCAGGGGGTGGGGGGAAATAAAACCTCAACTCCTTACTCACAGATGATAATTCTGATGGATCTTCCTTCCTGCATTCCCTTCTCCACAGGGAGGGGTTGCTGGCTCCCTCTTCCTAAGGAGTTCTGACACTCTTTGAGGACAAGAACTCTGACTTCCGTCTTCTGGGTTTCCTCCATCCATTCCTGACACCCCAGCCCAGAGCCTGCACCCAGTAAGCACTCAACAAATACAGATTGGCTCGAACACAGACAGCTTCAAATCTCAGCTGTCTTTGCCACTGCAGAGAGGCCTTATGGAAAATTCAGAGATCACTATTTGGTTTTAGGATACATAATACGATGCCATTTGCAATAAATCGGCAAATAAACCTGAATTGTTTTTTCCTAGGCTGAATAAAGCGAATTTGCTTTCCCTAAGGATATACCAGCCATGAGTGGGAGGCACAGCCGAGAAGCTTCCAAAGGGCAGAAGGGGGGCAGTGGAGGCTGTTCTTTTTAAAGCCACAGATAATTGCAAAGTGAGAAATCCAAGTACAGATAACTGAGAGTTTGCTGGAAACACAGCGGCGGCAGGGTTCTCATCTGCCAGTGCCCTGCTGGACAGCCCGGAGTGGGGTCAGGGTAGGGAGGGGACGGCAGTGTTCGTGCCCATGGGAAGGGTGAGCAGGCAGCCTCCGCGTGCCCGGACACACCCACCGCTTCGCTCCCTGAAGCCAGAAGCAACAGTGTCCCTGAAATTTATGGCTCTGCCTGTGGGGTTTGATGGGCTCTGCTGGTCATGATGGATTGTTGCTATTTCCTGGGATGAAGCTGGAGCGGGTGGAGATGAAGGGCAGAGCAGGGGAGGGAGGGCGGGCTGGGACGGGAAGAAACCGGAGAGACACTGAATGCGCTGGCGGGAGCACTCCTGGCCCCAGGAGGCAGGCCCAGCAGCCCAGGAGCACTTGACACTCTGCCCTCACCCTGGTGAACAGACCAGTGTGGACAGAGGCTGGATCTGCAACCCAGACAGCGGGGAGCACAGCTGGGGCAGCTGGGAAAGTGGAAAGGATGGGGCGGGGGGCAAGGGGCTAAATCAGAGGGGACACAGCAGCATCAGGGAGAAGCACCCTGGGCACACGGAGAAGAGATGGCCTCAGACCCCCGGGGGAGCCCAGGGGCGCCCAGCACCTTCGCCTCCATCTCCCGTCTCTGCACCCTGGAGGAGGGCATGCCAACCCACTCCAGTATCCTTGCCTGGAGAATCCCATGGACAGAGGAGCCTGGCGGGCTACAGTCCATGGGGTTGCAAGGGTCGGAAACAACTTAGCGATTAAACCATCACCACTTGTCTCTGCCCCAGCCCTTCTCTTCCCCTCTCACACCTGCCTCATGCAGAGACATCCCTCAGCTCTAAGAATAGGGTTCCAACGCCACCTACCATCACTGACAAAGCTCTAGGCCGCCTGCCCGCTGCCCTCTCTTAGCCCCCACTGCACTCTTCCAGGTGGACTTTTACACTGGTTTCTTTCCTTCAAGACACAAAGCTTGGGATTTCCCTGATGGTCCAGTGACTAAGACTCTTCGCTCCCAACGCAGAGGCCTGGTCGGAACTGGATCCCATATGCTGCAACTAAAGGTCCCGAATGTTGCAACTAAGACCTGGAGCACCCAAATAAATAAATAATTTTTAAAAAGACACCAAGCCTGCTCCTTCCCCAGGGCCTTTGCACTTGCTGTTCTCTCTACCTCAAATTCTCTACCCCCCAGCTCCTCATGTGGCTGGCTCCGCCTGCTCATTCAGAATTGAGCTCACAAATCACCCATTCCCACGGACCTTGACAGACCACCCTGTTTGAATAGCCTCTTTCCCAGTCATCTGCTCTCTCAACGCTTAGAGCTTGGCTCAAGATCTCTACATTATCTCATTTCTTTCTTTTTCTCAGTTACTGTCTGTCTTCCCCACAGGAATGGGGACAAGGCTCATCGCTGTGTCCCCAGCACCTCCGGGAGCAGTGCCTGGTGCTTCACTGGTGCCAAGACGTATTTCAGGAGCAGAGAGATCTCTAGTTTCTTCTGTCAGATGCTCAGGCTCTGGAGAGACACAGAATGTAACCAGGGACCCCGACTTCCCAAGGGGGAAGAGCTCCCACCAAGAGCCAGGCACTCTGGCGAGCTCCTCACATCCACCACTGCATTTAATTCCAGGCTCCAGAACTGTAATTTTATTTATTTTTTAATTAATTTTTATTGGTGTATAGTTGCTTTACAGGGTTGTGTCAGCTTCTGCTGTACAACAAAGTCAGCCAGTTATACCTTCTCTTTTTCGGATTTCTTCCCCATGTAGATCATTTAGTACATTGACTAGAGCTCCCAAGGCTTTACAGTAGGTTCTCATTAGTTATCTATTTTATACACAGTATCAATAGTGTATATATGTCAATCCCAGTTTCCCCTTCCCTTTCCCCCTTGGAGTCCCTCTTTGTTCCCTATGTCCAGTAATGTAATTTTAGTGCCTACATTTCCCAAAACAAAAAAAATTACAGCAAAGGTCTAAAGAAGGATTTGTGTCTCCTGAGCTGCAAATTATTACTAATTGATATGAAAAATCTTGCAAAGGGATAAAAACAAACCCCCAAGAAACTGCATATTTAATGAGTGGCCACCAAGAGCTCGGTATATAAAAAGGTGGGCTTCTGGTGGGGCCAGCTGACCTGTGTCCCGAGCCAGGCGCAGCTCCTCAGCAGCTGTGCCACTTTGAGCAAGTTCCTAAACACCCCTGTGCCTCCGTTTCCTCCCCGTAAGGCACTGTGGGGTTGACGAGCTCTCGGCGGTAACACGGTACGGTGAGCTGTGAGTAAATGTCACCCATTAAGAGGACTGTGCTGTGCTTAGTCGCTCGGTCGTGTCCAACTCTTCTCGACCCCGTGGACTGTAGCCCGCCAGGCTCCTTTGTCCATGGGAATTCTCCAGGCAAGAATACTGGAGAGGGTTGCCATGCCCTCCTCCAGGGGATCTTCCCAACGCAGGAATCAAACCCAGGTTTCCCGCATTGCAGACGGATTCCTCACCATCTGAGCCATCAGGGAAGCCCTCATGAGGACAGGGATGATGATATTGGCCCACCCGACTGGGCACCCAGAACATTCAATCACAGAGGTCTGCTAAAGTAGGGACCCAGGGCCAGCTGTCTAGCCCAGGCAGCCTATGGGGCCGAAGATCCCCGACCAGCCCGAAGGAGCGGACTGTGCTTCAGGCTCCCCTGGGCCAGGACCTCTCAAGGACCAGCACTCACCACCGTCCCTTCCTTTGATCTTACCCAACACCAAACTTCAGAAATGGCTTTGGCTTTTACATACCACACATTGGCTGAGGTATAGCTTTTCCCACAAATTGTCCAAAAGTGTGGATTTCAAACACATTTTTCGGCAGCAGGACTCTTTTAGCAAATCACATTGGCTGAGGTATAGCTTCTCCCAAATTGTGTAAAAGTGTGGGTTTCAAACTAATTTTTCAGCAGTTAGAACACATCAGGGCTTCCCTGGTGGCTTAGATGGTGAAGAATCTGCCTGTAATGCAGGAGACCTGGGTTCAGTCCCTGGGTTGGGAAGGTTCCCTGGAGATGGGCATGGCAACTCACTCCAGTATTCCTGCCTGGAGAATCCCAAGGACAGAGGAGCCTGGTGGGCTACAGTCCGTGGGGTCGCACAGAGTTGTACACGACCGAGCGACTAACACTTTCAAAACACATTGAGCAGCTCCAGCTCATCAAGAACCCAGTATTTATTAATAAAAGGTCAAGCGCAGCTTGTCCCCTGGGATGGGTGGGGTCCCAGCCTCATCTCCTCCACACCCGAGTCTGGGGGCCAGGACTCCCAGCTGGGCCAGCCCTAGCTTCATGCCCCCTCATTCTCAGGGGCTCAGGAGGACCTCACACCTCAGACCACCACCTGGGTTCCCAGGGACAGGCAGAAGCACGTGGGGCTGCCGCACAAACCCTAAGGGAACTCTGCATATTGTGGCCTCAGCAGGGGAATATTTAGAATGCATAAACCAGGCAATTCTTCTTGCAAAGATGGCCCAGGTCCATGGGAGGAAGACAGATGATCACTGAGGTCATTGCATCCCATGCACAGTCAAACATACTGGTCAACACAGACAGAGCTCAAAACTGTCAGATAACGTACAACGGGAAGCCATTTAGGGAAGATTTGCAAACACCACACACTTTGCATTTACTGTATGTGTGTGTGTGTGTGTGTGTGTGTATGTGTAAAATGCATTCTGCGTCGGTATCCCCGGCTCCATCCCCGGTATAGCGGGTACCACTCCTCCCCCACTCCAGGAGCCCCTCCCGCTCCCGGGTCCCCCTCACCTGTCCCCGGCAAAATGCCCATCGCCGGCAGCCCGGTGCAGCTCGCTGCTGTTCTCCAGTCTGGCCAGCGTGTCCATGCGCTTCACCATCAGCTCCAGCAGGTCGCTCATCTTCCGGAGGACACCACGGGACTCCGGCCCGCCCATCACTGTGGGCAGAGGGTGGGCGCCGTCAGGCATGGCCCAGGCAGCCCCGAGGCCACCTGAGACCACATGGTGTCTGGTCAGGGGTGGCTCAGACCCCAGCCCCACTCGCTTCTTCTCAGAAAGAGGGGGGATGTATGGCAAAAACCACCACAATATTGTAAAGTAATTATCCTCCAGTTAAAATAGATAAATAATTTTTTAAGAAAAGAAAGAAAGAGAGGGAGCCAGGAGAGTGAGCCTGCACCACCCCTCACTCCTGCAGAACAGGAATCCGGAGAGCCCTGGGCCCACCCTGCTCCCTACCAGCTGTGTGACATTGGGATAATCTTTTAACCTCTTTGAGCATTGGTTTTCATCTGAGAAATCGAGCTTTAGACATACTCTCAGGCCTGTGAGATGACAGGGAATGCCCAAAGACCCTCAACAACAAGTTCCAGACAGAACTCATGGATCAGGGTTTCTAAAAGTACAGTCAACCATCCACCCACAGCTGAACCTCGTGGCCAGGTGAAGTCTGGATTCCTGGGCCTTCGTGTAGATCTGCTGATTCAGATCTCTAGGACCTAGGGCCCCAGACTCTGCATTCTGCTTGCTCCTCATGTGACTTAGATGCACAGGAGAGGCTGTGAGCCTGTATTCAAAGGGGTGGGGGCCTTGGCCACCTCCCTTTCCCATCCACTCCCCCAGACCCCACTCTAGAAAACCAGTGTGAATTTATCTTCTTAAGCCAGTCCTTGGGTTCTCAGAGATCAACTCCAGGAGAGGCCAGGAGACCTTGTGAAGAATAAAATTAGATGAAAATGAGGTGCTTCAACCAAGACCTCGTTAACCAGCCTGAGACTTTCCACAATTTCCCATCTAATCACTCCTCATCATTAGCACCACGCATGTCAGTGTGGGACAGCAGCCCCCACCTTCCTTTTTAATTAAATTTTGTGAAGGTTTTAAATGGTCCCTCCAAACCATCCATCAGTGCTCGGTTCCAGGTATGGCAGCTCCCACCAAGGTTGCCTGCAAACCTTAGGGGCCAGACTCTGAATCTCCGTTAACAACTGACCTGGGTCCCTAGAGATCCAGATGCTCCTGGGGATTCCCTAGGCTGCTGGTGGGGGGTGGGTTGTCAGGCGGCACCTTGGATGGGGATCCCCAGAATCAGGCCCCCCAGATAAAGGTTTGAGGGCAGGTCGTTATGGGGAAGTGAGCCAGGGAAGCAGAGACAGACCAGAGAGGCATGTTACCACGCTGGGGAAACCAGCTGGTGCAGAAGCAGCCTCACAGCTCTCTCCCTGAGGGGGCGAGGGGGCTAAGCATGTATACACCACCTCTCGCCAGTCACTGCTTGAGGGCTGCTCCCCGGGACAGCCATGATCTGGTACTTTCCATGGGGCGGCGGCAGCAGCTCCAGCATGTGACGGGACTCTCTGAGGGCTGAGCATCATTAGCATCCGCTTCTCAAGAAAGCCAGGGTCGGGGCCCGGTGGACTCAGAGGGGCTGGGGTGGACCTGGGCTCTCACCTGCCTCTGACAGCATCCCCTCAAGGGGCCATGCGGCCAAGGGTGTCATCGTAATGTTCTCAGCCTCGGTGTCCCCAGTTCAAGGCAATAAACATTAGGTCCCTACTGCAACCCAAGTTCAAGGTGCCAGGATGCGGGTAAGAGGGATCACAGCCAGCCACAGGGAACCAGAGGCAGAGACAAGAAGTCGAGTGGGGAGGGGGTCAGGAAGGGGCCAGTCTCCTCTGCTCCATGCTTGGGACTGAGCCAAAGGGGGCCCTAGGGAGGCTGGCTGACAACCAGGCTACTTGTGACATTTCTGCTGTGCCTGTCCCTGTATCCCCTGGTGCCAGGCCCATTCCAGTGGCTGCAGCCGCCTTCTCATACCAAGTCACCTTCCGGCTGGGTGTCCCTGCTTGCTGAGCTGGCCTGAGCCTAGAAGGGAGGCCTTGGGGGGCTGGGGGCTGCAGGTTACTCAAACAGCCTCAATCTCTGGCTCCAAAGAAGACAGCGAGCATGAATGATGGGGGAAGGATGGGGGGAGCAGAGGACAGACACGAGGAGGGGTTGGGTGCTGGAAAAACTGGGCATCAGAAAGAAGGAAGGAAACAGTCTCCACCCCTCCCCACCTGAGTAGCTGAAAGAGCTAATGGTCTCCCCACCTCCCCTCTCAGAAAACTGGGTGGATTTTTCCACTGGGATCGGGAAATTTCACTGTAGTGTTTGATGAAGCAATGTGAGGTCTCTCCCACCACTCAGCCCCTCCCCACTCACTCATGGCCTCAATCAGTTAGTCCCTCAGCAAGCAAGATATAAATAGCTCCTTCTCTCTTTCAGCTCCACGCAGTTGGGGACAGTTGACTCTTTGAAAGTACTCTCATCCAGAGACCTCCCACCCAAGCCTGTCATCCAAATGCAATACCTCACTTTCAACCAGCGCTTGGAGCACAGAGTAAAACCAGAGGGGAGTTCCCATCATTTCAGCTAGAAAAATAGGAGCCCATCAGATGACTGATCCTGGAGCTGCCTTGCACAGGCCCATGGGAGCCCCCCATGTTCAGGGTTACCCGATGGACGTCCTGGAATCATGCAGTGGCTGGCCTCCCTGGGCTGCCCTGATCGCTCATAGCTGGAGCTGGGGTGGCCCCTTCCCCAAAGGAGTTGGATGGAAACTGGAAAGTGAGACCACAGCTGGGAACACTCTCAAGCCAGAGTCTGTTATCTGAGGCTGTGCACTCGGGCCCGACTGGACCACAGAGCTTGGGCAGCATCTGGAACCTGCAGACACAGCACTCCAGCAGTACTGAGCCACATCACAGCTCCTGGGGCCGTGCGGTGTTCCCTGCAACGGCTCGGGCCTGCCAGCTGCCCTGTCACACTGCTGCCCTCTCTCCAGGCTCATCCCAAGTGTCCTTTTCCCCTCGGAGTTCACTGTCTGCACCCCTCCCAAGATCTCACTGACAATGCCTACCCCGCCCCCACCCCATTACAAAAGCTGCGAAACAGCTGATGGAGCCAATAACTGCAAGGGTCGAAAGAGCCAAACAGAGCTGGACCAAGCCTGGAGGCAGCACCAGGTCCCAGGAGAGGCCTTGACTCCAGACCTGCTCTGCCCCCCGGATGGTGGGGGGAGGGGACAGGTCACTTTCCTTCTCTGGGCCTCAGTGTCCCCTCCAGTAAAATGTGAGGGTCTGACTTACTGAGACTCAAGGGTCTACAGGCTGAGACTCCTATTCCATCTTTTCCCCTAGCAGCCTCCAGAGAAATGGAGGTAATGGGAAAGAAAAGATGTGTTCTTATAAAAGCCTGCAGAATCTCCTTAGGGAGAGAGCTCTGCTTTGTTTTGCTAAACCCCTGGGTGGGCCAGAGCTTCGTCTAGATGCCCAGAGCAATGAGACAGAGAGAAAGCGAAATGACTCTGCATATTCAACTAGGAAGACTGGAGTTTCCCAGCTCAGCCTGGGAGACTAGCAGGGAGGACAAGGCCTGGGGACGTGGGCAGGGACAGGACAATGGCTCAGAGGGGCTGGACAGGACGGGGATGCTCCACCACCAAAGGGATGACCCATGGGGAAGGGTTTCGGGGGGCTCTGAAAGGCAGGTGTCCAAGAGAGAATTGTCATCTGCTCACTGTGCTGAGCAGTGGTCTGAGACCCACCCCCAAATCCCCCCAATCCGTGTGTGAGGGTTTAGGGGTAAGGAATGTCCTTCCCAATAGGTCAGTGTGGGAGACACAGAGGAGGCAGGAGGGGAGACACCCAAGAGAATAATTCAATAGAAGCAGGTCAGAGCACGAGGTGTCCAGGGAAAGAGACATAAGCCCCTTAGAGTCCTTGGAGATATGTGAGTGTTCTGGATTGTCCTTCCTCTGAAGGACAAAGACATCCTTCTTTAAAATTGTCAACAGAGGGAACTCCTTGGTGATCCAATGGTTAGGATCTGTACTTCCACTGCAGCGGACTCGGGTTTGATCCCTGGTCAGACAACTAAGATCCAGCATGCCACACAGCGTGGCCAAAAAAACCCCAAAAAATGTCAACAGAGTGACTCCAGAAGACCAGAGGGCTTATAAACTGGCTCTAAGGAGACAGAGTCCCCTCTCGGATGAGTCTGAAGGCCACCTCCATCGGACTGGGCGAAGACCACAAGATACTCTCCCAGCACCTGGGGCTAGAGCGTCTATTCTGAGCATCTACAGATGGTGCAGGACTCCAGAAGCTCCCTGCCCATCGCTTCCCGAGGAGCTCCAGGGCACTAGGCACGTCTTCTGCCCTGCATGAGGCAGGGAGCAGGTCCCAGGAGGGAAACAGGCCAAGCAAACTGTCAGTCGGGCCGGCAGGCCCTGCCACGTGACGCGCTCCCTGGATACCGCCGGCCGGGACCACAGGCAGAGCAGGCTCCCAATGAGCCTTGCCCTGAGTCACCTCCCTACTCTCAGCATCCGCTAAATTGAAATGTATCTAATGTGAGGTCCCTGGCGACACATCTCAGAAGTCACACATGTTCCCTCCATATTTCCATATTAATAAGGAAAGCCGAGATGCTGAGAGATACAAAGGGGCCTCACATTTACCGACAAGGGTGCTTCCTCACCCACCGAGGCCCCATCCTGTCCGCCCTTGTCCCCTTTCTCCTCCCCACCCCCACCCTTTCCCACTGGTTCCTGAAAACTGAAGGAGCCTCCACCTCGCCAGATGGAAGAGACCTCCCAGGCACTCGACACGGAGGCCTTGACTTGGTGTTTGCGCAGCTGGAGAAGAGTGCACATTTGTCTCTCTGCACATGGCCACCGAGGAAACCAGCTGAGGCCACGGGAGCTCTGGGCAGCGTGGGGGACAAGGGCAGGCCCTGGCACACCCACCCAGTGCCAGCCTCTGAGAAGAGAAGCCCCCTTAGCACCGAGATCCTGGGCCAGAGACAGGCTACAGAGCCAGGCACTATGTCTCCAACAGTCCCGGTTCAAATCCTGGCGGGGGCCAGTCCACCGGGAGATCTCAGGGCAGACACAAGCAGCTGAATCAAGCACTTCCAGCCTGTAGCCCCATCTCCGGAGACGGCCTCTGACCTCTACTTCCAGATGAGATGGTCAGCCAGGAACAGCCACATGGGCTCTGGGGGCATCTGCGGAGACCTCGGGAGAGGCCTCAGACACAAGTTCAAGTCCCCTGTCATGAGAAGGAAGCAAGTTCCTCTTAAGACAAAAGGAGGCAACAAAGAGGAACTGGGGTGTGAAGTGAGTCCTGGAGAAGTGAAAGTCGCTCAGTTGTGTCCGACTCTTTGCGACCCCATGGACTGTATGTTCTCCAGGCCAGACTACTGGAGTGGGTAGCCTGTCCCTTCTTCAGGGGATCTTCCCGACCCAAGGATCAAACCCAGGTCTCCTGCATTGCAGGCAGATTCTTTACCAGCTGAGCTACCAAGAAAGCCCTGAGGACTGGAGAGGGAGCCTTAAAAAAAAAAAAATCCTCCCCCCAAGCGGGGCCCAACCACAGCTAGAGGGAATTAGGTTAGGCCTCCTCCCGGGTCCAAGTCTCCTCCGCTCAGCCTCCTGCTTCCCTGCATGTGAGGATGAGTGTGCAGAATAGAGAATGAGATGTCTGTCACACTTCTCTCCCCCAACTAGAGAACTTCATCACAAAATAGAAACTGGCCCCCAGGGGAACCCAGAGTCTCCCCAGGGAGAGGCGGTGGAAGGCTCCCCTCTCTTCAGGGAAAACCCTGCACCCTGCCCCTCCCCCAGTCATGTCCTCGTGGGGACGCGCTCCCCTCACAGGCTTGACGGGCGAGGAAAAGACAGACCACGTCCCTATTTGCGCTCAGATGGTGTTACTGGCCAGAGGAGGGCTTTTCTTCCTAAGTTATTTTTTCTATTTATTTTCTAACCCCGAGTGGGTTTCCTTCTTCTAGTTCTGCCTTGGGCCTGCACAGATCCCCGGAATAAACACTATCTAACACCCAGCCCCCACTGTGACCTCGCTCCCCAGACCCCTTCCAACTGTCCTCCACTTTCAAACCATCCTTCCCCGGGCAGCTCCTGGAGATACAGACTGGCACCTCCTAGGTTGTTTGTGGGGCTGCCCTAAGCCCGGGGTCTCCTTTGAGGCGGCATCTCTCACTGGATCAGGATTCTAAACCCCCAGCACAAACTTGGGGCTCTTCCAAGTCCTTGCTATGGGTCTCCCCAAGAAAACCAGCTCAAACCAAGGGCATGAGGGACACTGAGGGGACAATGGGGACCTGGGATGTGAACTGTCGGGGTCACCTCCCCGGGGTCAGGGTCACCTCCCCGGGGTTCCCAGAGGCCCCCATCCTGGTCCTGCTCCCCACCTCCCCAACATTTACTTCCATATTCCAGGCAGGAAATTCCCAGCCCAGGGGGCCTGAGAGGTGTGAAAAGACTTGGATACACTTGGGTCTGAGAACTGGAGTCACAACACAGAAGAGACCTGCAGCTCCACCCCCAGGTGGACTGGACAGAAATGCCCACGTGTGTCCACCACGGACACATGCTGGAATGTTCGCAGAAGCACAATTCAGGAACGACCCAAGCTGGAAACAGCCCAGGGTCCGCCCTGGGGCAGAGTGGAGAAATACATTGTGTTGCAGTCACACAGTGGATGCTGCACGGCCGTGAAAACAAACCTTGGCAACCACACGCCAGGAGAGGGGTGAATCTTACAAAGGCAACATAGAAAAAGGCGCAGGCAACAGAACAACTGCCAGATGACGCCGTCCTCATAAAGTCCGAGAACCGGGCGGCACTCCTCTGTGTTATAGACGTCAGGTCCTGGTGTCCGCAGGGAAGTGGAGAGTGGAAGGAAGCCTGAGGGTGCTTCTGGGGATGGATGATGCCCTGTCTTTGGATCTGGGTTGCTGGCTGCCTGGACGGATTCAGTTTCTGGATACTATACTCTGATGGGAAAGGGCTTCCCTGGTGGCTCAGACGGTAAAGAATCTGCCTGCAGTGTGGGAGATCTGGGTTCAGTCAGTCCCTGGGTCGGGAAGATCCCCAGGAGGAGGACATGGCAACCCACTCCAGTGTTCTGGCCTGGAGAATCCCCATGGACAGAGGAGCCTGGCAGGCTACAGGCCATGGGCTGCAGAGATTCGGACACAACTGAAGCGACTAAGTACACACACAGCACATACTCAGATGGAAAGTTTAAACACACACACACACACACACACACACACACACCTCTAACTCTAACTTCGGGACCCTGGGCAAGTCCTCTCCCCTTGGTAGCTCTGCTCTCCCCTTAGACACAAGATCTAGGTTGGAGCTGGGCCCCTTCTCCCCATGCTGGGCAGAAGTGCATAGTACAGAGCACAGCAAGACCCCCACAAGCCCTGGTCCTCTGACCACTACCAAGATGGGGGCCACCATCAGGGAGATGAGCACCAGAACCAGAGCTCACCCATACACCCCTCCTCCAGCCCCTGATTCCCACCTCCTGG
The DNA here is from genome assembly GCF_963930625.1 of Muntiacus reevesi. NCBI lineage: Eukaryota > Metazoa > Chordata > Mammalia > Artiodactyla > Cervidae > Muntiacus > Muntiacus reevesi. The sequence continues at coordinate 8,097,663 of NC_089266.1, read as the reverse complement.
ATCCTCGACCTTTCAGAGGTCAGCTTGCCCAAGCCCACCCAGACAGACACGCCCCCTTGCCCAGAGTGGCCCCCAGGTAGCCTGAACACCGTTCCTTATACCCCACCCCCGACTCTCAACCTCCCCCACCCGTCCCCAAGCTACCCCTCAAGGGCACCTTCACAACTGCCTCACCCCCTCCTCAAATCTCAATCCTCAGGAGTCTCCCATGCAGAGATCCCAGGTCCTGGCACCTCCTTGGTCCTCTTCCCTAAACATCCTCTCTTGCATCTCAGACTCAGCACATCCTGTAAATGTTTGCAGAGCTCACACTCTTTGCCAGAAGCTGCTCAGGACCCTTCATCTATGTTATCTTCATGCCCCCTCATGCAATCCTGGGGAAGTGGGCACTGTTAGCCCCATGTACCAGAGGAGAAGACGGAGGCTCAAAGAGACTGAGGGACCTCCATGAGTCAGAGAAGGGACAGATTCATTTACATTCAGGTTTGAATGACTAATAAATGTGAAATTCCTGCTGGGAGATTTTTGCACGTTTAAAGAAGTACATGTTAAACCAAAAGCATGGATCTAAAGAGGAGACACCAGATGGCAGAGTAAGCGCCCCTCAGAGCACCCACCCCAGACGACACCCCATCCTCCCGGAGGGTTTATCCATCGTTGGGAAGAGGGGAGTCAGAAGGATGAGGCCTGGGGACTCGAGAAGGTGAATGTCAAACAAAGACTTCCTGGGGAGTGGGGGGAAGGGGAGAGTTCACAGAGCAGCCCCCTGAACAGTTACAGAAACCCCCCTTGCCTCAGTTTCCCCACTCTGTCCCTCCTTCTCATGGTTACTGGGACAGCCCCCATGACGCAGCGAGCAGGACTCTCTGAACCGTTCTCCATTCTTCCTTGAGCAGGATGGAGGGGGGCAGGACCCACGTTCAGGAGGGTGGCCTCCCAGACCATCACCCGGTCACACCCCGTGCCACGTGAGCTCGTCCCATCTGACCCCAGAAAACAGTCACTCCTCTCCTTCTCTGCAAGTGAGTTAAGTGACCTGGCCAATGGCACACAGCTGGTAGGTGATGAACCAGGGTACAAACCAAGCCTATTCGGTCCCCAGACCCCATGCTCTGACCCTCCATTCCCCTGCCTCGAAAGTAATGTGGGCAGGGACGAAGAACCATAGAGCTTGGAGATAAGACACGTGAGCCCACGGCCAGTCTTGCCTGTGCTGTGGCCACAGCCTGGGCCAAAGGAGCAGAATGCGTGTGTCTCAAACAGACAGGGGTCATATCCAGAGACCCCAAACTGCCCCACTAGAGAAGCAACACAGACCACCTCTTGTGATGCTGGGGAGCTCCTGGCTCAAAGGCCCTTCCTGACCAGGGAACCTAGGCCAGAAGGAGGCTGATGAGTACAGCTAGGTCAAGAGCTAAAGCCCCAACCATTCACACGTCCACCAACGAAGTGACCAGGCCCTCAAGACAGAGCCCCAGAAAGCCTCCTGCAGGGTGAGGCTCAAAGGCTTCCCTCTCCTCCGACCCCCAAACCTCCACACCCCTTTCCCCACCAAGATACCTTCTGTGCGGATGGTGAAGGGGGAGTCCCCTGGGCGCCGGGCCGAGAACTGGCCTCCCAGAGATGTCATCAGGAAGCAGAGTGAGAAGAAGCCAATGCCCAGGACAAAAAGCCTGCGGAGAACAATAGGGCGGGTCAGCACATGCACTCTGATGCCACAAGGGCTCCCTACGAATGAATGAGTGAGGAAGGGATGGATAAACAGAGGAGTAAAAGATCGGGGGGCTGAGCTCCTGGCCAGTAGGTCTCCCATCACACAGGATGAAGAGAGCTGGACTACAAAGAAGTGACCATGAGCCACACACAAAAAACCACGAGGGACACTGAGGCACACAAGGTGTGAGGGTGGGCAGCTCCTAGCCTCCAGACAGAAGCTGGCCCCTTAACAGCAGAGGTCCTCACAGTGTGGTCCCCAGGCCAGCAGCAGCAGCAGCAGCTTGGACACATTAGAAGTGCTCATTCTTGGGCCCCAGTCCCTGGCTTAGGGAATCACACACTCTGGGAGGGGGATAAGCAATGTGTTTGAACAGGTTCTCTTGGTCACCCAGATACACGCTCAAGTTTGAGGACCACTGGTATAGGTGAAGACAGCAGAACCCGATGCCAGCTAGAGGGCAAGTAATTGGTCCAGACAAAACCCACCTGGATCCCATCAATCACTTGGAACATGGTCAGCTCCTGTGTACACGTGTCTTGCTGCTGTGACCAGTCATGAGCTCGCTTTAACACCTTGTCATGTTCAGGGTGAGGGGTAGGGGTGGAGGGGAGCTGTTACTACCAGACGGTAAGGTCTAGAAGGACAGAGTCATGTGGCCACTCTCTGTGTCCAGACACTCCCTAACCCACATCTTCACCAGACAGGCACACGGGAGCGTGAACCACGGACCGGTCAGAGTAAGTCAACCCCTGTGCAAGGGGTGTCACACAAGTGTGTGCTGTCACAGTATTCCGGGGAGTTGACAAAAAACAACTGTTTATACTTCAACTCATAGACTTGATTACATGCCAAGTGGCACTAGGGAATCTCCTGGGGGACACCCAGCAGGGAACCCACCCTCATGTCTGGCCCCAGGCTCCTGCTGCTTCTAGACTAGATTCTGGGCCAATCTGGCCTTAGGGCAGCAGAGGTGGAGGCTCTTCTGGGACCTTGAGTCTATCCAAGGACTTGACGAACTGGCAGAGCTGAAAGGGGAGCTGCTCCCCTTCAGGTCAGGGTGAGGAACCCCATTTCTGTTGGAGCCAGCCACACCATGGGGAACCCCACAAGTGATGCCAGAGACCTCCATCCCCCCCACCTCCCCCCCATCCTCAAACCCTACATTTGTCTGTATCTCTATGCAAGACTTGCCTTATGCATTTTAATCTTCATTATCTGAAACTGGCAGAGCAGTATTTAATTAAAATTTGGTCCATTAAAGAAAACACATAATTGTGGAAGAAAATAAAAGCACAACAAAATTCCCAACCCATATTTAAAGGAAGCCGTTTCAGATTAAATCAGAGAGGGGAGCAGAACAAACCCCAAAGCAGAGATGGAAAAGGGAGCTTCCCTCAGCTCCCTCACCTCCTAGAGACCCCTCACTGAATTCCACCAAGCCTGGGGGTGGGGCTCTGGCCTTTGGATTTCCAAGACGAAGCCAGGCTGGTCTCAGGCTAGCAGTCAGAGGGACATTGTAGGGGGAGGGTGGCCACACGCCCAAGAAGATCCTGGGGAAAAGCAGTTTGTCCCCTCAGCCTGAGGACAAGGATGGATCTCTCCAAGTTTCTTGTCCCCTACTCCTCCCTCCCCTTCCCCAGCTATGGGGTACTCATATTTAGAACTAGACTGCCAGGGTCCAAAAACCTGCTATGAGAAGGTAGCTAGGCCTTTACACAGAACCTCAAGCCCCAACACCTCATCTGCATCTCCTTCTGCCAGACCCCAATCCCAGGGCCATTTACAGTAGATTCAAATTAAGATGATTTTGTCCACCCTCATATCTACTCAAGCAACATTCCAGAAGCAACTAGAGAGTAAGGACCCTGCCAGAGACTCTGGGAAGACCAACAGGAGCAGTCTGCCCTGGAGGATTAACAAATAGAGGTGATATGGTTGGAGGCTGTAAACACAACTCCACCACCCCCAACCATGTGAAACGGATTTGAAGACTTCACTGGTGGCTGTGGGTCTCTGGGCAGCCTAGGATTACCCTGAGGTGAAATTACATAACCTGGGGGGAGGGGAGGGGAACCTAGGCAATCCCACCTCTGAATCCTGTTTTTAGGAAAGAGCCAGAAAGAGCCACAGGGGCGGGACTCCAGAGGGAAGGAGCTTAAGGGAGCTGGCGCTGTCCGTGGTGCTGCGGTCAGCCACCACCTTTAACCGTGCTGCGAAATGTCCAGCCAAGCTGGGGTCAGTGGCTGGGCTCCCCATGGCCTGGAGGGAGAGGCCAACACTGGGAGGGAGAGACAGGGCTGAGGACTGCTGGTTGGCTAGGGATTTGAGGATTTCCCTGGAAGAACAAGGTCCTTTCCAGAGATGATAGCTTCCCATCCTGCTTCGCAGGGGAACTTTAGTGGGGTGGGGGCTCTTGACACACTCAATCACCCGCCCAAGGCTCTACCCTGGGGACCCCTGGTTCTGTAGTCCTCTTGCATCCTCTAGACACTGGAGGTCCAGCTCGATCCCTGTTGCCCTGAAGGTTGTCTCCTCAACTCTGCACAATAGGCTGGGGGTGGGGGGTGGGAGCAAGGGGCAGAGGGAGGCAATGGGGAGGTGGGACCATGGTCTCCCCATCTGGAGTGGGGCGCATAGGAGGGGTCCCCTGTCTCAGCCTCAGGTCTGGAGGGGAGGGGCTCAAATCTGGCCCCTCCCGCACCCCAAACTTCAGGCATCTCTGCCTGTACAGTTCCCACCCTCACAGGTTCCCTCCCTCACCCAAATCCCACCTGTGACCGCATCCGGAGTCAGGCCACCCCCTTCTCCGCCCCAGCCCCAGGTCCCGCAGCTCCCTCGCGACCTCCTGCCCCTGGGTGAGGTGACACCCTAATTCTGCTAGGCGCTCATCGCTTAGCGTCCCAACCCTGGCTGCAGGCCTGGCTCCGACTGCACTTGGGAGGAGCAGTAGCTGCCCCGGAACCGCCAGGCTCTGGAGGTTCCTGGGGTGGGACCCGCAGAGCCTAGCCAGGCCCCCAGAGTCCATAGCCCTGCCTGGTCTGGACAGCCTAGGTCGGACTAGGAGGTCGGTCTTGACTTCCATCCTGCCTCCACGCCCTGGTCACCCCTCCTCCCCACAGTGCCGCCCCTGCCCCAACCTTTCCAAGGCCCGCGGTCGGGGATCGAATTCCCAGGGGGGGGTGGGCGGTCTTTGCCCCAATCTCGGGGCCCTCCCATGGGACAGAGGCCCGCACCCCGCCGAGAGAAAAGGAGTGCGCGCAGAAGGCGGGGTCAAAGAGGGCGGCACAGGCAGAGGGGGTGGGCGGGTCGGCCGGGTGGGGGTGCCACCCCGCTCCGAGCGCTAACTTTGCCGCGGGGGTGGGGCCGATCGCGAGGTGGGGAAGGACCGGGAGAGGCAGGGAAGGGGCGCCCTGGCTGGGGCAACTTCGCGGGCCCAGGACCACAACATGGGTGATTTCTGCCCCCTTTCCCACCTTCGCACCCCGAAGTCCTCTCCGAATCTATACCAAACTTGGTCCACGTCCCCGAATCGTACACCCTCCCCACCCGAACCGGGACCCAGCTCCATGCCTTTCCCAGCCCCGCTGGCCACCACCAAGGGTGGAAGCACAAACCGCCCCCCTCTACTACTGGGACAGTCAGTCACCGTAGGGACAGGCATCCTCGCAGGGGCTGACCTCGCCCACCTACCCCGCGCCCACTTGGAGAAAAAGCCCTCCCCTCGCCAACGGGAAAGAACTTTACCGAAAGGGTCTCAGGGTGACCAGGCATCTTCTGACCATTATCTTCCCATCGGGGTTGACTGTGATCATTGTTCAAACTTGTCCGGGCGAGAAGCCGAGGGCGAGGCCGGCCGGACGGTCCCGAGCTCGGCTCTGGCCACGTCCTGGCCGCGAACCCTCTGCGGGCCGAAGCCAGGTCCAAGCGAGGCGAGGAGGGGGCGCGGGGCCCGGCGGCTTCGCGGCCCGCGAGGTCGACGGGGTCTCGGCGGGCAGGGCCCGGGGAGCCGCGCGGCTGCCGGAGGCCGGCGAGGACGCCCGGCCGGGCCGTCTCTGCGTCTCCGCCCTCCCCGCTTCACATTCTGGGGGCCAGGAGGCGGCGCGCCCCCAGACCGCCAGCCGCGCGTCTGCCTGCTCGGGCTCGCTCGCAGGGCGGGACGGCGCCGCGACGCGCAGACGGGCTCCCCGCCGCGGGCGCCCTCATCCCCGCCCGGGCCCGCGCCCTCGGTGCCGGCTAGCGGCGGCCCCGGCCCCGCGCCCCGGCCCCCCGCGCCTCCGGGCCGCGCCGCTCCCGGGCCGCGTACCGCGCCGCGCCCATGGCCCCCGGCGAGGGCGCTCCGCGCCCGCCCTGCCGCCCGCTCTCTCCGCTGCCCGCGCTCGGGTGTCCGGTGTCCAGCCCCGCGCCGCGTTACGCCCGGAGGCGCCGCATTGTTTCCTCGGAGGAGGCGGCCGAGGAGCGGCTGGGGCGGCCCGGGAGCGGCCACCACGCTTCCTCGGCGCGCCGGCGCCACCTCGTGGCCGCGGCCCAGCGGCGCTCACTCCAGGCCCGAGGCGGGGAGCTGGGGTGGGCAGGCGGGCAAGCGGGCAGGCGGGCGTCCCTGAGCCTCCTTCCAGCCCTGCAACTTCCCCAGGCCCCTTTCGGAAGCATGCCGGGTGCCACCAGCTCTGAGGGCCGAGGGCTGCTTGGGCTCCTGCAGTGCACAGAGGAAGTCGGCGCTAGGAGGAGTTGCCCCCTTAGGCCCGGTGCCAAGGCCCTCCCTCGGGTCGCTGCCCCTGCCTCTGCAGCCACAGGGCTTCTGCATCGGCCCCTTCACACCCACGGTTTCGCTTTGCAACCTCCACCCATCCTTTGGCCCTCTCTGGAAAGAGACTGCAGCAGCTCTCCTTTGCTTCCTTTTTTTGAACTCGGCCTGTGACACTGAGGCTCTTCCATTGAGCCCAGAAACAGGGGCAGGTGGGTGCTCTGTAGGCTTGGGTTCTAGTCTCAGACTCTCCGTTAACCAGTGGATTATGCCTGAAAGTCAAGGGGACTCCTCGGTTTCCCTCACCCCGCCCCACCTTACCCCATGGCTCAGCAGTACAGAATCCACCTGCAATGCAGGAGCCACAGGAGACACGAGTTCGATCCCTGGGTCAGGAAGAGTCCCCTGGAGGAGGAAATGGCAACCCACTCCAGTATTCTTGCCTGGAGAATCCCATGGACAGAGGAGCCTAGCCAGGCTACAGTCCACAGCCTCGAAAACAGTCGGAGATGACTGAAGTGACTTGGCAGACACACGTGAGGTTCACTAAGGCTCCTTCCAACTCCAGGAAGCATGCATGTCCTCCCTTACCCTCTACTTCTTGACCCTGGAGAGGTGTTTGCCTTTGCAGAGAGGTGTCAGTGGCCCCTGTGAGCACCCTGAGCAAGAACCAAGCCTTGATCTGAGGATGCTGCTCAGTCAGAAACAGCACTTGCCAGACCAGCTTGGCCAGGCACAGCCGGGGAAGGCCCAGGCTGGGAAAAGCCCCAGGCCTCAGGCCATGTGAAGAAGGACATGGATGACCCCGAGGGCCTTTCCAGAAGAGGAAACCTCTATACTGGTCCATCCAGTCCTTGTCTGGTCCAACCAGGCCCCTGATCCCCCCGCTTCCCCCCCACCACCTTTGCTGCTCGCCTAGCCCATCCCCCCAGCCCGATCAGGGCCGTTTCTCACCAGCTGTGACTCACAGTCTACTTTTCCTGCTCCTTCCTCATCAAAATTCACCTGTCCAGCATCCCATTACCTCATCGCCATGCTCGCCACTAATGTGAAAGCCGATGATGAATTGGTGTTGGCGGATTAATGTGTTAACTCCAGCTAGGTGACAAATTTGCATTGAACAAGGACGTGCTGACCGGGCCTTGGTGCGGAAGAGTGACAAATGGTGGCAGGAAATTTGGGCATCACGGCAGGCTGGCCAAGGAGATCTCTGAGGGCAGGAATCTAAATCATTTTGTTCCTGGACCCTTACGTCTGCTGTACATTCAGGCAATAACCGAAGCCTTGAATGTCAGGGTGAAAACCACAGCCACACTCAGGCATGAAATGTCCTGGCGGCTGTGCGCAAGCTCTGGGGGTCACACTGGCATTTGGTTGGCATTTTAGGCCACAGGGGAGAGGAGAAGATGGGGGTCTCCCCAAAGGCACGGTCATGCCTGGTGTGGCTCATGGGAGGAAGTGGCCTTCTCTCAACTGGAAGCCAGATTTCTGAAGGTGACAGAGGGTACCCTCCCAGCCTGGACTTCGAGATGGGAGAAAGTGCCTGCTGCGTTTGCAGGCTCGAGCCAGGCAGGAAGGCTCGGGGCAGAGAGTGAAGGACACTGAGCCAGACCACCCAGCTGCCTCTTCCTTTTGGAGTCTGTGTGCCCTTTGTCAGCCTCTGCAGCGTAACTCAGTGTACGAGGCTCAGCTTGCTGTCCACCATGTTGCAGACCTTCGGAGAAAACTTGTGAGTCCCCACTCAGGGGTCACCCGGCACCTTGGAGCCTTCCCAGCAGGTGGCTATGATTTTTCTTGTTATTGTCCACCTGCAGCCACCACTGCTGGTACCTCGGCCTGTTCCCCGGGCATTCACCTCTACATGCCGGCAGGCACATCATGAGAATACATGCAGTGCTGCCTGAAGCTTTCTTCCTGGCCGTGGGAATATGCTTGAACATGCAGGGGCCAGACAGAAGTGTCAGGGAGTTCCTGCCCCAGAAGCAGCCTTCAAGGAATAGGTGCCCACCTCCCCCCTCTCAGGGAAGACCCACATTGGTTTCCCTGAGTCCCAGCTGCCCGCAGTGGTAACCTGCTCTGTCAGGCACCCCATGTTGACTTCCTTCCTCCCCTGCCTCATCCCCCACTCCTTGTTCCTGGGGCCACTTCCTAAATAAATGTGTGACTCCTTCTCTGGCAGTCCAGTGGTTAAGACACCACGCTTCCACTGCAGGGAGCACAGGTTCCCTGGTCAGGGAACTATGATCCCACAAACCACATGGTATGGCCAAAAAGTTAAGAAAAAGAAAAGAATCTACTTCTTGGGACCCCAAACTGAGACCCTGCTCTGTAGTCCAGTGGGTCTCAAGACTAACCCACAGCAGAATCATCTGCAAGAACATAACCAAATAGGGAGTCACTATTTTGATTCAGTTCCCAAGGTGAATAAAGCACTTCCCAGGTGGTTCAGTGGTAAAGAATGCTCCTGCCAATGCAGGAGATGCAAGAGACTCGAGTTCGATCCCTGGGTCAGGAAGATCCGCTGGAGGAGGAAATGGAAAACCCACTCCAGCATTCTTGCCTGGAAAATTCATGGACAGAAGAGCCCGGTGGGCTACCATCCTTGGAGTTGCAAAGAGTAGGACAGGATTGAGCACACACGCACGAAGCTGAGCCCTGGACACATTTGCTTTTTAACGCCACAAGTTATGCCCACATAGCTGGCTAGGTGGAGAACCACTGGAGAAATACTCATGTTCTGGAAAGATACCTACAACCTTCAGAGAAAGAAGCAGAGTGCCCCTAAACAAACAAGAGGAGAAGAGGGGACACTCCGGCTGGGGGCACATCTACGGACTCAGGAGGCTAGGTCACATCAGACTCCAAAACCCTCTCTTTTCTACAGTTTTTCTCTTTTGAGACTATAAACAGAATCACAAGTGAACTCGGTGTAGGGGATTGGGTGTAGACCCTGTATCGGCCTGAGAGCTCTGAATGTGGCACTTCCTGGCTCCTCCCCCACTGCCTTCCCCACGACCTGATGGTCTGGCTAGAAGGGTCAGGAGAAGCCCAGAGCCAGCAGGAGGCCCTGGCCAGGTAGGGGGGTGGGGGGCCTCTGTCCAAAAGGGGGAGCAGGACTCCAGAGAAGATTTGGGGAATATGGGTAATGCACCGCTGTTAAAGAGGGTTGAACTCAAAGTACCTAGATGGTGGGCCATGCACTGCGGTATTGGAGAAGACTCTTGAGAGTCCCTTGGACGGCAAGGAGATCCAACCAGTCCATCCTAAAGGAAATCAACCCTGAATATTCATTGGAAGGACTGACGCTGAAGATGAAGCTCCAATACTTTGGCCACCTGATGTGAAGAGTCAACTCATTGGAAAAGACCCTGATGCTGGGAAAGACTGAGGGCAAAAGGAGAAGGGGGCAACAGAGGATGAGATGGTTACATAGCACCACCAACTTAACAGACATGAGTTTGAGCAAACTCCAGGAGATAGTGAAGGACTGGAAAGCCTGGTATGCTGCAGTCCATGTGGTCACAAAGATTCAGACATGACTTAGCAACTAAACAACAATAAGGGCCATGCAAAGAAGGGAAGGGAGCTATATAGTCTCCTAGGGATGCTGTAATAGGCTACCAGAGACTGAGGGGCTTCAAAGCATGTACATTTATTCTCAGGAATCCCCTGTGGTCCAGTGGTTTAGGACTTGGCACTTCCATTGCAGGAGACCCAAGTTCAATTCCTGGTCAGGGAACTAAGAACCTGCATGGTGTTCAGTGCGGCCAAAGAAAGAAAGAAATTTTTAAAAAATAATTAAAAAAAAAAAAAGAAAGAAAGAAATTTATTCTCTTACAGTTCTGGAAGCCAGAAGCCCTAAATCAGGTGTTGGTAGAGTCAGTTCCTTCTAGAAGCCCTGAGGGAGACTGTCACATACCCCTCTGCTGGCTCCTGGCAGGAATCCTTGGCATCCTTGGCCTATTACTGCATCTCTCCAGTCTCTGCCTTTGTCTGTCTCCTTGAAAGAAAATCTCTGACAAACCTAGACAGCACATTAAAAAGCAGAGACATCACTTTGCTGACAAAGGCCCATCTAGTCAAAGCTATGGTTTTTTCGGTAGTCATGTACGGATGTGAGTTGGACCTTAAAGAAGACTGAGAACCGAAGAATTGATGCTTTCGAACTGTGATGCTGGAGAAGACTCTTGAGAGTCCCTTGGCTAGCAAGGAGATCAATCCTAAAGGAGATCAGTCCTGAATATTCATTGGAAGGACTGATGTTGAAGCTGAAGCTCCAGTATTTGGCCACCTGATGTGAAGAGCTGATTCATTGGAAAAGACCCCGATGCTGGGAAAGATTTAAGGGGATGACAGAGAATGAGATGGTTGGATGGCATCACTGAATCAGTGGACACGAGTTTGAGCAAATTCTGGGAGACAGTGAAAGACAGGGAAGCCTGGCGTGCTGCAATCCATGGGGTTGCAAAGTCGGACAACAGCAACTGCCTGGCCTTCTTTGTGTGTGTCTGTGTCCTCTCCTCTTATCAGAAAGTCCCAAGTCATTGGATTCAGGTTCACAGTAATCCCGAATGACCTCATCTTAACTAATTACATCTGAAAAGAATTTATTTCCAGATAAGGCCATCTTCTAAAGTTCCAGATGAGCATGAATGGGGGCTGGGTATGGGGGTACTGTTCAGCCTACTTCAGGGACCTAGTAGAAAGGGGCTGGAGTGATTAGAGACCACCAGAAAAACAGAAGTCCCTAAGGGGGACATGCCACCTTCGCTTTGTGTCACTGTGGACCCAGTTATTTCAAGGGAATCAGAAACCTGGGCTTCTTTTGTGTAGTCACGTCATTTACAAATGTAGCTCAATATTTTTAGTTTTTTGTTTTTATTTATTTTTTTTGCCACACTGAGAGGCATGCTGGATCTTAGTTCCCCAAGCAGGGATCAAAAACCCCAGCCTCCATCTTGGAAGTGCTAAGTCAACCACTGGACCACCAGAGAAGAATCTCCTCAATATTTTAGGTGAAAATGAAAGTGAAAGTCGCTCAGTCATGTCTGACTCTTTGCGAGCTCAAAGGACTGTGAGCTCAAAGCTTTGTGAGCTCAAAGCTCAGTCTGTGGAATTCTCCAGGCCAGAATACTGGAGTGGGTAGCCTTGCCCTTCTCCAGGGGATCATCCCATCCCAGGGATCAAACCCAGGTCTCCCGCATTGCAGGCGGATTCTTTACCAGCTGAGCCACAAGGGACGCCCAACATTTTTAGAACATTGTGCAAAAACGATAGGATCCATTGGAGGTCTGGCGTCGGCAGCCCCTGCAGATGTCACCTGAGGGCAGAGCAGGGAGCCTGCCAGCCCTGCCCACCCCTCAAGTCCAGCTTCCCTGAGGCCAGGCCCCCCTAAGCCCAGCAGAGATGCAGTTCTGCTCCAGGAAGGACAGGAGTCCTAGTGGCTCTAAGGGCTCCCTGGGGGCCTCCCTGGCCCATCATGAACCCCCCTGAAGCCTCCAGGGATATCATAGCTTTGACCACACACCCACCTGCTCGAGGCTTCCAGGTAGCTTCTGGGAGCTCACAGGGGCCTGGGGTGGAAAGAGAAGAGAAAGAAACATGAGGTTTCTGGTGTCTGAAATCCCCATTTAATGTGCTCCGACTGCCGCTGCAGATAGCACATTAAGAGGCAATAGGCCATTGTCCTTTGCCGGGGAGCAGAGCATTAATAATGTCATAACACGTTTACCGACACTCTGCACAAATCATCAGCTGCCTCGCCGGGCAGGAACAAGCAGCCGCGAGCCGGCCAGTGCGGCCGAGGCGCGGGGAGAGCTGTTGCTCCAATGCATATTTCATGCTTTCTGTTTCACAACATTTAGGCTAATCCTCTGATTGAAAAGCAGCGTCTGGGGTTTATTTTTATTTATGCCGGAAGGCCATTCTGCCGCACAGCTTGTGGGAGTCGGGAGCGTAGCTATTTTATTTTCTTATTCCGCAGGGAAGTTCACAGCTATGTCTATGTCTGTGCATGCATGTGCATGTGTGTGTGCAGGTGCGTGGACAGGCAAGGAAGCCTGGGATGGACTAGACAGGGGACCCTCCCAAGTGGACCCCATCCTGGCACTGGAGACAAAGGCAAGCTCGTCATTTAACTCGATTGTGAGATTCCATTTATTGAGCACCTACTATGTGCCTAGAAATGATTCAGGGATTCTAAATCTTGTTACCATGGCTGAAAGTGAAAGTGAAAATGTTAGTCATTCATTTCCAACACCTTGCAACCCCATGGACTCTAGCCCACCAGGCTCCTCTGTCCATGGGATTCTCCAGGCAAGAATACCAGAGTGGGTTGCCATTTCCTTCTCCTGACCCAGGGATCGAACCCTGGGCTCTTGCATTGCAGGCAGATTCTTTACCATCTGAGTTACCAGGGAAGTTCGTTACCATGGCTACGTGGCTATTTTATTTAAATCTTCTTTAGTAGGGCGATTGAAAAAAATGACCCCTCTAAGAAAAATAGAAAAGGGATTTCTTTGGCAGTTCAGTGATTAAGACTCTGAGATTCCACTGCAGGGGGCACAAGTTTGATCCCTGGTCAGAGAACTAAGATCCTGCATGCCATGGGGCACAGCCAAAAAAAAAAATGACCCCTTTTCTTTCTGGACAGTTTCCCCAGATGCATCACAGGTCACTGTAGGAATATGGGAGCAGTTATCTAGGGTGAGTAGAATCATGGTCTCTGAAGATGACCATGTCCAGATCCCAGGAATCTATGAATGTGTTATGCTACATGGCAAAAGGAGATCAAGGTTGCAAGTGGAATTAAGGTTGTAAATCATGGGTCCTTAAAATAAGGAGATCATCCTGGATTATCTGGTAGGCCTAATGTCATCACAAGGGTCCTTAAATATGGAAGAAGGAGGCAGCATGAAAAAGACTCGACTAGACACTGCTGACTTTGAAGATGGAGAAAGAGGCCACAAGCCACATAATGCAGGTAGCCTCTAGAAGCTGAAAAGGGCAAAGAAATGGATTCTCCCCAGAGCCTCCAGAAAGAAGAGAGCCCTGCTCTCACCTGGATTTTAGCCCCATGCGGTGCATTTTGGATGCTCAGTCTCCAGAACAGCAAAATGATACATCTGTGTAGCTTTCAGTCACTACATGTGTGGCTATTTGTTATAACCACATACTGTCTAAAAAGGGCCACCACTGCCAGATACTGCAAAGCTTGATGCTCACCATGCATAAGCTCATGTCTCCACTTCACTGATGGGGAAACAGAAGTTCAGAGAGGTAAAGTATCTTGCTCAAGGGTTCATTGCAGATCCAGATTCCAAATTCAAACCTGGCAGACCTCAGAGCCCAGGTCACTCATTGCTTTCAAAACCCTGGTCCAGGGGTCCTGGGAGGCTAACTTGAGCAGGCATCCTTCAGAGAATGCAGTCCCCAGGAAGAAAGCTCCCCACCTCCGAGAGTTGCTTGTTGACACAGGAAAGCATCCAGCTGCCTCAGTTTCCTCCTTCTGCTCCCCAAACATCCCTGGGTCATCTCAAAAGAACAACTGCCCAAAGGCTCCTCTCTCTGATTTCTGCTCAGGCAAGGCTGATGCAAGATTTCATGTCTCAGAGGATTTCAAGTTCTGTCTCAGACCAGCTTGGAATCTGTCCCCTTTTAGCAAGATCTCCTAGCATCCAACCCCATGTGAGATCATACCCTTGAGAGACAATGACCTCTCAACATCTGGGAGTGCGGCAAGGGGTCCACGCCCCCTCTGTGACTCCCTCCCCACTTCAACAGTCCTCCTCCGCTTCTGCCTCCACGCTGCAGCTTGTGCTGGGAGAGCGGTGTCCCTTTCTAGATCCCTTGAGAGGTTTGAGGAGGGGGCAGATGCAGGAGGGTAACGATGCACTCCTCTCAACCAGGAGAAGGAATTTTTTATCTCTCTGTTTCACCAATGTGCCCCAAATGTCCTAGACAGTATCTAATACAAGTTACATCTGGTAGAGAAGGCTTTTTGTTTTGGCCAAGCAGCAAGTGGGATCTTAGTTCCTTGACCAGAGATCCAACCAAAGTCCCCTGTGTTGGAAGCGCAGAGTCTTAACAACTGGGCTGCCAGGAAAGTCCCTACATCCAGCAGAGAAATTTCGAATGAGTGAATATGTACATGAACAGGGCCGTTTCTAAGCCCACCCTGACATGTGGTCAGCTGGCGCCCTCTCTCACTTTGCCTTCTGCACCCCACTTTTACTTTACAGGCCCCCTTCCCTTCATGAAATAGTCACTCCCATGCCATCCAAAGAGTTCCTGCCCCAAACCTAGCTAGCTTCCACTGTCACCAAATCTGCTTTCTTGTGCAAGTCCCCACTCACTCTGAGTATCACCCCCAGGGTCAGTCTCCCTGTTCTGTGTTCAGTGGTTTCATTCGTGTCTGACTCTCTGCGATTGCATGGACTATAGCCCACCAGTCTCCTCTGTTCTTGGTATTTTCCTGGCAAGAATACTGGAGTGGGTCACCATGCCCTCCTCCAGAGGATCTTCCCAACCCAGAGCTCAAACTCGCCTCTCCTAAATTTCCTGCATTGTAAGTGGATGGATTCTTTCCTGAGCCACCAGGGAAGTCCCTCCCTGTGCTATTCCTGGCTTTTTTTTGGGGGGGGGGGGGAGTTATGCACATGGTGCCCAGGGCATGGCTTAGCTCCAGCCCTGCCTGCAAGGGGACAGGCAGCTTCGGGGGACAGGCAGCCTGCTCACCTGTGTACCTGAAGGGCAGCAGTGTCGGCAGGATGGGGGTGGTGGTCAGTCCCAGATCGAAGCTGCCTCGTTCTGTGAATTCCTTGGCGGTCCAATCCAGTAGTGAGGACTTGACACTTTCACTGCCAAAGTCCAGGTTCAATCCCTGGTCATGGAACTAAGATCCTGAAAGTCGCCCCCTCATTCACAGTGTGAGTCTGGAGTTAGCGGGGCCTGTGCTCCAAGTTTGCATTCACGGCCCAACTGTGATCTTGGGCAAATTACTCTCAGAGCTTCAGTTTCCTCATCTCTACAGTAAGAATTGCACCTATTGGGCTTCCCTGGTGGTTCAGTGGTAAAGAATCTGCCCGCCAATGCAGGGGACATGGGTTCGATCCCCAGTCCGGGAGGACCCCACAAGCCATGGACCAGCTAAGCCCGTGCACCACAGCTATTGAGCCCGTGCTCTAGAGGCGCAGTGACTGAAGCCTGCCCTCTGGAGTCTGTTCTCTGCAATAAGAGAAACCCGCACACCACAACCAAGAGTAGCCCCCACTCACTGCAACTAGAGAAAAAGCCCTCACAGTGATGAAGACCCAGCACAGCCAAAAATGTAAAAGTAAAAAAAAAAAACAATTGCATGTACTATATAATACAAGGAACTGTATTCAATATCTTATAATAATCTATAATGAAAAAGAATCTGAAAAAGAATATGTATATATGTATAAAGGTTTATGTATATACAGTCTTCCCTGTTGGCTCAGACAGTAAAGCATCTGCCTATAATGAGGGAGACCTGGATTTGATCCCTGGGTCGGGAAGAACTCCTGGAGAAGGGAATGGCAATCCACTCCAGTACTCTTGCCTGAAAAATTCCATGAATGGAGGAGCCTGGTAGGCTACACTCCATGGGGTTGCAAAGAGTCAGACACGACTGAGCAACTTCACTGGTTCACTGGTGTATACATGCATACGTATGCCTATATAATGAAATCACTTTGTTTTACACTTGAAACTATCACACCATTGTAAGTTAATTACACTTCGATTTTTTAAATGGTTCAACAAATAAAGTGAAGGTTACACCTGAGAACTTCTCATGGGGCCTGATACACAGGAAGTGCTGATCTTTTGTCTGTCTTATTAATATTTTCCATTTCTTGGGCACCCACCTTGCACCAGGTATGTATCTCATCCATTTATATGAAGCCTGCAAGGTCACAACTACGATTTCAGGAACAAACCAGCTGAGACTCAAAGGATGAAGTAATTTCATTCCTAGGGCTATTCCCAAAAGAAACAAGAGCACACAGCCAGACACACACGCCAGTACTCAAACATTCATAGCAGTGCAATTCAGAAGAGCCAAGGAGGGGAGTCAGCCCAAGCTTGCTTGTTGATGGATGAATGGATAAACTGTGGCATATCCATAAGATGGAATGCTATTTATTCAGCCTTAAGAAGGAATGATCCTCAAAAGATTAAAATAGAATCACCATAGGATCCAGCAATTCCATCTCTGGGTATATACCCCAAGGAATTGAAAGTAGAATCTCAAAGAATAGTATTATTCACAATTGCTAAAAGATAGAAGCAGCCCAAATATCCCACCAATGGATGAATGGATAAACAAAAGGTGGTCTACACATAGCATGGAATATTATTTGGCCTTAAAAATTAAGTTCTGACACACACTACGATGGAGTTGGACCTTGAGGACATTATGCTAAGTTAAAATAAGCCAATCACATGAGAAAAATCTATAGAGACAGAAAGTAGATTAAGGACTTCCCTGGAGATCCAGTGGCTAAGACTTCAGGCTTCCAATGTAGAGAGCTCAGGTTTGATTCCTGGTCAGGGATCTAAGATCCCACATGTCACAGATTAATGCTTACTATGGGCTTGTCAGAGGGGAATGGAAGTGGCTGCTGATGGGTAGGGGGTTTCTTTGTAGGGTGATAAAAATGTCTAAGACTGGACGGTGGTCATTGTTGTGCAGTCTCAAGGATATACTAAAACCCTCTGGATCGTACACTCAAAAGGGGTGATTTTGACGTGAATTATACCTCGATTTTTAAAAAATGAAATAAATAGCTTGCTCCCAAGTACACAGCTTGTAAGATTTGAACCCAGATTTCGTCTCCGAGCCCAGGCCACTGGTTGCTGTGGGCTCTTTTATATTTGTAGACACGGCACAGAGCAAGCTGTAGCTTGACACCAAACAAATGCTGCTCTGATTGGCAGACGCTGAAGAAGAGGAGGATGGGGACCGCGCCCCAGGCTTCCCAGCGTGAAGACAGCCCTTGACTCAGGCCTGTGACCCACCAAGCCCCCGTGAGGGCCTCTAGCCTGTTATTGTAGGCACTAAAAACTTGCCTCTTAGAATACGGATCACAAGCCTTGTCTCTTCCCCCATCTTCTCTTCTCCAACTGCTGAGAAAGAATCTTAATCCAGTGCCCCTTGGCTGCTGGTTTAATTTGATAAATATAAAATTGAAGCGAGCTAATAAAGCCATCAGTCATCCCAGAGCCCAGCCGTTCTCCAAGCGGAGGGCCCTGTTTTTAATATGCACAAATCAGTGTTTAGGACGATAATAAATTGGGTCTTGTTTGGAAGACTCAAGAAAGCGGTGTCCCAGGAAGCGGGCACTGAGGAGAGAGGGACTTGTCACCTCCGCGTGAAGCCTCTCACAGGACCCCGGAGGGCACACACGGCCCCAGCCCCTGTGAGGCCCGGCCCCCACCTCTCCTCCGGGCCGTCCGCACAGCCTGCTCCTTCTTGCTCCTGCCCTGGGGCGGGGTGGGCCTGGAAGTGCGCCCCCTCCTGGTCCCTCTCCCTCACTTTCCAGGAACACGTTGAGCCGTCTCAGAGAATCCCGCCCTGCTCCGGAGCTGCACTCAGCCCCACGTGGCGGCACCTGTCCCACAGGTGTGACCTGTCTAGTCTTAGCCTTATCCTCACATCAGGGACGGGGGCTTCCCAGGTGGCTCAGTGGTCAAGAATCTGCCTGATAAGTAGGAGACTCAGGTTCATTCCCTGGGTTGGGAAGATCCTCTGGAGAAGGAAATGGCAACCCACTCCAGTATTCTTGCCTAGCAAATCCCGAGGACACGGGAGCCTGGCAGGTTACCGTCCGTGGGGTTCCAAAGAGTCGGACTGAGTGATTAACACTTCCACTTTTCACTTTCGTAACTCTATATATGCTATATATATGTGTGTGTGTAACTGAATCACACCTGAAACTAACACAACATTGTAAATCAACTGTATTTCAACTAAAAAACAAAAAACTTTGAGTGAATAAAAACCCCATTTATTTTACTCTAAAAAAAAAAAAAAAAAAAGAGAGAGTTGGTTCTGAGCCTGCTTCTGGGCACTTGGCACTTCAACCATCCCTCCCTTCCCTGGCTGAGAAGGCGGGTTCACTGTGCCCGCCCTGCTTGTCCAAACGATGTAGTTTGTGATGAACATCTGCCATGCTCAGAGGACTCTGAAACTTTGATGGTTGCTCAGCATAGACACCCCCGTGACCATTCCCCAGTGAAAACTCTAGGGGCTCAGTCTGTAATGGGCAGACACACTGCACACATATTACTGCATTTATTGCTAGGGAAGGAGCACGGTCTGCACCCCACCCCTATAGGAGGAAAGGGCCGTCAGAAGCCTGTGCATAGATTTCCAGACTCCACCTGCGTGTTTTCTCCTGGCTGATTCAATTGTGTGTCCTTTTGCTGTAATAAGCCTTAGTACTGGGTACAACTCTATGTTAAGACCTGTGAGTCCTTCTAGTGAATTACTAAATGTGGGGGCAATCTCTGGAACCCCCAACACAGGGGAATCACGAAGATGGGGATTACGTGGAAATCCAATAAAAACTGTCTCCATCCAAAACAGAAATTAGTTTATGCAATATTGATGGGTTCCCTTGGCAACAAATTGTCTAAAAACTTAGAACCCCTCTGGCAAAAGAGTCATGGGGCTGGCTTGGGTGAGGGTTGCAATGGTCAGATGGGTCAATGCCCAGAGAGGCATTGTAGGCAGCCAAGCTCTCAGAGAACTGTCCAGCATCCCAGGAGTCAGGCATGGACTAAACAGTCTGCATAATCCACCCAGGATGGTTACGATAGGGGCACCCCAGGGCAGAAATCCTGCTCCCCACCCATAGTAAAGTGGGCAGCTCCAGGCCCTGGGGGCCTGACCACAGCCCCCTTCCCTTTTTCAGGCCTGCATATTCCAATCTGTCCCAAAGGAAGTTTTTCTGGTGACTCATCTTCACATCCCGGCTTCTCTGATGGCTCAATGGTAAAGAATCTGCCTGTGATGCGGGAGATTTGGGTTTGATCCCTGGGTCAGGAAGAAGCCCTGGAGGAGGTCATGGTAACCCACTCCAGTATTGGAGAATCCCCTGGACAGAGGAGCCTGGCAGGTTACATCCATGGGGTCGCAAAGAGTCAGACAGGACTGAGCAGCTAAGCACAGCACAGCAGGTGTCCACATCCAGCCCCCATCTCTCCTCCCCATAATGCAGTCCGGCGCCCATGACTCCTCCTGAGAGTGGCTTTCCTGGGCTGCGTCCCACCCAAGGGGAAGACTCACCTTGCTTCTCGTCTTGACCCACAATGTATCTAGGGCATCACGACTTGGCAGTGACCTTCGGAAGGTCTCTACCAATGAGAGTGGCCAGCGGGCATGACTGGGACATGGGTCGAGGGCGGGGGAGATGGCAACAGCATGACTCAGAGGCCAAGAGACCTGCAGGCACTGGAAGCCATCCATCGGCTCCACACCAGCTCTGCTCCCGTTTCTGACATCACAGAACAGATGATCCGGGACAGCCATGCTCAAGGAAACACGAGCTGAGCGCAGTGGCTCCTGCCCTGACCCGACACTGATTGATATTCTGACATCCTCCTAGAAACAGCACGGTGCAAAAGCAAAAGGGACAGAAGAGAAAATAAACAAGTGGGCAATGTCAATCTAAAAAGCTTCTACAAGAATAAAACCAACTTCTAGACAGCCAAGGAAATCAGCAACAACATGAAAAGGCACCCTCTGAGATAGAAGAATATATTTGTAAACCATGTATCCACTAAGGAGTTAAAAACCAAAAAAAAAAAAAAAAAAGACAACAACAAGGAACTTATGCAACTCAATAGCAAAAAAACCCCAATTTTTTCTTTTATTTTTTAAATTGTGAAAATATGATAACACATTTACAGGAGACTTGGAAAATACAGAACAAGGTTACATATAGTTCCACCACATATTACAATTTTTTCAAGTAGATAAATTAAGATTTTTCAGTTAGAATTTCAATATCAAGCTCTCAAAAATTAACAGAACAAATATAGAGAGAATTAGAAGGATATAGCAGACCTGAAACTCACTATGAGCCAATTCAACATAATTAAGATCAAATAATCCAATTTTTAAATGGGCAAAGGGGGACCTCCCTGGCAGTCCAGCAGTTAAACTCCATGCTTCCACTACAAGAGGCATGGGTTCCATCCCTGGTCAGGGAACTAAGATCCCACGTGCCCCATGGCTCGGCCAAAAATAAAATAACAATGGACAAAGGACCTAAATGGACATTTTCCCAAAGAAGACATACCAATGGGCAACAGGTACACAAAGAGAAGCTCAACATCACCAACCATCAGGGAGATGTCAAGCAAGACCACCATGAGATATCACCTGAAACCTGTTAGAATGACTGACATCAAAAATCAAGGGCCAGACTTCCCTGGGGGTACAGTGGTTAAGAACCCACTTGCCAATGCTGGAGACCCGGGCTCGATCCCTGGTCTGGGAAGATTCTACATGCCTCGGAGGAACGAAGCCCATGAGCCACAACTACAGAAGCCCACGCGCCCTAGAGCCCATGCTCTGCAACGAGAGGGGCCACCAGGATGAGATGCTCAAGCACCGCAATGAAGAGTAGCCCCCGCGCACTGCAACTAGGGAAAGCCCACACGCAACAATGAAGACCCAGTGCAGCCAAAAATAAAATTAAAGAAAGCAAGAAAGAAAAGGCAAGAGCTCAGTGTTGGTGAGGATGTGGAGGAAGAGCTTCTGTGCACTGTTGGTGGGAAAGTAAGCTGGTGCAGTCACACTGGAAATAGCATGGAGGTTCCTTGAAAAATTAAAAATTTCCATGGGATCCAGCAATTCCGTTTCTGGGTATATACATGAAGGGAAATGAAATCACTATCTGGAGGACTTATCTGTACTGCCATGTCCATTGCAGCCTTATTTGCAATAGCCAAGGCCAGGAAAACAATCTCAGTGTCCACTGACAGATGACAGATAAAGAAAATAATACATATGTAATGGAATATCATTCGGCTTTTAAAAAGAAAGAAGTTCTGGGAATTCCTGATGGTCCATCGGTTAGGACGCTCTGCTTTAACTGTCGAGGACCTGGGTTCTATCCCTTGTCGGTGAACTAAGAGCCCACACGCCACTTTGTATGGCCAAAAAACAATCTCAAAAAGAAGGAAATCCTGCCATTTGTGACTAGGTGGATGAACCTGGAGGGCATCGTGCTAAGTGAAAGACATCAGACAGAAAACCCAAAGGGTCTTCCCTGGTGGTCCAGTGGCTAAAACTCTGTGCTCCCAACACGGGGTGCCCAAGTTTGATGCCTGGTCGGGGAACTAGGTCCCATATGCCACAACTAAGAGTTCACGTGCCATAGCTAAGACTCAGTCCAGCTAAATAATTAAATATTTCTTTTTAAAAAAGAAAACAACAAATACTGCATAGTATCACTCATATGTAGAACCTTAAAAAAAGGAACTCGTAAAAATAGAGTGGAGGAGTGGTTGCCAGGACTGAGGGATGGGGAAAACAGGGAGAGGTTGGTAAAAACAGTACAAACTTCCAGTTACAAGATGAATAAGGTCATTAAGTCTGAATATCTCATAATACACTGTGATTATAGCTGATAATCAGTGGTAAAGAATCCGCCTGCCAATGCAGGAGACATGGATTTGATCCCTGGGTTGGGAAGATCCCCTGGAGAGGGAAATGGCAACCCACTCCAGTGTTCTTGCCTGGAAAATCCCATGGACAGAAGCATCTGGCAGGCTATAGTCCATGGAGTCCCAAAAGAGTTGGACACACTTAGCAAGTAAACAGCAACAATAACTGATAATACTGTTGGATAGTTAAAATCTGCTAAGAAAGTAGAACTCAAGTGTTCTCACACACAAACAACAATTAAATATGTAAGGTGATGGATGCACCAATTAATTCGATGGTGGGAAAACTTTCACAATGTGAAGTGAAGTGAAGTGAAGAGAAAGTCACTCAGTCATGTCTGACTCTTTGCGACCCCATGGACTGTATAGTCCATGGAATTCTCCAGGCCAGAATACTCGAGTGGGTAGCCTTTCCCTTCTCCAGGGGATCTTCCCAACCCAGGGATCGAACCCAGGTCTCCCGCATTGAAGATGGATTCTTTACCAGCTGAGTCACATATGTATATAAAATCTCCATGTAGTACCATATAAAAGGGCTTCCCAGGTGGCACTAGGGGTTAAGAACCACTGCCATGCAGGAGACCCAAGACTCCCTGAATCTGGAAGATCCCATGAAGGAGGGCACGGCTACCCACTCCAGCACTCTTGCCTGGAGAATCCCACGGACAGAGGAGCCTGGCGGCCTACAGTCCATAGGGTTGCACAGAATTGAACACGACTAAAGCAACTTAGCAGCAGCAGCAGCAAAGCAACTTAGCATCCACACATCCTTTAAAAATATCAAAATTTTATTCACCAGTTACACCTCTATAAGCCTGGGGGGGAAGCCTCTATATCTTGATTATAGTGTTGATGACAAGGTGAGTATGTTGTTGATATACTTAAAATATGCATTTGAATTTTGCAAGTGATACTTCAATAAAGTTGATTTTTTTTAAAGAAAGCAAGGGTACATTGCATGTTTCATGGGAAGGAGGGGGATTCAGTTTTGACACCTGATCCACCTTTCCCATCTGTACACACCCAACACCAGACACGCAGAGGAACAGGTATATGGAGCGTGTCCTCATGTGCACGTGTTACACATGCATGCGTAGACCGACCGAGATACAGAACTGACCCCCTCCGTCTGATGTCCCTGGATGCCCCTACGCTGGGAGGCCAGGCCAGAAGAGAAGGCCCAGCTCTACATGACCAGCTGACCACAGGCGGGGCCTGGAGCCTGACCTCTCCGGGGAGCTTCCTCAGACGGAACGGATGCCCTTCCTGCTTCTCTGGCTGCAAGGCTGTCTCCCCTCCTAGGGGCTGGATCAGGCTCCCAGGGCTCCCATTAAACAAAAGACTGTAGGGGCGGGGTGGGGTGTTGTGCGCGCTCAGTCGCTTCAGTCATGCCCAACTCTTCACGCCCTATGGACAGTCGTGGCCCGCCAGGCTCCTCTGTCCTTGAGACTCTCCAGGCAAGAACACTGGAGTGGGTCGCCATGCCCTCCTCCCAGGGATCGTCTCAACCCAGGCATCGAACCTGCATCTCCTGTGTCTCCTGTACTGCAGGCAGATTCTTTACCCACTGAGCCACCTGGGAAGCCCCGGGCGGGGTGTTAACCAACAGCTATTTGTTCACAATTTTGGAGGCTAGAAATTTGAAATCAAGGTGTGGGCAGAGCTGATTTCTTCTGAGGCCTCTCTCCTTGGCTAGCAGGACCCTCGCGGGGCCTTCCCTCTGCATCCACCTATGTTCTCAGTTCCTCTTCTTATAAAGGAGGCTGGTCATAGTGGGTTAGGGCCCACCCTAATGACCTCATCTTATTTTATTCTTTTTAAATTTTTATTTAATTTTTTGGCTGCGCCACACAGCATGCAAAATCTTAGTTCCCCGACCAGGGATGGAAACCACGCCCCCTGGAGTGAACTCGAGGAGCCCTAACCACTGAGCCGTCAAGGAAGTCCCCATGACCTCGTTTTAATATGATCACTTCTGTAAAGATCAGTCTCACAGTAGTCCCATTCTGAGGTGCTAGAGGCTAGGGTTTCAACATGTAAACCCAGGAAGGGGTGCACAATTCAGTTCCGACAGGTGTCCGCTCAGAAAACTGCACCTCCCCCCACCCAGAAGCAAAGGGGTTAAAGTTAGAAACTGGGGTGGGGGATGGGTGGGGAGTGTGTGTGTGTGTGTGTGTGTGTGTGTGTGTGTGTGTGTGCATTGAGCAGATTAGCGCGAATGCTCCTTGGAGCCTCAGCTATAATTAGAGATATTAGAGGCAGGGCTGAGGCTCTCTCGCCTCATAATTAGGGTGGTTCTGTGCTGAGGCTCCCAGAGAGGTGGGTTTGCTGCTGCTGCTGCTGCTCTGTAGTAAGCGGAGGGGACAGTGAAGTGGGCCGACAGTAGCCCAGGTCCTCACACTTAGCTCCGGACAGACCAAAGTCAAGGTGTGAATGCATGTTCAGTCGCTTCAGTCAGGTCCAACTCTTTGCGACCTCATGGACTGTAGCCCACCAGGTTCCTCTCTCCATGGGATTTTCCAGGCAAGGATATTGGAGTGGGTTGCCATGCCTTCCTCCAAGGGATATTCCTGACCCAGGGATAGAACCCGTGTCTCCTGAGTCTCCTGCATCGCAGACAGATTCTTTACCACTGAGTCACTGGGTAAGAGTCAAGGCGAGACCATCCTGAAGGCCCTGGATGTACCCTGGTCAGAGCTCACCCCACATCTCCCCGCCACCCTCTTAACAGGGGCCAGCCTGCCGCCAGCTCCTACCCATGAGGGTCCTCAGCCCCTCTCCCAAGGAGCAGTTTCATTTGCTCCCTTCATTTGCATTTGTTTGAAACCCAAAGGTACCATAGGACCCATCCAGGCACTGGCCTGGGTCCAACAGGAAGTATTCCCAAGGATGCTCCTGGTAGGGGTGGGGGCCCATCAGGTAGGGAGCAGAGAGGGCCCACCTGCTCACCAAGGCCAAAGCAAGAGCAGCAATTCCCAACTTCAGCGTGAGAGGCCAAATTCTCCCGCTCAAGAATTCCAGCTCCAGGACTTCCCTGGTGGTCCAGTGGTGAAGAATCTGCCTGCCAATGGAGGGGTCACAGGTTCAATCCCTAGTTTGGGAAATAAGGTCCCACATGCCACAGAGCAACTAAGCCCATGCACCACAACTATCAAGCCTGTCCTCTAGAGCCCGGGACTCATAAGTTCAGAGCCCACCGCTGCAACTTCTGAAGCCCAAGTGCCTAGAGCCTGTGCTCCGCAACAAGAGAAGCCACTGCAATGAGAAGCCCGAGTGAGGCAACAAAGAGTAGCCCCCGCTCGCCGCAACTCGTGAAAGACCACATGCAGCAACGAACACCCGGCGAAGCCAAAAATAAAAATAAATAAGCAAATCAAAATAAAAGAAGGAAAAAGACAAACTCACAGGCTTCATGGGACCCCACTTTGAGAAATGCTGACTTATGTGAAGCCCCTGGCACCCAGTCTCTGGCACAAACAGGGACTCAATAAACATGCATCCTCCTCCCTGGGCACAGGGCTGGGTGGAGCCCCTGGTCTGGGTTCTCCAGGGACGCTGTCAGGCTTGCGCCATCCGTCCTATGGCTAACTGAGCAGCACCGGGGTGGCCTCGCCCCAGGTCCTAGAGGCAATGGGAAGTGACAAGACCGGGTGCCACAGGTTGGGAGGTGGTGATGAGAGAGGATAGAATTGACCCAGAAAAGCAAACTTCGATTTGCTAAAAATATCCACTGGTTAGGCAATCCCCCAGCACCCCCTCCACTGTCTCTCCCAATTCAAATCCACGAAATGCCAAATGCAAGACGCCAAACCAGGACTGAGATCAGACAATTGGACCGTTTAAGATGAGCTTTCAAAGCTCAGACTCCCAGACGTTTCAGTCTCACAAAGAAAATGTGCATTCCGTGGACACAATGAGAGCAAATCAGTTTCCCTTTTTTGTTCCCTTCTCCGCCCCTGCGCAGAGGCAAGCGGTGGAAGAAAATAAGCATAATTGGACACAGACAAGGCAAAAATAAGTTTCGCAACAAAGGGAACATCTCTGAGGGAGGTGCAATGCTGATGTGTCCCTGTGAGGGTGGGGATTGATGTCCCCCAGGGCTCAGCAGGCTGGGGGGCTGCCTGGCCCCTGGGTCCACAGAGGGCCTAGGATAACAGGGGCTGGGCAGTGCTCTGGGGTGCAGGGCCAGAGCCTGGACAGAGAAACCACTTTCTGGGGGTCCTTGCTGAAGCCATAGGGATCAGTGATCCCTCCCCAGGCTGGGAGGACTTCTCCTCAAGATGAGTGGCCATCCTCCATAACTGAGCCCCCAAGAGGCCCTTAAGACTCCACAGGGACAAAACTTGCAGGTGGCCACTGAAAGAACATAATCCCATCAATGCCCAAAGACTCCTGTATCTGACCTCACCCTGGTTCTCAATCAACGTTTGTGCCTTTCTCTCAATCCTGGGAGGCCGCCAAAGGACTTGGTGGTGAGTCAATAAAGAATTGCCTGCAACGCAGGGGACCTGAGTTCGATCCCTGGTCTGGGAAGATCCCCTGGAGAAGGAAATGGCAACCCATTCCAGTATTCTTGCCTGGAGAATACTGTGGACAGAGGAGCCTGGTGGCCTATACAGCCCATGGGATTGCAAGAGTCAGACACGACTTAGCAACTAAACCAACACCAAATGTCAGGGACTATGACCCAATCAGATAGTGTCTTCTCACCTCCTACCTCTGCTGAACAACAAACAACCTCTTCCTAAGAAGGATGCATTCTCGTCTATCCAAGTGTCCGAGCCTCCAACAGAAAATGGCTCCTTGCAATAATACTGAACAGCAGCTGCCACCGGGCAAGTCAGAAGCTCCCAGAGGGGCCATTTGGAAGGCTCTCTGCCCAATTGCCGTAGTAAAACACCATAGACCCGGGGGCTTAAATGACAGAAATCTATTTTCCCACAGACCTAGAGGCTGAAAGTCCGAGATCAGGGTGCCGGCATGGTTGGGGTCTGATGAGGGCTCACTTCCTGGCTTATAGACGGCCGCCTCCTTGCTGAGTTTTCACATGGTGCAGAGAGAGAGCAAGCTCTGACATCTCTGCTTGTAAGAACACCAATCGCATCATGGGGACTCCATCCACGTGAACTTGTCTAACCCTAATTACCTCCCAAAGATCCCATCTCCCGTTATCATCACACGGGCGTTGAAGCTTCATCCTGTGAGTGTGGAGACAGGAACACTCAGTCCATAACACTCTGCATGGCTCCTTTGCCCCTATGCCCCCACAAGGGACCAGGGAGGCTGCTTGGGGCTGTTCCAGGGAGGGGATTCCATCAACGTCCTGTATCCCTAGCATCGTCATTTGCAGGGAGACATTGCTGGAATGAAATGCAAATCAGAGCAGCGCTCTGTCCTTTCCTTCTCAGAGGGCCACCCTCCCAGCCTCACCAACACACACACACACACACCACATGTAACCTTCCCATGTCCCTCACTATCCACACAAAAGAAATGCCCCTTCAGGGACTTCCCTGCCAGTCTAGTGGTTAAGACACCATGCTTCCACTTCAGGGGCCACAAGCCTGATTCCTGGTCAGGGAACTAGGAACCCACATGCTACAGGGTTCATCCAAAAAGTAGAAAAAGAAGAAGAAAGAAATGCTCCTCCACAATAAGCCCAAATGCACAATCAGCGTTCAATATTAGAAGAAAAGTTCAGGGTTTTGTTTTGTTTTGTTTTAGGGGGTAGGAAAAAGGAGGGGGAGCCTGATACTTCACATGTCTGTAATTCTCCCAGGCTCTTTGTGTAAATAATTGAATTTTCATACAGTTTCACAAAGTAGGCGATATTGTCCTCACTTTATAGAAGGGAAAACTGAGGTCTGACCACTGGCAAGTCATGAGGCCAGAATCATGAAGGGTCTGTCCTGTCCCAAATCCATGTACTTCCTACCACATCACATGCCCAGAAGAGCCAGGGGGAATGGGGCAATAGATCATGGGAGAAGGAGGAAAAGATAAAGAAGCAGAAGTAGGAACTTCCCTGGCAGCCCAGTGGTTAAAACTCTGCACTTCCAAGGCAGGGGGCATGGGTTTGATCCCTGGTCAGGGAACTAGATCCCACATGCCTCAACTAAGACCTGGTGCAGCCAAACAAACAATTTTTTTTAAGTCATCATCACTTAGTGATGTGAAAGTGAAAGTGTTAGTCTCTCAGTCATGCCCAACCCTTTGCAACCCCATAGACTGTAGCCTGCTAGTCTCTTCTGTCCGTGGAATTCTCCAGGCAAGAATACTAGAGTGGGTAGACAATCCCTTCTCTAGGGGATCTTCCCACCCAGGGACCAAACCTGGGTCTCCTGCATTGCAGGTGGGTTCTTTACCATCTGAGCCACCAGGGAAGCCCAGCCATTCTAGGGCTTCCTTTAACTGAATGGAATGGGACTGAGGGCCCTGTAAATTCCGGGGATCTAAGGTGCTTTAAAATATGTCTTTGTTCAGGAAAGTGAAGAGAGTAGCCTTATTCCTGCTCACCCTTCCCCAGTTCCCTTCCCAGATAGGTCAGCTCAGTGGGGTTGGCCCCTCTGGTCAGAGCTGAGCCTTACCAAGTCATTTTTACCAGCATTGGCAATGGAGAGAACCCTCCGTTTAGGATCTTGATGTCTCCAGGCTGAGCACCGTCCTGTGGTTGCAGTCATGAGGGTCTGGCTTAGTTGCCCTGGCGGGTGAAGTCTCACCTGCCCATCCTTCAGGCAGAGCTCCCATCTACAAACCTACAATGGTTGGAAAACAATGCTTCATCTGATATTTCTGAGCTGGCATTTTCTTATCCATTCTGCTACCTCCCGTTCTACAAATCTGCAATTTGTGGATTTTAACTGGACGCTCTATCATGGGCAGAAGCAAGTTGTTGGCAAAGTGTACAATATGATAAAGTCAGATAAATTAATGGGCCACTGAGCAGGCCTATCTCTTTCAGATAGTCAGAAAGCTCCTGACCTATAAATCTGTGGGTGTTAACAGCTCCTGCAGAACCAAACTCACACTCCCCCAGACACATATACGTTCCCATAGGCAGGCAGCCTCCATGGTGGCCCTGTGATCCTCACCTCCTTGTCCCGTGGGGTCTTCTTCCCTGGAGTGTGGGCTGCACCGGGGGACCTGCTTCTAAATAAAGCACAGAAGTGATGGGATGTCCAAGATTGGGTTATACAAATTCTGTCCTTGCTCTTTCTGGGGGAAGCTGCCCTAGAGGAGGACCCTTGTCTTTGAAAAAAAGGGGAAAAAAAAGAATATGAGGCTGTCCACTCCACATGGAGGGAACTTTCTAAGGCGTTCCCCAACAGACCTGCCCCAGAAAGGCACTTCCCTTCTGGTGTTAAGGACTAACTCCACACATCTGATGAGACAGGGAACACTCCTGAGGCTTCCTGAGATGAAGCCAATCAGAGCCATCCGGGGCCCCACTTCTCCCCCACAATAAACCCCCAGGATGAGACTGCCCTGGTGGACAGTAGTTAGGACTCTGAGCTTCCCAATTTGGGGGCCCAGGTTCAACCCCTGGTCGGAGGATAGTAAGTGTGAAAGTGTTAATCGCTCAGTTGAGTCCAACTCTGTGACTCCATGGACTGTAGCCCGCCAAGCTCCTCTGTCCATGGGATTTCCCAGGCAAGAATACTGGAGTGGGTAACCATTCCCTTCTCCAGGGGATCTTCCCTTGCCAGGGATCAAACCTGTGTCTCCTGCATTGGCAGGCAGATTCTTTACCACCTGAGCCACCAGCGGGGTCTGAGGGTTTGGCCAAAAGGACAAAAAAAAAAATATCCCCAGTCTTGGAGCATGAGCCCACCCTTCAGAAAGAGGCTCTGATACCTCCAACAAGATCCTGCATTGATTGTTTTGCTTTCTGAAAGCTGGAGAATAGTTCAGGAGAAACGCTTTCCCCCATTTTCATTAATCCACGTAGAAGTTCCTCCCTCCAGCGGGTGTGGGCCTTGGTTCTCCAGCACTTGAAATTCCCAGGAAGAAACCTCAGTCACACGGAAAGGGTGAGGCTGTGCTGGATAAGAGATCCCGGGGCTTCGGAAACCCGGGGCCTCGTTCCCCGCCTTGTGGCCTCATTCTCAAGGCAGAGTCGGGAGGGACTTCCCTGGTGGTCCAGGGGTTAAGAATCTACCTCGCGACGCAGGGGACGCAGGGAAAAAGACCCCCACGTGCCTCAGAGTCTGTGGGCCACGATGAAAGACTCCATATGAAGCAACAAAGATACTGAGTGCTGCAACTAAGAACTGATGCAGCCAAACAGATAAATGTTAACAAAAAAGCAGAGTCGAGAGGAAAGGGAAGTCCAGCTCCCCTTCCCTGGGAGGACCCCCAGCCATAAAAGTCACAGCACACATGTTGAACCCCACCATCTGATGGTCTCCACAGCCTGTGAAAGCCCCCAAGGACCAGAGAAGAGGTACCTTTCTCAAAATCGACAGGCAGCTAGTGAGGGGTCGAGCTGAGATCCACCTTCCCCAGTGCAGACCCCTGGTGGGTCCACGTATTCCCAGGGGGAAACTCTTTCACGGCCAGAGGGAGAGGAAGGCTCCGACCCAGGAAACGTGAAGAGATGGAGAATCCCAGGGGCTCCATCCAGCAGTGGAAGTCGTGGTCACAGGAGCCGCTTGGGAGGCGGGCCCAGACTCAGACAGTGCAGAACCCACTGGGAGACCAGGGATACAGACCGCCTTTCTGAGCGGAGGCAAATGGATAGTGTTCCAGGGAGAGTGGTCTTGAGGAAAAGGGTCTTCAGTTGGTTTCATGTTTAAGGCCAGGAGTGGTTTACCGGGTGAGGAAAGAGGCTGTAGGTGGAGAGGAAGCCTGCAGGTGTGGGAGAGAGGTGGTCCGCCTTTCAGAGAGTCCTGGGAGGGAAGGATGGCTCAGAAACCCAGCTGCAGCTGCACCCCAATGCTCACTGTCCAAACGGTGGCCCCCGCAAATATATCTGTCCTCTTCTTGGACCCTGTGTAAGTAACCTTATTAGGAAAGTGACCCCTGGAGCCAGCCTAAGGGTGCTATACTGTACTCACGGAGAAAGGCACAGGGGACTGCAGAGAGGACTGGGGAAATAGCCCTGCGGCCGCACCCCCCTCCCCACCGCCAGCTGTAACTGCCCCACAGTGAGGAAGTCCCGTGAGGGTGCACTGGGGCCCCTCCTCGGGGCCACTATTTAGCCCCCAAGCCTCCTTGTAGCAGCCAGCAGCGATATTATGGATAAATGGTTCTAAACCCACATACAGCTTCCATGGTAGCTCAGCCAGTCAAGAATCTCCCTGCAATGCAGGAGAGCTTGTTCAATCCTTGGGTGGGGTAGATCCCCTGGAGAAAGAAATGGCAACCCGCTCCAGTATTCTTACCTAGGAAATCTCATGGATAGAGGAGCCTGGCGGGCTATAGTCCATGGGGTCACAAAGAGTTGGACACGATTTAGCAACAAAACCACCACCACCAAGGCTATATACATTCCTATTCTACTGTACTTCCTAGGAATTCTAAAGCTTGGTTTAAAGTGAATTTATGTATTGGTTTTAACTGTTACTTCGCCGTCTTCCTGTGCCTTTTCTTCTTAGGTCAAGGGCAACAGAGCCAAATGAATCTCTCCTCCTAGAGTTTGTATGTTTTTAGGCAAAACTGCTTTCAAAAGAGTAATAACTGGAAAGGTTTTCTATTTTTCACAAATCAAGTTCTCAGTGCTTTTGAGAGAGGAGATGAAAGAGAGGGACCATTTGCGAATGCAGGGACTTAAATAGGAACATCACAGAATGCAAACCATAGCCCACAGGACAAGGATGGATGTCTCCACAGCAACTCAGAGGACAAGTGCACAGGAGGAGGGTCAGTGCAGCAGGAGCTTCGTTCAAGGGGCCGAGTCCAGGTTTATAAGGCCTGGAAGTTACCATGCCGGTTCGACTTCTCTCATATCCCAGGTCTGGTCTTCAGCCACACAGAAAAGAGGCAACTACCACCAGGATGCATTTGCAAGAACAGGACGCCCTCTGCAGGGCACGAGAGGACAGGAGCCTGATCTCTTCGAGGTTTTTTTCCTTCAAGACTCTGAAACCAGCACAGTAATTCCTATACACCCCCATCTGGAAAGAGATGCATTCCACCTGGAACTTGTGAATCTGGCAAGCAGTAAGGACTAGAAGGCCACAGGGCCATGGCTGAAACTTCTGACCAAGCATTTGGAATTCATCTGAAGCTCTGGCTAAGGACTAGGGGTATTTGGCTGACCAAGGCCATGAAAACAAACGGAGGTGGACCTGGTCTTACAGAGCCCCCATTTTCATGACAAGCAGAATATTTACTGGCTAGGGACTTCCCTGGTGATTCAGTGGCTAAGACTCTGCACTCCCAATGCAGGGAGGCCAGGTTCAATCCCCGGTCAGAACTAGATGCCACATGCCGCAACTAAGACCTGGAGCAGCCAAATAAATAAATACAATTTGTGGGTTTTTTCTTTAAAGAATCTGTCCTAGCAAACAGAAATCCCAGAGGCTCTTGTGTCCAAACCCTCCTTATCAGATGAGAAAACCCTGTCTCAGAGTGCCAGTGGCCAGCCTAAAGACCCCCAACAGGGACCAGAACCTGGGTTTCCCTTTTGTCATTCTTACTCTCCTACCTGTAGGAGCAAGCACCAACCCCAGGAGGGCAGAGGGAAGTTTGGAAGAGGACATTTGCCCCATGGTCTGGTATCTGGGGTTCTGCTCGGACTGGTTTATTGTAGGGCCTGCTAGGATCTGCAAGCCAACTGTATCCTCTCATAAGAAAGTTCTGTTGTATTATCTGGGCAAATCCTGTCTGTAGTTAACACGTGCCATGATCTCTTAATGATGCTGTGTAGACTGAGAACTTTAGGAGGGCAGAACTGTGACTTTTGCTCCTTAATACACCGTCGTCTGGGGGGCGGGGCAGGGCAGGGGGCGGAGCGGGCTGCGGCCTTCGGGGCGTGCGGGGTGGGTGGTGGGGGGGTTTCCCTGGTGGCTCAGTGGATAAAGAATCTACCCGCAATGCAGGAGACACAGGAGATGCAGGTTTGATTC
The DNA here is from genome assembly GCF_963930625.1 of Muntiacus reevesi. Lineage (NCBI taxonomy): Eukaryota > Metazoa > Chordata > Mammalia > Artiodactyla > Cervidae > Muntiacus > Muntiacus reevesi. The sequence continues at coordinate 8,064,434 of NC_089266.1, read as the reverse complement.
CTGGGTCGGGAAGATCCCCTGGAGGAGGGCATGGCAACCCACTCCAGTATTCTTGCCTGGAGAATCCCGTGGACAGAGGAGTCTGGTGGGCTACGTTCCATGGGGTCAAAAACAGTCGGACAGGATTGAAGCGAGCGAATAAGCACGAGCACATATACCATAGTGGGTACTTGGTATTTGCTGAATTTATCTCATTAAGTGAGTATGACTCAAACATTTTTCATACAGCTGGGAGGATTTTACAGTGACCTCTGCAAGTCTCTCACTTGCTCCCCCTTAGAACTAACAAGGTACATTTACTAGACAACTGACCAGGGACTTCTCTGATGATCCAGTGGCTAAGACTCCATGCTCACAATGCAGGGGGCCGGGGGTTGATCCCCGGTCAGGGAACTAGATTCCACATGCCACAACTAAGACCCAGTACAGTCAAATGAATATTTTTTTAAAAATAGATAACTGACCAAAGTTATAGATGCTGGGTGAAGCTGCATGGAAATTGCACCAAGCTGATCCTGACATGCAAAGTGTTCCCCATGGTCTGCAATCTGCACTAAAAAGTAAACTTCAGCAAAACTGCTGTGTATGATACTATAGTGGTGGATGCATGCCACTGTACATACGTTCAAACTCATAGAACCACCGAGAGTGGACCCTGGTGTAAACTGTGGACCTGGACGATAAGGTTCGTTCATAAATATCTCACTCTAGTAAGGATGCTGATAGCGGGGAAGGTTGTGCATCTGTGGAGGCAGAAGGCGTATGGGAAATCTCTATACTTTCCACACAATTTTGCAATCAACTAAGACTGCTCTTAAAAATTAAGTCTATTAGGGACTTCCCCGGTGGTCCAGTGGTTAAGACTTCGCCTTCCAGTGCAGGGGGTGTGGGTTTGATCCCTAGTCGGGGAGTTAAGATCCCCCAAGCCTCACGGCCAAGAAAACCAAACCATAAAATAGAAGCAATATTGCAACAAATTCAATAAAGACTTTTAAGATGGTCCACATCAAAAATAATAATAATAATAAAAGACATGCTTTCAGATCATCTAGGAGACTGAAAACCATGGTGACAGGGACACACGGGGCTGAGGCTCCCGGCGACTCTGAGGCACCCACACAACTGGAAGACACAGTGAGTCTCTGTGACCACCCCCTCCACCCCCTCAGCTCACACATGGCCAGGCACTGAAGTCCCCAGACCCTGCTCCTTCCTCTGATTTTTTTCCCAATACCAGTGAGTCTGGCTTATTTGCCCAGTGCAGGCACTTGAAGGTACTTTATTGCCTCGAAATATTTTAAATCTCATTTTTCTTCGCATGGAATGAAATTCACTCTGCAGTCCCCTCGAGGCCGTTTTTCATCTCTTCCCCCTTGGTGACACCAGTAAGACGTGCAGTGAGACCTTTCGGCAACAGGCTCTGTCATTTTCCCCACTTTCGAGCATAAGTGTTAATGCTTGCAGGCTCGACTGGGTTTAAATCGGCTTTTCTGTGGATGCTTTGCCATTTCCAATAAAACGGAGAGACAAGTGGTGAGAAATCTGCACGGAGGAGCAGGATATTGAAGAGAAAGACAAACGAGATGGAGTCAGCAAGTGCTGAGACCCGCAGGCCCACTTTACCTGCTTGAGCATCTCAGCCCTGTGCTTTAATTTCAGAGGCACTTGGGATATTTAAACAATTTACTCCCTCCTAGAGGCTTCTGAAATCTTCCTAACCTACTCTTCTCACCTGGTAATAAATATCCCAAACATTATTGGAACTTCAATAAACCCCGGCTGCACAACGGGACACACTTCCCATGTCTTGATAAAACAGCAATTCAACAAGCCACTCCGATGCACTCAGTAACTAAATTCCCTTAGACTGGATCAAAGAAAAAAAGGTACCTTATGTGGGACTTCCCAGGTGTCCAGTGGCTAAGACTCCAAGTTTCCAAAGCAGGGGGCCCAGGTTCAATCCCTGGTCAGGGAACTAGATCCCACATGCTGCAATTAAGAGTTCACATGTTGCAACTAAGACCCACCACAACCAAATAACTAAATAAGATGCTCTATGCCTTTGCAGCTTGTGAGATCTTAGTTTCCCAATGAGGGATTGAACCTAGGCCTTCAGCAGTGAAAGCGCAGAGTCCTTAACCACTGGACCACCAGGCGTGTGCCAGATATGCTCTTAATTCAACTTGTAGAATTCTAGTTAATCCAACTAGAATTTAGTGAGCACCTGGGCAAAGGCTCTGTTGAGAGGCCATGGGGCCAAGTGCAGTTGTAAGAAGCCTTTTATGAGCTGGCCGTGCCACTTCGCTGCCCTCCTGGGCAAGTCTCCATCTCTCTGAATATAGTTCCGAGTCACAATATTAGCTGCTGACCCCTCTCTCCTAACTTCTGTACTGAGTTCTTGGGAGTCTCCATGAAGAAGTGCCTGATGGACTTAGATATTATCGTTCTAAGAGAAGTAAGTCAGACAGAGAGAGATAAATACCATACTGATATCACTTACATGTGGAATTTAAGAAAATGATACAAAAGAGCTTATCTACAAAATAGAAACAGATTCAGAGCTATAGAGAACAGATTTGTGGTTGCCAAGAGAGAAGAGGGTAGAGGAGGGAAGGACTGGGAGTTCGGGATTAGCAGATGCAAAATATTATATACAGGGTGAATGAACAACAAGGTCCTACTGTATGTCACAGGGAACTGTACTCAATATACTGTGATAAAAAAATGGAGAAGATTATGAAAAAGAACGTACACATGTGCATAACAGAAGCACTTAGCCATACAGCAGAAACTAACACGACGTTGTGCATCAAGTACACATTAATTTAAATTCTTTCAAGCAAATAAATACATTTAAAAAAGAAGTCCTTGAAAGAGTTCTGCAAAATTAGGTCACATAAATGTGAATTCTTATTCTAGAGGTAAGGCTGCAGGAGGATAATAACTTTCACTCAAAAGCATAGAAATGGAAATTACTTGGCGGTCCTGTGGTTAAGACTCCATGCTTCCAATGCAAGGGACACGGTTCAATCCCTGGTCAGGGAACTAAGATCCCACTGAAGAGCTGATGCTTTTGAACTGTGGTGCTGGAGAAGACTCTTGAGAGTCCCTTGGACTGCAAAGAGATCAAACCAGTCAGTTCTATAGGAAATCAACCCTGAATATTCATTGGAAGGACTGATGCTGAAGTTCCAATACTTTGGCCACCTGATGAAAAAGAGCCAACTCATTGGAAAAGACCCTGATGCTGAGAGGGATTGAGGGCAGGAGAAGAAGGGGATGACAGAGGATGAGATGGTTGGATGGCATCACTGACTCAATGGACATGAGTTTGAGCAAACCCCGGGAGATGGTGAAGGATGGGGAAGCCTGGCATGCTGCAGTCCATGGGGGTCGCAGAGTCGGACATGACTGAGCGACTGACCAGCTAGGCATGGCCAAAACAAAAAGCACAGACAACAGAAATGGCTCCAGCCCCTGACCCACACAGAATTCGAGGGAGAGGATGCAGCCCACACCTAAACTTGACTGAGCTGGCCTGAACCCTAACTGCAGTTTTTCTGAGTGGACCACCAGGGAAATTACCAGCTTTTTCTTTTCCAAAAAGCTGTTTTGCCAATTCCAGGTCCTTTGCATTCCTCTATAAATTTTAAAGTCAACTTGTCGATTTACACACACACACACAAATCCAGCTGGGATTTCGTTAGAGGTTGCATTGAATTTATCATCAATGAGGTGAGAACTGCCATCTGAAAAATATTAAGTCTTCCAATCCATGACCGTAGAACTTCGCTCCAGTTACTTACAGCCTTAATTTCTCTCGACAACGCTTTGTAGTTTCCAGAAAACAAAAATTGCATTTGGGGCTTAAATTTATTATTGAGTATTTTATTCTTATTGTGACTAGAATTGCATTAATTTTATTTGCAGGTTGCTCAGTACTAGTATATAGAAAACACAGTTGATTTCTGAATGTTGAGCTTGTGTCTTGCAGCTCTGCTTAGCGCATTAGTTCTAGTAGGTTTGTGTGTGTGTGTTTGCATTCAAGATTATTTACATTCAAAAGTAATTCATTGCTGATTGACAGTTTTGTTTTTTATCACTCTAGATGACTTTTTTTTTTTTTTTTTGGTCTTACTGCAGAAGTGGCAGAAGTGTACTTTTTGCCTTTTTGTTTATTTGTTTATTTATGACTCCTCTGGGTCTTCATTGCTTGTCTCAGGCTTTCTCTGGTTGTGGCGAGTGGGGGCGCCTCTTCGTTGCAGTGTGTGGGCTTCTCATTGTGGCGGCCTCTCTTGTGGCCGCCCGCAGGCTCTGTTGTGGTGGTACACGGGCTCAGTTGCTCCAAGGCATGTGGGATCTTCTTGGATCAGGGATCCGACCTGTGTCCCCTTCATTGGCAGGCGGATTCTTATCAACCGTGTCACCAGGGAAGTCCTACATTTTTGCCTTTCTTTTTGTCCTGATCTGAGGAAAAGAGCATTCACTTTTTCACACCAAGCATATTAGCTATGGGCTAGTCCATAAATTCTCCATAAATGAAGAAGTTCTCTATTCTTACCTTAATGAGAGGTATTTATTTTTGGTTTGTTTTTAATTATGAATGCTGTTGGATTTTGTCAGGGGCTCTTTCTCGATGTGAGTGATCATGTAACTTTGTCCTTTATCCTATTAATATGATGCATTATTGTGGTATAATAAAAAAAATACATCTATCTGGTCTTTGCCCTGGATCCCTAGCACAGAGTTCCTAAAATCTTTGGATATTGCTGCCTTTTAATACTCTGGCTAGGTTTGTCCACCAAATAAAACTTGATTCTCAATTTTTAGGTTGTAAGAAAAAGAAATTTAGGTTGTGCACTTTTTTTTTTCCCCAGTCACTAAGTGAAAGGGAAATGGAGCAGGACCCGGCGAGGCCTTCTGGGTACAAAGGCCTTTCTTGTTTGTAGAAAAAGGCTTTAGTCTCCTGGGCCTCCTCGAATTCCAAAGAGCACATTCAAGAAATTACTAATTAGGTAAGTGAGGAAATGCACGGATAAAGGAAAAGCAATCAGGAAACAATAGCTCAGCATAAAACAAAGTCCCAGTTCCTCCTCAAGGGATATACATCATCATCTGAAACGTGTCTTTGAATCCTGCAAGAGCTAAGGCCCCCAGTCAGGCAGAGGAACGTAACTATGTGATGAGATCCCAGAGTGATAGGAACCTAAGCAACGATGTTGACCTTTTTCTGACCCGTGTGACTTCAGTCAGCTAAAGCTTGGACTCTGTTGACCTTTGCCCCAATTCTAGGCTGAATTCTCCAGCCCCTTCATGAATAGCTCGCACTCTTAGCTGAAAGGTTCCCGGATTTTGCTGTTCAGAGAAAAACAGCTTCCGGAAATATCCCTGGTGTTCTCCCTACCTGTTGCAAATAGTAAATCCTTCCTTCTCCTACTGCTTGGTTTGCTTGTGTCTTTTGGCTCAACAGCCAAAAGATAAACCTGGTTTTCGGGCAACAGAAATTTGCTGCTGCCACGGGGATGACCTGCCATCTTAAGTAAGTTTCAGACACAAAACAAATCATTTCCCTGCAGAAGCAGGCAACCAAGGCGTAGCTAGAGGTGCTCTTGCAGGAGGAGACCCAGCCTGGGGCAGGAGAGAGATGGGCTCCAGATTAGACACAACTGGCCTCCCGTTTCTCTTTCATGGGGCACAAAAACGTGGGCTTCAGGCTGGATAGTTAACAACTGTTTGCATTTCCTGAGACAAGAGATAGATAGTCCTCTGTTCAGGCATTTACAATCAACCTCCCTTTCCCTCCGAAATGGAGATAGCAACAGAAACAGGGTAAATAGCCAGTCTTTGTCTCTTGTAAACACCTTAAGGTAATAGTCATGGCACTAGTCAAGGTAACAGTAAAACAGAGCACGACCCTATCGTCTTTGCCGCCCCCAGCCCCACCCCCAAGGTCCTTTGCCTGCCTTTTGTCTGTGGACGACCTTAGTCAAAGAGTAAGTTTAATCAGAGAACTGAGAAATGCAGAAACAAAGGAAAACAGTCAAAGGAAACCAAATAATAATAACGTAGTCATTAGGCATCATCAAGGCGATTTAGTTCCTTCTCAAGGGTTATAGATAGTATTCTGAACCAAATCCTGTGAGCTGTCTTATAGTGAAGCCATCAGCAGGTAGAAGAAGTTAACTACATGATGACCAGGCTATAGCCGTGACATTTATTATTATAAGCTGCCACAATTCCAAGAACTGGCCTCAAAGTAGCGGAAAACAAACTGAACCTGGAACTGAAGCTTAACTGTACCTAAAACAGTCAAGATGACGCTGATCAGAGCACCGATGACCAATTTGAAGGTGACTGTCAGAGCTGACCGTGCTGTTTCTACACGTAGCCCCTCCTTCTGTCTATAAAAGCTCTTGCCCCACTGGTAGCCAGTGAGGAGTTGGCCTTTGGACAGATGTCCACCTACAGCACCCCACCCCCGCCCCCTACGTCCCCGCCCCCCGCAGTTGCCAGTGTCTGAAATAAAGCAAACTTTCCACCAACCTGGCCTGTTAATGGCTTTTGAGCGGTGAGTAGCCAGACCCTACACACCTTTTGTGACAATAGTCATGGTAAGGACAAAGAAGGGGCAAAACCCTGTTTGAGTAAAAAATTAAGGGATCTCCACTTCCCCCTTTTTGGAAGAAGGGAGACACTACACATGTGCACAAAGGCTCCTTGTGGGTCAAAATTCAGGGGATAATGCCGGGCCATAATGAGCCTTGCTCCTCCCAGCAGCCTTCACTTAGAGTACCATCTTGGCTGATAGGTGTGTGCGCACCCAGGGCAGGGGCCCAGGGTAGGTCAGGTGTGGAAAAATAAACCAGATAATTGGCTAAAGGTAAACAGAGACCTGGAAGAACCGCCCTCTAAAATGACTTGCCTGGCACTTTTCTGTGCTCCTCCTCCCTATGGGGGACGCCCACACCTTTTCTCTCTGGGGGTCCATCTCTACCTTGCTTTTATCTTAACTAAACAAACTCTTTTTCTGTGTGCTCTCCTGCATGTTACTGTGCTATGTCTCTAGTAATGAACTTTGCACCTGCATTTACAGCTTTTGCCTTGCCAAGATCAAGTCCAGACCCCTGGGACGGCTCCCTCTGAAAGCACCATCTAACCAACAGTCTCCTTCCCCAGCACGTGAACTGAAAACATTTGCTAGCTCCTCTTTTGTTCAAACAGTGGTAACCACACAAAATAAGTAGAGAAAAAACAAATCTGCTTCTTCCCTCCCAGTGTCTGCCGGATGACTCATCCAAAGACTTTGCTTTTTAGCTTCATGTGACAATTATCCCAAAAGATCCTTTTTAAAACGTGAAATAGAATGAAATCATTTTTTTTTAAGTCAAACAGACTTAGAATATAAACAAAGAAGACTGAAGAATTGGGAATATTTGACAACATTTTAGGGAAGAAAACAAGAAAGGAGGACCAATGAATTGAAGTTAGAAAGAAATGCCTAAATGAGCCTCTTGTGGATCTGACGTCTATAAAGCAGCAATCAGTTTTTCCTTGAAATTATCCATCTCAGTTCACACACAGTTAGGGCAAAACTATTCATGATAAAAAACATCAAACCTTCTAGATTTAATAGCAGTTCAGAAAACCAACCAGTCACAACCAAATGCACCAGGGAAGAGCTGATGGCATTTTCAGACCATTTGTGCACAAAATTGAAAACAATCTCAGTTTGAAAGCCACTGTGAAATATAGTTTCTTGACTTACCAGATCAACAAAAATGTGCTTCTTAGTAATTAAAATTTAGTGTATTATGGACCAACAAAAAGACATCACACTCAAGAGAGTGAGATGATAAGCCATGAGTTGGGAGAAAATATAAAAGTACACCTGATAGGGACTTCCCTGATAGTCCAGTGGTTAGAACTCTGCACTTCCTACACAGGGGGCCACAGGTTTGATCCCTGGTCAGGTAACTGAGATCCCATATACCATGCAGCTCAACATCTGATAAAGGAATATTATCCAAAATATAAAAAGAACAGGAATTTAACAGACATCTCACCAGTGAAGATATACAAGTGGCAAACAAGCACCTAAAAAAATGTTCCACATTTTATGTCATAAAGGAAAAGCAACTGTGAAATAAAATTCATATTTTATGGCAGAACCAGAAAAAGTTAAACATGAAAAATTTCCTCTGCCCTTGAACTTCCTCTCTCCCCACTCCTGAGCATTGTGCATCTGCATCAACCAAACCTCCCCCAGCAGCAGGAATACTTGCTCAATTCAAAAATGCAGCACTCTCCTAGCATCAACAAGGCAATTCCTTAGAAGACAACATTCCTTCTTTATCTTATAAAATACCACAGGAAGCCATCATGATCTGATGACACTCAGATCAGGATTGTGTAAGCTGTCATTAATACATCATTTAAACTACAGCCCTCTGTCTCAGGAAAAAAAAAACCTCATATACCTGTGCCTTGACTTCTAATGGGCAGAACTATTCTCAGAGCTTTCTGAGATGCTCTCTCAGGTTTTATAAAATCCTCAAATTTGGCTTGAATAAAAATTTCCATTTTCTTTCTTAGATGGACTGATTTTTGCTGAAGGTGAAGAAGTGAAAGTGTTAGTCGCTTAGCTGTGTCTGACTCTTTGCGACCCCATGAACTGTAGCCCACCAGGTTCCTCTGTCCACAGAATTCTCCAGACGAGAAAACTACAGTGGGTTGCCATTTCCTTCTCCAGGGGAATCTTCCTGACCTGGGGTCTCCTGCACTGCAGATAGATTCTTTACTATACGAGCCCCGAAGGAAGCCATTTTTGTTGACCCAACTGAAAACAATGAGATCCCACTGCACACCTAGGAACATGACCAGAATCTGGAACACTGACAGCAGCAAATGCTGGTGGGGATTCCGAGCAAGAGGAGCCTCTCATTCATTGCTGGTATGAAGGCAAACGGTATGACTGCTTTGGAAGACAGTTTGGTAGTTTGTTGCAAAACTAGGCATCCTCTTTACCATAATACAATGCTGCAACTGTGCTCTTTTGGTACTGGTCCAAGACTGTTGAAACTTATGTCACACAAAACCCTGCACACAGATGATTCGAGTAGCTTTATTCTTGTCAAAACCTGAAAGCAACCAAGATGGCCTTCAATTGGTAAGTGAATAAACTGTGTACATCCTGTTAAAAGGTAAACCAAGGCTTATAAATATTTTTAAGTGTTTGAGCAAACACTGGTTTGAAACAGGCAGCATCCAATCTAGCAGAAAGAAAGGTGGTCTGAGAAGCTTTACAAAATGAAGGACTTGGGCATTCCCTGGCAGTCCAGTGGTTAGAATGCCACATTTACACTGAACAGGGCACGGATTCAAGCCCTGGTCAGGGAACTAAGATCCCACAAGATGCACAACGCAGCCAAAAAAAAAAAAAAAATAGAGAAAGACAGAGGAAGTAGGAACAAGGAAGTTATACCAGGCCAAAAAGCAAATCGGTTGTTGAGAGGTTATTTTTCTTTAGCGGGTGGCAGGGCTCAATATCGAGCAGATTACCTAACTAGTGTTGGTCAGGCAATTCCTGATTGATTCATTTAAGATTTCATTTCTGGGAGAGCTGAAACTGACATTAAGTCTCTGTTTGGGGACGTGGAACTTACCATAAGCCACTCCATTTGGGCCTGATGTCTTGCTTTTTAACAATCCAGACAGTGGAATAGTATTCAGTGCTAAGAAGAAATGAGCTGTCAAGCCAGGAAAAGACATGTTGGAAACAATACATATTACTAAATGTAAGATGCCAATCTGAAAAAGGCTACATACTGGATGATTCCAACTATATGACATTCTGGTAAAGGCAAAACTATGGACACAGTAAAAAAAAAAGTCAGTGGTTTCTGGGGGCTGGTTACCAGGGTGGGAGAGAAGAATAAGAAGAACTCAGGAATTTTAGGGCGGTGAAACTACACTGTATGATACTATAATGGTGGATACTAGTCATTATACATTTGTCTAAACTCATAGAATGTACAACACTGAAGTGAATCCTAATGTAAACTAAGGACTTTAAAAAAAATATTTTATTTATTTATTTCACTGTGCCAGGTCTTAGTTGTGCATGTGGGATCTAGTTCCCTGACCAGGGATGGAACCTGGGCCCCCTGCATTGGGAGCCTGAAGTCTTAGCCACTGGACCACCTGGGAGGTCCTGAAGCTAAGGACTCTGGGTGATGACAAGGTGTCAATATAGGATCATTAACTGCAACAGATGTACCACTTTGGTGGGGCATGTTGATAAGAAAAATCTCTGTACCTTCCTCTCCATGTTGCTGTGAATTCAAAATTGCTCTAAAAAATGAAGTCTACTTTAAAAGAACAAAAACTGAAAATGGAAATAACATAAAGTCAGGAATTCCCTGGTGGTGCAGTGGCTAGGACTCAGGGCTTTCACTACTGGGGCCCAGGTTCAATCCCTGGTCAGGAAATTAAGATTCCAAAAGCAATGGGGGTGGGGTTGGGGGAGAAATCTATCTTTTTGCAATTGAATAAAATAAAAAGTTTATAAAGAAACAAACCAAAAGAATCACACGAAGTTTCAAGAGTCAGACCATTTTCGTGGACTATGTGTCCTTATATTTTAGAAAATACACATTTTTTTCTTAAGTAGTATGAGTTGAGTTGTAAAGAGTTGTTTAACCATATTTTACTTGCTGGAAACCAAACCAAAAGAAGCCAATGAAACAAGCCCAAATATTTTTGTTAATGAGACATCTTGGCTAATTATGTAATTAGACATTAACTTTTCTTTTTTTTTTGGCTGTACCTTGCAGCCCAAGGGGTCTTAGTTCCCCAACCAGGGATGGAACCTGTGCTGTCTGCAGTGGGAACATGGATTCTTAACCACTGGACTGCCAAGGAAGTCCCTAATTAACTTTTTAAATCAAAAATAAATTTTTTTTAATATAGCTGATTTACAATGTTGTATGTTTCTGTTGTACAGCAAAGTGATTCAATTATACATGTGAAAAGTGTTAGTCGCTCAGTTGTGTCCGACTCTTTGCGACCCCATGGACTATCACCAGGTTCTTCTGTCCATGGAATTCCCCAGGCAAGAATACTAGTGGGTTGCCATTTCTTCCTCCAGGCGATCTTCCTGACCCAGAGATCCAACCTAAGTCTCCCGCATCAGACGGAGTCTTTACTGCTGCGCCACCTGGGAAGTCCCAAACAATGTGGTTTATGCTAAATAAACACCTGCTTTCTCTCTGCAAGTCTAGAATCCTGGCAAATGCCAGGCAGAGGCTGCCTGCAACCAGCCCCTGTAAAACCCCTGGGTGCATCTCTAGCAAGCTTTTCTGGGCAGAAACATCGGACGTGTTGCTACATCTTCGATGCTGGGGCAAGAGGAAGCTCTGGGTGACCTTCAGGGAAGGGAGAGAGCATAAGAAAGCCTGCACCTGGATTCTTCTAGACTCCCCCCCAAGTCTTTGTCCCTGATGATCTGGCTATGTATCCTTACCAGGTCACTGTAATAAACCCTGAGAGTACCCCTGATTCCTGCTAGCAAATCTCCCAACTTACGAGTAGTCCTGGAGTTGCCTGAGACATATCATGCAGGGCCACACAATTTTAGTTTTGTTTTTTTTTTTTGCCACACCTTGAGGCTTGTGGCAACTCAGTTCCCTAACCACGGATTGAACCTGGGCCACAACAGTGAACGCACTGAGTCCTAACCACTGGCCCCGCAGGAAATTCTGTGAAGTTGTTACCTTAACGGCTGTGTCCATATATTCCAGTTGCTGAGGCCTCCTTGGACCGTGACCCATGGAGACACCCGCTGCTATTAGGAGACGCCGAGAGGGGAAGAGTTCACTGCTGCCTGGGCCTGGCCTGCAGGCGGCCGTGGGGAGGGCCCTGGAGCTCCTGAGTCCCAGCCCTCAGCCTTCCCTGGGCCCCCAGCTCACTTGCCCACCCCGAGGCCAGAAGGCCTGGAGGGTCCAGGGACCCTGGCGAAGCTGACTGAACAGGACCCCTGGCCCCGTCAGGGCCTTGTGCTAACAGTGCACCAGCTCCGCTCCTGTTGCAGCGGTTCAGCCACTAAGTCATGTACGAGTCTTTGCAGCCCCATGGACCGTGGCCCGCCTGGCTCCCCTCCACCACCTCCCGGGGCCTGCGGGCTGTCGCTTCAGTTAAGTACAGCTCTTTGCAAGCCTATGGACTGTAGCCCACCAGGCTCCTCTGTCCATGGGATTTCCCAGGCAAGAATCCTGGTGTTGGTTGCCAAACCCTCCTCCAGGGGATCATGTCTCCCAGAGTTTGCTCAAATTCATGTTCATTGAGTTGGTGATGCTATCTAACGATCTCATCCTCTGCCGCCCCCTTCTCCTTCTGTCAGTCTTTTACTGCTGAGTCACCCGGGAAGCCCCGTAACAGCAGCAAGCAGCATACTGTTTACGCAGAGGTCACACTGTTTATCCATTCATCTACTGATGGACATGGGTTGTTTCCACCTTTTGGCCAATGCTGCTACAAACATAACTGTACAAATACCTCTTCAAGTCTGTTCTCAATTCTTTGGGGTACATACCCAAACATGAAATTGGTGGATCAGACAGTGATTCTAGTTTTACATTTTTTAGGAACTACGTTACTGTTTTCCATAAAGGCAACACCATTTTACATTCCTACCAAGGATTCCAGTTTCTCTTATGTCCTCACTTTATTTTTTTGTTTAATTGGCAACTTTTTTTGTACTTTGAGAACTTAAAGAACTCCCAGAGGAAAGCAAGCCTCAGTGTAAACAGCCAAAACCTAGGTTTTAAGGTATTCCAGCCTTCGGGTATAGGAGAGAAGAGGTAGGTGGGGGGACTCCTTCACACAGAGTAATACAGTTGTGACTCAATAAAGGTTGCTCCAGGACTAAGCCAAATTTCAATATACAGAAATTTGTCGTAAAAGAACAGCACACTCATACTTACACACACACACCCCCAAGTGAGACAAAGTGAAGACTTACTTACCCAGAAGCATAAATTATTTGACAGAGTACATAAGACAAGCATAAAAATTAAATTATTTATTTCATACCACATTTCAAATTCAAATGATACAAATTCAAACATGAGCTGTTATCAGTCAAATAAAAAGCCCACCAAGGCCAACACTACTTATAGACATAAAGACTGAGTAAAAAACAAAACGAAACCCACCCAAACACAAAGTTTGAGTACAGAACTTAAGGTGAAGGACATCACATGTAACAACAGGAGGGAGGCAGCACAGAAGTCGTGTGCCTGACAGACTCCCCTCACTCCTTTTTCCTTGTGAAAGCTGTTACCAGGAATCCTACCAGCAGGGCTGAGCGGCTGCGGCTGCCCTGGGTGAATGTACTCAGTAGTAGTGACAGAGGCCGTGAACCTCTGCAGCCTAACTCTACAGACCTATCATAAGCAAAGGGAGCTTGAGCCTGGGAGTGAGGAACACAGGAATGCAGGGCCCAGTTTCCAGCTGAACGTGAGACAGGCAGCCTTGTGAGATGGTCCTGGGGATCCTGGTTCTAGTCACTCCCCGGTGTAACCCCCACCCCCTTCCTTGGGTGTGGCCGGGAACTAGTGACTTGCATCTAGTAAAGAGAATATAGCAAAAGTGATGAGATGTCACTTTCAAGATTAAAATGATAAAAGACGATGACTTACGAGTTGCTGGCACTTCCCTCTGGCTTTTCTCACTTGCTTTCTTTGATGAGGACAGCCGTGAGAAACTAAGACTGCTAGTCCAACAACCTGTGGGGAGCCAACTCCTGCCAAGGACCAGACTAAGCTGAGAAGCAGGTCCTCCCCCGGGTCACACCTTGACTGCGGCCTGTGACAGACCCTGAGCTGGCTGGAGGACCTGGTTCAGCCATGCCGAGACTCTAGACCCACAGACACTATGCAAGAATACACAGGTCTTGTTTTAAGAGGTTGAGTTCTGGGGTAACATGTCATACGGAGATAGAAAACAAATACATCTGGGTAAACAATAATGTGCTTCGTGAAAAAAACTGTTAGTTGCTCAGTCATGTCTGACTTTGTGACCCCACGGAATACAGCCTACCAGGCTCCTCTGTCCATGGAATTCTCCCAAGTAAGAAAACTGGAGTGGGTAGCCGTTCCCTTCCACAGGGGATCTACCCGACGCAGGGATCAAACGCGGGTCTCCTGCATTGCAGGCAGATTCTTTACTATCTGAACCACCAGGGAAATGGCTAAGTTTTGCGGTAATCTATCATATGGTGATAGAAAACAAATACATCTGAGTAAACAATAATGTGCTTAAAGAGATAATAAATTCATTTGTATTAATTCTGAAACAGCATTTACAACTTATATAAAATCAACTGTCAACTGAGTTTATCTCAACTTCAAGAAAGAAAATCAAAATTTTACAACTTGAAGCAAAAGAGTTTAGTGTTCCATACAAATGCAATTTCTCTTAAGGGTTCCAGCTAACCACAATTCCCTGAAATTGCCATCAAATCTGAAAGTCACACTCCATAAAATTGCTAAGCAGGCTTTTAAAAATAATAGAAAACAAAATATTGTTTGTCTTCTTGATTAAATCTACTTTGCCATAAAACTCGATTTGTACAGTTAATTTTCAAGTTTAAAAGTGAGCTTTCCCATTTACAGGAAATGTCCAGAAGCAGCAAATCCACAGAGACAGGAAATGGATTACTGACCACCAGTGCCAGGCAAAGAGAATGGGGAATGACTACTAGTAGGTTCAAGGGGGTTCTTTTTGGGGTGATGAAAATGTTCTGGAAAGGATAGTAGTGATAGTTATACAACCTTGTGAATGTACTGAACCACCACTAAACTGTATACTTTACAATGATGAATTTTATGATTTCTGAATTATATCTCAATTAAAATAACTGTTTAAAGCTCTTATGGATTAAAGTTAACATTTCCATTCTAAACATCTCCCCAGATAGCTAGATTCCATTCCCAGACATGCATATGGAATGGTGTTTCTTAGTGACAACAGCCTGCCACTGTAGCTTAGACTTCACTACATGTTCTGGGTTTGTTTGTTTTTTATGCACTGCATCCTCTAGAAAAATTATTAGCAAAAGCCTCCACCAGTAAATGTGTATTTTTTCCTTAACTGTGTTTTTGCTCATTTACAAATGTTAGATTCCTATTTTAAAAACTTAAGACAATTTTTACCTCATTTCATAATACTTGATTAGCACCCCTCTTGCTATGAACTATAAGAAAAATAATCAAAAATGTGCAAATCTTTTCAAAGATTCCATATCAGCATTACATGATTTATTTAAACATCATTCCCAAACACACATGGGGTGGCACATGCTCCCTGTTACTACTTAATAACACACAGCCACACCCTGTAGGAGTCTTCATACGACATACGGCCTAGTAGTTTCAATCAAAGCATGATCTTTCAACCAGAACAGGGGGCAGAAGAAAACATTTACATTTATACATGATCATAAGGAACATGAGACAGATGAACTGAAACACAACATCTTCAAACAACATGACTGACAGAACAAATTTCCCTTATTTCACTAGTTTTTAAACAATATCTGTAAACTTGAATACCAACTCTGGCAGATTTAGCAGTCTTAGATCTCGGAGTTTCCATCCTAAACAGCCTCCAGGGTACGGTGAAGGTGAGCGCGGCCTCCTCTGCCCGGCCCCGCCGCTCAGCCGAGGGTCTGGAGAGGCGGCCTCCTCTGCTGGCGCCCTTCCTCAAATACTTCGGTAGTCAGAGCCCCGGGCTACAATGGCAGCAGCTTCCCACTCCACAGTGAAGAAGGAGACAGTTCCAAGAAACCCAAATATCACCATGACCAGGAGTTGCCAATGCAGGAGAAGGTAGTTACTGTAGAAAAATGCCACAGCTGCGCAAATGGACTAAGAATAAAGAAGACAAGACAGATCATGAAATGTGCACAGGCGACCCAGCCAACTCCACAACGAACCCCACCGCTCTGACCCAAGGCCTCTTGTCACTGTTCCCTGCTCCTTCTGCATCTAGAAGGCACCTCCTTAGTCGGCAGCTCACAGACACACACCACCAAGTCCCGCTGAGAGCTGGGAATAATCAAGTAAGCTATAGTCTGCTATTTAAAACAGTATTTTGTTAAAAAAAAAAAAAAAAAAAAAACTAGAGTGATAAAATCACGTGCATGCACAGTGAGAAACACACTTGTTATCTGCAAACACCTTGAATTCTGGTATCTACGAAAAGAAGTCTGAGCCATAGAGGCTGGAATATAAAATCTCTTATACGAGTGATGGGACAAAAAAGATCACACTACTTATTGCCTCCTCATTCTGATCACAAATCCTTTTAAAGGATCTCCTGGACTTTCATTTAAGAAACATTAAGAAAATGAAGTTATAGCACTTAAAAAAGACCCACCTTTTAACACAGTCTAAAGAAAAATTTACCTGCACAAATTTAAAGACGGCAAAAGCTGGGGCGCTGTCTTCAGAATAGAGAAAACCTAAAATACTAAGCAGCTGGGTATTGAAGCAGCTGTCTCCAAGACCCAACAGGAAGCTGCAGAAGATGGCAATTTCTTTGCTGATTAAAATAAAATTGAGAGTGAGCATTAATAATAATATTTGTTAGAGTTGTTTAAAACATAATAGCAACTCACCCACAAAAACATTTTACTCTCCAATTTAAACAAGTTTATGAAACAAGAATGAAAAAACACTGGAATTTACAAAGTAAGAACTTATGCTCAAATGCTGTCACCTTCACAGTCTAGCAAACTCTAGTCTATTAACTATCAGGGAAGCAAACACTGTCTGGAATAGGGCTGTCCTTGGCTTCTGGATCCAGACATAAATGCCTACATTGACAATGAATTTGAGAGCTGAGTGCAGTAAAATGACACCTGCAAAACTCCCGTAAACACTGTGAAAGGACTGGGCAGCTGACCCAGTAGACAGATAACCACTCACTCCTCACTCCTCGCTCCATTTGAAGCCCGAACTTCTAGAGATTTCAATGCTCAAAAGGCAGAGGTAAAAAACTCAAATCAGACACTTACATGACCCTTCACAGATCAAGAAAAAGATTTAGTCGGGAGAAAGGTTAAAACCAACAATCACAAAAATAACTTCAGATTCTCTATGGATTTCTATTCAAACTCATTCTGGCTCCATTAACACATGACAGATGACCTTATAACAGACTCACAGAAAAGGACTAACTGCTGCATTCTAAATTCCAAGCCATCATTTACCTCCTGCCCTTCCTTAAATTACTAGATAAAGGGCAGTCACTGTACCTGGGTTTGATGTAAGCGCTGCTGTCAGTGCCTTCAACAGGGGCAATGGGGGCGTCCCCAGGCAGGTTGAGGAATATTAAATAAAAAGCTATAAAATGTACCAGGATGCCCAATAGCACAACTGGATTCCTACCAAAACGATTATTCTTGCTCAGCAGGCCAAAGAGGCTTCCACCTATAAAATCAATGAACAAACAAAAAAATCCAAAGCCAAGTTAATATATCAAAAATTTAGTTTTGAAAAAATGGACAATAGTGAATTTAATAAAATAAGAAAGCATAAATATACAAAATAAGAAATAACTGTTGAAACAAAGGAAAGTATAAATATCAGGACAGACTTCTAGGTAAGATGGAGTAACAGGAACTGAATTTATCCCCAGTCGAAAAAAAAAAAGAAAAAAAAAAAAAAAAATATGACACAGAGAGACAGGAAACAAATGAGGTGAGGCCCACACCTGCCCCAGCTGACTGAGAGGTGGGCTTCGGAGAGCGGGAGGGCGGCAGCACAGGGGGAGGAGGGGGCCAGACCAGGAAGTGGGGGAGAAGGGGAGGAAAGGCAGGAGGAAGCCCACAACCTCCCTGAGTTGAGGAGACAAGAGCTCGGGGTCTGGGGAGACCAAGGTGCTCAAACCAAGGTGTGAGTTTCCAAGACAGGGCATCAGAAAGGAGAGCTGATCAGCACAGGATGTGAGTAGCAGAGATCAGAAAGAACTTTCCAAGAGGATTAGTGGCATTAGTGCCCTACCCTGGGCTGGGAAGAGTACCTGGTCTCACCAGCCAGACCGGAAATCTTATTATTCATTGGGTATTCACGAAAGGGTCTTCCCTTGGGGGAGAGAGATAATTAGCCCTCCTCTGAGCACTACTCTGGTTCCATCCAATACACTTTAAAAGCAAGACTCAAAAAGTCACACTGTTTCCAAGTAAATGAACTGCATCCAAGAACAAAGCTCAAGAACATGAACAGGAATGTAAAAGTCATCCCACGCCCAACAAGGTAAAGTTCACAATGGCTAGTATCCACATTACCAGGCATGCAAACAGGAAAATAGGAACTGTCATGAGACAAATCGGTCAAACACAGAGTTATCACCTGACCCAGCGATTTCAGTCCTAGGTTTACATAAAACATAAGATCACACAAAAACTATACAGAAATGTTCACAGCAGCATTATTCATAATGGGCAAAAAGCGAAAACAACCCAAATGTCCATGACATGATGAATGGATGAATAAAAATGTGGTAGATCCATATGACTAAATATCATTTGGTAATAAAGAGGAATGAAGTAAAAAAGAAAAAAGAAATGAAGTAGTGATACATGCTACACCATGAAAAAACCCTGAAAACACTGTATTAAGTAAAAGAAGCCAGAAACAACAGAAAATTACATCTTATATAATTCCATTCACATGAGATGTCTGGAATAGACAAATCTATAGAGAAAGTAGATTAGCAGTTGCCTGGAGAAAGGCAATGAAAATGTTCTAAAATTAATTACAGGGAACAAAAAAATATACCAACCCCCCCCTTTCTCCATAGTGCTTATCACTCTGACATTCTAAGTTTTGGATATTTTTTATTGCCTGTGTTCTTCCCCAAGAATATAAGCTCCATGTTTTGTTCATACAATGGATGCACAGAAAATCTTTGGGAAGCTCCTCACACGTTACACAGCATCCACTACTGCAAGAATTGCACGGATCACTGCTGCAGAAGGAGTACTGGTGGTATAATCAAAACAGAGGTGTGGTCTTAGCCTGTCCTCTTCTCCCCGCTTTCTGGTACAGAGCTCCTGAAACCCTAGGAATTTCCTCAGTGAAAGCAGTGTCTATCTTAACTAACCCCTTCCAACCACACCTGAGTTAATGCTGATCCCTGAGGGACTGTGGGGGTGGCTCTAGTCAAGATGGAGGCTGGTTGCCAGAAGGACCCAGTCTTGATTAGAAAGCTGGAATGTTCAGCCCCACTCCCCACCTCAAGGGAGGGGAGAGGGGCTAGAGATTGAGTCCATTGCTATGATTTAATCCACCAGGATGAGATCTGCATAAAAATCCCCACACAACAAGTTTGGGAGACCTTCCCCTGATGAATGCATCACGTGTCAGGAGGGCACCACATCCTAGACTCCAAGCGGACGGAAGTTCCTACACCAGGGGTCCTTCTGGGCGTTGCAAGTACCTCTTCATCTGGCTGTTCATCTGCATCCTTTATTAACAAACTTTAACAGTAAGAATAGCATTTCCCAGGGGTGTTGTAGGAACCCTTGAATGTATAGCCAAGCTGAACAGAAGTGAAGGTGGCCTGGGGACTTGGGACTTGGACTGGCATCTGAAGTGAGGTTGGCCTTGCAGGACTGTACCCTTGAACCTGTGTGGTCTGATGCTAACTCTAGGAGTCAGTGTCAGAATTGAACTGTACTGCTGGACAGACAACTGGTGTCAGAGATCCAGAGAACAAGAAATTTAGGGATTCTAATACAACTTCTCTAAGTATTTTAAGAGGAAAATTTGGGAAACATAAAGCAAAAATCATTATGTTTTCTTACTTATGGCTTTGTCTTGAATTACTTGGCAAAAGTTTTATAATTTAGTTTTAGAACAGTGATAATAAAAGAAAAACCAGACATACCCATGTGTATAAAAATAAGCAAAGAAACAGAAATCCAAGGACAGAGAAGTGAAATATACTTAAAATTTCCATTATATCTGTAACAAACTGATTTAATGCAAAAAAATTTTTTTAAACCAACCTAAAATTTCTCCAATGCCGATGAAAATGCCAGAAAGTCCAATGAGGCTTTTCTCTTCTGTTCCAAATTTATTTATAGCGCCAATACAGGTTCCATATACACCAGAGAAGAAAGTCAATTCCAGACCTTTAGAAAAGAGTCAGATTTAAACTACAGTTGTCCTTCAGTATCTGCCATGGGTACCAAAATCCAGATACTCAAGTCCTATAATCAGCTCTCTGTATTTAAGTCTCTATATCCTTAGAGTAAACCAACTGTGGATCAGAAAGCACTGGATTTTGTATTGAAAAAACACACAGTCTCCCTTTCCTGGTTTTTTCTTCATTTCCAGTAGTATTTGAGCTATGCATGTATAAAACAAAATTCACTCAGACTGAAATGTTACTGCTCTAGCAGAGCGTAATTTTACGTGATACAACTGATGAAAAGGAATTAGCCACAAGATGGCAATTGGCGCATATTTCAGATAAGAACGTACAACTCAAATAAGCAAAGTCAGCCTACGTTAAAACAGTCACTCTGCACAGAAATGGGATGGACAGAGGACATAATTAACATAAACTTGTAACAGGGAAACTAAAGTGCTCACTATCCTTATTAATAGCTTTCCAAGGGAACAGGAACATATGGTTGCAAGACTAATACCTACTATCTACTTTTGCTTAAAGGAAAAAGTTTTAATTAAATGTTTTCCCAGGAAAAGAAATTTTAAAAATTTGGGTAAAAAATTAGAGCGAATCTGTAGAAGACCTGATTCCTTAATGTCACAAAACCTTACCTGAATTTTGAAGATGTTTAATACTCTATTTGACCTAAAAATAAGATGTTTCTACCTGTACCCATGAGGCGCACAGAGTTGCACCTTGAACAAACCGAGTGTGAACTGTGCAGGTCCCTGTAGTGCTACAGGATCCACAGCTGGCTGCCTGTGCAGACCAGCAAGCACAGAGCTGACTAAAGTCTCACAGAGATTTCTGATCACAGGGGAGGTCAGCACACCTAATCCACCCCTTCACTGTTCAAGGGTCAACTGTAAAGGCAAAAGTAATAATTGACATTTTAGAGCAATTTCTGACAAGGAAACAGATTTCCTTAAGACCTAAGCCTATTCCACCTATTACCACATCACATTATCACTGGAAGACAGAGAATTCAGCCTGTTTTATCGGAAATTATCTTAATTCATGCCCAAGCTACACAGATTTCCTCATGGTTATTGTCTGCAGTGCTCCGCGTTGTCCTGAAATCACTGCTGGAGACAAATCGAGCCTCCCGCTTTTCACGGAACTTGGGCTGGCCCTGGGATTTGTTTTCACCAACACGGGAAGGGGTCACAGAACTGCTGAGACATGGAGAGCGAGGAGATCCAGCTTGCATTAGACCCCTTCAGCCGTGCAAATGAAACTACCTTGAAGTTTCAGCCCCAGCTATGCTATGACAGCAGCCACAGGAGACCCCGACTGAGACCATCAGAAAACCCATTTCGCTGAGACAGGTCAATGTGCAGAACCGTGAGAAAGTAACACAGTTGTTTTCAACATTTACTGTCATTACGCAGTCACAGAAAACCAACACTGTAATTAATTCTGTTACCTGTATAAGCAGTTGTAACGCTAAGAAGGAGCATCTCCTTAGTGACACATAACTTCAGAGACTTTTCTGTAAAAAAAAAAAAGAAAAGAAAAAAATTTAGGAGTACTTAACTAGATTTTAATCAACTGAACAAAAATTCTAAAATATTCAACCAATTCATGAGGATTGCTCGTTGTCAATAATGCCAGTAAACAGACACACTGGGACACAGGTTAATGATTCAGATTAAAATGCTAAACATATGAACGAAACCTGTCCTGTAAATAAAATGTTGATTTCAACTGTTTAAATATATTCCGGAGTTGTGTTTTCTCTAACACCTTCTCCAGCTCTCATGAAAACAAATAAAACGGAGAAAAGAAACAGAACCAAACAACTGACTATTCCAACAGACTTGATTAAGGTTAGGGAGTCAACAGTTGGCAAAGTGCTAACTTCCCCCAAGCAACTGTCCCAGGGCAGCTTTAAGGCTGGACTCAAGATCAGAATCAGCCCAGAGCTTTTTGACCACCCCAAGCTGGGATACCACCACTTCCTGAGATTCTCAGTCTCTGGATCTGAGGACTGAAACCTTAGTTCTGCCCATTTGTTTCTGATCCCTTTAATTTTTAATTTTTGTTGTTTAACTTAGTTGAAATCTACAGTGGAAAATGCATTTCTAAAAGTTGCACATTTTAACTGTCTTTGAACCTGCTCACATTTCATAATTTAAGGCCACTTATCTAGGATCCTAAACTAATGGCAGATTCAGATTTCAGCTCCTATTCAGTGAATGACTAGGAAACACATCGGTCACAGACACTCTGTCCTGAATTTCTCCATATACAAAAGAGGATAGCTTTTTTCTTGAATTTCACTAAAATAAAGTGAGACTAAAATCAGTAAGATATTTTCACCAATCATATTCATATCCTTCCAGAAAAAAAATACATGATTAATAAAGTTTAAAACAACATTTTTAATTAGAAAAATCATATTAGCAAAGCACATTTGCTTTTGAGTAATCAGAAGGTTTAGCTAACAAAAGGAAATTTTAAAACATAACCTAAAAACAAAAATAATCTAGTATGATCCTATATGGTGAATTCATGTCCTCATACATTTGTCCAAACCTATAAAACGTACACCACCAAGAGGGAACCCTAATGTAAATAACAGACTCTAGGCAAAGATGATGAGCCACTGTACGTTCAGCAGTTGTTAACAAAAGAACCACAGTGATGGGGGGGGGGCAACGATCACGGGGAAGGTTATGCATGGGTGAGGGCAGGACATATATGGGAAATCTCTGTATACTGCCAATTTTTCTGTGAAACTAAAACTTCTCAAAAAAAAAAAAAAAAAAAAAACAACCAAAAACCTAATATAATTTATTTAAGGAAATCGACAAACTGATCCTAAAATTCATATGCATATTCAAGGGACTGATAATAGCCAAAATAATCTTGAAAAAGAACAAAGATGAAGACTCAAAATTTACAATAATCAACACAGCACGGTATTGGCATAAGAACAGGCATGTTGAGAAATAAACTCCTACATTCACAGTCAACTGTTTTCAACAAGGGTGCCAACACAATTCAAAGGGAGAAAAAATAGTATTTCCAGCAAATGGTGCTAGAATGACTGATCTCGTGCAAATGAATGAAGCTGGATTCCTACATCACAACATCCATAACACTTGACTCAAAATGTAAAAGCTAAAACTGTAAAACTCTTACAAAAAAATTCAGGAATAAATCTTTGTGACTTGGAGTCTTCCTAGGACACCAAAAGCACACACAACAGAAGATAAAGTAGATAAATCAGGCTTCATCAAAAATTTAAAAATTCTATGATTCAAAGATACCAAGAAAATGAGAAAAATCAACCTACAGAACAGAAGAAAATATTTGTAAATTATATATAAGGGACTTTCATCTAGAATATATAAAGAACTCTTACAATTCAATAATAAAAACACAAGGAATTCCCTGGCAGTTCACTGGTTAGGACTCAGCACTTTCACTGCTGAGGGCTGGGGTTCAATCCCAGGGTCAGGGAACAAGTCATATGGTGAGGCTAAAATAATAATAATAACAATAATACAAATCAACAAATTAAAAAATGAGCAAAAGACCTGAGCAGAAATTTCTCCAAAGAAGAGATGCAATGCCTATAAGCATATGAAAATATGCTCAACATCTCAGATATTGGGGAAATGCAAATCAAAGCCACAAAAAACCACCTTATACCTACTAGGATAGCATTAGTCACTCAGTCGTGTCCAACTTTTGTGACCCTGGGGACTGTGACCCACCAGGCTCCTCTGTCCATGGAATTCTCCAGGCAAGAATATTGGAGTGGGTTGCCATTTCCTTCTCCAGGTGATCTTCTTGACCCAGGAATCGAAGCCAGGTCGCCCACATTGCAGGCAGATTCTTTATCGTCTGAACCATCAGGGGCTAATAGGATAGCTATAATCAAAAAGATAACTCTAGAAAGTGGAGAAATTGGAACCTTCATACATTACTGGTGGGAATGTAAAATGGGTACAGCCACTTTGAAAAACAACCTGGTAGTTCCTAAAAGATTTAACATAGAGATACCACAGAGCCCAGCAAGCCCACTACTCCTGGGTATACATCCAAGAAACCATTCTGAAAACAAATGTCCACACAAAAACTTATGCTAAAAAAAAAACAAACAAAAAAACGTATGCTAAGAATCCCATCACAGAAGACCACAAGTCCTGTGATTCCGTTTATACAAAATGTCCAGTATCAGCAAATCTGTAGATAGAAAGTAGATTACTGGGTAACTAGGGCTGGGGTTGGGGTTGGGAGAGGAAATGTAAAGTGATTACTAATGGGAAGAAAACGGAACTCACTGCTGATGGTTGTAGAGATTCTTTTGGGGGTGATAATTAGGTTCTAAATTTTTTTTTTTTTTTAATTTTGGCCACATGTGTACTGAATCCTAACCACTAGACCAGGTAACTACCTGAATAGGTTCTAAAATTGATTGTGGTGATATCTGCACAACTCTCTGAATATACTAAAAACCACTGAATTATATACTTATATAAGTCAGTGAGCTGTATACTATATGAATTACATCTCAATAAAGTTATTCTATTAAAGAAAATAACCATAATCTAACACCTTAATGAGTCTCCTCCCAGACTTTACGCTTTTTAAAATTTAAAAAGAAATTTCACTACTTATTCTGTTTTACAATTTATTTTCATATAACAAAGCAAACATTTTATAACATTTGTAGTAATCACTTTAATGGCTACAGTAATCTATTGGATAGCTGCTTTGTAGTTGAATATTTAAAGTATTTCTATTTCTCACTAATATAAATAGTAACTAAATCTTGGGGAAAATTCTTAATTATTTCCTGAGGATAATCCTATTAGTGGAATTGTTGGAGTAAAGGGATAAATATTTTTAAGGCTTTGGATTCTTACTGATAAATCAATCTTCAGAAAGTAATACAAGGACTATATTTTTAACAATGTGGTCTTATGCATTTAAGTACCTATAGCCTATATACTGAGAATTATTTATCTTCGGAAATTTAATAGAAAACTTAATTTGCATTTCTTATAGTTTTTATTAACTTTCCTTTGTTTATAACTTTTTTCTACTGGAGTATTTATGCCTTTCTTCAGTTCAGTTGCTCAGTTGTGTCTGACTCTTTGTGACCCTATGGACTGCAGCACACCAGGCTTCCCTGTCCATCACCAACTCCCAGAGCTTGCTCAAACTCAAGTCCATCAAGTCAGTGATGCCATCCAACCATCTCATCCTCTGTCACCCCCTTCTTCTTCTGCCTTCAATCTTTCCCAGCATCAGGGTCTTTTCCAATGAGTCAGTTCTTTGCATGATGTGGCCAAAGTATCGGAGTTTCACCTTCAGCATCAGTCCTTCCAGTGAATATTCAGGACTGATTTCCATTAAGACTGACTGGTTTGATCTCCTTGCAGTCCAAGGAACTCTCAAGAGTCTTCTCTCCAATACCACAGTTCTAATGCATTCCTTTCTTATTGGTTCATAACCCTTTATCATTTACTGTAAATATTTTCCCTGCCACTTTAATTTCATTTGGTTGTGAGAGAGTGGAATTTTATATTTTAGGTAAAAAAGAGCATACTTTTCCCTTACTGTTTGACAGACCTGTGAAAGGCTTTCCTCTACCAAATTAATTTCTTACAGTTACTATTATGGTTTCAATTTTACATCTAATCTACATGGAATTTTAGTATAAGATGGGAAGTATGAGTTCACACTTTCCCATGCAGCCAGCTGTCTGGCCTTGCTTTTAAGACTCTTTTCCAGTATTCCACATTCCTTTATGAACACAGACCTGGGTCTAGCTTCAGTTCCAGTGCTGTCTGTATTCCAGTGTTTTCAAATGAATTCATAACAGGTTTTGATATTTACTAGGGACAGTTCTTTTAAAAAATTCTGTTGGCTATTGACAGATGTTTATTCTTCCAGAGGAACCTTTTATCAAGACCAAAAAAATAAATTTAAAAATCCTCATTGAAATTTTCTAGAATTGCATTAATAAATACATTGAGCAAGAATGTATTTATTAAAATAAGCAAGAATCCTTTCTGCACAATATCTACTACAGCATCAACTAAAGGAATATTATGATTAAATAATAAATGAAACACTGGCTCACAAGCAAATTAAAGCCTGGACATTCTTTTCCCTTTCTCTTTTGCTTCGGCTTCATTGCCACCTCCTAATTTCACATTGCTCCCCAAATGCCAGGAACCATTGCCTAAATTTAAATTTTCTTGCCCTATAGCACTTATATGCCTTATCTTTTTTAAATGCTGCCTTCTTTCTCCTCATTCAAACCTGACAGCCCAATATCCTATTACTACCAAACCCTACACTAGGTAACCAACCAGCTCCGTGATATAAAGCTTGAGGCCCTCACTGCGTTAAGTGTCTCATTTTACAGAGAAGTTGAGGCAAAGCTGGTACAACTATCTAGAAAGTACATCCTGAATCTGGTTAATATTAAGAGACACCCAGAGGGGGGTTCAGAGCATAGAGGTTGCATCAAGTCTCACTGAAGCTGGATGAACCAGCCCATATGCCTGAAGGTCATCACCCTCCCTTTGCCTGACTTCATGTTCACCAAAGAAGCCAACATGTCTTTCTAAGCCTCTCATAACAAGAAGGAAATTCCTTGTTTGACCTTGAGTAAATAATTTTGCCAAGCCTCAGTTTTCTTTTCTATAAAATGGAGATAATGATACATATGTATTATATGATACACACAGATTTGTCATGAGAATAAAATAAAACACATCAAGAGGTTTAGCACGGAAGAACCCTCAACAGATGAGGGTGATTGGTCTTACACGTTACTGGGTCACCCAAGCCTCTGCTCTGTTCTAAGAAGTGACAAGCAATGTCTGAAGAAATGGTCTGTGTCCTCACTTTCTCCTATAAACTCCTAAACCTCTGCCTCCTCCTCTTCCTCGGGCCTCCCTCACACACGCACTCAGGTAGGGCACTGCATTATTCTCCATCCTTCACAGGCCTTATTGAGAAGACTAGCGGATTTCAGAGCAGCATACCTAGAAAGGTGAAAATATTGGGGTACTGTCAATGCAAAGCTACCAGAGAAAGGGGGAAAGTTGTTCCTGAACAGTTCCTGCACTTCAGATACAGAAAATACTTACTAAATGCATCTACTGCCTTTGTCATGTTGTTCTGGGGAGACCTGAAAAGATAAAAAGAAAAAGTTTTTCCCCAGAAAATTGAAAAAGAGAACAAACAAAAAAACTATCACATTTTCATTTAAGTCTGTAAAAGCTCTGTTCTCTATGTGGTCTGGTAAACACTTCAGTGGCCTCAATGCGCCCTGCTCCAACGTGTCCTTGCTTCAGAGACTGTGGGTAAAGTGCTACTTGGGTGGCTCTTTACTAACCACAGAACATGCTTCTCTCACATTAAATTTTTTTTTTTGCAATATAAAGACACATGGCATGTTTTATTGAAAAAAAAATTACCAACTTCAGAAATATTTACAGAACCATACACCTATGTAATCATTTACTCAACCATGGATTTAACCTCTTCTTTTACACTGGACAGTGTGCTAACTCTTATAATCAGAAGGATGGAAGAGTTCAAATTCTGGGTGCATTCAAGTACAGCTTCACTTACTAAATTAGTGATTTGAAATAAAGTCGCTTTCTTATTCTCTCACATTAAATTTATGGCACAGAGTCATGCATGTCTTTTTCAGAAATGGTACTTCTCTGCACGCTCTACAGCCTGTCAAGAAAAGCCCAAGCATCGCAATGAAAAGCCCCAGCCACAACCAGAGAAAGCCCGCAAGCTGCACAAAGACCCAGCCCAGACAAAAAAAAGGAAAAAAATTTTAAACGGAAAGAAAGAAACAATACTTCAGGCAGGACAAAAATCTCCTCTACCCTGCTGTTTCTAAGCTGTAAAAGCAAATCGTGAGGGCTCAATTTTCCACCACTCCAACTACGTAAAAAATTACTCTGTGGTTCTTCAGTGTTAAAAGCAACACCATCATCGGCTATGTGGGTTTGGGCGCAGTATCACCAACTGGTTAAAAACATGGGCTTCGAGGTGGAGTCTTGCTTTGCCACTTACTAGTTGTGTGGTTTCAGACAAGTGACTCCACTTCTCTTTCCCTTTCTCATTTGTAAAACAGGGACACTATCACTTACCGTGAGAAGGAAAGGAGATACAGTGGCTTAAGGGTAAGTGTCTGCAGGTTGAGGTAAGAAAGTCTGTAAGAAATCACACTTCTTATCCTATCAGCCAAGTCTACTCCTAGATCTTGAAAAGATATCATTTACAAACAAACAAACCTAAGAAAAAACCTAAAGGAGATCAGTTGACTTAAATTACTGACACAAAAAAGGTAATATGTTTTAACCAATAGGAAAACATTCTCCCCCACCATAAAAACTCAAGCCTGAGGGAGGCTCAAGAGGGAGGGGACAAATGTATACCTATGGTCGATTCAAGCTGATGTATGACAGAAACCAACACAACTATACTTGTAAAGGATAGTTGTAAAGCAACTATTCTTCAATTAAAAATAAATTAAAAAAAAACAACACACACCTCATGCCATCCCTGGAAGCAAATACTCCGTAGTCTCCATTTAATGATAGTACCCTCACCTTGTATTTGGATAAGATCGGGTGGTGGTGGTGGTGTTTTAGCCATTCAGTCGTGTCCAACTCTGTGTGACCCCGTGGACCGTAGCCTGCCAGGCTCCTCTGTGATTTCTCAGGCAAGAACACTGGAGCAGGTTGCCATTGCCTTCTCCAGGGGATCCTCCCAACCCAGGGATTGAACCTGCTCCTCCTGCTTGGCATGTGGCTTCATTACCACAGAGCCATCAGGGTGGATATACCATTTCACACTCCAGGCCCCAAATTAAGTAGGAACTGATTTGTACGCTATAGGCTATTATTAAAATATAATCAACTCAGCTAGTACTCAGCTGTAAATCATTCAAAGTGGACTCCACTTTACGGAATCCTTCAAAATCAGATCCTACTATTTCCTCAGTGCCTTCTGATCACACCAAGAATAAAATCCAAACTCCCACCATATCCTTAAGTAATCATCTCTCTGTCTGCTGCGGATACTCCTACTTGCACTGTGCACATCCCGAGGACCCGCCAGCAGACACCACACTCCCTTCCACACCTGGCCTTTGCTGCAATAGATATCAGCTGATCTTCACACCTTCTCACCACCCAGCTGTCTGCAAGCTCCCCCCCTCACTGTCTGATAGAACTCATTCTGTTGTTTTCTTAACATGCATGGTGACTACCAGCCCCTCTCCAATTAAGTTTCATAAGAAGAGGGACTTCTCTGTCTTGCTCATTACTTCTTCCCCAACCTTTGGAAGACAGCTGGCGCATGCATGGTGCTATTTATAAAATAAAGACATAGAAGTTTCAAGACTGGGAAGAGGAGAATTCAGGAGAAGAGAAAGATCTACAAGATGGAGCAGAACCACTCAGCACTGCACCTTATGACAGTTACATGATTCCTTGTCTAGCAGTGAAGTTCCCTGAACACAGGGATGGATTGTATTTGTCTTCACAGCCCCTAACATTTGCTGAATGAATGTTTAGTTTTTGTTAAGTTTGTGTCATTCATCTTTGGAGACCTCTTCTCCAATATCCATTGGTTTATGCTTTTAAAAATATGCGATATATATATGTATGTATACTCAAATAAACACCTCTCTTTTGCTTGGAACAGTGCAAATTCTGAATGCTTAATGATCCTGTGACTGGAGAATTTTAGGCCCTTTTGGGGCTTTAAAAAGGCAGCACAGAAAGTTCAATGCAAAATTTTTAACAACGGATAAAATTCTATAAGACAAGCTTCACAATTTATCAATTCACATAGCACAAGAGTGGTAAAGACTTCTTATTCCCCTTTCTTCAAATCTAGATGATGACCTGCAGAGAAATCACCTGCAAGGTTTTAGATAGTTTTACTTACAACTTAAAACAGGCCCCTGCTTTCAGTGGCAGGGCCTGGGAAAGGGGCAGAAGGTGCCATGTCTGGCCTTGAAGGTGGCAAGCAGCAGCTGCTGAAGCAGCCCAAGAACCAGGCCGAGGGGATGGATGAGGAAGATAAGACATTCAAGCAGAAACAGAAAGAAGAGGTCTCGGGGAATGGCCCCCTGGCTACAAGTGGAATTAAGAAATCTGTTAAAACGTAAGCTGTTCCTTGTGCCTGAGGAAATAAAGGCCCTTAATTCCATTCCTTTTTAAACATCTGGTTTTCCAGCCATGACATCTGTTGCCACCCATAGCTAGAATGAAGTGCTGTTTTAGAGCCTGCTGTACATTTAAAAATAAACTTTTGTAAAAAATAATAATAATAATAATAACAACATGGGACTTCCCTGGTGGTCCAGTAACTAAGACTCTATGCCCCCAATGCAGAGGGCCTGGTCAGGAACTAGATCCCATATGTCACAACTAAAGAACTCACATGCCGCAACTACAAAACCCTGCATGCTGCAGCTAAGAGCTCACACACTGCAACTAAGACCCAGCACAGCCAAATACATAAGAAATATGCTCAAGGTTATTCACAATATTTAGAAAAACAGGACTTTGTACTCATTTCCCTGCAGGGATTATGTCAGTGGAAACTACCATCACAGGTTAGTGCAAAATCCAGAGCATGGGGGTAACTACGGTTCATCTATGATGACTGTTGGTGGCCTTGCCACTTACTTGTACCACATGATAGGAAAATTTTAAGCCTGGATCCAAGAAAGTGACTGAGGACTATTTTCTATTTAACTTTATGAGCCCATATCCTCACACGTTAAAACACAGAAAATGTCTGCTGAACTGAAGGAGGAAATTGAGGCCTAGAGAAAGTCAGGGGAACATTGCTACTGTCCAGGGTCACACAGGATGTGACGTGGGATGAGACTAAAATCCCTCCACAACCCTTTTAGCTACTTCCCCCACCTCTGTCTATCTTCCTTTCCCTTCTTCCTCCCTGACAGCTCCTCTTTATCTTCTTTCTCTGCTTATTTGTTTTAAAATTTTCCCCTCACATCTGCCCAATACTGGATATCAGTTAGGGCTATAACAGGTTTGTAATTGCTAGACTGTATCTATTCAAAATATAGTTTAAAATAGAAAGGAACGTTTCCAACTTCTTACTCGTTGATGTCCAAGTCCTGGTCATCAGAAGATTCATCTTCTCCCAGGACATTTTCAGAATCTGGTTTCCGAATGAGAAAGAAAAGTACTGTCCCCACAAGGCTAATCACCGTTAGGGCGATAAACACTGTTCTTCGGTCACTCTCTAGGGAGAAAAAAGATGAAAGTAGATAGCACTAGCCACACAATTCCAGAGTCAGTATCATGTTCAGTATTTTGTTTATAACTATTCACATACGTTATTACTAATTTTACTTTACTGCATCAGTAAAATCCTAGGACAAAGAGATAAATAGGATACATCTACCTCTGTCTTTCAGTTAGAGAAATACTAATAAGCCAAAAGAAAAACAGCATAAGAACTTAATCATATTCTTTTAATAAGAGTATAGACAAAACAACTGAATTAAAAATTCTTTTGACAACTGATTAGTCTACCCACACATACACAACCTTCTCCCACACTTTGAGATGCTACTTGAAGTGCAGTCATAAGCTGTAAATCCTAGCATAATAATATAATCCAAGGGAAGATATTAAAAGCAAAAATCTGAGAGGACTTAGAGTACCAACGTTCACTAGAACAATCTGAACCAAGCATACTGGGAATTTTCATGGAACTGCTATTTTGCTTTGAACGTATCTGAATAAAGCACAGTGAATAAAACAAACCTGATATCTGAGTTTTCCCTTGCCAAGCAAAATATATGTAGAGATTTCCAAAGAACAAGCTGGGGGAAGAAAAGGAAGGAGAGGATATTGGGAAGTTATTTTCATATTTATGGGCTTTAAAATAATTTTTCCATTCCTTGTTTAAAAAAAAAGAGAGAGAGAGGCCTAAAGAAGTTATCTACCTGCCCTAAGTCATTTAAAAGTATCGACTTCACCCTCTTTCTGAAAAACTCAACTGACCCAGAGGGAACTTAGTCTCCTTCCACATGACAGCAACCTGATTCAGAAGCGGCCTCCAAAGACTTGACTCACTGAAACATGTGATTTATTAGAGTCTGGAAATGACACCCAGGAAACTAGTTTACTCTACCTCTAAAATTCTGTATTTTAAAGAATTGGTGAAAAGATCAATGATTTAGTTAACTGCATCTAATCAAATACTTTATTTAGCACTTTCCTAGGGAAAAAATCAGGCTTCCCTGGTGGATCAGTGGTAAAGAATCCACCTGCCAATGCAGGAGACGCAGGTTTGATCCCTGGGTTGGGAAGATCCCTGGAGAAGGAAATGGTAACCCACTCCTTTGCTGTATTCTTGCCTGGGAAATCCCAGTGACAGAGGAGACTGGCAGGGCTACAGTCCTTGGGGTCACAAGAGTCAGACAGGATTGAGCGACTAAACAGCAACAGGGAAGAAATCATTCACTTACACTCCAGTTTCTTAATATACAACCCCTTAAAACAATATTCATATTTGTTAAGCCTTCAGTTCAGTTTAGTTGCTCAGTCATGTCCAACTCTTTGCGACCCCATGGACTGCAGCATGCCAGGCTTCCCTGTCCATCACCAACTCCTGGAGCTTACTCAAACTCATGTCCATCGAGTCAGTGATGCCTTCCAACCATCTCATCCTCTGTTGTCCCCTTCTCCTCCCACCTTTCATCTTTCCCAGCATCAGGGTCTTTTCCAGTGAGTCAGTTCATTGCATCAGGTGGCCAAAGTATTAGAATTTCAGCTTCAGTATCAGTCCTTCCAATGAATATTCAGGACTGATTTCCTTTAGGATGGACTGGTTGGATCTCCTTGCATGCAGTCCAAGGGACTCTCAAGAGTCTTTTCCAACACCACAATTCAAAAACATCAATTCTTTGGCACTCAGCTTTCTTTATAGTTCAATTCTCACATTCATACCTGACTACTGGAAAAACCACAGCTTTGACTAGATGAACCTTTGTTGGCAAAGTAATGTCTCTGCTTTTTAATATGCTGTCTAGGTTGGTCATAGCTTTTTTTCCAAGGAGCAAGCGTCTTTTCATTTCATGGCTGCAGTCACCATCTGCAGTGATTTTGGAGACCAAGAAAATAAAGTTTCTGATTCCACTGTTTCCCCATCTATTTGCCATGCAGTGATGGACTGGATGCCATGATCTTAGTTTTCTGAATGTTGAATTTTAAGCCAACTTTTTCATTCTCCTCTTTCACTTTCATTAAGACGCTCTTCAGTTCTTCGCTTTCTGCCATAAAGGTGGTGTCATCTGCATATCTGAGGTTATTGATATTTCTCCCGGCAATCTTGATTCTAGCTTGTGCTTCATCCAGTCCAGGATTTCTCTGCATATAAGTTAAATAAGCAGGGTGACAGTATGCAGCCTTGACATACTCCTTTCCCGATTTGGAAGCAGTCTGTTGTTCCATGTCCAGTTCTAACTGTTGCTTCTTGACCTACATACAGATTCAGGTGGTCTGGTATTCCCATCTCATTAAGAATTTTCCACAGTTTGTTGTGATCCACACAAAAGCTTTGGCATAGTCAATAAAGCAGAAATAGATGTTTTTCTGGTACTCTCTTGCTTTTTTGATGATCCAACAGATGCTGGCAATTTGATCTCTGGTTCCTCTGCCTTTTCTAAATCCAGTTTGAACATCTGGAAGTTCATGGTTCACATACTGTTGAAGCCTGGCTTGGAGAATTTTGAGCATTACTTTGCTAGTGTGTAAAATAGGTGCTGGTAATGCTTCCTAAGGTCCACTTGACTTTGCATTCCAGGATGTCTGACTCTAGGTGAGTGATCACACCATCGTGGTTATCTGGGTCATGAAGATCTTTTTTGTATTGTCCTTCTGTTTATTCTTGCCACCTCTTCTTAGTATTTTCTGCTTCTGTTAGGTCCATACCATTTATGTCCTTTATTGTGCCCATCTCTGCATGAAATCTTCCCTTGGCATCTCTAATTTTCTAGTCTTTCCCATTCTATTGTTTTCTTCTATTTCTTTGCACTGATCACTGAGGAAGGCTTTCTTATCTCTCCTTGGTAGTCTCTGGAACTCTGCATTCAAATGGCTATATCTTTCCTTTTCTCCTTTGCCTTTAGCTTCTCTTCTTTTCTCAGCTATTTGTAAGGCCTCCTCAGACAACCATTTTGCCTTTTTGCATTTCTTTTTTTGCTAAGCCTTACCAAAGCCAAAATTTTAGGCATTTAGAATATGAAGGTAAATCCTCAGGACAGATTCCATGACAGAATGTCTGTTGTTGCTTTTTACTGATGAAATATATAACATACTGTATCCTTCAGTGTCCATAGAGTTAGTCTATGAAAATTTAATTGTTAAGCTGTCAAGTAGCATAACTGGGTGGGAAGGACATGGCCTTTGGAATCCACATGATTGGATAAGTTACTTAACTTTTAGTTAAGCTTTTGTTATCTAATCTGTAGAATGGAGATAATACCTTCTTATCACAGGAGATTGTAACTATTATTGAGATTAAAGAGCCTAGTAGTACCTAAGGTATGTATAAAGTATGCATGCCTATCAAGTCATTTTAGTCCTATCTGACTCTTTATGACCCTATGGACCGTAGCCTGTCAGGTTCCCCTGTTCACTGGTATTCTCCAAGCAAGAATACTGGGAGTGGGTGTCATACCTTGCTCCACAGGATCAAACCCAATCTGCATTGGCAGGCTGGTTCTTTACCAGTGAGCCACCTAAGTATAGCAGATGCTACATATATTATGGCTAATATTATTTTCCATTTGCTAATCATACATTTTAAGGAGGTAGATCCATGCATCTTTAAATAATCCCATAAAATTTTAAATCTCTATGACATGTACCTAGGAACTTAACTCACGTAAAAAGAAGATCTGCGTTCTCAACACAATCGGGATCTAAAAAATGGTCTGATCCAAAAAAAAAAAAAAATTATAGGAAAGATAGAACCATAAGAATTATTACCTAAATTGTAAGAGTGCCCAGAAAATTCCACTGTTTCTCCCAATAGTGTGCTCGTCTGAATTTATTGTCAGGCAGTTTCCTTGTGCTGTCCAAAGTACTAAAATTCAAATCAAAAGTTTATCAAGGGAATGAAAACATTTAGCTTTATATATTAAACATATAAACAATACTCTTAGACTCAGAAAATAGAGAGAAATCAAAATGCTTACCAGCAGCTGCAATTCCAATGAAAACAGAGGCTGTGTAGAAGGACCACGGGAAAGGCTGGATAAAAACGGCAATGTACATGCTAAAATATAACAGGTCAACGTATTACAGTCAAACAATACCTGAAACAGAATGTCAATTATGCCTTCTAGGAATCAATTCTGAGGAATCTCTTCTTTCAAATTCAAGCTGTAAAGGACTTTTCCAGTGTTGGAAAAAAGAGGACAAGTGTCATTTCTTAACTTACTATTTCAAATTTGTGAACTCAGTCACTGAATAAAGATTTGCGACTGGCCTTCACCAAACAGCTCAGCACACAGTAGGACTACAATTCTGTAGCCCAGAAGAAATTTAATTACCATTAATCTACTTGATACAAAATAAGATTTTTACCTGAGTTCTTTTCAAGCCTACAGAAAGAGGTTTTTGGATATTGTATACATTAGTGGCAAAAGGAAAGCAAACATACACAAATCCCATCACTTTAAAACAATAGTATTGCTAATTATCAAGTAGAGAGCCAAACCTCTAAAATACTACCTATAATCTATTCCAACCAAGTCGGCAAGTTCAAAGCACAAATTTACTATGTGCTTGAAAGAAGCTGAAGGCATTCTAATTAAATGAAATAAAACTGGATTACTTACCTGTAAAATAAACCACTAGCAAACATAGAGAGTTGAGGTCCTACAATGGCAACCACTGATGGGGTAATCAAATTTGAAGCAGAGAACACTCCATAAATAATGGCCATGCTGCACACATAACATACAAAAGGGAAAAAAACAAAACTCTTGAAACACTGTCTCAAAGCTAAGCTCAATTTTTCTCAAACCTAATTAGAGTCTACAGTTTGGGGTTTGTTTGTTTGTTTGTTTGTTTTTTGCAATAACCACTCATATTCTTTAGTTAGAATTTATAACTACATCCTTACGCTGATGTCACATAAAACTTTAATGTCACATTAAAGTTTTCACTTGTTCAAAACACTGAAGTCTTGGCAATTGAGAAGAGTCAGTCTGCCTTAGACAATATGATTTTTAATTTATCAGTGAATTATTATAGCAGCTAACACAACCCCATGAAGAACATATTATTTTTTATGGAAAAGAGAAGTGAAATACAGAGGGGTCAAGAAATGTCAAAAGTGCAGCTGGACAGCTAGTCAATGGTGGAACCAGAATCTCATCCCTGGGAATCTGACTCTAGAGGTCCTCATTAACCAGTCTGCCCTACAGATTTAGCTGACAACTCCTGGGAGTGGCATGAAATCTCACTGCTATAAATAATCATGTAACTATAACTTGCTTAAACCAGAATCTATTTAACTTAACGTAATGGTTCACCTGAGAAACCTATATGCAGGTCAGGAGGCAACAGTTAGAACTGGACATGGAACAACAGACTGGTTCCAAATAGGAAAAGGAGTATGTCAAGGCTGTATATTGTCACCCTGCTTATTTAACTTATATGCAGAGTGTATCATGAGAAACGCTGGGCTGGAAGAAGTACAAACTGGAATCAAGATTGCCGGGAGAAATATAATAATCTCAGATATGCAGATGACACCACACTTATGGCAGAAAGTGAAGAACTAAAGAGCCTCTTGATCAAAGTGAAAGAGGAGAGTGAAAAAAATTGGGTTAAAGCCCAACAATCAGAACACTAAGATCATGGCATCCAGTCCCATCACTTCATGGAAAATAGATGGGGAAAGAGTGGAAACAGTGGCTGACTTTATTTTTGGGGGCTCCAAAATCACTGCAGATGGTGATTGCAGTCATGAAATTAAAAGACGCTTACTCCTTGGAAGGAAAGCTATGACCAACCTAGACAGCACATTAAAAAGCAGAGACATAACTTTGCCAACAAAGGTCCATCTAGTCAAGGCTATGGTTTTTCCAGTGGTCCTGTTGGATGTGACAGTTGGACTGTGAAGAAAGCTGAGCACCGAAGAATTGATGCTTTTGAACTGTGGTGTTGGAAAAGACTCTTGAGAATCCCTTGGACTGCAGGCAAGGAGATCCAACCAGTCCATCCTAAAGGAAATCAGTCCTGAATATTCATTGGAAGGACTGATGCTGAAGCTGAAACTCCAATACTTTGGCCACCTGATGCGGAGAGCTGACTCATTGGAAAAGACTCTGATGCTGGGAGGGATTGGGGGCAGGAGGAGAAGGGGACGACAGATGATGAGATGGCTGGATGGCATCACCGACTCGATCGACATGAGTTCAAGTAAACTCGGGAGTTGGTGATGGACAGGGAGGCCTGTCATGCTGCGATTCACGGGGTCGCAAAGAGTCGGACACGACTGAGCGACTGAACTGAACTGAACTGAATGTTCACTTGAACATTATTCAGCTACTGCAGACCTGGTCCCAGTATATATGTAGCCAAGTGTGACTAAGACCATTTCAAAAGTTTATAAGCCACTATTTATAAATCCAAAGTAAATTATTCTTTGGCTTTTATGAATTTCTCAAATAACAATGGTTCTTTCACCTGTTCTTTACAATATATATGACGAAAACACATTAGTAAAAATTGTGATATTATTGCTGCTGCTAAGTCACTTCAGTTGTGTCCAACTCTGTGAGACCCCATAGGCGGCAGCCCACCAGGCTCCCCCATCCCTGGGATTCTCCAGGCAAGAACACTGGAGTGGGTTACCATTTCCTTCTCCAATGCATGAAAGTGAAAAGTGAATGGGAAGATGCTCAGTCATGTCCAACTCTTATTGACCCCATGGACTACAGCCTACCAGGCTCCTTCGTCCATGGGATTTTCCAGGCAAGAGTACTGGAGTGGGGTGCCACTACCTTCTCCAGATGTTATTATTAGTCACTTAGAAAAATGGGCATTAACATTCTTTTACTCTCAAGTATTATACATAAGGTCAGGTTTAGGTTAGATAACAAAGAACCAAATAAGAAGAGTTGGGGAGGGTGGGAGGGGGAGCTGACCACAATCTAACATTTAACCACAGAAAAATTTCTTAAGAAATCTGTTTGTGTTTATATACATGTATGAGTTATATTCCCAACTTCAATCACAATATACTAGTGACCTACGAAGAGCTTTTCACTTCATTTTCTCCAACTGTAAAATTGCCACTAAACACCTTAACAGAAATCTAAAAGCTCCTGATGACAGTATATTAATAATTATGAAATTAGAAAAACAGGAAGACCAACAAATATTTCAAGAGTCTTATAAAACATCCTCTGTTTAGGATTGGGAAGATGTAATTATGACAATACCTGAGTGCTTATTAAATGCCAGTCACTGTGCTAAGCGCTTTACACACATTAACCTGAGCAAGGAAACTGAGCACATAGAAGCAATTTCCTAAGATACCACAGCAATCAAGTATTGAATCTTGTATTTCAAACTCAGTGTTTAATTCTACTTGAAACCCAAACTCATCACCTTTATCACATTATGTTCCCCTAAACAGTCTAGATACAGAGAAGAAAAAACAATCCAGTCACAGTATCTTATGTTGTCTGTGACTGAGGAAGTTTAAGCAATTTCTAGAATATACAAAGTAGAACCAATCACACAGTACGATACCTGGTATATCCACTGCCGTGAAAATCTGTACTATTTAAGCTCCTGATGACAGTTTGCTGTGTGGAAAATAAAACTAATCAATGAAAACGTTTTGTAATTTCCCCTCCCCCCCAAGAAAATCTGTCTCCAAGTAGTGAGAATAAAGTAAAAATTCAAGATGCTGGATACAGAATCCCAACAGGAGAGAAGAGAAAGGACTACAGAATGGAAGGCAAACCAAGGGCGGGCAGGTCAGGTGGGGAGGGCTGAAGACCATCTGTAACTAGGCTTTACGTTTATTCCCTTAACTGTCCAAGTACTAATATAGTACTTAATACAGGTAACAAATACATTAAGTCAACATATAACCCACAAATCAAATGAGAGAAAGAAACGACCCCACTAAGAGATGTCTGACACATGAAATCAAATCTTATCATGGAAAACGAGGAAGTGTTAAGTGACAAAATAAAAGGTGCAACTTAAGCGTACTATTAGACATAACGTTATCAATTTTGGAATGCATTATGACAAGGACTGCAAAGGAGGGAGAACAAAGTCCAACTCACCGCTACATTTCCACAAGTTTGAAAGGCAGTGAAGATAAACATAAAGGCAATTCCTAAAATAATGATGTTGAAAAGCTTTTTAGATTCCGGGGACATTTTGGCTCAACTCTGCAGGAGGTCAGCAGTAGCCCAGGGCAGTCAGACAGCTCTCCTCCAGGCGAACCCACTGCAATCCTGGAAGAAGAAATGAGATGGTGAGAGGAGGCAGATCCAGGAGCAGGGCAGCCAAGCTGTCAACTTCCAGGTCTTGGAGTAGAGTCCGGGGCTTAGGGTGAAGTTCTCCCCAAAGGCTTAGGTAGGACCTTCCTAACACACGATTCGAGTAGGGAAGGACCCAACACCCTGAGAAGAGCAAAGAACGTTGCTGCCCCAAGTTGAGGAGCCAAGAGAGAATCAGGAGTCAAGGGCGAGATGCAGCAGCCGGTAAGGCCCCGCCGCCTTGCCCTGACTCACCTCAAGTCAGGCGACCCGGTCACCTGACCGCAGCCGAGGCGCCGGCCGCTGGGCTCACTGGGAATTGTAGTCCAGGGCGGCCGGGGAAGCGCAAGCTCGCGGCTAGGGCTCCCGCATCCCCTCGGAGGAAGCAGGGCGGACCTCGAGGGCTCCGGGAAGGCGGGGGCTAAAAAGCGGAACCCAGCGAAGGAGCCAGGAATTGAGGAAGGAGGCCTGGAGGCCGCGAAGCTGGTCTGAGGAGACGGAAACACAGAGGGGCAAGGTGAAGGAATACCCCTCTACAGAGAGAGGGCTGACATCCCAACAGAAAGCTGCGAGATTATAGAAACTGGCAAGAAAAGAAGGCGGAGCCCAGCAGAGGAGCCCCTCCCTTTCCTCCTGTCACAACGGGCCTCGCAGCCGGAAGGACCGTTTCGCGGGCTTTCCAACTGCCAGCCAATCCCGCTCCCCCTCCCAGCAGCAGTGACTCCGCGCTTTTCCACCCGCCCGCCGACTCTGCGCAAGCGCGCCGGAGAGGGGCGGGTCGCGCGGCAGGGACGTTGAGGGGCGGGGTGAGATGAGCCAATCAGAAGATTCATTTCCGGGTGGTGCGGGCGCCATTTTGTGAGGAGGGATATAAACGGGCGCTGCAGCCTCCCCCGGTCCAGTTTCTTCTCTGGTGGAGTCGGTTGGGTTCGTTTCTTATAGAGTTTTCCAGTTCCACCTTTCCAAACGTCTCCACGCGGAAACCAACGGCCAGGAAAGAAGCGCGGCGTCGAGCCGAGCTAACCTGAAGAAACCGCTGCCGCTGCAGCCGAGCGCGCGGGCCCGCCGGGGCATTAGTTCGTCGGCGCGCAGCCCCGGCCCGACTCTCCTGAGCCATGAGTTACGGTCGCCCGCCTCCCGATGTGGAGGGCATGACCTCCCTCAAGGTGGATAACCTAACCTACCGCACCTCGCCCGACACCCTGAGGCGCGTGTTCGAGAAATATGGGCGCGTCGGCGACGTGTACATCCCGCGGGACCGCTACACCAAGGAGTCCCGCGGCTTCGCCTTCGTCCGCTTCCACGACAAGCGCGACGCCGAGGACGCCATGGATGCCATGGACGGAGCCGTACTGGACGGCCGCGAGCTGCGGGTGCAGATGGCGCGCTACGGCCGCCCCCCGGATTCACACCATAGCCGCCGGGGCCCCCCGCCCCGCAGGTACGGGGGCGGCGGTTACGGACGTCGGAGCCGCAGGTAAGCAGGCGGGCGTCGCGGCCAGCACTCCGGGAGGGCCTGGTTGACTCACAAAGGCCTACGGGGACACGTGGTGGCGGTCGGGCCGAATCGGCGGGGCGCGGGGAGGGCGGGGACCCGGGCTCGCGACCAGGGAAATGGCGTCTGGGCGTCTGGCGGCGAGATAATGGCGGCCTGGGCGGGCGGGGCCGCCGAACCCTGACGCGCCGCCGTCCCTGTCCGCAGCCCTAGGCGGCGTCGCCGCAGCAGATCCCGGAGTCGGAGCCGGTCCAGGTCCCGAAGTCGATCTCGCTACAGCCGCTCCAAGTCCCGGTCCCGCACTCGCTCAAGATCGCGATCCACCTCCAAGTCCAGATCGGCGCGAAGATCCAAGTCCAAGTCCTCGTCGGTCTCCAGATCTCGCTCGCGATCCAGATCCAGGTCTAGGTCCAGGAGTCCTCCACCCGTGTCCAAGAGGGAATCCAAATCCAGGTCGCGATCCAAGAGTCCTCCCAAGTCTCCGGAAGAGGAAGGAGCGGTGTCCTCTTAAGCAAATGGTAAGGTTTGCGCGACTCCGAGACTTCACGGCCCGAATTCAGAAATGGGGTTTGGAGTAGTTTTGTTCCGTGTTAACATAAAAATGGCTCCTGATGTTAGGAGTACTGCTCTGAGCTAACTCAGCTTTGGGAGTTATACTGAAGAGGGGTCTGCAGAAAGGATGTGTATAAAGCTTAGATAATGGCTGTTTCGTGAACTGTTTTGAGACCTATTAATGAAAATGACTATTTCTTGCTGTTTTTATCCAACGTCTGCATTTTCCCCTTTAAAGCTGCGGTCTCCTGTTTGATAAAAGAATATTGGCCAGTATTGCAGATTTTAACTGATTTGGCTGATCCTCCAGGGACCAGTTTCTGTGGGCGTGTATTGGAGCAGGTTTGTCTTTAAATGTTAAAGATGCACTATCCTCTTAGAGAAAACAATCAGTTCAACTATTGTTGTACTGACTGGGACTTCATATTCTAATGGATGTGGCAAAATTACGGAAAAGAAGCAATGAACTTTTGGAACCAAAAGTTTACAGGTATTGATTGCACTGGGTGGGGAAAGGATAGTGTGTCTTTAACTCTCAAATTGTTTGGTCCTATTTTTTAAAAGGAAAGGGCCCTAAGTAGCTCAGATGTTAAAGCATTCTAAAATGCCAATGGTTTCATTTGAAAACTAAAAACTTAAAATATATTGACTAATTGTTTTGTTTGGATACAGCCCAACCCCCTCCCCCTCTTTTTTTTTTTTTTTCTCTTTTTTTTCTCCCCCCCCCCCCTTACCATTTTTCACCTTGGTCATTTGGCCAAGAATACATAACATAAACACACGTTTTTAGTGCTGATGGTAACCTTTGTGAAATTTTCCTAATTGGGCCTTAAAAAAACGGATAATGGCTGGTTGGAACCTTTCTGTAACCTATTGGTTTCACCAGATCCTTAGTAAGTACTGAAATTGAAACCATGTGCACATTTGGTGATTTTGTTATAATAGAAGGTAAACTGAGCTTGTTTCTTTTCAAACCTAGATGTGTCGACAAGCAACATAAAGGAGGACTTGGGGGAAAGGACCACTTACTCGGTAGTACTCAGTCCATCAGAAGAGTCCTTGGAACAAGCAACTGGCTATTGAAAAAGGTTATTTTGTAACATTTTGTCTAACTTTTTACTTGTTTTAAGCTTTGCCTCAGGTGGCAAACTCATTTTATGTGCCATTTTTTTGCTGTTATTCAAATTTCTTGTAATTTAGTAAGGTGAACGACTTCAGATTTCATTATTGACTTGGATATTTGAGGTAAATTTTCCTTTTTGTTTATATAGTGCTGACTTTTTTTGTTTGGAATTAAACAGATTGGTAACCTAATTTGTGGCCTCCTGACTTTTAAGGAAACGTGTGCAGCCATTACACACAGCCTAAAGCTGTCAAGAGATTGACTCAACATTGCCTTCCTACCTTAAAATTAAAAACCTACAAAAGTTGGTGTAAATTTATTTGTATATGTTATTTACCTTCAGGTCTAAATGGTAAACAGAACCCAAATTTGTATAAAGACTTTTCAGGTGAAAAGACTTGATTTTTATTTTTTTGGGAAGGATTGTTTACCAAACACAATTCTAATCTCTTCTCTTATGTATTTTTGTGCACTAGGCGCAGTTGTGTAGCAGTTGAGTAATGCTGGTTAGCTGTTAAGGTGGCGTGTTGCAGTGCAGAGTGCTTGGCTGTTTCCTGTTTTCTCCTGATTGCTCCTGTGTAAAGATGCCTTGTCGTGCAGAAACAAATGGCTGTCCAGTTTATTAAAATGCCTGACAACTGCACTTCCAGTCACCCGGGCCTTGCATATAAATAATGGAGCATACAGTGAGCACATCTAGCGATGATAAATACACCTTTTTTTTTTTTTTCTTCTTCTTCTTCCCCCCCAAAATGGTAAATCTGATCATCTTCATGTACGAACTTAAAATATGGAAAATGTTAAGGAAGCAAACAAATGGTTTGTAATTTTGTAAGTACTTATAACATGGTGTATCTTTTTGCTCATGAATATTCTGTACTATAGCCATTGTTTCTGTAGTT
The DNA here is from genome assembly GCF_963930625.1 of Muntiacus reevesi. NCBI lineage: Eukaryota > Metazoa > Chordata > Mammalia > Artiodactyla > Cervidae > Muntiacus > Muntiacus reevesi. The sequence continues at coordinate 8,020,551 of NC_089266.1, read as the reverse complement.
TAATTAATTAAAACGTTTTCTTGGTGTTAGCTTTTCTCAGAATATGTGTTGGTCTTTTTTCCCCTCCCATTTATTTGAAAGACCTGTGCAATTACCTTGTGAATGTTACTGACTGTACAGAATGAAAGTGAATGTTTGGTAGTTGATTTTTCTCCCCCCCCCCAAGTTAAAAAGTGGAAATGGTAGTTCAGCACCCACTCTCCTCAATGCTCTAAGGTAGCACTTTGTTAAAAGTTGAATAACCCCCTTCTTATAACCTAATATATGCCCTATTTTAGTAATTTAGGAACAATCCAGGTCCTTTTTCTTAGTTTTAATTTTTGTCCTAATAGTTGTGTGACCCATCACAATCTAAAGCCAGCAGATCTGACCATCTTCAAACCCACTGTACTCAAGAAGCTGAAATGGTCTGAGTCACATAGTTGTCTTGCCAGGTTGCTAAGCAGTATTGACATTGTCCCAAAACAGTTTTTAGGTGTAATTCAGATTGTCCTTTGCAAAGGAGATGACCAGCATTTCAACAGTATGTCTTCCTGGAAGGGCAGATTCTGCTATATCATCTTTGTCTGCACCAAAAGATTCTAGAGGAATGTGGACACATTTCATGTCCCACTTGTAGAGCAAAGCTTCAAGTGACCAGTCAGCACTGAAAAAAAATAAACTACTTTTAAAAACTGAGCTTTTCTTGTTTTGCTTTAGATATGTTCTCATTTTATCCTTAATTTAGACACTGAATAAGTAGTAAGGCTTGCCTTGACTTTTAATAAAACAAGAGTAAACCAGGATTATTCAGGCTTACCTTTTTTTTTTTTTCATTTATTTTTTATTTTTATTAGTTGGAGGCTAATTATAATATTGTAGTGGTTTTTGCCATACACTGACATGAATCAGTCATGGATTTACATGTGCTCCCCATCCCGATCCCCCCTCCTGCCTCCCTCTCCCTCCCATCCCTCTGGGTCTTCCCAGTGCACCAGCTTACCTTCTTACCTGGTAAGTAGACCACAATTTGACTTTGGGGTTCTTCTGCATCAAAAAGTAAACTGTAGTTAGAATGTCCTCAAAGTCTAGGAAGAAAAGACTTCTTAATAGACTTTTAATTTCATTGTAAATTGGAATTAAATTGAATACTGAGAAGAAAAATAGGTTTACCTTCTGGTTCAAAGAATACATCAGATGCAAGAATAATGTCTTGTGGTGGTAGAGCCAGAAGATCCCGAGATATATGACCCCACGTGAGTCCTACAACATGGACCTGAGGCAGATTATTCATTTGGCAGCTTTGCCGACAGATTTCTAGGCAGTGAGGCAACTCTGAACTGTCTGACAGTGTAACTTCAGCACCACATTTTGCAGCCACAATTCCTGGAAGGCTCACTCCAGCACCAATCTAATAACAAGTTTATAAAGGTTTTGCTTAGAACTGCAACAAGCTGTGGATCTTGGCAAATGGTCCTCATTTCATGTTTGCATTGGCCTTTTAAGTATAGGGTCAATGTGTAAATTTGAATTTTCCATGTCTAAAACACCATCATTCAGCACTGCTCTACTATGTGGAGCTTCCTTTAAACTTGTCATGATAGTTCTAACTGGGTCAAAGGAGTTGGTCTATTTCAGCATTTTAAAGGGCCCTCAACTCTGCAACTACAGGGTTGAACTGGGAGGGTCTATAACTAGGACTCTGCAATCCAGTTGAGTCCAGGATGTGGGAACAACCACTTGTTTTATGTGGATTTTCAGTTTTGTGGAGGGTGGGTGCTCCAATCACTGAGCTGTTAAAGGATCAACCATTTCCAAATGGGAGCATATCTTGAACAGTTCCATTGTTTAGAATGTCCAGACATTATACCTTCAGTCACTTTTAGTTCTCATGATCTATAAGGAGTTCCTAATTATGACCCCAGGTCTCTAGAAGCTCAGTGGGTGACTTGAATGTACAACCAGCCATTAAGTTACTAAATTTTAAATAGCTTTTAAATGGCTAAAGCCTAACAGGTCTACAGCATGACTTGAGGGAATTTTTCCAGTTGGGTCTTCTTTTTTTCCCAGTTGGGTCTTCAGAGCAGCAAAGAACTTAAACATACTTTGCATAATACCAAGAAGCCCCTTCATAAACATTATTATTGCTATGGATTGAAACACGCTTCCTGTTCAAGGATCAGCACTGAGATTCCGGACCTTTTTTGAGTAGCTAAAAACCATGACTACTTTGAGCCCAAATTATGCACCAAATGCCTTCATTTCATTTATATGCTTTTGCAAAAGTTAGGAGGTGTCCTTAAGCTGATTTGTCTTCAGCCTTTGGGTTCAGCCTTTGGGTTTAAGCATAGTACCATTTCTGCAAATGACTTAAGTTTACTTCTGTAAGCCTTCAGCAGTCAAGCCAGGTGGAGTAGTGAGAAAGCATCGGATACATCTTAAATCTCAAGATCTCAAGATCTCCAAAGATGAAAGCCATTTTTCGAGAAAGGCTGCAAGGTATAGCAGAGCCTGGATGACCGTTGGGACACCCCAGAAAGATGGCCTCAAAGACTGCTTCCACACCAAGATTCCTTAAGATTAGTCAATGGGTTTCACTTACACTTTAAAAAGTGTTTTTAACTCACCTCCCATGGAGGCAGGGCACATCATCCCTGACTTAAAAATATCTAACAAAACCCAATAACCAGCATACAGATTTATAATCTAGGATTTTTGCAAACCTCAAGGGCACTTTTACCTCTAAGACAGCCTTGGCTGGCAGAGATCCTCTGTGAAACCACAGGTACTGGGCCAGGACCACAGCACAGGGCCAAACATACATTCCATATTGAAGATGCAGGACCTGAAAAGGAATTTTTTGTATGCCGTAAATAACATGCTGGAAGTCAAAATATTTATACAGCAATTACTGAGTGCCTGGCACTGGCATCCATTACAAAAATGACAATTCCCTGTTCTCCAGTTTACATCCTATGGTTGGGGAACTGAAGTGAAAGTTGGTCAGCCGTGTCTGACTCTGCAACCCCTGAACTATAGTCCATGGAACTGTCCAGGCCAGAATACTGGAGTGGGTAGCCTATACCTTCTCCAGTGGATCTTTCCGACCCAGGAATTGAACCAGGGTCTCCTGTATTGCAGGTGGATTCTTTTACCAACTGAGCCATCAGAGAAGCCCTTTGGGTGGGGGAGAGGGAATATAAAACTATAATGCAATGGGATAAGCACTTTTTTTTCCTTTTTTTTTTGTGATAAGCAGTGTGTGTGTGTGTGTGTGTATCTTACTGGAGAGACAAGTAAGCAAATATTTTTGGTAATAATACTACCAGCAAAATGTAACAGGGTGATGTGAGAGTAATGGGGGTGGGCAGTGACCACAAGGTGGTTGCTCAAGATAGGGAGACAGGATGATTCAGGCAAAGGCCAAGGCCTCTCCCAGGGCCCTCTCCCTGGCAGTGTGGGCCTGAGGGCTGGAGGTAGGGTTGCATAGTACAAGCATAGGTCAGAGGGAAAGCAAAGACCAGACATGTGGTGCCTTGTAGGCCACAGGAAGTTTAGCTTTTTAAGTGCAGTGAGAAGATACTGGAGGGTTTTAAGCTAGGTATAACCTGGTAACGGGCTTCCCTAGTGGCTCAGATGGTAAAGAAGCCATCTGCAATGCAGAAGGCCAGGCTTTGATCCCTGGGTTGGGAAGATCCCCTGGAGAAGGAAATGGTTACCCACTCCAGTACTCTTGCTGGGAAATTGCATGGACAGAGGAGGTTGGCAGGCTACAGCCCATGAGGTCACAGAGAGATACAACTGAGTGACAGAACAAGCACCAACGTGCTAATGCTAAGGAGGAACAGGGTGGTTCTAGGATGACATCTCAGATGAGGTCTGAGTAGACCTGAGTCCTGGAGTTAGGAAGGCAGGCAACTTGTAAAGCCTTTGGGGAGGCACTGAATTATGAGCATGGTATTTAGGGAGGCAAGGTAACAGCTCACAACTCTGGAATAAGCCTGCCTGAGTTCAAACTTGAGAAATGTAATTTATCAATACTAGCTGTGTGACCTCACTCAAGTTACTTAACCTGTGCTTCAGTTTCCTCAACTGCAAAACACTATTTTCACAGAATGTCAGAAAAATTCAATGAAAACTTGTTCGTACAAAGTATACAAAGTTAGTGACTGTTAAACTGCAAGTTTTTCTGTTTCCTAATGGTGCGCCTCCCAGGGTGATAGACTGAAAAGGTAAAAATATAAAAAGTGAAGGAACTGAAGGTCTGAATATAACCATTCAATACACTCAACAGAGATATTAGTGCCTAGGCTGCACTTGCCCACTGAAATGGCCCACTTTTGTCTGTGGAGTATGTTTCTAAACAAATGCACTTCTTACCTAAAAAAATATTCTAGGTGTGAATAAAACAAAAATGCCTGCCCTGGTGGATTTTGCCCAGGAGTACAGTGAAGGCGTTCTGATCTGAAATGAGTTATCCAAATTTAGATAATTAAAAAAAAAAAAAAAAAAGACATATCTTCAACAATACTCCAATACAACATTTTTTAAATTAAAGGTGTATTTTTTCACAAGGTGTATCTTCATCCACTTCCTAAATTTGGGAAGAAATCGAAAGGGGAATTTTAACACGAAGGCTTTTAGAGACTGCCAGAAATGGATTCCACTTCTTCAACTCCAGCATAACCTGTTTCTCATATTCAAAACCGTTAATGCCAACGTCTACCCCACCAGCTGCTGTTAAATGAAACACTGCAACGTGAAAGTGCTTTGAAAAACCGGACGCATAATAAATATATATAATTGCTATTGAGAATCTGGGGGCAGCCATGAGCTGAAAGGAAGCAAGGCCAAGCCCCAGAAACTTTGATTAATGAGAGTTGGAATCCCCTCCCAGATAAATCTCAATTAACACGCCCTTCAACAAGATTATAAAAACTAGGTGTCAAGAATGTCACTTTCCCAGCAAGAAATAATTAGGTATGGAGAAGTTCCCCTTCTCGACATTTAACCTGCCAAAAGGCTTCATACCAAACCGTTTGGCTCTGCGGGTTCACCCGAAGGCGGAATGAAAAAGCCCCTGACCCCCTCCCCTATACCCATCCCTACAGCCCCAGGCCGGCTGAGACACACTATTGCCCTGGCGCTTCCCGGTGGGTGCCTTAACACGCACCTGCGGGACGCACACCTCCAGTACGGCCCCCTCATCTCCCAGACCCGGCCCCTCCGAGAACCGAAAGCGCTGGGCCCGGACCACTTGCCCTCGGAGGCCACCCTCGTCCGAAGAGGAGTCGGTGGCCTCCGTGCGGGCCGGGAGCAGGGGAGGGCGCCGGGCCGCCAGGCTGCCAAGCTGCACGCGCGAGGGCCCCCGGGCCGGCTCGGGCCGTCTCCCCGGAGCACGTCAGGTCGCTACTACCCGACAGCAAGTGGGTGAAGCACCCCTCGAGCGACGAAACGACCATGCAGCGAGAACAGACCCCCACACCACGCAAACGAAACACAGAAAACAGGTGGAGCTGGCGGCTAGCCGGCCGGAAGAAGGCCAAAAAAGACACCGTGAGCTGCCGGAAGTGACGAACCGGAAGCGGGCGCGGGAGAGGCGGAGCCGCAACGAAGAGGTAACATGACTGGGCTGACCTTCCCAACATGGCGGAGATCCTGCCTGTGTGAGGGCTGGACCCGGAGACGCGGAGGCCAATGGCTTATCGCGAGAGGCCGGAGGGCGGGGAAGACGACAGCCACTGGTCCAACCGGAGGCTCGGGAGGTGGTTAGGGAGTGAATCTTCTGGAAGGCGACTTTAAAGGCGCCGGGCCGGAGCGAAGGGCGACTTGGTGCTGCCGTCGCCCGAATCTGGGTGTGTGTGTGCGGGGAGGGGGGCGGCGCATTGGTGGCAGGAAGCGAGCTGCGCCGAGGTCGTCGCGGAACCAGCTGGTGGTGACCCTGCAGGATGAACCACAAGAGCAAGAAGCGGATCCGCGAGGCTAAGCGGAGTGCGCGGCCGGAGCTGAAGGACTCACTGGACTGGACCCGGCACAACTACTACGAGAGCTTCCCGCTGAACCCGGCGGCCGTGGCGGTGAGCGGGCCGCGATCGCGGGCCGGGCGGACCACGGGCATCCGCCGGGGGCTGTGCGCACCTCTCCCGGGACCGGGGTCCGCCAGCCGCCCAGCACTGCCCCCGGAGTTCCGATGGGCTCGCCCGCACCCCGCGGAGGTCGGGGTCGTCGGCGCCCGTTCCAGGGCGGGCCTCCTTTCTCCTCGCCGCAGTCGCGCCTGCCGGGGGCAGCTGGAGCCCCACGCCCTTGACACCCTCCACGAGGCCTGTCAGCCCTGTACCCCTTTTGGGCGGCGAGGCCATAGGGAATTTGGGCGTCCAAGGCCACGAGTGGGAGACGCGAAGCCCCGCTTGCCTGGTGGGATAGCGGTGGCTTTGCCGTGCCCGAACGCACGCAAGTCCTTTCCCCTCCCTACGAGGAGCCAGAACTAGAATCTGGCTCCTTGGGCATGTGATTGCTAGTTGGCTTTGGGAAACACCCTTACCTGCCACTGGGCTTTTCTTTCTCTCTCTCTCTCTTTTTTTTTAATTCGATGGGTCTTTTCTGATTCCCTCAGGACAATGTGGAAAGGGCAGACGCTTTACAGCTGTCGGTGGAAGAATTTGTGGAGCGATATGAAAGACCGTACAAGCCCGTGGTTCTGCTAAATGCCCAAGAGGGCTGGTCCGCGCAGGAGAAGTGGACTCTGGAGCGCCTCAAAAGGAAATACCGGAACCAGAAGTTCAAGTGTGGGGAGGATAACGACGGGTACTCGGTGAAGATGAAGATGAAATACTACATCGAGTACATGGAGAGCACCCGCGATGACAGCCCCCTTTACATCTTTGACAGCAGCTACGGGGAGCACCCCAAAAGAAGGAAACTTTTGGAAGACTACAAGGTGCCCAAGTTTTTCACCGATGACCTTTTCCAGTATGCGGGGGAGAAGCGCAGGCCCCCTTACAGGTAAATACTGGGCAGTGATGTGGTTATAATCTTGTCTCCAGCAACTAATCTTTTTTCTGAAACAGTGAGTGGTTCTGCCTTGGTTGCTCGTGGAACTTAAAGGGCTTCCCATACCTGCCCAGAGCCTCCTGCCTGATGCTGCCTGGGCATCAAATTTCTGAAAGCTCCCCCATGTGACCCAAGCATGCAATCAAAGTTGAACCAGTGATCTGTAAGGGACATTTTATTTTACCTGAATATTTGTTTATTTTGGCTGTGCCAGGTCTTGGTTGCGGCATGCAGGCTCTTTTACTTGTGGCATGCAGGATTTCGTTCCCTTTTGTTGTTGTTTAGTCGCTCAGTCCTGGCCAACTCTTCTGCCACCCCAGGGACTGTAGCTCTGCAGGCTCCCCTGTCCATGGGATTTCCCAGGGAAAAATGCCGGAGTAGACTGCCATTTCCTACTCCAGGGGATCGGCTCAATCAAACCTGCATCTCCTGCATAGCAGGTGGATTCTCTACTGCTGAGCCACCAAGGAAGCCCCTAGTTCCCTGACTAGGGATCAAACCTGGGCCCCCTCCATTGGGAGCTCGTAGTGTTAGCTACTGGACCACCAGGAAAGTCTCTGTAAGGGAAATTTTAATAGCTAAAGTTCACCAATAAGCCACGTCAGTGATTTTTCTGTTAGGGATCAGTCCATGTACAATTTACTTAGCATTTCTGTATATCAGAATTTGCCCAGTTTTCAAAATAACAGTAACATTTGTATAAAACTGAAAGCTGCTTTTGTGGCATATATGTAGTTAAATTACACTGCACATCTTGGATGCTTCCATCCTTTAGGTGGTTTGTGATGGGGCCACCACGCTCTGGAACAGGAATCCACATCGACCCTCTGGGAACCAGTGCCTGGAATGCCTTAGTTCAGGGCCACAAGCGCTGGTGCCTGTTCCCTACCAGCACACCTAGGGAACTCATCAAGGTGACCCGAGAAGAAGGAGGGAACCAGCAAGATGAAGCTATTACCTGGTTTAACATCATCTATCCCCGGACGCAGCTTCCAACCTGGCCACCTGAATTCAAACCCCTGGAAATCTTACAGAAACCAGGAGAGACTGTCTTTGTACCAGGTATAGATGATCCGAAAGGACTTTCTTTGATTTCAGTAATCTGTCATTTTGGAGCACAGTTATATACAGTGAGTCAAAGAAACCCCTCTGCATGCTGACTCTGGGTGAACTGACTGGGGCCTGCCTCTGACTGTGAGGCGTTGCTGTGTGATCACCTGCTCAGGGGCTGCTGTCCGCCTTTCTTGTAGCCTGTGTGTATAATGACTATTGAAAAACTTCTTATCTGCTGCAGTGCCTGTTCATTTTTACTCCTACTAGTTACCTAGTGTCTTTGTGTGTGTTCAGTGACTTGTGCTTATTTCCATAAATGGGGTTTTTGACACAGTGTAGCACTGGTTGGATTGAGTCAGGAAACAGTTAACTTAAAAGCCAAGAGGCAGGAAATCCCACACCTGAAAATTACACTTTGTTTTGATAGGTCAAGTGTTGGAATTGAGGGTATTTAAGGTATGCACCCTCCTCCTAGAAACCGAAGAACTTGCTTCCTTTACAGTTTTGGTCACAGCTTTGGATGGTCAGGGCTGGACACATTTATTATGTAAAAGAGCCAGAGAATAAATATTTTAGGCACTGCAGGCCGGATGGTTTCTGGCGTAAGTGCTCAGCTCTGCCCAGGTGGCAGGAAAGCAGGCATGGCCAGGCTCCAGTGAAACTTGACACAAGCAGGTGGTTGGTGGTTCCTGCCTCAGGAGGAGTGTTTACCACACCGGGTCCTGGTTCTCTTAAGACTGTCCCTTGTGGACAGGAATCCCCAGTTTCTGAAGTTTGTGTCACATGTTATGTGAAATTTGTGTTGTAGGGGGATTGTGTGTAGAGCCCGTTCCTGTTTAACTGTTTATTTGTTGGATTTCAGGAGGCTGGTGGCACGTTGTCCTCAATCTTGACACCACCATTGCCATCACCCAGAACTTTGCCAGCAGTACCAACTTCCCTGTTGTCTGGCACAAGACGGTAAGAGGGAGACCAAAGTTGTCGAGGAAATGGTATAGGTGAGAGACATTTTTTTTCCCTTATTTTTTGCTTTGCTCAAACTTCTACCCCAGTGATACAATGGCAAGAGTCCACTGCTGCTATAACATATGCTGAGTTTAAGTCAGGCCTGAGAACAACTGGGGCTGCAAAACCTCACGGGTAGAAGAGAGTGGGTCCAAGGTCAGGGCCAGTTCTCAGGAGGCTTGCCCGCCCTCAAGGTGACAGGCTCAGACTGCATGTTTGATCAAGGCCAGGTAGTCCCAACAAACAAACACGGTCTAATTGGTTTTGTTCCTCATTTTCTGTTTTCGTTTGTTTGGTTTTGGTTTTGGTTTTCCTCAAAGCTAGCTCTAGCAAAGGTAGCCATTTGTTTGGGTTTGATTTTGGTTGTTTTCTTTTCCTTACTCCAAAAGCTTTACCCCCCATTTGAACTTAACACCTTCAGTTCTCGTGAGTGAGGTGACTGCCCTGGAGACTTAGCTCCTCTGTTTATCCACAGAACAGATACAGCACGGGCAGCGGCAGTGCAAGCCACCCCCAGCCACCCCGTGCCACTGTGTCCCAACCCTGACCTGGAGGGACCAGCTCGCGGGGTAAGAGAGGGATCCCGGCTTGCTCAGGGCTCAGCCTCCCTGCTGAGAGGGCCAGCAAGGGTGGTGGCTCTATTCTCCCCGGACTCTTGGGCATCCGAGGCCCACTGACTCCATCCCTCAGGCCGCTGCGTACTGCCGTCTGGCCCTTCCGAAAGGCCTTCCCGAACAGTACATCTTTTGTCCCTGGTTGCAGGGGCCGCCAGATGAGGTCCCTAAGGGGCGGGCTGGCAGCTGCCCCCCGACAATCCCGTCCAGCTTTACCTTCCAGTGAGGGGGTACCCTTTCCGTCATCCAATGCTTCTTACCTCTCACAAACCTCCTTGTTTCTGCTCTTAACAAAAAGAACGTTAACCGAGCCCAGCTCCCATCACTGAGCACTGTGCTGTGGAAAGGAGAGGTTAAAGGACATCAGCTAGGAAGGTGCAGGGAAAAGTACGAGGGAGAGAGATGGTTTCTCCCAAGACTGACTCAGGGCAGCGTGGCCTCGTGTGGGCAGCACACGTGGCTGGGCAGCTCAGGAGGTAGCAGCCAGTTGCGTGTGGCTAGTTTTCCTTTCAGGAAAGCCTGAGCAGCAGGGGGGTCTCTTGTCCCCAGCCTGTGGATCCGTGTGTGTCCTCTCCACCGTCCTGGCACGTCTAGGAGAGGCAGGGCTCAGCCCTGAGCCTGGGGCTCTGTGGGTGGGTGTCGCCGCATTGAGAGCGCGTGTCTTGTCCCTCAGGATCTTGAAGCAGGAGCACCCGGAGTTGGCAGTCCTGGCTGACTCCGTCGACCTGCAGGAATCCACAGGGATTGCCTCCGACAGCTCCAGCGACTCCTCCAGCTCCTCCAGCTCCAGCTCGTCCGACTCAGACTCAGAGGTGAGGCTGCGCTCGCTCCCTGGTCCTCCAGGGCAGGGCACCCTGGAAAAACCAGAGGGGACTTTCCTGCCTCCTCCCCAAGAGGGAGAGAGAGGGGGTCATGTTTCACCTTCTTCCAAGAACTAAACTGTCCTCAGTCCTTCTGTGGGGTAAAGTTTGCCCATTTTATAACTCTGAAGGTGTTAATCGTTTAAATAATCACTGGGCTTCCCAGGTGGTGCTAGTGGTAAGGAACCCGCCTGCCAATGCAGGAGACAGGAGACACGGGTTCAATACCTGTGTTGGAAAGATCCCCTCAACCCCCTCTAGTATGCTTGCCTGGAGAGTGCCGTGGACAGAGGAGCCTGGCGGGCTATGGTTCATAGGGCTGCAAAGTGTCAGAGGTGACTGAAGCAACTTCACATGCACACGGCACACACGCAAAGTGCTCTCTAGGGGTGAGAAGTAGCTGAAGATTCGGTTAGGTAAATGATGCAGGATCACACAGCTGGGGGCAGGGGTGTTGGGATTTAAACTCAAGCATTCTCCAGACTGAAAGCCCGCGTTAGGAATTTCCGCGGATGGTAAATAATAAACCTAGAGGGAGTTGCCTGGTTTCTGTGGTCAGGACTCTGCTTTCACTGCTGAGGGCCCAGGTTCAATCCCTAGCTGCCTCCGACTGACGCCCTATTTCTCTCCTTCCGCGTCCAGTGCGAGTCTGGCTCTGAGGGCGAAGGCACGATGCACCGCAGGAAGAAGCGGCGGACGTGTGGCATGGTGGGGAATGGGGACACCACCTCGCAGGACGACTGCGTGAGCAAAGAGCGCAGCTCCTCCAGGTGACCGCGCGCGCCTGCCGTCTGTGTGCGCGCCTGCCGTCTGTGTGCGCGCCTGCCGTCTGTGTGCGCGCGCGCCTGCCGTCTGCGTGCGCGGGCGCGCCTGCCGTCTGCGTGCGAGGGTGCGGACGCGCCTGCGCAGGGCCCGGGGCAACCCGGGGAGGGCCGGCCAAAGCCAGAGAATGAGGGCCTCTGGGGCACGGGAGCCGTTCACTCGGTGTTTGCGACAGTAGCCTTCTCCGCTACCGATGCAAATGAACGCGGCTTGTTTTATGCATAAGGGTGAGGATCTGTGTGAATGGTGCCAAGGGAAACCTTGACGTTATTTAATAAAAGTTAAATTCATCTTATATCTTTGAATTTTTTTTTCCTGGAAAACACCAGAACCTCCTCTCATTGCTCCTCTTGCCCTGACCTTGGGAGAAAATACTGACTCTGCTGGCGGGTGGTGGCTGCCCTCGGTGGGGAAATGATGGTTGTTATCACAGTAAAGGGGGAAACGCTGAGAAGTCATCCCCAAACTTCTGAAGAGTCTGAGGTGTGGCCTCCTGCTTTTTCTCCCAGTTTGCCACTGCTCCGTGGAGCACTTGCAGATTATTTCAGTAAAATCTTAATCGTGTCTCCAGTGGGGTTTTGTTTTTGTGTTAAACCTGAGTGAGGGAATTCCCTGGTGGTCCAGTGGTTAGACTCTGAGCTTTCACTGCCAACGGTCTGGGTTCAGTCCCTGAACTTGGGGAACTTAGATCCCACAAGCCTAAACAAACTAAATTATTTTTAAAAAAAAACCCTGAATTGGATCTAAATAAGTTAAAACTTGAGATAAAATCAATAAGCTAACCTTTTTGCAAGTGGCTACCCCAGAGCTACACTGAAGTGTGGAGACCCTGTCTGCGCCCCGGTCTTTAAGCCCCCGAGCCCCGTTCCACGTGCTGTTGGCTGAAGTGTCACCTGGGCGGCATTAAGATGGATGGTTTCTGGGAAGACCGTGAAATCCCGAAGCTCTTGGGATTCTGTCCAAAGGCCCTGCCCGCTGCAGCTGAAGACCCTGTTACATTCTTTGTGTCTCCAAGCAGCCTAGCACTTGCCTAAATGTGACAGAAATGGAGGACCCCCATTCCTTTCTGTCATCTTTTCCTTATTCTCTGGGGTCTGGTTGGAATCCTGTGGGGGGCTATTCGGATGTCCTAATCAGATGAACTGATCAGACTGGATCACTCATTTCTCAGCCCTAGTTGTCCTTTCCAGCCATAGATTTCTCTTCTTGCCTTGTTTCTGTTGTTGTGGACTTATATCTGCCCCTGGGGTATGACTTTGTATTCGTACTTTATAAGGAAAGTCTTTAGAGAAGGCCCTGCTATTATTTCAGCCGGGGGCCCTGGGGGTTCTGCTTTTAACCTTTCATTCCCCTTTGCAGCAGCCCATGCTGTCTACCTGCTGATCACAGGTGGTTGTACTTTCCTTGACAGGATTAGGGACACTTGTGGAGGCCGTGCTCACCCCTAAACTGAAGCTCTCCCTGAGGTGGCTCCCATGGGAGCTGTTGGCAGCCACCCACCTCAGTCTTCCTGTCTTCTACTCCTACCTTCTCCTTTGTCTTCTCTGAATTTGGATAATCCTCTCTGGCCCAAGCTCATGTCTCCGGTCAAATGCTGTTTTTTCTCTGCTAACTGAGACTAGATTGTCGTGAAGTTAAAAAAAAAATTCAGCACGCTCAACGAAGCCCTGAAGGCCGCCGTGACATCGGGTGAGAAGCTTCTGTCTCAGCCAACTGCACGCCTGGAGGGCTGTGATCTTTTGAATGCCTTGTCGCCTTGCTGGTGGTGTTGAGGGACTCCCACCAGCCACATGTGTCTGGCTGCACGCAAGCAGAGATGCCAAGAGTGGTGAGTGGACTCAGTTCCGTGTGAACCAGTTATGTAAAAGAAGGACCACGAGGACACCGCCTTCCTGTGTGCCGTCATCCGTCCAGAAATGCATTCGGCAGCAGAAACCTGGCCGGGGGCCAGCGCCACTAACTCACCCACTGCCTAGTGCAGCCTTAGCGTTCGTCACCTTTTCTCCGTGGTCAGAGAGGCTGTGTGATTCCAAGAATATTTTCACATGGTGTGTGTTGTGGGGGAAGGATGACACATCGGGCTTGTTGGGTTTATGATCAAAGTGGGAAAGGTGTTCAGTGTGTTGTCATCACAGAACTGAAGTTATAAACAGGACCAGGTTCTTACAAATGTGTCCCCATCTTTCCCACCATGTACGTGATCCCTGAGTTAGAAGCTCTCGCTCTCTAAGAGGCTTCATGATTAACAGCTTCATATCCTGGACCTGCAGACATTAGGTGGGCGATCCTGTTAGCAGCCAGGAATAAATGCAGAGGTGGTTCGTCTGGTCTTTGGGATCTGTTTAGGTTTCTAAATAATTCTGGTTTAAATACTTAGAGGTTGACCAGTAGGTTCCATCTCTTGCCCTCTCGATTCACCTGCTTGCCTTCATCTGTCTCTAAATTCAACTAAAGTGTTATAAGAGGGGGCTGTCAAGGACACACCCAGTGACAATTTCCAGGTTGGACTGCGGGAGAGAAGGGCACCAGCAGGTGAAGGCAAAGGAGCCTCACCAGCGCCACCAGGCGCAGAGGAGTGTGGCCGTCAACTGGAGTCATGCCCATTGCCGCTCAGAATCCTCCCTTAAAGTGGGTATAATCAGGGGAATCCTGTTTACTTGTCTACCGACCAGTTGTCCCTTCCTAACTCCCTGGGTTGGTCATGTGGCTTTACTCTAGAAGGCTGGTCACCTATTTTGTCTTCCCCCAATTTTCTGCATTTTAAAAGGCCAACCAAAACTCATGTGTGGATTGGATGGAACCTCTGCTCACTTCCGATGGAACTGCTGCTCACTTCCTAGTATCAGTCTACACACACACACACACACACACACACACACACACACACACACACACACACACACACACACACACACACACACACACACACACACACACACACACACACACACACACACACACACACACACACACACACACACACCCCCCTCTGGCTCCAGGGAGTGGCTGTACCTATGAGTGCTCACTCACTGAGTGGTATCTGACTCTGTGACCCCATGGACTAGAGCCCTCCAGGCTTGTCTGTCCGTGGGATTTCCCAGGCGAGAATACTGTAATGGAGTACCATTCCCTTCTCCAGGGGATCTTCCCAACCCAGGGATTGAACCTAAGTTTTCTGCATTGCAGACAGATTCTTTACCACTGAGCCACCAGGGAAGCCCAGGAAGTATCTCTAGGGTGAGCGAATTCAGACCCTGAAGGGATCATCCAGAGATCGCGTTCATATCTGAATGGCGTTCCTCCTCCTTTTTAAAAACTTTTCTTGACATCTCCAAAGTGCTTCCTTCTTTTCCCCAGTGTTGCTGCCGGGCTCTCACACTCTCTTTCCTCAAATCCTTACCAACCGCTTCTCCCTCAACTTCAGCGTAAAGGATCAAACCACCGAACAGGCCATCTGCCGCCAGGGGGCGTGGTGGGCATGGTGAAGTGGAAGTTTGGTTGGAGAGACTAGCCACCCAGTTTTACTTCCCCCAATGCCAAAGGTAATTCCTGTTTGATAAACAACATCCAGAAATGAGAGATCCAGCCTGTGTGACAGGCCCGCAGTCCCCTCTCCTGAAAGTGCCAGGGTGGCACAGGCCACCCCGTGAAGGACCATGGGACCCTCCTTCGTTGTCTTAGCCAGGTGAGATTCAGCAGCTGCCGTTTACTGTCCCTGTGCCAGGCTCACACCACTGTGGAAGGAAAGTAGGGCCGAGGTGAGGAAACAAAGCAGGAGAATGTGCCAGGTGGTCTGGTCACTGAGGTAGGAAGTGGGATCCAAGGGCCCATCTGATCTAAAGTCAGCCCTTCTACCCACCTGGCATGAGCTGCTCCTTGGAGTGGTGTCAAGGGCAGTAAGGAGAAAGATACAACATTAAACTCTTTTTAGAGATGATTCTCTGAGATGACAACTGACGTGAAAACCAATAGCGGGGGGTGAGGGGGGACTTCCCTGGTGGCCCAGTGGCTATGACACTGCACTCCCAATGCAGGGAGCCTGGGTTCAATCGCTGGTCAGGGTACTAGATTCCCACACGCTGCCACTAACGATCACGCTTACCCCAACAAGACTGAAGATCCTGCATGCTGTAACTGAGACTCAGTGCAGCCAAATAAATGTTTAAAACACAAACCCAACAAGCTGGATCCTAGAAGAAAGGATCTAGACTAGTAACTACTGAAGAGGAGGATCAGGGTGGGTGAGACCAGAGTCGGGGACCCAGGACATCTGGGTCTGTGGAGACGAGGGAGGTCACGAAGGCTTCACCATCAGCCCGAGGCAGCCAGTGTCGCACACTGGTAGGTGCCTCTGAGGTCCGTAGTGCCGTGATGTTGAATGTGACACCTGTGAGGGGAGAGCCGCCAAAAACAGGAACATTGTTCACATTTTGCTCAGCTTATAGATGCCCATTTGTTCACCATTAAAACTTTCAACAAACGTTGGAGCTCCAGGCTCTATTCTAGGTGTTGGAGATGCCACAGGGACAAGCCCAGATCCCTGACCTCCTAGATCTTCATGGACTGTGAGGGTGCTGTTGTTACAAGCGCTACGGACGAGTCAGGGCAGGGAGAACCATGCACGTCCATCTCTCTGATCAGAAAAGCAAGTCTAGCCCTTACTAAGTACAAGTTAATGAGACCTTCATAAAGGAACATAATTATAATTTTAGCTGTATTTTTAACTGAGGACACAGTTTTTTTGTAAATCAGCTAACGGTATTTAAGAAGCAGCACAAAAATTGCTGGTACAAGTGCTTTACAAATTTATTAGAGGTTCTGCCTCTATTAAGATGCTAGATAAGAGTCGGAGTGGAACAGGGATTTTGCAGTAGATGTAAAAAGTACTGTCTAGGAAGTAGGCATTTAAGCACGCGGCCGTAGATTTTTTAATTGTATGTAGCATTTCCACAAATAAGTGCTTTGTCATGTGTACTGGGTCCTGCTGATGGTTCCACATGGAGTCTGGTTTCTCCTCACTCCCGCTTCCCTAGCTTCTGTCATGATGATACATCAAAACTTCAGGAGCCCTCCCAGGATGGCTTTTAACTTTGTCTCATCTGTAGTTCAAGTTCAAAAACTTGGAACACCTCGCACCCATCCTCTGTTCTCCTGGGAGCAGGAGAACTGACCTCGCCTGTCCTCTCCACGGGGACCGGACACTACGGAGGAGCTGGGACCATCCCCCGAATGCCTGGTGCCTCCTCAGTCATTAAGTCAAGCGCGCTGAGCGCCTGCTGGTTCTGCTTTAGTTTTTCCTGTGGGGACTGTCACCAAATGCCTGAGCGTGCTGGGGGACAGCTGCCACTGGATTGGCATTTTTAACTTGGACTATGATGAAACTTGTTCATCATTTTAAATAAAGCAACTTGATTTGGGGTTGGGTTTTTGCATTGTCTTGTCCTTGTTTTCATTCTTACTCATCTGAAAGTCAACAGTGTACTGCGTTTGTCCGTACAAAGGGACCTCTTAAAAATACACTCGACCCTTGAACAACTCAGGGTTTAGGGGTATGACCCTCCCTATGCACAGCGAAAAATTCAAGAAAAGCTGAGAGTCAGCCCTCCATATCCAAGTTTCACAGTTCTGCAGCCAACCTCAGATTGCATAGTACTGCAATTCCTAATGGAAAAATATACACATGTAAGTGGAACTATGCACTTCAAACGCATGTTGTTCAAGAGTCAACTGTACACTTTAAAACAGGGGAGACAGGTGACAAAAAAAAAAGGTCCAAACACTTTGGGTGAATGTCCCTCAGTGATCAAAAGCCAGTAGCCAGGAGAAAAACCTCATTCCACATTTCAGAGTAGTGGGCATTTTTCATCAACCGACACTAAAATTCTCTTTGTGTGTCCCCCTAACATTATGTGATGTTGCAGGATTAAGCTCACCCTGCTGTTGGAATCTTGTTTGTCCTAGCCAGAGCTCAAGAGGAAGCTTGAGAGTGTTCTTGCATCTTCCTTTTAAAAAGAAGCACTGGGTGGGGCGGGGGATGGGTGGGTGGGACCTGGTGGTCCAGTGGCTGAGATTCCATGCTCCCAGTGCAGAGGGCCTGGGTTCCATCCCTGGTTGGGGAAGTAGACCTCACCTGCTGCAATTAGGAGTCTCCATGCCACAACTAAAGAACCTGCAGCGAAGATCTGGCATGCTGTTCCAAGACCCAGCACAGCCAAATGAATAAAAGTAAAATATATTTTTTAATTAAAAAAGAAGAACTCAAAAAAAAAAAAAAAAAAAAAAGAAGAACTCACTCCTTCCAGCATCTTACATCAGATATCAACTCAGACACTGCTTTTCCCGAAAAAGTATTGAATGCATCCTAAGCCAAAACCAGGGCCTGGTTTTTCAATATTAGTCCTGTGTTTGGCACGGCACCTTACAAGCTGTCCACTGTTTTTTTTTTTTTTTAAATAACTAGAGCAGGGTTTGGGAGTGGTAGGGAAAAAGGTTTTCTCTTACATTTATCTCCAGCCTACACTGTTCAGTAACAGCCCTGGAAGGGTCTGGAGAAGCAAAAACAGTAGACATCTTTTCCTTCATTTCACCCTCTCCTACATTACAGAATTATTCGAAGAAGAAAGACGGTAGAGAAAATAGAATTTGACCTTGAAGCCCGTCTTTGGGGGCAGCCTTCACGACCCTGCTGGGTCTGGACAGGAATGGGGCATTCACAGACCAGCACCTGGAAACGTCCTCTGTGAGAATGAACATACCAAGGCAACCCCAAAGAGTAAAAGCCGCTGGCGATGGGTCTAGAAAGCGACTGAAAGTAAGCAGAATTGGTTCATTGTCCTACAGCCTTTGCATTCCCTGGCTGCGCTTACTCACTCAGTCGTGTCTGACTCTTTGCGACCCCATGGACTGTAACCTGCCAGGCTCCTCTGTCCATGGGATTCTCCAGGCAAGAATACGGGAGTGGGTTGCAATACCCTTCTCCAGGGCATCTTCCCGACCCAGGGATCGAACCCAGGTCTTCCGCATTGCAGGCAGATTCTTTACCTTCTGAGCCACCAGGGAAGCCCCGACAATTCTAAAATGCTCAAAGATGACTTGTGCGGGGCTAAAATGATGCCAAAAGGACCCTGGAGTGCTGGGTATTTACCCTAGTTTTCAAAGGGAGTCTAAGCTTAAAGCGTCGGGCCCACCTGGGACTCAAGAGCGCTTCCCAAGGGGCTCTTGTCCCCAGCATCTTGAGTCAACGGGGGCCGGAAAGGCCGGGGGCGTGGCGCGGCGGGGACTCCGCCCCGGGGCGGGGCGAGGGCGGGGCGAGGCGGGCTCCCTCGGGGTCCCCGCGGGCGGGCACTCGGGTTGCCGCGGCGCGATGGAGGCGCCGGCCGAACTGCTGGCCGCGCTGCCCGCGCTGGCCACCGCGCTGGCCCTGCTGCTCGCCTGGCTGCTGGTGAGGCGCGGGGCGGCCGCGAGCCCAGACCCCCCGGAGCCCGCGCCCCCGGAGCCCGCGCCTCCGGCCGAGGCCAGCGTGAAGCCCGCGCCGCCCGGCCCCTGCGCCGCGGAGCCAGCGGCCGCGCCCGAGGGGCCGGGGGAGCCGGCGCCGCCCGACGAGCCCGAGGCGGCGCCGGCGGAGGCGGAGGAGCAGGCCGCCGAGGAGAGGCAGGTACGGACCCGCCCTCCGGGCGCCCCTTCCCACCCCTGGGCCCGGTTCCCCCCGCCAATCGGCGCCCCCTGGCGCCCCCGGCCGAGCCGAGAACCGGGCCCCCAGCCTCGGGCCGGGCTGCCCCAAGGAGGGCAGAGCCCTCGATCGGCAGGAAGGGAAGGTCCCGGCGTGCAGACTCTCAGCCCTCCCTCGAAGTGTGGCCGAGCCTCGGAGTTGCGGGTTGTCGCCTGGCTGGCTTTCGTCTGCTTGGCCTCTCCTCCTCTGGCAAGGGTCACACCCACCCCCCTCCCCCCCCCCACACACACCCCTCCCCCCCCCACACCCCCCTTCACCCTCCAGCCCACGGGATTCCAAATGCACGTGTATGCGGCTTGTTTCCAGGGCTTCAAGGATGGCCGTTGTCCTGAGAGTAATATAATAAAATAGGATACTTAAAGAAGGAAAACTGCGTTTTCTTTTTAGGCCTATTTGGAATCCGGATTCCTGAGTCATTTATGTGTGAAACCCATTGGGTGGGGCTGAAAGAAAAGTACTGGACCATTGCAATCCTTTTTGTTCTTTTCAAACTGCATGGTACTCTGCACACCTCACCTGGGGCTGCAGATAAGCCTGGCCAGTGAGCAGTGAGCAAGCAGGATAAAGCCTTCCTGCAGTGCAGCTGAGCATCCCCCAAGCCCACCCTCCTGCTTCTGCTGTCCTGCAGCTCTGTCCTGACCCCTCAGTCTTGCTTCAGGATAGCCAGAGAGGTAGTCCTTAGTAGAACTAAGAGCTTCAGAATCTTAGTTCCCCAACCAGGGATCGAACCTGGGCCCCCAGGAGTGAAAGCGCACAGAGTCCTAACCACTGGACCACCAGGGAATTCCCCGATGTACGTCTTTACATTGGAAATCTATTTGCTAGCTGCACATTCCCAGGATTTCAGTGCCCTTGGACCCTCCGGGTCAGCACCAAGGGCCCGGACCCTGATCAGAACGCCTTGTTCTGCCTCCCCGGCTCCTTTCCTTGCGAGGGAGGTTGGCCGGGATGGTGGAAACCATGAGCAAGCGGTTTTGGTGCGTTGTCAGCGTGCCTGCAGCGCCCACTCTGAATTTTGCTGGACACAATGGTTTATACTGGAGAGAACCCTTTGACAGGAGGAGGAGGCAGCAAGGCTGGGCAGAGGCATGCTGAGTAATTGTTCCAGACCCCCTGTGAGCAGGCGCTTTGCTTGACAAGAGGGTGACGAATTGTGTCATTAGAGTGTATTCTAACCAGCTTGAGCAGAGTTGCTGTATTCTTCCCAAGGAGCACCGAGGCCCTGCTGTTCTTGCTGCCCTCACCTGTGGTGTTGGCAGGTAGGGTTTGGACGCATGCTGATGTGTTAGCTTTGCTCTCCATGTTTAGGATTCTCTTGGGAACAGGAAGACTCGTAGGGGCTATTCTCAGGCTGCCACTTGTTCTCAATCAGCCCTGGTCCTACAGTGAACACATTGGCCCCTTTTCATCCAGAGGCAGGTTCTGGACTGAAGTTTAAAATGTCTTTTATGAACTTCCCTGGCGGTCCAGTGGTTAAGACTCCACATTTCCGCTGCAGGAGCCTGGATTCAATCTCTGGTTGAGGAGCCAAGATCCCGCATGCCAGGCAGTGCACTCATGCGGTGCAGCCAAAAATTAATTAATGAAAACTTTAAAAAGTCCTTTAGTAGTGCTCAGTCATCTCCTGATCTTCCAGATTACAGCACTTCTGAAAGAAGTTTCTACAAGGCCTCTAGGCTGTCAGTAATATATCTAGGTAACGGGTTTCGTGGTGGCTTAAAAAGCAGCCATATCTGCCTCTGTCCTGTGAGGGTGAGTAGAGGCTTTGAAGGACGAGACGCCTCATGGAGGCTCACGTGTTGGGCACAGACTCGGAGCTGAACCTGATGCACTGCCCGAGCGGATGACCGTGACAGCTGAGGCTGTGTGTCCGTCCTTCGTCTACACGTCCTGACCTGGCATGACCCAGGCAACAGGAGAATTAAGTCTGTTTTCCTCCCTTGGAGGTCTTGCCCTTCCCTTTCGGGTTCAGGTCTCCAGCCTCTTCTAAGCTATCAAGCCCCTGTGGACTCCAACTGTGCATAAAACGCCCGGGGCCAGGTGCTGGGGACACAGATATCAGCTGTTCCCTCTCCTCTGCCTTGCCGCCGGTGGGATTACCCTAGAAGAAGCTTCTAAGAAACTGTCCGGAAGTGGACTTGGGCATTTTCAAGAACGGGTCCAAGGGACTTCCCTGGTGAACCAGTAGCTGGGACTCCAAACTCCCAATGCAGGGGGCCTGGGTTCGATCCCTGGTGAGAGAACTGGATCCCACATGCTGCAATTAGGAGTTCAAATGCTGCAACTAAGACCCAGTGCAGCCAAATAAATAAATATTAGGGGAAAAAAGAGCAGGTCCCGGTGCTTTCTTCTGATGACCATGCTGCCCCGTCTTAGAGAGCAGGCCAGAAGGCCCGCCGGGAAAAGTAACTCACGTCTGGGTTTGGGGCTGCCGTCAGCCAGCCTTGGGTCTGTCTGTCACTAAGGGAACGGCAGCGGTGGGAGAGCAGGCGGGCCCAGCCCCAGCCCAGCAGAGCAGCACTTAACTCACCTCTCCCCTCCCCCCTGCTTTTTCCATTAACCGAGCCCCTTCTAATCCAATCATCTTCCTTCCCGGCGAGGCCTGGGAGGCCCAGGGGCAGCTGCGGCCCAGGCTCACAAAGCTGATTATTGAGAAGCATCCGGAGCCCAGGGAAGCTGCCTTCCACTGCGGCTGTGGGTCACGGGGAAGCGACCCCGAGGTGCAGGAGAATCGAGTCTCCTGAAGGCCCTCGATGGGCTGGGAGGCTGAGCAACTGCTGAGGGAAAGGGGGTTAGATCAGGCAGGCCGGGAGGCTGAGCGGAGAGCTGTGTCGTATTATTAAACAGCCTGTCATTTGTCTGAGGAATTAGTGTGGAAGTGGGCAGGGATGGAGGCGGCATGCCCATCCTCACAAAGAATTATGGAGAATGATGTTAAGAACAAAAGCTGGTCCCTTGTAAGGCCGGGAAGCAGTGCTTTGCGGCGCTGAGGTCGTTTAGTTGCTTCAGTCGTGTCCAACTCTTTGCAACCCCATGAACAGTAGCCCACCAGGCTCCTCTGTCCATTGGATTTTCCAGGCAAGAATACTGGAGTGGGTTGCCATTTCCTTCTCCAGGGGATCTTCCTGTCCCAAGGACTGAACCCAGGTCTCCTGCATTGGCAGGCAAATTCTTCACCAATGAGCCACCTGGAAGCCCACAAGGTCCAGGTTAGGATTCAGCATTTGCAGACCTCTCACCTAATGGAGGCGTGGATTCCAGCAGGGCTGTATCATAGGATGCCAAACAGTGGTCATGGACAGAGGATCAATGTCACTCAGTAGAGGTGGAGTCGAATCGCTCTGTCTGAGCCAGGACTTGGACATCCTGGTGCTCAGGCCCGCTATCTGCTCAGAAATGGAGAAGGGACTTCCTCTAAGGCTGCTGGCCAATGCAGCAGGCAGGGAGACGCTTAGAGATAGAGGAGACTAAAGAGGCAGGAAGGACAAATGAAATACCTGGTCCTTGATTGGATTCCGGATGGGGTGGGAAGCTATAAAGAATATTTTAAGAGATAACTGGATCATGTTTCAAATGAATGATTTATTAGATCATTTTATTGTATCAATGCTCACTTTCTTGAGCGTGATGCCGGCATTGTGATTATATAGAAACATGTCCTTGTTCTTAGGAAGATGCATGCTGAAACATCTAGGGATAACATGTCATGATTCAGATAGTTACACACACACGTCATGGATGTGTATGCAGAGAAAGTACAGAGATGGCAAAATGTCAACAGTTGGTGAATCTAAGTGAAAGGGTATAGGAGGGTTCATTGTATTATTCTTCTCTGTCGGTTTGGGACTTTCCAACATTCAGTGCTGGGAAAAAGGAACCTAATGAGGAATTTCTCAGGAAAGGGCTTGGTGTTTCGGGCAGTCCGCGGTGCCGATTTGATTGAGCTGCACAGCCTCCTCTGTCTGCCCTCACCATGCGACTGGGCCCCTGTTCGCCTTCCTGACATTATCTTGCTCTTAGACCCATCTTGATACCAGCCTTGTCACCACAGGTCTGTCCCCCAGGGAGCTGCAGAGCCCCTAGCCTTCTCAGAATGACCACGAAGGTAAATCCCATCCCCCATCATCTGCCCTGACCTTCGTTAATTTTTTTTCTTTATTGTATTTTCTTTTCTTTTTTTCTCTTTTGTGTCCTGAGCTTCGTGATGTCAATGTAGCTCCACTTTCTGTTCTCCTAACATAAGTCCATTTAGTGGACAGCCAAACAGGAATCTGGCAGTTGTTCATACCACTTTGAGTCTTGTCCTTTGGTCCTCTCAGGCTCCTATAACACAAGGAGTGCTGCTATAGATTGGCTAGCAGTCTATAGTTCTACTATAGGTTGGACTTCACTGGCAGTCCATTGGCTAACAATCCATGTTTCCACCACAGGCAGTACAGGTTCGATCCCTAGTCAGGGAACTAAAACCCCGAATGCCCTGTGGAGTGGGGAAAAAAAAAAATCATTAAACAACAGACGTTTATTTCTGCCAGTTCTGAAGTTTGAAGAGTCCAAGATCAAGGTACCAGCAGATTCGGTTCTGGGTGAGAACTCACTTCCCAGCTAGCCGACTGCTGTGTCCTCACACAGCACAGGTGTCTTCCTCTTCTTTAAGAGCCCTAATCTCATCATGGGGGCCCCAAGATCATGACCCCATTAAACCTCATTGCCTCTCCTCCAAGTACCTCTCCTCTAAGTACCATCACACTGGGGGTTCAGCATATGAATTCTGGGGGATACAAAAAAAATCTGCAACAAATCTAGTGATTTTCTGGGAGTGGAGGAACAGAAATAATCCAAATGTTAGCAAATTGGTAGAAGTAAGTAAGGGAAAAAGCTGAACACAAAACAGGAATAGTGGGACTTCCCTAGTGGTCCAGTGGCTAAGACTCCACATTCCCAATGCAGGGGGCCCAGGTTCCATCCTTGGTCAGGGAACTAGATTTACCATGCACAACGAAGATCAAAGATCCAGCATGCCACACGCAACTAAGACCCAGCACAGCCCGATAAATAAACATAAATATTAAAAAAAAGGGGGGGGGGAATATTTTCTTCACAATAACTACAACAATGTACATCAACAGAGGATGAGATGGTTGGATGGCATCACTGACTCAATGGACATGCGTTTGAGTAAACTCCGGGAGTTGGTGATGGACAGGGAGGCTTGGCATGCTGCAGTCCATGGGGTCACAAAGAGTTGGACACAACTGAGCGACTGAACTGAACATCAACTAAACAAGATGACGAAAAGGGCTGCAAGCAGAGTTCAACATTTAGTCATGTAAAAGGGTATGTTTTGCAAAGTTCTTTGAAAGTGAAAGTGAAAGTCACTCAGTCCCATGGGACTCTTTACAACCTCACAGACCACAGCAGTCCAGGCTCCTCTGTCCATGGGATTCTCCGGGCAAGAATACTGGAGTGGGTAACCATTCCCTTCTCCAGGGGATCTTCCCGACCCAGGGATCAAACCCAGGTCTCCCACATTGCAGGTGGATTCTTTACTGTCTGAGCCACCAGGGAAACCCAAAGTTCTTTAAGCCCATAATTTAATTTTTTCTTATGAGAAAGAAATTGGGGCTTTCCTAATAGCTAAATTTTGTTCTTTCTTTCAGTGATAGAGTTTTGTTTGCATGTGGAAAATGTAGCTGTCAGTTAAAATTTTTCTGCTTAGTGGGAAAAGTAAATTCCTAAAGAACATACCTTAAGGGGAAAAAAAAGTGCCTGGTTTCAGAGAGTTAGAAATAAAACACTGAGCATGCTCACTTTTAGACAGCTTCTCTTCTGTAGCCCTTTCCTTCCCAGACCACAACATGGGAGGGCTGAGACCAAATTAGACCTCCGGTGGACATTTTTTCTGAGAAATGCCAAGTCCCTGGTGGCCAGAGCATTTCTGGAACAACCTGAGTCTGACCGCACTCGGTTTTGCCCTTGTTGAGGACAGATAAATGGAACAGGAGTCCGGAAACCTCCTCCTATCAGGCTCTGATGCACAGACAGAGCCGCTGGCTGCCCTTCTGATACCTCAATGCTTGGTCCAAACCAAAAAGGAAGGCTGGAATGCTAATAGCAATCGTTCCTTGTCTCTCGCCAGGGAGGTGGGCGCATGGGTCCCTTTCTCCTTACAGTGAATAGCTAAAGAATAGCCAATGAGATTGAATGGTCTGAAGGAAGTCCAAATGTAAGAATTCAGGGAACTTGCTTATCTAAGATTTTTGCCTCTGAATAGCCTTGGAGACTTGGGGAAGCCATTTAACTTTGGGTCTGAGCTTTCCCATCTACAAAACGGAGGGATTGAGCTAAAAGGAGGTCTGCAATCTGGGACTATTTGCTTTCTAGCCATCAGCTCTTGTTTCATGACCTGGGTAGCGAGCATGTGTGTGTGTGCACACATGTGTTTATTTGGCAGTGTTGAGTCTTAGTTCTGGCATTCAGAACTTCGTTGGTCACGTGGGATCTTTCGTTGCAGACTCTCTAGTCGTGGCGTGTGGGCTCACTAGTTGTGGCACTCGGGCTTGCTTACTCTGCTACATGTGGGATCTTAGTTCCCCGACCAAGGATCGAACCCAAGTCCCCTGGCATTGCACAGCAGGTTCTTAACCACTGGACCACCAGTGGTGGTCCCTGTTTAGTATTCTCAAGTTAGAAATCCTTGCAGACATTGCTAACCATCTGGTCAAGACAGCCCTGAGCCTGGTCTCAGCAAGGGCCTAATTCTGTGACCTTGGCATTAACACTCTCCCGGCCAAGTTCTTATTTGCTAAACACTCAGAGTCTGAGATCAATCTCATGACAAGAAAATCCCTCCGGCCCAGTGGCCTTCTATGAAAATCAATAAGCCTACTCTAGGGTCAGACCGTCCTTTATCTTTATTCCTCATGATCTAAAACTGGTTTCCCTTCCTTGGGTAGAGATCTTAAATTCTGGCCATCTGTGTTCTGTTATTATCCTTGGAGTTAGTCATGCTCAAAATTCTTCAGCCTGGCTTTCCCCAACACAATGATCTCATTTCTTCTGACCCTCTCAGATTTGGTCAGTCTGATTTAGT
The DNA here is from genome assembly GCF_963930625.1 of Muntiacus reevesi. Taxonomy (NCBI): domain Eukaryota; kingdom Metazoa; phylum Chordata; class Mammalia; order Artiodactyla; family Cervidae; genus Muntiacus; species Muntiacus reevesi. The sequence continues at coordinate 7,994,349 of NC_089266.1, read as the reverse complement.
CAGACGGATTTGATCAGTCCCTTGGTTTTCCTCCCTGTCCTTGACCTTCTCTGTTAATCCTGAAATGTAGAGAGGAGAATTCAACCTAATTCTCACTGATTGAGGGTCTGGTAGATGCCTGATTGCTGCCTCAGGGTTTTTGTTTTTTTTTTTTTTAATGAAGCTTTTGATGTCCTCTAAATCCTATTTGTAGGAACAGTGCCAAAACCCGTTAATCTGATAGGATTGAATCTGGCAGGCTGATGTCTGAGCCAGACAGAGTGGCTTAGGGTTAGGGTTTGGGGCTTGTGAATGTGCCCTCAATTGGGATCTGAGGTCAGAGTCCAGGATGGTCCTTTTAGTCTGGACGTTTGACCACACCATCCTGCGGGCTGACTCCTGGTGTCCTGGGGTAATGTGCAAGTTCTCAATCTCTCTCCCCTCTCCTCCAACCCCTGCCCCTTGAGTCCGAGGATTACCGGGTACTTTCCTTTTGCTAGAAAAGCTCATGCTCATAGTATCAAGTGGAGGACTCACATCTGGGCCCAGGCCACCCCTGCCGCCTCCCAGAACACATTGTCCAACATGGGCTTCCTGGTCAATAACGCTGATGCAGGACTTCCCTGGTGTTCCAGTGGTTCAGAATCCACCTTCCACTGCACGGGGGGCTTGTGTTCTATCCTTGGTCAGGGAACTAAGATCCCGCATGTGCCACAGGCAACTAGAGAACTCACGTGTGTGTGTGTGTGTGTGTGTGTGTGTGTGTGTGTGTGTGCGCGCATGTTCGGTCACTCAGTCATGTCTGACTCTTTGCGACCCTATGGACTGTAGCCTGCCAGGCTCCTCTGTCCTTGGTGATTCTGCAGACAAGAGTACTGGAGTGGGTTCCTGTTTCCTTCTCCAGGGTCTCTTCCTGACCCAGGGATCGAACCCGAGTGTCTTGTGTCTCCTGCGTTGGCAGGCTGATTCTTTACCACTGTGCCCCCCCTTCCACACCGCAGCAAAGACCCAGTGCAGTAAAAAATTAAAGTTAATTAATTAGTTTTAAAATAGCTAAGGATGTCAAAATACATGCACCCAGCCCAGCACCATCCCAGTGGTCTCTTGGACATCTCCCTTGCCCTCTCTAATGAGCACCGCAGATAGCAAATCCGTTCTCCTGCATAAAGCCCCTCAGTGGCTGATAGAATAAACCTCACCCTCTTACCCGGGCCCCTGAGGCCCAGCAGGACCCCACTTCAGCCTTTTCTTCAGCCGCCCCCCTCTGCCCAGCCCACACGCCAGGCCTGGCGGACCCTCCCCGGCCTACATCTTCACGATTGCTCCTCCTCCCCATCAAGTCTCTGTGTCCTTGACCACCTTGGCGGATATGAAATCCCCCAACACGTCATACCCTCTGGGCTGACTTCCTTCTCAGCTCTCAGCATGGGCTGAGGTCATCTTTTGTTTCAGCCTGCGCTGTCGGCCGCAGCGGAATGTCAGTGCATGAGAGCAGGGTCCTTGCCTGCCACGTCCAGGGCCACATCCCCAGCTCCTAAACAGACTTGGCGGACACTGTCACCGCCAAAGTACCTGCTGAATGAATAAGCTGCAATAATAACAAAAAGACGGGGAAAACCCTGTCAGTTCCTGCTGACAGGCAGGCTCTGCCTCCCCGCAGAACCGCCCTGGGCAGCAGGAGTCTACTTCTCTATGTGCCCAAGGCCTTGCGTGTTTCCCGCCTGCAGAGCATCCCTAAAGTCGCGTATTATGCTCCAAAGAGGCAGACGGCTCTGTAAACTAGCGATCTCTCCGACGTAAGACGAGTTCAAACACAAACTGGATAACTGGCAATTCATCAAAGATTTGATCAGCGGGCGTTTTCTACTGGGTAGAAGCCACATTAAATCAGTGGTCTCCTAACATTTTTGAAAAAGATTTATTCATTTATTTTTGGCTATGCTAGGTCTTCCTCGCTGCACGCGGGCTTCCTCTAGTTGTAGGGAGTGGGGGCTTCTCTCCGTGGCAGTGCGCAGGCTTCTCCTGCTATGGAGCACAGGCCCTAGAGCTGGAGGGCTTCTGTAGTTGCAGCTTGTGGGCTTTAGAGCTTGAGCTCATTAGTTTTGATGCATGACAAGCTTAGTTGTGCCATGGCTTGTGGGATCTTCCGGACCAGGGTTCAAACCCTTGTCCCCTGCATTGGTAGGGGGACTCTTAACCACTAGACCACCAGTGAGGCCCACCTTCTAAGGTTTTTTAAAAGCCTTGATGCCTTTTACCCTCTTCAGTCTTCTACAGAAGGAAATCCAGTGCATGGAGGAAAAGTGGAACTGCTCTGGGTTGGGGGGGACGGTGGTCTCAGCCCCTTGGCTCCTCCCTCTCCCCTCGCAGTGGTCCCTGCAGCCGTTTCACATGGCTCCAGGGCTCAGCCGACTGAGAGTAGAATAACTGAGCTCAAGATCATCCAAGTTGGATCCAATGATCTCAGAAGACCCTGTTCAGAGGAAGGAGGGGGCTCAGGGGTGAACAGCCAAGGACAGATCTGTGCCTGAGGCTGTGGTCCCAAGGATGACCCTGTGTTCCAGCCCACCCTCTCCCCCCCAGCCATGCATGGTGGGTGGGAGGGGACAGCACTTCCCAGGAAGCTCTTAGACACTGACCTCACTGAGTCTGGAAGCCAGAGAGCTTCAAAAGCCAGGGGATTTTTGGATTGAACGTGGCAACCACCATTATGGGGCTTTGAGAAGGAAAAGCACGATAAAGTCATCATGTTAAGATATCCTCAGAAGAGATGATTGCAGGAGAGTGGAGTGCCTCTGGTGCCTATGAAGGTACTGAGTAATTGAGGCAGGAGCGGGGAGAAGGAAGAGGTGGATCCCAGACGGCTTTCAAAGGCAGGGAGAACGGGTTCAATCCCTGGTTAGGGAACTAAGATCCCACCTGCCACGTGTCATGGCCCAATAGAAAGGAAACGGCATGTTGGCATCAACATTCCCAGGCCATGATGAAGAGTCAAGATGCTGTGACCGCAGGGGAAAATTGGACAGGTTGAGAAGGGCCAGTTTGAAACATGAGATGGAAGTTCCTTGTCACAGGGGATGAGCCTTTTCCAGCTGCACCTGTGGAGCTGGCCTGAGTGGCCTCAACTTGGAGCTCTCATCTGGAGGCAGGGATGGCAGAGTTGTTTTGATGGTGCAAGCAGAGAGCAGCCTGGCTATGACCTCTGCCGGCCCATCCTCCCCACCCAGTACCCGCCCAGCACCAACGCCCCGGGCACTGGCGCCGGCTCGGCTCACCCCACAGCCAACACTCCCCTCTGAGTGCCGAAGATGAGCAGCCTGACTGCCTGATGAAATCCTCCTGCAAGGACTGCCAGCAATGTCGAATCCGCTCCAGCCTGAGTGGGAGCCGGGAGGCAGCCCCTGAGCCTTGCCTGTTCTCGGGGCCCCTCTCAGAAACCATCTCCAGAGACGGGGCCGTTGACTGGCCTGTCCCAGGCTGCGGGTGGGGGCAAGGGATGCTGTGGGCTCCTGAGAGCTTCCTGTTATTTCGGTCTTTGCCTCCGCAGGGGAGCTGGGCCTCCTCGATGCCTGCCTGGTGGAGCCCTGGTCCTCCAGATTTAAAATCAGTCTGGAGGGCATATCAGTAGACCTCACCTTGCTATGTCTTGGCTTGGTGAGGCGGACAGCATATGCCAGAGGAAATGTGGAGAACGTGGAATGACTGTCAGATGCAGCCTGCAGAATAAGTGGTTTTGGCTGAACTGTCTTACTCCCACATCCTTCCCCAGGGGTGATTGGATTTGAACCTCTCCTTTATCTGTTTGGGGTTGGGGATCTCTTCAGCAGTTTGGGCATTGCCTCCTATTGCCCTGGGTCACACAGGGTCGGTATGTCTTTTGTTGTTTTAAAATTTTTGTTGTTTTTCCTTTGGATTGTATACATTACGTTAATCCTTCTGTTAACTTGCAGAATTTCTCTGACAGAAATTGGTTGGCAAAAATTAAACTGAGTCAGTGTACTAACCTAAAAAAAAAAAAATCAGTCTGGATTAACTGGGAGGGGGGTGGGGATGGGGGTGTTGGTGCAGCTCAGGTGGGTGGTCTCAGGGTCCAACCGACCCTATTTGCAAGACCGCAGGGCAGACTCACCTCATTAGGCAGAAAGACAGACAGACAGACAAAAAAACACCTGTCTCGGCAGCCATTTCTTCCCATCTCTGCTCCACTTCAGCCTGTGTATCAGCCAGGGCAGCCATAAATGGCAATGAGCTGTCTGCAGCGTGTGCCTCTGGCTCCTGGGGGCTCCAAGAAGCCTCCTTCCGAGCCCCGCTGTGCCCTACAGCCTCCTACCTGTCCCCTCTGCCACCCCTCCCCTCTTGGCCTCTGGGGTCCCCCGTCTTGGGCTCCTGGCCTTGGCGAGACTGTCAGGAGGCCACCCCTCCACCCAGCTCCACTGATGGAAAAGCTGAATCAGATAAGTAGCCCAGGGACTTCTCTGGTGGTCCAGTGGTTAAGACTGCGTGATCCCAAAGCAGGGGGCATGGGTTCAATGCCTGCTTCGGGAACTAGATATATGGGCTTTGCTATTTGGTCACCTGATAAGAACAGCTGACCCATTGGAAAAGCCCCTGATGCTGGGAAGGATTGAGGGTAGAAAGAGAAGAGGATGTCAGAGGATGAGATGGCTGGATGGTATCACCGATGCCCTGGACATGAACTTGGGTAAATTCTAGGAGATGGTGAGGGACACGGAGGCCTGGCGTGCTGCAGTCCAACGGCATGGGGTCACAAAAAGTCGGACACGACTGAGCGACTGAACAACAACTATATATGTATAAACTAGTCTCTAAGACACTGGTTGCTGAGCTGACTGGGGTGTGGTCTCCGCCTCGGGCGTGCTGTGGGGGACCAGCATGGATGAACCTCTGCACTCAGTCCTTCCTGCCTCCTGTCTTGCCAGCGCATTCCCATATACTGCTCCCAACTGCAGCCCTTATCTTCTTTCTCCCCATTTTTAAATTCCCGGTGGCTCCTCAGTGCCTTGTCCCATGTGAGTTCCCTGGCCCAGGCCCTGCTTTCCTGGCCTCCCACACCCTCCCTGCGGTCACAGCAGATGCCAAGGAGTCACTGAAAAAGCCGTGATGTTCCAGGCCTGGCCAGCTCTTCTCAGACCTAGCTTAGGATTCTCATCCCTCCTGAGGCCTCCCCGCCCCCACCCCCTGCACCACTCCGGCTCAGCTGAGCTCTGCTCCTTAGCCCCCACCCAGGGATCGAACTTGGGCCCAGAAGTGAGCGTGCTGAGTCTCAACCACTGGACCACCAGGGAATTCCCAGTAAAATCCTTACTGAAACAAAGCCTTGGATATTTTGCCCACGGTCTCACTTTATTCTTTTCCTTCGCTGTTGTGCTCACAGCTCACCATCTTGAAGTGCAGAGTGCTGGACTGAGGCTAAGAACTCCCACCTCCAGAAGGGCTTCCATCCTTGTCTCAATCGCTCTCTTTCTGAAACCTACCCCTCTTATTGTCAGTATCAGCTCTTTTGGTTTTTTGGGTTTGCTCTGTTTGCTTGGGGTTATTTTTTGGCCACACGGCATGGCTTGCAGGATCTTAAGTTTTCCAACCAGGGATTGAACCTGCACCCTCCGCAGTGAAAGCGCTGAGTTCTAACTACTGCACCGCTTGGGAAGGCCCCAGCACTTTTGTTTTTCTGCTGCATACACACTTTTTATAAACTAAGGGCAAAATGCAATTGAATGGTATTTTTTTTAACTTTTCTTTTCTTTTTTTTTTTAAATAATGGAAGCCTTTCCATTATTCTGTTATCTAAAAGCCCAGTAAGTAACCACCTCCCGGAGCAACCCCCAACTCCCCATCCCCGGCTGCTGAGCAGCTGGTATGTCAAACAGGCAACAGCCTCCTGGCAGAACTTGAGATGTTCCGGGCTTGCAGAGCAGGATGTGAGTGGACAGTGATAGCGGTCAGGACTTTGGCTGTTGGTGACAGAAATTCAGCTCAGGTGAGCTTTCGGGGAACCAGGATTTGAGTTGCTCACGTACAGGGGAGGCTGGGGTAGAATGACCTTGGGGCAAATCACAGCCAGGGACTCTCCACCCGGTGACCCTGGGTCACCCCCAGCTCCCAAGCTCTCAGCTCTGGGACCAGAGGTTCCTTGTGCCCAAGCTGAAATCGGGCCCATGGTTCATATCCTCCTGTCAAATCCATCACAGGGCATGGCGGGGGTGGGGTGGTCTGACTGCCTGTCTAGCAGTTCCCACCAGGACCACAGGCTTCAAGGAACACCTTTTGAAAGAAGAGGGTTTCTGTGCAGGCAGAAAAGAGTAAATGGCCAATTCAGCAGTGTTTTCCAAACGTCAAGTCTCACCGTAAGAAATCTATTTAAATTGCACCCACGTTTATACCATCACAGAAGATTTTTAAAACCATATCTACCTCTACCACACATGCACACACACCACTATTTGTCTTTAATTTAATTCTGGGATACAGGGTGCCCCCAAAGTCTTGTACAGTTTTAAGTCTTAATAACTTAAGAAGTGTAAATGCTACAAACCTACAAAACACATCGGTTGAGTATTTACTTATTTAAATTCCTTTTATACTTAGTTTCCTGACATTTGAATGCTGTGTTTTTCATTTTAAGTCTTTGTAAGTGGCAGAATCCAGACAGACAGGGCAGCTAGAGGAGTCTCCTCTGGGCACCTCAGACACCAGGTCGACCTCCCTTGAGGTCACATCCAAACTGTCACGTGTGCATCCAATCCCATAAGATCACAGGGCTGAAATCACAAAGGCAATCCCATTAGTCACTGACCATCCGCCCATGAATGTTTTTTCAAAGTCTGGAAATCAACTAGAGCCACTGGACGGTGGTATTATATGAGTTTGGATAAGAAACGTCAATATATTTTAAATGTAAATAACCTTTCAAATGTCATTTTGGGATATGTTTGGAGCACTTGTGCTCCTAAGGTTATTAAATTTTAAAACCACACTGAGACACTGGGTGCACATTTTTAAAATACTAGTAGCAACCTCTAAATTGCTTTCATGACCCACCAATGGGTCACAGCTAGTTTTTTTTAGATTTTTTTTTTTTTTGACATGGACCATTTTTAATGCCTTTATTGAATATGTTACAGTATTGCTTCTGTTGTTTATGTTCTGGCTTTTTGGTGGTGGAGCATGTGGGATCTTAGGTCCCCAACCAGGGATTGAACCCGCACCCCTTGCATTGGAAGATGAAGTCTTAACCACTGAACTGCCAGGGAAGTTCAGTTTTGAAAATCAGCACACCTCAAAAGTCGAGACCAGAATTCAAATGTAGACCAGCCTTTCCCTAAGGGAGTGTTGGCAGGTCAAGTGACGCTGCGTCCCTTTGGACTAAAGAGGTCTGCATCAGTTCTTGAATTTCCCCTCTTGCATGGCAATTATCTAGGTTTATATCTTTCCTACTGGATGGTGAGTTCCTTCACAAAGGGAGTGTGCTTGCTTTTTTGTTGTTTTTCCTTTAACCTTCGTGTCCCTCTCACACAATAGGAGAATTGGCCTCCTCTCTAGTCTTGATATTGGGCTTATTTCTGGGCTCCAGCTCTTAGATTCATCTTTTTTTTTTTCTTTTTCCCTTCTTTCTTTTCTTAGAGGAAAATATAGGTATAATAGCCTCAAGCTCACTGTTCAGCAATCCCTGTGTAGCATTTTAAAAGTGCAGTTCATGTGTATTATTAGAAAATCCAAATTATACTGAAATGGGTAAGATGGAAGGAAAGGCTGCCCCCACCAGCTCCTCTCTCCAGAGGCAGTCTCGGTTAATGGCATCTTGCATGTGCTTCTGGAAAACATTTTCTCCGCATTTATGAGCGTATGTATGTGTGTCAGTCACGTCTGACTCTTTGCGACCTCATGGACTGTACCCGGCCAGGCTCCTCTGTCCATGGAATTTTCCAGGCAAGGATACTGGAGTGAGTTGCCATTTCCTTCTCCAGGGGACCTTTCTGACCCAGGGATCGAACTCGTGTCTCCTGCTTGGCAGCCGGATTCTTCACCACTGAGCCACCTGGGAAGCCCCTGATGGTGCTGAGCTGCATGTAAACTGCTAAGTGGAGAAAAACCAGCTCCCACCTCCCAACCTGATCCTCCTAAAGGCATCTTGTGGGGTCCATCAAGAGAGAAAGTTACAACAAGAGACCCAAGGGAAACCTTTTGAGTTTGCCACTTACAACTGGCTGTTTTTTTTTTTTAATATTAATTATTTTGTCTGTGCCGGGTCTTAGTTGCAGCATGTGGGATCTTTTAGTTGAGGGACGTGGGGTCTAGTTCCCTCACCAGGCATTGAACCCGCTTCCCCCAGAGCATGGCGTCTTAGCCACTGGACCACCAGGGGAGTCCCATGACTTGCTGTTGGGCTTGTGCAAACTTTGTCTCCCAGCTTAGCTTGCTCTGATTTGTCGGGGAGCCTGCCTGCCCAGTTTGCAGAGGCTGTGGACCACTGGACCCCCAGGACTCAAGCCTGAAGGCCTGGGTCTGGTTTGTCAGCTGTGCTGCCTCGTCCCCTGTGGGGCCGCTGTTCACGTCTGCACTCCCCTCTCCTACACCTGCCTGCTCTGCCCTGTCTGCTGCTGGGCTTACTGGGTCCTCTCGCCGCTCTCTTCAGTCCCTCAGCTCCACCACCTCCCTCTCATCCTCCAACATTCCTGCAAGTTGAAGTCACTCCTTCCTCTCCACCAAGGCCATCCCGGGACATTCCTTCCAGCCTGCTGTTTATTTTGTCCGTGCGTCCATGGGAGAGAACTGGGCTGAGGGAAGTGGAGTTCCAATTTTGGGAAAATGTGATCTGAAATGGTCAGGGACGGAGAAGAGGTTGGAGGAAGCAGAGATGGAGACTGTGAGCGCAAACACGGCTGCTCTGTGATGCTCGGCAAGGCCTGGACTCCAGAGACCCCACCAGCTTTCCTCTCTTGCCTTTTGGGTTTTGTTTGGTTGGTTGGTTTTTTTTTTTTTTTTTTTTTTGGCTGCACTGGCTCTTTGTTGTGGCATGTGGGCTTTCTCTAGTTGTGGCACACAGGGACTTCTCTCTAGTTTTGGCACACCAGCTTCAGAACATACAAGCTTAGTTGTTCTGCAGCATGTGGGATCTTAGTTCCCAGACCAGGGATCGAACCGGCATCCCCTGCATTGGAAGGTGGATGCTTAACCACTGGACCACCAGGGAAGTCCCAAGTGCCTTTTGTTCTACTCACTATAGTGGGAGGTGGGAGGTGCCCAGTCCACTTATCAAAGTGGCACCCACCACTTGACCCACTTGGAAAAGGTAAAGGAGCCAAAGTGTCAAGGTCAAAAATATGGGTCCTTGGCCTAGAGTCTCCCCCCCCATCATCTCGGACAACTGACACTCACACTGACATCCCTGTTTCCACCTGCTGTTGACCGTGGCCCCTTCTCAGGAAGGACCTCCCAACGATGCTCAAAGGACAGTGTGGGTGCTGTGTGTGATCAGGCTGTCCCTGGGCGGCCCCTGCCTCTCCCCGAGATGTCCTGTCCATCACTGCCCCACATCTCTCCTAACAGCAGATCCAGGGGTCAGGCTAGTTTGACCGAGGGGTCGAACACTGAATGACGGTCAGTTCAGTTCAGTTCATTTCAGTTGCTCAGTTGTGTCCGACTCTTTGCAACCCCATGAACTGCAGCACGCCAGGCCTCCCTGTCCATCACCAACTCCCGGAGTCCACCCAAACCCATGTCCATTGTGTCGGTGATGCCATCCAACCATCTCATCCTCTGTCGTCCCCTTCCCCTCCTGCCCCCCAACCTTTCCCACCATCAGGGTCTTTTCAAATGAGTCAGCTTTCCGTATCAGGTGGCCAAAATATTGGAGTTTCAGCTTCAGCATCAGTCCTTCCAATGAATACCCAGGACTGATTTCCTTTAGGATGGATTGGTTGGATCTCCTTGCAGTCCAAGGGACTTTCAAGAGTCTTCTCCAACACTACAGTTCAAAAGCATCAATTCTTTCTAGTCCAACTCTCACATTCATACATGACTACTGGAAAAACCATAGCCTTGACTAATTGGACCTTTGTTGTCAAAGAAATTTCTCTGCTTTTTAATATGCTGTCTAGGTTGGTCATAACTTTCCTTCCAAGGAGCAAGCGTCTTTTAATTTCATGGCTGCAATCACCATCCACAATGATTTTGGAGCCCAGAAAAATAAAGTCAGCCACTATTTCCACTGTTTCCCCATCTATTTCCCATGAAGTGATGGGACCAGATGCCATGATCTTAGTGTTCTGAATGTTGAGTTTTAAGCCAACTTTTTCACTCTCCTCTTTCACTTTCATCAAGAGGCTCTTTAGTTCTCTTCACTTTCTGCCATAAGGGTGGTGTCATCTGGATATCTGAGGTTATTGATATTTCTCCCGACAATCTTGATTCCAGCTTGTGCTACTTCCAGCCCAGTGTTTCTCATGATGTACTCTGCATGTAATTTAAATAAGCAGGGTGACGATATACAGCGTTGACATACTCCTTTTCCTATTTTGAACCAGTCTGCTGTCCCATGTCCAGTTCTAACTGTTGCTTCCTGACTGCACACAGGTTTCTCAGGAGGCAGGCCAGGTGGCCTGGTATCAGAGAGTAAGCCGGCTGCCTGGCCACTGACCCTTCTCCTTGTCTTGCAGGAAGAGGAGCAGGAGCTGAACGCTGAGGAGGGTCCACCGCAGGCAGGGCCTGAGGAAGAAGACGGTGAGTGGGACCCGGCCTCCAGGTTGCACATTGCTGCCCCCGAGGTCGGCATTATCGCCTCTGGCTGTGGGGGCTGGGCTTTGCCATGGTCCACTGGATTCCCCAAATGAGGATTCGAGTGGCAGGATGAAGGGGAGTGGATGGTGGAGGGGGAGAGGTGGGGGAGAAGGACTGAGAAGTTGGGTCTGATGCAACCTGGAGAACACTGAGGTCGGAGCCTGCTCTCTCTGACCCCTGCCTTCGCACCCATCTCCCTGCCCACCCGCTTTGCTCTTTTGGCCATCGCTTTTCTATCTATACAGTATGCGTGCATGGACGCTGAGTTACTTCAGTCGTATCTGACTCTTTGTGACCCTATGGACTGTAGTCCATGGGATTCTCCAGGCAAGAATACTGGAGTGGGTTGCCATACCCTCCTCCAGGGCATCTTCCCGACCCAGGGATCAAACCCGAGTCTTTTATGTCTCCTGCATTGGCAGGCAGGTTCTTTACCACTAGCACCACCTGGGAAGCCCATCTATACAATATGAGTTGTCTGCAAATACAGATGGCCCATCACTGACCTTCTATTTCCTGCGGTGCCTAACTCCCTTCTCATCCTCACTTTGTGCATTTCATGTTTCTCTCAAATACCTCGGACCTATTTTATAGAGACTAAAGCTACTTTCAGGGCCGCCTCTTGGGTTCTGCAGGTTAAAGTTCCCTGGAGAGGAAACGTCTGATTTCCAAGCAGCTCTAGCTGACCAGCCAGACCTGTGTGGCCATCGGATTCAAGGTGGCCGGGCGAAGAGACACAGGGTGACTGGGAGCCTCGAGGAAATGGACCTATTCAGATTTAACTGGGTGGAAACAATGTGTTTGCTCTGGGCACTCACAGGGACCAGCATCCCAGACAGATGGGACCCCACACGGGGTGGGGGGGCCTCTGCTGGATCTGTCATGTTTTATTTCTTTATTTAAAAAGAAAAGGAAGAAGAAGCTGAAGCAAAAATAGCAAAATGTCAGCACTGGTCAAATCTATATGGCATGTACCTGGAGGACGTATTACTTGTTGTACTTTTGTGTACATTTGAAATATTTCAAGATTTTTTAAAAGGGGGACTGTTGTGATTTTTAAGTCAACAGCTGGCAGGGGCCCCAGAAAGAGAGGGCTGCAGGAATGCAGTAACCGGGGCTGGTGGTGTGGGCCAGGCGGCCAGGGTTGGGCTGGGGCTGGGGGAGGGGGGGCGTGAGGAGGCTTCCCCCCACAGGAGGCCCGGCAGGAAAGGGCCTTGGGTTTCTATCCAGACAGCTTTAGAGGAAGGGGGTGGGGCAGAAGGCTGCGGGGACGGGGCTTGGGTGGGGGTGGACATCAGCCCCTTGCCGGGGGCTCCCCTTCCGCTGCTGTCCTGTCCCTGCCACGTCATTGGATCCTATTAGTGATTTGGGAATGCAGAAGGCAAAAGCCGAGGCTGCTGGCGGCCCCGGGGGGCCAGGACAAGGGGAGGCTCCGCAGACCCCTCTTCTGGAACACTCTCAGACGTTCCACCCCACACCCAGCTGTGTGCAGGGTCGCCGGGGCCCTCCCTCCCTATCCGACTGCTGCTCCTGGACCTTGCCCATCCCCCAGGCCGCCTCCCGGCAGCCCTCTGGAGGCCGAGGCAGGAGAGGTGTAGGGCCCCCGCTGTCAGAAGTGCACAGGAGAGGCCCCCGGCCCTCTGCAGTGAGCAGTTCCGCTTGCTAGTTAATTAGTGTTTGCCAAGGCTCCTTCCCTAAGTGACTGGGCGGATTCACAGAAGACGGCCCACGAGGAAGTCCCCCTCCCCCGCTGGGGGGCTCTCACGTTGAACCCCTCCCTGGTCTAGCCGCCTTGGATGTGGCTGTGTGTCCCTTGGTCACCTTATGGGATTAAGCGAAAGCCTTTTCAAGTGGTTTGTTCTCTCCAGCTCGGGAGAAGCATCATCAGACCCGCCCCACAGATTGAAACCTTCAGCAGTACCCAGCTGGCAGCATTTTTCTGCTCTATGTTTCTAAAGCATAGCAACTTTATGACCTTGACGTCGAGGTT